>NC_135234.1:103721241-104321241 GCF_051348905.1 Ranitomeya variabilis
ACGGCTCCACTCAGTACACCTCATACATACACATACACACACACACCACACGGCTCCATTCAGTACACCTCATACACACACACACACACACACACACCACACGGCTCCACTCAGTACACCTCATACACACACACGGCTCCACTCAGTACACCTCATACACACACACACACCTCCACTCAGTACACATCATACACACACACACACACCACACGGCTCCACTCAGTACACCTCATATACACACACACACACCACACGGCTCCACTCAGTACACCTCATACACACACCACACGGCTCCACTCAGTACACCTCATACACACACACACACACACACCACACGGCTCCACTCAGTACACCTCATACACACACACACACCGCTCCACTCAGTACACCTCATATACACACACACACACCACACGGCTCCACTCAGTACACCTCATACACACACACACCTCCACTCAGTACACCTCATACACACACACCACACGGCTCCACTCAGTACACCTCATACACACACACACCACACGGCTCCACTCAGTACACCTCATATACACACACACCACGGCTCCACTCAGTACACCTCATACACATACACACACACACACACACACACACAGCACACGGCTCCACTCAGTACACCTCATACACACACCCACACACACACCCACACCACATGGCTCCACTCAGTACACCTCATACACACACCACACGGCTCCACTCAGTACACCTCATACACACACACACACACACCACACAGCTCCACTCAGTACACCTCATACACACACACACACACCACACGGCTCCACTCAGTACACCTCATACACACACACACACCACACGGCTCCATTCAGTACACCTCATACACACACACACCACACGGCTCCACTCAGTACACCTCATACACACACACAGCTCCACTCAGTACACCTCATACACACACACACCACACGGCTCCACTCAGTACACCTCATACACACACACACACCACACGGCTCCACTCAGTACACCTCATACACACACACCACACAGCTCCACTCAGTACACCTCATACACACACACCACACAGCTCCACTCAGTACACCTCATACACACACCACACGGCTCCACTCAGTACACCTCATACACACACACACCACACGGCTCCACTCAGTACACCTCATACACACACACCACACGGCTCCACTCAGTACACCTCATACACACACCACACGGCTCCGCTCCGTACACCTCATACACACATGGCTCCGCTCCATACATCTCGTACACACACGGCACCGCTCCGTACACTCACGGCTCCACTCCATACACATTGCACACGCTGCTTCGCACAGTATACCTTGCACACATAGGGCTCCTGTCCATACACCTCGTACACACACGGCACCACTCCGTACACCTCGTACACACACTGCTCTGCTGCATACACCTTTCACACGCAGCTCCACTCCGTACACACGTGGCTGTGCTCCGTACACCTCTTACACACACGACTCCGCTCCATACACCTTTCACACACTGCTCCGATCCATACACCTCGTACACACACGGCTCTGCTACATCCACACTGTAAACACCTCCTGACCTCACACATACGCTTACCTTCCTCCAGCGCCATGACAACCAGCAGAGTCCTGTACACGGAGGTCCTCCCATCCTGTGACTTCATCACAGGTCCGGTGCGCACAGAGCAGCCAATATGCTGCTCTGCGGGTGCAGGGGCTCAGGGAGCTGACCGGGTGATATACACACCTCCCAACCAGTGCGGGACAACTAATGTCCCGCCCGGGATCGCGGGGTTGACTGTCAAAATCGGGACAGTCCCACTGGATCCGGGATGGTTGGGAGGTATGTGTATACCCCATCTCACATGTAAAGCGCCATGGAATAACTGGCGCTATAATAATAATAAATAATAATAATGCTATTATTTAGAATGCATTCTGCAATTTTTCTGCACATGATGCTTTTTTTCCGCAAAAAAAATGCATTGCGGTAAAAATGCAGCATGTTCATTAATTTTGCGGGTTTTTTTTCGTGTTTTTCTTGCTATATAATGCATTGGGAAAGCTCCGGAAAAAAAATGCGCAAAAAACACGGTAAAAAAACGAATGCAGATTTCTTGCAGAAAATGTCCGGTTTTCTTCAGGAATTTTCTGAAAGAAATTCTTACGTGTGCATATACCCTAACAAGTACCCTGCTGTCAAGTAAAGTTGAACTGTTGAGCATGGACATGGAGTCTGGAGTTGTTTATGCAAGCCTGGAATATGGAGCCAGAGGGGACTCTGGTAATTAATGTAAGGGTTCTGCTGTGCACATTGCATATACTGTACAGCAGAAGGGACATTGTTTCCTTTGTGGGGTGCTAGGGTGCAGGACCGCAACAGCCCCTTGCTACGACTACCATCCTGGCCACCATGCACCAATGAGAACTGTGCAAGGTTCTGTCCACATTACAAAAGGATGTTTTTCTCTGAAATGCCACAGCTTTACAGCGACAAACATACCTGGTGCGATACTACAGCCGGGGCCGGATACGTGCTGCACAAACCATGAGCAGCCTGTATCACCGGTCAGGCTCCTTTTAATAACTTAAGTTGCGTACTATAACAGAATTACCCATAATGCAGCTTATGCCAGGGTTACTGTGTGGGGGCTTGTAATACTCACAGGCTGGGCTTATAATAATCCCTCTACCTCCCCATCAGCACCTATTACATGTGAGGTAGTACAAAACACTAAACACTGTAATAATAAATATAATAAGGCCCCCAGCCCCGTCTTCCCTCCAGCACCCATTCAGGCCCCACCCTGCTCCCATCCTCTCACATACATCCCCACAGTGACATTGACATACCTGAATTTAGTAAACCTAGTAAATTATGGCCCCTCACAGACAGATAGATCAAAAATTGCAGGTGCCATCCATGAACTAAGTGTTGCAGGCAAGCAAAGAGCATGAGATGAAGTCAGGCCCAGGCAATATCTGAGGTGATGTAATGTGGGCACTAGGACCCAGGAGAGATATGGTGTGCATGAACCAGAGCATGCAGGGAGTGGAGCTGACTGCAGCACTGACAGCAGAGTCTGTCAGAATCTTATAGTCAGAATCTTATCAGCTCTGGCAGCACACTGCACTGAGACTCTGCCACTGTCCTAGCCCCTGTGCAGGGTCTCAAGTAGATGGGGGCGCAGGTTATTAGCCGTGGTCTCCTTGAGTGCTGACTGATGACAGAAGTGGCTGTGGCTCCGGGTGGACCCCTTCATGGGACAGGGCCCGGGGCGATAGCCCCCTCTGCCCACCCCCTACAATAGCTACATTACTGGCTGTTAATGATTTTTTTTTTTATCCAAGGCAAGAAATTGCACTTTCCATGGAATGTAGAGGAAAACCCTTGCCTGAACTATCAGATCCAAACTGACTGTGGTCTGTGTGATTGCGCTATGTTGTGCAACAGTTAATGTTTCAGATTTTAAAACAGAGCAATATTTGCCATCTTTTCCAATCCTTTGGACGCAGACAGTGCACCCCATCAACTTCAGATGGAATCAGTAGATATTCAAAGTGATAGTGGCCTGAGAGCAAAGTACAAGGATCCTAAAATTGAGGAGTTGTACAGTCCACTGACCCCCTGCTTTGATGCCACAGCTCTGACTTCATGCTGCTCTTGTGTCCATGTTTGGGAGCACCTATCTGTGCGGACAGATGTTTTCAATAATGAATCTAAACAAGAGTAAGCCCAGATCATACATCACCAATGGTGCTATAGCAGACACACTGAGCACGGGAAACTGAGGTCAGACATTTGGCCAGAAAACAATAGGTATGCATTTAAATAAAAAAAAAAAAACCTGAAAGAAAAAATTTTCAAACAAGAAATTTAGTGGAATTACATTTTAACCATACATTTGAATGGTTGTGCTTACATTTTGCTTTGTTTTTATTTTTAGAACTTGATCAATAGATGTGTAACACAGTGTCTCAGGTTATTTAACAGTATGGTAAGTAGTAGTTGCATTTGCACAGTTTTACAGTTACAAATAGCCCTTTGAATGCAACCATAAGGGTAAGTTCACACAAGGTGTTTTTTTGCTGCTTTTTTATGCTAATTTTCAGCTGCTTTTTACAGTACCAGCAAAGCCTATGAGATTTCAGAAATCTCATACACACGCATTGGTTTTTTGTTTGATCAGTATTTTGTGCTTTGCTGCGTTTTTTGGATATAGAGCATGTCACTTTTTTGCTCGTTTTTTTCACCCATTGACTTGAATGGGTGTTGAAAAAAATGCAGCAAAAATGCAGGTATTTGCTGCTTTTTTGATGCTGAAAATCCAAGGACATTAGCATGGACAAAGAAAAAACGCGCCAAAAAAAGTACCAAATACGCAACAAAAACGCACCTAAACCTGCGTTTTTGACGCAGCTTCTTTCCTGCCAAGAAGATCAGGAAAGCAGCAAAACGCCCTGTGTGAACCTGCCCTAATGCCGATTCAGTCCTCAGTGGAAAAAAAATAGTTTGATACCCCTGCTAGTGTCTGAAAAAGAAAAGATATGTCTGATATTAATCCTGGTCTAGTAAAAACTGAAAACCTCAGATAGCATGCTGACGGAATCCTAGGGCTGTCCGATTTTCACCGATTGATAGGAATGGCCAGAGAACGCTGCATAAGTTTTATTTTTTATGCTTACTAGAAAAACTGATGAAACACCGATGATAAAAATTGACACTTATGAAACAATAATGAAAATCTGATTAAAACACTGATGAAACTGTTTTTCACGTTCGCAAAAGAACCCAAAGCTGATGTGTGAAAGTGGGATTCGTTTTTTTTTAATTAATTGACAGCTGTAATTTGGTCACTGTATGAAAACACGCTTACATTGCACTAGTTTCACAACTATATATTCCTATGTATTGCATGTATTTGAAAGGAATCAATTACAAAACAGACGTGTTCTAGAATATTTATTTCCAATATACCTGCATTGGAGTATTAGACAAAAAAGGCACAAACTCACATAAAAGAAACAACAATAATAGTCTAGGCAAATCTACAAATAGTACTTATTTCAAAAGGAAGAATGTTATCAAACAATCAGTATCTGAATGAAGATTGACAGAGGTTCGACTCAAAGTATAAACAGGACAAGAAAGCAGCAGTTTCAATTGAGAACATTAAGGTTGAGGTTTTCATCCACTCCAATTGCCAGGAAAGGTAGGACCAATTCTCAGAAAACAAAAGCAGCAGTGAGTGATGCCAAGTCCAAGGTCAGACTAGTAAAATAGAGTCTCATCCCTTAGATGGTGAAAGCAGCTATCAGTGGGCTGAATCAACAGCCATTTTATGTGCCTATAAGCAAAAGAAATACAGTAATATGCTGCAGGATCTTGAACTGTATATTCCTGCTACCATATATACAGGATTTACACCATTAAAACTCAATAACCAGAAGAGAATGGTAGGAAAAATTAAGAACTATTTCCTGATTGATGACATGTAGCCAGTCACAATTGTACTTTTCCTGCCCAAATGCACCAGGACTCACCATTGTGCATAGAAAAAATCTAAGCAAGGTTGGATTTTGTGGGATGGTCATATAGGTGTATACTTGTAAAGATATGAATTTGGAAACCATTCACAAAATATAGATACTCATAATTCCTACTAGGTCCAAGGACAATATAGCAAGTTGATCGACACTTGTTTTCTTCCATTTACACACGCAGCTGTTATATATCGTTCATCCGCATACAATTTCCTTGTTGGCAACAATGAAGGGAATTGATGCCTACAATGATATTAATGTCCACATAAAATATGCAAATCACACAACAAAGGAGCGTTTGATCGGTGGAGTTGTGGATTAATGAACAGGAACAAATGTTTGTAATCATTGACCATGTAAATTGGTCTTTACTCGATTTTCATCATGATCCTCTGTCACAAAAGATGGGTAGTCAGACACTACTGGTGCTGTTACTACGATACAGTATGGTTCCAGAACAAAAATTACTAGTTCAAGATTAAGCTTTTTGGATAGGATTATTGTGGCTGCAGTACAATAATATAAAGGGTGAACCCTGTACAGGCAGGTAAATTAAAGGTAGATGGTCAGCGCAAAGTTACTGATCAAAACAAGCACAGGTGCACATGAAGTTTCAGAGCACATCTCCACCTACTTTCCTTTCATCCACCTTCACCCTCCTCTTAAGGGATCATTAAAGAAAGCGGGGTTGGAGAAAGATACAAAATATGTAGTTGAAAAGGTGCACTGAACTACTTGGCCATGCCAAGAGTGCGCTGAACTACTTGGCCATGCCAAAAGTGCGCTGAACTACTTGGCCATGCCTAGAGTGCGCTGAACTACTTGGCCATGCCAAAAGTGCGCTGAACTACTTGGCCATGCCAAAAGTGCGCTGAACTACTTGGCCATGCCAAGAGTGCGCTGAACTACTTGGCCATGCCAAGAGTGCGCTGAACTACTTTGGCCATGCCAAGAGTGCGCTGAACTACTTTGGCCATGCCAAGAGTGCGATGAACTACTTTGGCCATGCTAAGAGTGCACTGAAGGCTTGTGCTTGTTTAGAACAGTCAATTTTTGCGGACAGACTCCTTTAAAAGAAGTACTCCCACAAAACGTTTTATTGCCTAAACTCATCAAAATGTATTTGTAGTGTAGTTTAAGTGTAGAAATATACTTTCTAGCGTCATTCTGGTCTTCTTCTGAGTCACATGACTTCTATTGTGACTTTTTGGATAACATTATGGTCTGTGTGGGAGACGGAAGTAGCTATTATAGTGTACATGTTTGTAGCCTCATTCTAGGCTCCATAGACTTACATTGGAAACGCGACTTCCAGCTCACACACAGACCCCGATGTTATCTGGCAAGTCAGAACAGGAGTCATGTAAATGGGAAGAGGACCTAATCGGCACTGGAAACTGGCAAAGACTGCAAATCGGCTAGTATATTACTGCACTTACACTACATATAGATTTTGATGAATTTGGGCAATATAAAAAGGTTTTGTCAGAGTGCTTCTTTAACATGAAATGTGTAATTGTATGACTGTTCAAACATAGTTTGGACAACAATAAAACCACTCATTAACATGCATGCCTGGCTTAAACAAATGCATATATAAATCATTATAAAAGGAAGCAACAGTAGTAGCTGCTGGAAGTGCAATTATATCTCAAGTGGGAAGACCAGAAATGGTTGGCGAAACAATACATGGCTTATCCAATTGCACCAATCTCCAAACCTTAGCCAGCAGTGGATGTTCACAGATGACTGGTAGCCTGTTGTGCAAGATCGTTAAAAGATTATTAAAATTACCGCTATATCCTATAGGACAAGGGAAGCGGACATACACGGTTGTGCGGATGTCGGGTTCACTGACTAATTTCTGCAACTGTGAGTCAACAGGGGAAATATTTGAGAATTGCAATAATGCCCTCAAAATGAGGTTCTACCATTATATTTTTCTTTCTATATTTTTGTACAAGTTACCCAATAAAAAAGCTGCTTTTCTGTCAACCAAAAAAAATAAAATTTGCAAAACAATGTTATGACTGCCGGGCAATGAGAAATTATGTCTGAGGTAAATGTTGAATTTATTTAAATTGCTAATGGAATATAGAAGTTTATAAATTATAACATTTCACAAAAATATATCTTTATATTTGGTCAGGAGTGATATATCTGACAAAACACATGTGCTGAGTGGTGAATAAAAAAAAGGGACTGCTGCTCTTTGCTACAGATTTTCCTTCCCATCTCCACGAGTACCTTATGATGTCCACACATATTCCATACCTAATTTCACTATTTACAATTATTAAAACCCACATTATTATTATTAAAGATACATTTACCGCAAGCCATACAGTTTGGATCGCCATCTTGTCTTCTATGATAAAGAAGGTAGTAAGAAGTGGATGTTTGCAAACTGACTACCCAGCCATTTACTTTTGCCAACAATTGCTTTCTAAGACCTTAAAATGCAAATCTAAAATTTTTCCATACACTTGAAAAGGGCCTGCCTGGCGTCATGCACCTCCGAACAGGGAGTTTTTGAAGCTATCACAAGGGTAGCAACTGACCTCCATATTTGTGTCATATTGTCTACACGGACATCACGCACCAAGTGTTAGATGCTATGCTGCAGTCACAGAACATTACTAGTGATGAGTGCAAGCGCTCGTTACTAGAGTTTGTGCGTACCTGAGCACCCTAGGCAGAGTTTCGCGGCTGCTCGAGTGACATGTTTGAGTACCTGAGCACCCTAGGCTGGGTATTGCGACTGCTCGAGTGACATGTTTGAGTATCCCGTTACACTCGCTACATACCAGAGCACTCTAGGCAAACCCGAGTAACGAGCACTTGCGCTTATCACTAAACAGTACGTATTCATGGAGTCTGACGACACAGAGTCAAGTATATAGAAAAATCGTCCATTTCTTAAATATGGGGCCACTGAAAGCAATTGTGACAACAAAGAATACCCCAACCCCTTCCAAGGCAAACGAGAGCCATAGTAGTTTGTCAGCTTTTGTCCTGCAGATCTAACACATATGGCTGGTCAATGGGGCTCGCATATAGTTCTGAACATAAAAAGAGTACAAGTACATCAATAGAGGTGCCATATTCCAATCGCCCCAATTCCCTATGCATTAGCGTTATCCTGCATGTAACCAAAAAAAAAAATACTAGGCCTCGGTATTAAAACTTGCCTATAGCAACCAGTCACAGTTCACTTATTTTTCCACAGCAGTTTAAAAAAATAAAAAAAACACATGAGAAGTTCTTCGTTGCTATTGATATTAAGGGTAAGTTTTTGAATAAAAGTTGCCTTATGTCTTGTTAATGACAGAATTGACACACAACCCAATGAGACAACATACTGGGCTTCAATTTTTTCAAAACTGCATAATAAATACAGGCTACGTTGCCCAGTGCAACCGGTGTTCAGCTTTAATTTCTTAAACTGCTCAGGTAAAATGAAAGCAGCGCTGTGATTGGCTGCCATGGGTCACAAGGACAGACAGTTTAGATATACAAAGTCCACATTTCTGAGTTCTCAAATTTTACATATTAAAAGTAATGGTGAGAAGAACAGGAGGGGTCTCATAGAAGAAGCCTTTGTTCACCACCTAGAAACATCAGCTGTACACCAGAAAATGGGCATGTCTTGTTGTCTGTTCTGGATTACCATTTTTAAACAGTTCTTCTTTTTACTCTTCAGCAGGACAGCACCTAATCTAGCAGTTACCTCATGAAGAAACTTGGAGCATAACCAGCAATTAATTTTTTCCCCATAAATTAAAAGTGCACATGAAGATAAGAAACGTAATACATCTTATCAGCGAAATCTGTGTTTTTTTCCCCCTTCTCCTGCTGGACTAATCTTTCACTGTCAAAACTCTCAATTCATAAAATCTGTCTTCAGAGTATACAGATTTTACAATTAAAAGGTGCTTTTACCATGATTTTAATTAATATATCTTGGAACATTAAGTTCTACAATTGAATGTGAAAAAAAAAATGTTCCTGTGCCAAGCTAATCTTATAAATGTGCCCCTGCTGTGTGCTGTGTAAAGGCTGTGTCTAACTATGCAGGAGGATGATCTGATCATATCACAGCTCCTGGGAGGAAACAAAAGAGTATACAGACATTACAGCACGGGATCACAGTTGCTGTTTTCTGTGAGGTAAAACATGTTTAAAAACAAGCAACCAAACCTTTACCTCACAGAAAGAATCAGCTGCGATCCTGTTCTGTAATGTCTGTATACTCTTTTTGCTTCCTTCCCTGGCCGGAGCTGTGGTATACTCAGAATCACACAGTACATAGCAGAAAAGAAAGGAAAGGGGCTACTGCATAGGCAAGAGGGGAGGCAGCTGGAGAGTAACGCTCATCTGGGTAGGTTGTGTCCCGGCACAACTCTCTTGAACATGGTGATAGAACGATGGGAGGCTGCTGTTCTGGTCAATGACCCACACCATGATGGTAAGGAAAACTGGGAAAAGAAGCGGTGTGCTCCAGGTGCTGTCAAAAATGGATCAGAGAATGGACACGGGTCAAGATAAGAGATTTATTGATACAACGCATTTCAGAGTTGGATCAACTCCTTCCTCAGAGGAAGGAGTTGAACCAACTCCAAAACGTGTTGTATGAATAAATATCTTATCGTGTCCATTCTCCAATACCTTTTTGGCAGCGCCTGGAGCACACCGCTTCTTTTCCCAGTTTTACAGCACACAGAAAGGGCACATTTATAAAATTATCTCAGCACAAAAACATTTTTTTTGACCCATCTAATTGTGGAACTTATTTTCATTCCAAGACCTATTGATGAAAATATATTCTGTTCATGGAAAAAAACCCTTTATAAAGATGGGAGATGACAGTTGGTTCTCAAAGTTCTATGGAGAACTGAAACGGTAATTTCAGGAGAACTTGCAGCTGAATATCTGTGCCTGCCTCTGGTTCCGCCTCATTCCACTCTTCATAGAATTCTATAAGCACCAACTGTCCTCTCCTATCATAGTAATGAGAAAAGCTATCTTCACAGAATACAGATTTTACCTGTAAATTGACAGTAAAAAAATCAATCCAGAAGGAGAAAGCAGCAGACTTTTCTGATGAAAATATGAAACTTTTTACTGTATTTTATGTGTACTATTGATGTATGGAATAAAAATTATAACGACAATTACTCTTTAAACAGTTAAAGGAGTTGCCCATTTTTACATTTTATTTTTCCGTAGAATTGCAGACCTGTAAATTAGCAAGCTGAATATTTTCTCACCGTCCTGGGTTCAGTGCGTCATCTTTGTGGTTGAAAAAGTGACCGCAGCACAAGTGACCACTGCAGCCAATCACATGCCTTTGGCATGGAGACGTCACCACCACAGCTTAACATATCAACAAAGATCGAAGCAGTGGCAATGAGGAAGCAATAGATCTAGGGAAGGTGAGAAACAGCTACTTTATAGCTCTGCAATCCTATGGAAAGATTTTAAAGGGACAGCACCCTTAAGCTTCGTAAAATTCAACACTAATCTGGGTTATTGCACGGCTGTCTGTTGCTTAAAAAAATTATTTAATTCTGTAGCTGCATATGTTTTGTCCAAGTACAAATCCCAGCATAATCTCCTAGATTTATGTTGCACTAGATATCAGTATGTAGACTGATGACAGAATTGTATATACATTATTTAGGAGAATATGTTGAGATCTTATATCTTAATTACACAGGATCCACAATGATTTCAGGGCTGTTAGTTGGGCAGCGCGCTGATAACACAGGAACACTTGGAATGTCAAGACCAAAGTGAAATTGGATTGTCTTACCATAACAAACTGAAAGATTTGCAATTATTTACATCATTGTGACATAAACCAACAGAATCTAAGATTATAAAACATAAGAATACTTCTGCTATAGAGGTCCTCAGTTCATACAGAGCTTTAGATATCTTGCAGGTAAAATGGGATTTGTGGTACTAATGATACCGGTACCTTCCCCCAAAATATGAGATCACTGTTTTAAATAGCAATTCATGTTTCAAATAAGTAAAACAGTATTTGCAATTCACAATTATCACAAGACATTTTTTTTTCCTAAAAGAGACATTTAAATTAAAGAGGAACTCCGTAGATTCTCTGGGGACAATGAAAATATAAGAGCAGAGGGCTTTGTTAATACAGTATATACACAATGCACCTGAGGAGTGAGCTCCTTCATCGCACGGGTATGAGAATCAGCGTTTGCTTGTTATAGGACTACAAGCTCACAATATTACAGAGTGCCTAGAGTAAACTACAAGGGAGGGTCAAATCTTTGTCAAAAACAGGTAGTGGACTTGATCTAGAAGTGAGCCATCCATCAGGACCAGAATACAGGATGTTCCTGTCCATCACTTCAGTTCAAAACTGAAAGGGAAAAAAAAATTGATTATTAGTCAACAATGGAAACAGCTAATATTTGGTATATGGTGTACAATCATTTAATGTGGACTTTACACAAGTTTGGGCATGTTAAACTGGCCACATTATGGTATAATGGCTGCAGAGCTGATTAAAAGATAATGAAAATGAGAAATAAAAAAAAAATAAAAACCAAGACTAGATCACCTCTGGGGGTGGTTTACTTTTCACCCTGCATGACACTGACCAATCATAAGCAGAAATGCTTTCCTCACTGATCTCAATGCTTGGCATCTACTTTAATTGCAAGTGCGGGAGGGGAATAAACAGAGGTGTGCGCCATTACAAACGCCTCTGTATCTGGAGCTCTCATCCCACGGCACTGTCAGTGCTGGAGGAGGGAAAGTGGGGCAGTGCAGTGCTGTGATATGAGAGCTGCAGATACTGAAATACTTGTAACAACACATAGATCTACTCTATTCCCCTGCCCCACTGTAATCACAGTAGGTTCCAGAGGAGAGATCAGTGAGGAGTTTGACTATCTCAGACATCATGCATGGGTTTTTTTTTTTAACCCATGCATGATGCCGCCCGCTTATGACTGGTCAACAATATGCAGTCAAGGAAAAATAAATAAATGTCCATTCACGTTGAATTCATGCGACAGTATTGGCATCTCTTAGATTTAAAAAGTCACGTAATTTATTTACTGCTCCACTTTTTTCGCTCTTTAAGGGATGTCCACAGATATTTTTTTTAGAATTATTTTTACTTTATAAACATTAGTGAATACAAAAACAGGGTGATTAATAAGTGGAATACAATAAATGTTAATATATTGTCATAAATAATTAACACAATACCAGAAAAAGTATTGTTGGGAAAGACTACTTTGGGATTCGACAGCATCAGGAGTAATTCATCAGTGAAGGCTGCAGGTATTTGTTAATTTTATAATTGTACTACCTTGAATGTCGGTGTCTTGTCTGATTTGTTGTATTAAGGCTTCTATGACCAGGGTAAAGAGGGAGGGAGAGGGCACCCCTGACATGTTCCATTTTGATTGGTAAAGCTTTGCGATAGGATGCCATTTACTCTTATCTTTGCTCAGGGGAACAAGTAAAAGTGAGATGATGGCGTCTATAAGTTTAGAAGGGAATGCAAAGCTTTCTAAAGTATATGCCATGAAGCACCAGTTTATTCCGTCAAACGCTTTTTCTGCATCAGTTGCACTTTACCTTTATTTAAAAAGATGTGTTGGGGACATGATTTTGTTGCACTTAATAAAATATACAGTGCCCTGAAAAATTATTCATACTCCATGAACTTTTTCACATCCAGAAACTTACGGTAATTGCATTTTATTGGGATTTTATGAGATATACCAACACAAACTAGAAAGTGAAGTGTAAAGGAAATTATGCATGGTTTTTTAATTATTTTAAAAATATAAATCTGAAAATTTACCGTGCATTTGTATTCAGCCCCCTGTAGTCCTATACGCATATATAAAATCTTGAGTGACCAATTGCCTCCAGAAGTCACGTAATTAGTAAACCGAGTCCACCTGTGTGTAATTTACTCTCAGTATAACTAAAGCTGCTCTGTGAAGGCCTTGAGGTTTGTTAGAGAAAATTAGGGCTCAAACAGCATCATGAAAGCCAAGGAACACAACAGACAGGACAGGGATAAAGTTGTGAAGAGTAAAGCAGCGTTAGGTTCTAAAAAAAATAGCCCAAGCTCTGAACATGTCATGGAGCACTGTTTAATCCATCATCCAAAAATGAAAGGAGTATGGCACGACTGCAAACCTACCAGGACATGGTTGACCATCTAAATGGACATCCCAAGCAAGGAGAGCACTAATTAGACAAGCAGAAATGAGGCCCATGGTTACTCTGGAGGAACTGCAGAGATCCAGAGCTCAGGCGGGAGAATCTGTCCCTTTGTCTTCTTTCCACTCTGCCATAAAGGCCAGATTTGTGGAGTATACGACTGACATTTTTGAAAGCAAGCCATGAGAAGTACAGTTTGAAAAAACCCATGTAGGGGGCATAGCTAGCACGTGGAAGAAATGTGCTCTGGTCAGATGAGATCAAAGTAGAACTTTTTGGGCTAAATGCAAAACACTAAGGGTACCGTCTACACTCTGCAACTTTCCAACGATCACGACCAGTGATACGACCTGGCCGTGATCGTTGGAAAGTCGTTTTGTGGTCGCTGGGGAGCTGTCACACAGACCGCTCTCCAGCGACCAACGATGCCGAAGGCCCCGGGTAACCAGGGTAAACATCGGGTTACTAAGCGCAGGGCCGCGCTTAGTAACCCGATGTTTACCGTGGTTACCAGCGTAAAAGTAAAAAAAAAAAAAAACGTACATACTCACATTTCGGTGTCCTTCATGTCCCTTGCCATCTGCTTCCCGCACTGACTGAGTGCCGCCGTAAAGTGAAAGCAGATCACAGCGGTGCAGCGGTGACGTCACCGCTGTGCTCTGCTCCGGCCGGCAGTCAGTCAGAGCGGGAAGCAGACAGCAAGGGACCTGAAGGACACCGAAATGTGAGTATGTAAGGTTTGGGTTTTTTTACTTTTACGCTGGTAACCACGGTAAACATCGGGTTACTAAGCGCGGCCCTGCGCTTAGTAATCCGATGTTTACCCTGGTTACAAGCGAACGCATCGCTGGATCGCTGTCACACACAACGATCCAGCGATGACAGCGGGAGATCCAGCGACGAAAGAAAGTTCCAAACGATCTGCTACGACGTACGATTCTCAGCAGGGTACCTGATCGCTGCTGCGTGTCAGACACAGCGATATCGTATGGATATCGCTGGAACGTCACAGATCGTACCGTCGTAGCGACAAAAGTGCCACTGTGAGACGGTACCCTTAGGGTACGTCTCCACGGTCCGTTTCGCCGGCGGGATCGCCGCAGCGGCGAAGCCGCTCGGCGCTAAGCCCCGCCCCCTTAATGGGACGCGATGGTGCCGGATGTGTACAGTACACATCCGGGATCATCGCACCCCTCGCCATAGGGCCCTGTGATATGCCTTGTGGGGACGCTGCGTCCCCGCAAGGTGTACGGACATGCTGCGTTCTGAAAAGACGCGCAGCATGTCCGGAGTTGCAGGGCCGCCGCGTGCGGGTTTCCACGCATAGTGGAGACGGGATTTCATAAAATCCCCTCCACTATGCTGGAACATCTGGACGCTGCTTGTTTGACGCTGCAGCGTCAAACAAGCAGCGTTTACGTACCGTGGAAACATACCCTTAAGGTACCGTCACACTAAGCAACGTCGCCAGCGATCTGTGACGTTGCAGCGTCCTAGGTAGCGATATCGCTGTATTTGACACGCAGCAGCGATCTAGATCCCGCTGTGAAATTGCTGGTCGCTGCTAGAAGGTCTGCACATTATTTGGTCGCTAGGTCGCCGTGTATCGCCGTGTTTGACAGCAAAAGCAACCATACCAGCGACATTTTACGCTGGTAACCAGGGTAAACATCGGGTTACTAAGCGCAGGGCCGCGCTTAGTAACCCGATGTTTACCCTGGTTACCAGCGTAAAATGTAAAAAAAAAAAAACACTACATACTCACATGCTTCCCCCGGCGTCCGCTTCCCACACTGACTGAGCGCCGCAAATTGAAAGTGAAAGCACAGCACAGCGGTGACGTCACCGCTGTGCCCTGCTACTGCCGGCGCTCAGTCATTACAGGAAGCGGACGCCGGGGGACGCATGTAAGTATGTACTTACATTTTACGCTGGTAACCAGGGTAAACATCGGGTTACTAAGCGCGGCCCTGCGCTTAGTAACCCGATGTTTACCCTGGTTACCCGGGGACCTCGGCATCGTTGGTCGCTGGAGAGCGGTCTGTGTGACAGCTCTCCAGCGACCACACAGCGACGCTGCAGCGATCGGCATCGCTGTCGCTATCGCTGCAGCGTCGCTTAGTGTGACGGTACCCTTAGTGTAGCAGAAAACTAATTCTGCACTGAATGCCATCCCCACCGTCAAACAAGGTCAGAATTGATGGGAAGATGGATGGAGCTAAATACACTGCAATCCTGGAGTAAAACCTATTAGAGGTCACAAAAGGACAACGACCCTTAATATACTGCCAGAGCTACAATCGAATGGTTTAGATCAAAGGATATTCATGTGTGTGAAGGGCCCAGTCAAAGTCTAGACTTAAATCCCATTAGGAACCTGTGACAAGACTTGAAAATTGCCGCTTACAGATTCTCTCAACCCAATCTCACTGAGCTAATTTGCAGAATGGGCAACAATGTCAGCCTCTAGATTACAAAGCTGGTAGAGACAAACCACTCTAGACTTGAAGCAGTAATTGCAGCAAAATATGGTCTTGCAAAGTATTGATTCAACAAGGGCTGAATACAAATGCACGTCACAATGTATAGACATAGATTATTTTTAAATATTTTGAAAATCATGTGTCATTTTCTTTACATTTCACAAATACTTGCTACTTTGTTTTGTTAGATCATATAAGATCCCAATAAACTACATTTAGGCTTGTGGGTGTAACATAAAAAAAATGTGGAAACAGCCATGGGGTATGAATACTTTCTCACAGCATTTTAAGTATTACAAGTTCTCCTCCTTTACACGTCAGTACAGCCTTCCTCACTGATGTAGGTGAATGTGCCCAGACATGTCGATCAGTCTTCTCCAAATGAAAAACACTGCACATGGGAGAGTCGTTTTTAACTGGAGGTTTATGGACAGGTCTGGTAACGTGCTCCGGCATCAGAGAACAATTTTAGGCAGGAGTGCGGTGAAGTTTGTAAGGCCGGCCAAAAAATCATGTTCTCAACACACTTCATGACACAAAGAAAAAACAAATATTTTAAAGTGAAGAAGAGTGGATTTTAAAGACAATCTGTCAACAGGTTTTTGCTACCCCATCTCTGAGCAGCATGATGTAGGGGCAGACACCCTGATTCCAGCGATGTGTTACTTGCTGGGCAGTTTGCAACAGTTTTGATAAAATTGCAGCTTTTTCCCTGTGCATATTGTGCAGAGGCAGAAGGCTGCCAATCAGTACTGGGGGCAGAGTAATAGAGAGCTTATGAATATGGAGGACTACCTGGCAGCAGGTTTACTAGTCCTCTATTAATAATTTCTTGTTCATAAGACAGCGATTTTATATAAACTTCCACAAGCAGTATAATCCCACCCCACCACTGATTGTATAGGCAGAAAGCTGTAAATCCGTGGAGTGAGCAGAATTTTCCAGTATCAGTACTCCGAGACCTTGTAGCTCTACAGCAGATAGTGATTTTTTTTTTTTTTTAAATCAAAACAAGAGCATGCAACCCCGTAAGTGACATCACCGGAATCAGGGTCTCTGACCATATATCATACTGCTCTCAGATGGCATAGCAAAAAACCTGGTAAGGCTATATTTCCACGTGGCGTATCGGCAGCGCTTTGAACGCAGCGGATCCCCGCTCCATCCAAAGCGCTGCCGGCCTTTGTATGCGCGGTGATTCCGGATGTGTTCATTGGACACATGCGGAATCACCGCATCCTATACTGTACATAGAACGGTGCTATGCATCTTGCAGAGACTAAGGCTGGGATCACACTGCGTTGCTGGCGTCCGTTAGACGGACTACGTTACACAGCGGCATAACGCGGTGTAACGTAGTCTGTTTAAAGCCGCCATTGACTCCAATGTTGGACGCATCACTAGCGCCTGCCCACAATGGGTGTGCGCTAGGGATGTGCCGTCATTGAGTGACGGACCCTGGGACGCGGGCTGCAGCGTTTCCGGGTCCGTCACTGCTAGCGCAGATAGAGCTAGCAGATGCTCTATCTGCACTAGCGTGCTGCCATACCGGCACTTGCGTTTACAGCAGCCCGTTACCGTATGTGTTGAACGGGCTGCTGTAAACGTAATGTGAACCCAGCCTAAGCGTCTCCGCAAGGTAAATAGACGTGCTGCGGTCTATAAAGACGAGCCGCATGTGCGTATACGCAGGTCTGCCACCTGCGTTTTTGTACGCATAGTGGATATGGGATTTCATAAAATCGACTCCACTATGCTGTAACATCTGGACGCTGCGGATTGGACGCTGCGGCTGTACACAGCGTCCAATCCGCAGCAAATACGCCACATGGAAACATACCCTGACAGGGTCCCTTAACCCCCTTATCAACATAGGACATCATATGCCAGTTCCTTGAAGTTCATGTGCAATCATTCTTAGATTTTTTTTTTTTATGCGAAGAAAAAAATAACGAAAAAAAAAACCATGCAAGTATGGTATTACCCATACTGACCTGGAGAATCATATTGGCAGGTCAGTTTTACCATACAGTGAACATTAAAAAAAAAAAAAAAAAAAAAAAACACAATTGCGAAATTGCACTTTTTTGTAATTTCCACGCAGTAGGAATTTTTTTTCCCTGTTTTCTAGTACACTATGTGGTAGAATGAATAGTGTCATTCAAAAGTACAACACTCGTCCTACAAAAAAAAAAAAAAATCAAGCCATTAAACGGCTATACTGACGGGGGGGGGGGGGGGGAGAAACCTTATGGCTCTCAAAAGAAGGGGGGGAGAAAAGCGAAAAAAAAAAAAAAAAAAAAAATGGCCACGTTGTAAAGAGGTAGTTGTAATTTAAATAACTTTTCAGTCTAAGATGACTTTTTTTTTCAGGTGTACAACATTATTTCTGGTTATTATATGACTAATTTACACCAGTTTTTCCAGCTGTTGACTCTCAAATTTGCAAGAGACTCTGAGCTGGTGGGAGGAGATGAACTGAATGACGATTTCTACCTTACACTGCTCAGCACAGAGAGATGGATTCCTGCTCTACATTTCTTGTTTAGCACACAAAAAACACAGCCAGCATAAAGGACATACAGCAGTCCAGTCTAGATGCTCATGTGAGTTAAAAGACTTGTTGGGAAGCTCAGTAAGATCTTTGCGTTCTGTGTCCGTTATCTTTCTACGCTCCTCAGCCCCCTATCCATAGAGTATAATAGTCTGTGTAAATGACACTGCTGTGAGCAGACCTTCTGTCTTGTCTGAGTAAGAGTGAGTTGAGCTGTTTTTTTTTCTTGTTGGATGACAAGTTCAGAACGCGGCTTGGTGAGGATGACAAGAAGTGTCTTATAAGTGAAGGAGGAAGCAGATTTCTCTGATAAGCTATTTTACAAAGTTTCATATATTAGCCTGTACTATTGATTTATCAAAACTTTGGCAAATGTACAGTTCAAGGATTTACCAAGTTTTGTTTTTTTTCCCCTTTTCCTAGCCGACAACTAAATTAGAGCATAGGAGGTAAGTAGACACTTTATTTCAGGTGATGTTGAACAGGAAAGGTTTTTTAGGCTATGTGCATACGTTGCAGATTTCCAGCGGATCCGCAGAGTTTTTTCAGCGCAGAAATGCAAGTGATTTACAGTACAATGTAAATCAATGGAAAAAAAAATGCTGTGCTAATGGTGTGGAAAATTCCGCATGGAAAAAGCAGCGGATTAAAAGAAGAAGCATGTCAATTCTTTGTGCGGATCTGCAGCATTTTTGCACCCATTCCATAATAGAAATCCGCAGGGGTAAAAGCGCATGAAATCCGCACAGAATCCGCAACAAAAACGCGCAGATTTTGACCTGCGTTTTCTGCCAAGTGATGAAGAATCCGCACAGAAAATTCCACAGGCAAATCCGCAACGTGTGCACATACCCTTACATTTGATCTTTTCACACCTGGTAGCTGTACTCAAACCAAAACCAGGATGGAAGCGATACACCTAATATACTTACTGAACCCAGTACTTTAATGCTAGTCATCTGCTGCCACCATGCCTTTCACTGGATCTTTCTCCCGCATCTAAAATTGAAACATCAGAATAATTGTTTATTTTTGTATTAACTAAATCCATAATCTAAAAACATTGTGTTTAATCTAGTCAGTGAATACATTCGGAAGCAAAGATAATTATTATCATTTCTCACATTTAACAGTAAGTTGTACTATTGCATTGATCTTGCTTTATAGTATTCTTCAATAACCACCACACAAAAAAATGAAATGAAATTCTGATCACCTTTTTAGTCATCAGTCAGGGTTCTGGCGTTTCTACTCTTAGGGACCATTTCAACACACTGATCCAAATTTCTACGCCTGGCATATCAAATGCTGGTCTATGTTGTAGTGATTCATGGAAAATGTATTAAAAGGAACTCATCATTAGGCGCACTTGGAACTAACTGTCAAGAAATTAAATTTACCCAGGCTTGTAATAGCAATCATTAATAGGACACTCAGTCGATACAGATCCCTCACCATTAGTATGTATACTGGGATATATAGAAGATCTGAGCATTGATGAACATGGCAAAATAGCGGTAGAACGCATGTTACACATGGCCAGGAAATTGATAGCCCAACATTGGTTATCAGAGCAGGCGCCCACAGTAACAGAATTTATAAATAAAATTAAATTGGCTATTAAATCTGGAACAAAGTATATATTTGAAAAGGAAGGCCATCTCCAAATCCGAAAAAATATGGTCTCCATGGATTAACGGCTCTGGCCTAGCATCTAGAGAACTGCAAAGATTTGGACTAGGTCTGTTTTGATTTATGTATAGATTTAATTTTATTTACGGTAAATACAATATATCTCACAATGGGCAGCTTTACTCATGTATATAACTGTACCAAACCAAGATCTGGATTCCCCATTAATATTGTTATGATAGTGGTTATTCATATTGCAAGACTTCTAATCTACTGTGGACAGAACTGTGAAATATTTATCTTTAGATGTTATGTTTAAAAGGGTGACATATTGTGGGGGGATAGAAGACGGACTGTGTCCGTTTTATGGTTGTGCCAGAAAAATTATTTTAATAATAAAAAAAAATTGATTTAACCCCTTCATGGCCACTGTTGTCAGAGATTGGCACCGGAATTTAAGTGATTAAACTTCAGCAATTGGGAGTTAACTTCAATTTCTGTTAGAGGCAGGTGCCGACTGTATAACACAGGAGGTACACCTACAATAAAATGTCCTGGGGCAGAAGGGGTTACTAGAGATGGGAATACGGAAATAGGATTCTGGATAAGATGAAAAGGGTAGCATCAGGCAGAAGAAATCCAAGGGTCATTCTCTAGAAAAGTAGAAGCACCAACCTCATCCAGCTCTTTCTTGGTTTCATCCTCCATCCTGCGAATGTCCTCCATTGTTAACTCCACCCACCTGTCCAGCCAGCAGAAAAGCTGCCGATGAAAATTCGTAAACAATCGCCTCTCTTGCTGAAAAAAAGAAAAGAAAAAAAAAGAAAAAACAAAGCAGAGATAAAAAATAGTGCACTCAATTGGAATGAAATCCATTATTAACAATGAGCAATGTGATTTGGGCTGCCCTGGTCAGACGTCCAGTATGGTCCGCAGTGGGAGTCAGTCTTCACTTCTGCACCCGGCATCATCACTGCCTCTGGTGCTTACTAGGTCACGCAACGGAAACATTTTGTAAAAAAACTACGGTGTAAAGAACGTCAAGAGGTCCAAAAAGAAAAAGGAACATCCTAACATAGGATTTCACCATGCATAAACCTGTGTTATCAGGGCAGATAAACAGATGCCAAAAGGTGTCTGGCAGCGGCTTATCCTCCTCTCCCTATTGAGCATACACGGATGCTTAGCCAGGTGCAGTGTCCACGTGTATAGGTGGGTAGAAAGAAGAACTGTTCGGTAGAGGAAAGTGTGACCACCATAAGGGATTTACGGATTAAGGAGTCGCTCTATAGGGTGAAGCTTGTACCGATATCACATTCATAGTTGCTCCACAGTAATCCAAGTTTAATAGGACTTTGCCAATCAGCTGTCAGTACGAAATCTGGCCATCCAAATCAGCAAAGAGTGGCCCAACATCTCAGTAGCTGCTGTCGGCCTTAAAATCCGGCCTCTCTGCCACAATTTTATGTGGATGGCCTCCACCAGGTCTGGTGATATTGTTGTTTGAGCTGAAAGCCCAGCATGTCCACATCAAGAAAGTGGACAAATT
This sequence comes from Ranitomeya variabilis, assembly GCF_051348905.1. NCBI lineage: Eukaryota > Metazoa > Chordata > Amphibia > Anura > Dendrobatidae > Ranitomeya > Ranitomeya variabilis. The sequence goes on from NC_135234.1 coordinate 103,743,229, forward strand.
TTGAGGCTGACAGCAGGTGCCAATTATGATCTGGGCGTGCTCCTTGGACCATTCAGCTGCTTTTTTTTTTTCTTTTTTTTAACGCTGGTTTAGAAACAGATATATAACAGAAACCAGACTGAACCGATCATATAGTCAAAGTGGCCCTCATGCTTTAGTTTGCATTAGTTAGGTAACAGATCCACACTAACGAAACATTCCCATGAGTATTATTCTCATTTAATAAAAATATATGTGTATGGTGTGTAGTGCGGGTGTGTTAGATATACTCCCCTACAGCCGCTCTCTGGGATCCAGCGCCGTTCTGCTCCTCTTCTCAGTGTCGTCACCGCTCTGCACGACTCAGAAGTGGAGTTTACAATGTAAGCATCAGAGGGTGGCTTCATAGGTCTACACTATAGAAGAGACTTCTGGCTCACAAAAGGAGTGAGGCCAATAATCTGAATTACTGTGGTGTCACTGAGAAGAGGAGTGGGATGGTGCAGAAACGCAGAGAAAGCAGCGGTAGGGGAGTATGTTAAATACACTCACACTGCACACAGATTGTATAATTATAAAAAATCTTCCTCGGAGTGATTCTTTAAACATGAGACCATTTATCCCTGTATAGAGGCACTGATAACACCAGTTGGTTTAGCCAGGTTGAACTTGCCACTGCAAGTACCCTATTGAGCTTATCTAAATTTCCCCTGATGAATCCCCTTAACAGGGGAGGAAACGCGTTGGGAGGACACATTTTTCAGGGAGGCTATACTGTATATGGGTACCTTATATGCAGGTTCATACTTGGGTACTGCCCTTGTTAGGGCGGGAGTAACACAGGGGCACGACAAGGAGAGATAGTAAGACGGTATTGTCTTTACCCCAAAATTTCTCTCCCGCTCTAGTTATTTAATTCCAATAAATAGGTATTGGAGAACGAGAAGAACCTATATTGGTGAGATTGAACCAAATTTTTTATTTGAGCACTGGTAATCACGAGCACTCACATTATGGAATGTTGATTGCATGTTTGTCTTAACCTTTTGATTTTAACATCTTAATAAACACTAAGTTTTAGTGCTAATTTTCGGCTGGCTATGCTGTAAGTTATAGTTCAAATTGGATTGGCCAGACAATTCTGGAACAGGTCACTCTGATCCTTTGTGCTGGATATTCTTTAAACATGAAATCAGTTTCTCTCCCTAGAATGGAACAGAGAAATGAAACTCAAAAATGTGAAAAACGAGCCTTAGTGATTGTACATCGCCACCATGAAGATAATCCATGTAGTGAGCACACGGTTAGTAGGAGGTGGTAAAGGAGTCAGTATTATGTAACAAATGAGAACCCTAATGCTGCAGTATGAAAAACAAAACATGGATTAGATTTCCTTATCTCCAAGTTAATGAAGATTAGAAATTTGATTTACATGTTTAGAGGGGTTGTCCAGTCTAAAACTACAAGTCTGCAGTCACATATAGTCACTATTACGCTTTAATGCATGCCAGAAATATAATACACCTGCTAAATTCAGACTTTATTATACTGAGTGCACCAAAACCTTGCCATAAATGCCTCAACCACGGGGCTAAACATTGTTATATATGACCTATATGATGAGTGATCACGTGAACATATATGTAGACCCTAAACGTCTGCATCTTCGCCAGTTGGTTGGCCAGATTCTGCTTTTAAATTCTTCTGCGTTAGGTTTGACAACTTAGGCTGCTTTCACACTAGCGTCGGTAAGGGGCCGTCGCGCTGCATCGGCCCGACGTACCGACGCATACTGTGCAAAAAATGCCCGACGTGGGCAGCGGAAGCAGTCTTAAGACGCTTCCGCTGCCCCATTGCAAGGTCCGGGGAGGAGAGGGCGGAGTTTCGTCCACGCATGCGCAGTCGAAAATGGCGGACTAGACGCACAAAAAAACGTTACATGTAACTTTTTTTGTGCCGGCGGTCCGCCAAAACACGACGCAACCGTCGCACGACGGACGGGACGTGTGGCACTGCCTCGCAATGCGTCGCTAATAAAAGTCTATGGAGAAAAAACGCATTCTGCGAGCAACTTTGCAGGATGTGTTTTTTCTCCACAACGACGCATTGCGACGTGCAGTGCACGACGCTAGTGTGAAAGAAGCCTTAGGCTACTTTCACATTAGCGTCGTGTGACGCACGTTGCAATGCGTCGTTTTGGAGAAAAAACCGCATCCTGCAAAGTTGCCCGCAGGATGCATTTTTTTCTCCATACACTTGCATTAGCGACGCATTGCCACACGTCGCATCCGTCGTGCGACGGATGCGTCGTGTTTTGGCGGACCGTCGGCACCAAAAAAGTTCCATGTAACACTTTGTGCGTCGTGTCCGCCATTTTCGACAGCGCATGCGCGGCCGAAACTCCGCCCCCTCCTCCCCGGATCTCACAATGGGGCAGCGGATGCGTTGTAAAACTGCATCCGCTGCCCCTGTTGTGCTAAATTAACACACTGTCCGTCGGGCCGACTGTTTGCGACGGCCCGTACCGACGGACTAGTGTGAAAGTAGCCTTAGGCCTCTTTCACACTTCCGTCTTTCTGCTTACGTAGCAATCCATCGTTTTTTGAAAATGCAGGATCCTGCAAAAAAAATTGCAGGATCCTGCATTTTCCCATAGACTTGTATTGCCAAAGGATCGCGACGTATGGCCACACGTTGCGTCCGTTGTGCACTGGATGCGTCGGGTTTTGGCGGCCCGTCATCACAGAAAAACGTTCAAGGGAACGTTTTTCTGTACATCGCAGCCAGTGTTTCACACTGCGCATGCCCAGCAGGAAATATCGCTCTCACGATCTTTCCTGCTCGGCAACGCAGATGGAAGTGTGAAAGCAAACACTTCCGTCGGTACGTCGCGCCGACGCTTCATGATGGCCCCGTACCGACGGAAGTGTGAAAGAAGCCTTAGTGAGCGGGCAAAATATTCAAAGCTGCCATGTGTCACTTTATGAGGAAATAACTCTGGAAGATTTCAACACAGCCCAGTGATTTTGAGACTGTTTTTTTTCATGACATGTTGTACTTTATGTTAGTGGTAAATTCAGGTGGATGTGTTTTCCATTTATTTATAAAAATATCAGACTTTTGACAAAATATCAGCCATTTTCTAACTGAATGTTTCTACGTTTAACGCAGGTAGTCATACCACATAAAAAGTTCTTAAAGTAAATGTTACTTATCTCTACCTTACATCAGCAAACTATGAAAAATTGAGTATTCCCCCCCCCAAGGAAATTTAAAAAACCTATTTAGGAATTTATTGTTTTGACGTGACTTTGGGGAACCTAAAAACTCCCCAAAAGTGACACCATTTTCAAACAGCTGCTCTCAATGTCTTCAAAACTGTTGACAGGTAGTTTGTTAACCCTTTAGATGCTTTTCAGTAAAGAATGCAAAGTGGCATGCCCGGGATGACATTTTTCTTTTTACCAGTAAACTTCTGAACAGGCTGCTATAGCAGACACACTAAGGCCATTACTTGGCTGGGGATTGCCGTGGCAATGTTCAGGATCACACAATCATGCTCTAAGGGTGCTCATGGGGTAAAAGAGGGAGCCCGTCGGGATGCTGTTATCACTATTGACAGCAGCATCTACGGGGTCAACCGGCCATGGTTGGTGCCAAAACTACTTGTGGTTGATGCAGAAGTGTGTCAGAACATCCCTTTTAGAATGGTGGGGGTCCGACTGCCGCCGCCTACAATGCACCTGAAATTAAAGGGACCACAAAACTGCTGCAACGCTGGGTTCCGTGTGCAGCGGCGCTCCAAGTCACAGTCCGTGCAGGGAGCTGCGGTACAGATCCCTTTCAGAGTGGTCAGGCTGTGGCCCCCTGTACAAGCAGGATCCCCACCGCTCAGGGAAATAATCTACGAGGGAGACGCAGTGCTACATAAACACATAAGAAGCTCACCAGCAAGTCCGCGGATGGAATGCTAATTTTTAGATACAGAAAGGATAGAATAATTATAATCTGTCAGGTAACTGCTCCACATTAATTCTAGCGCTACGAGTAGTGATAAGGGAGGACCAGTAATAAGATGGCAGAAAGCCACAAAACGGCAGCTTTAGACTATGCGTGACTCCACGGCTTTTACTCACCTTTTGGATGAAGCCTTCTACTTTGTTTTGTAAGCCCCACCACTTGAACTTGACAGTCACTAGCTTGTATGCACACATATGGGGCACGTCATTCCGTTGTGCCAGTGTCTTCTACAAGAAGTAATGCACATCACACATAAGGCTTATAAATGTACAAAGAGCGGTATATAGTACAAGCGCTATAACTCATGAGCCATTACAAAGAATAATTAGATTTATTCTCACAAATACATGATATTATAACACCAAGTTTAAGGTAAGATCTTGGATGTTACCCCATAATGGTACCAGTAAAATCTACAGCTTGCCGTGCAGTAAAGGCCCCGTCTCACACAGCGACGCTGCAGCGATACAGACAACGATGCTGATCGCTGCAGCGTCGCTGTGTGGTCGCTGGGGAGCTGTCACACAGACAGCTCTCTCCAGCGACCAACGATCAGGGGAACGACTTCGGCATCGTTGATACTGTCTTCAACGATGCCGAAGTCCCCCTGCAGCACCCGGGTAACCAGGGTAAACATCGGGTTACTAAGCGCAGGGCCGCGCTTAGTAACCCGATGTTTACCGTGGTTACCAGCGTAAATGTAAAAAAAACAAACACTACATACTCACCATCTGTTGCCCGTCAGGTCCCTTGGCGTCTGCTTCCCGCTCTGACTGAGCCGCCGTACAGTGAGAGCAGAGCGCAGCGGTGACGTCACTGCTGTGCTCTCACTTTACGGCAGCAGTCAGAGCAGGAAGTAGACGGCAAGGGACCTGACGGACATCAGATGGTAAGTATGTACTGTTTTTTTTTTTTTACATTTACGCTGGTAACCAGGGTAAACATCGGGTTACTAAGCGCGGCCCTGCGCTTAGTAACCCGATGTTTACCCTGGTTACCAGTGAAGACATCGCTGGATCGGTGTCACACACACCGATTCAGCGATGTCAGCGGGACCTCAACGACCAAAAAAAGGTCCAGGCCATTCTGACACGACCAGCGATCTCGCAGCAGGGGCCTGATCGCTGGTACGTGTCACACATAGCGAGATCGCTACTGAGGTCGCTGTTGCGTCACAAAACTTGTGACTCAGCAGCGATCTCGCTAGCGATCTCGCTATGTGAGACGGGGCCTTAACACAAGCCCACAAACGGATCCATCAACAAAAAAAAAATAAGGTTAGGAGTCTCAAACTGGCGACCCAATGGCTCTGAAACGACCTGTTGGAATGAAGCAGTGGCCACCCATCCCAGGTGGGCTGCCAAAAAAAGTGCTGTTCTCTGCTATTTCCATCAGACATACAGACACTGAATAGAGCCTCATTCAGATCCCTGTTCTAGGGATCGTGGGGGGTCCCAGTGGTCAGACACTCATCGATGAGCACGTTATTACATATCCTATGGATAGCCGATAATCTCTAGTGTTTGGAATAATCCTTTAAAAGTGGACATATCTATAGCAGGTGATGCCCCTAATGTTTTTTTTTCCCCTCAAGCAGACCAGTGCACATTGTGACAATGTTGCCTATAATTATGACAATTTGGCATGCAATGAACCATTATAAGATCTGAAAAAAAGCAGACAAAGAATTACCTTCCAATCAGGAGTTAGGGGTCCACGTCCAGTCTTACAAGACTTATATTTTGCTGGGTCTTCATCTGGTTTATAATCCTAGAATTCAAAGAAAATTTTATACAAAAAAAATATGCTAAAAATATCTCTAAATAAAAGTATTCTGCTGCTCAAACTATTAGACTAATTGAGACTTTATATGTGCAGGAATAAGATGACCTGGAGTCATGAAGAGGCACATGCCACTTAATAAGGTCAGCACATCTCATCAGTGGCCTGCACCTAGCCAGATATGTTACTCCAGTCATAGACTGAATAAGAAACACTGACACTTTTGATTAATTTGACGTGTGTAGGCAAGCCCCATACAGCCCTCTCCTAAGCTCTGCCCATTTTGATGAAGCAGCCAAAACTAGAGAAAACGCCAAAAGTTGCTATATGTTTGCACAGCTCCATGTTGTGGAAAAATTTGAGACTTTGATGAATCAAAGCAGAGAAGGGCAATAATGTTTTTGCAGCAACTAAAGTTAATACATATTATACTTAAAGATATAACTGAAAACTCTTTTCTGCGACATTTAATAGGAACTGATAATAAAAAATATGTAGAGATCACATATAGGCGGCATGGTTATCCCTAGACATTAGCGGAGTTCTAGGACCAACCTTAGAGAGGACCTGATTCCTATCTGCAATATCAATTTGCACAACTTCCACATTCTTCCACACATCCGGCTCTAATTTATGTACCTGAAGAAGAAGTTACAAACAGAGTAGGTACAAAATATTTTTATTGTTTAACCCAATAATAGTCCTTATACAATATGATGAACACAATCTACAAACATATGATTTATCGTTAAAGGTGCACTCTAACCACAGGAGATTATGGGATATCCCTTAGAAGCACATGAAAATCTGGCTTATATTCTTTGAAACTGTAGTGTGGTCACCATTTAATGTCTCTTAACTAGGGATATATACAACCGACAATGGTGACGCTTCCTTAAAGATCAGAAAAAAATGCTTAACAAAAGCTATTATACTGTAGATGGTTTAACTCCGAGGTCCCCAACGTTTCTGACCTTGAGAGCCACATCCAGCTCTTAGAGAGGGTCGCGAGCCACATCCAGCCTTGAGAGAGGGTCGCGAGCCAGATTCAGCTCCTGCCCCCCTCACAATAGTGGCAACCAAAGCCCCCATAACAGGAATAATGGTAACCAAAGCTTTTCCACAAAAATCAATCACCCCAAAGCAGTATACAAAGATCCAGGGGTTCCTACAATACTCCCTATTCAGAATTCTCCTATAAAGCACTCCCAAGACACTGTCACATCCAGCTTCAAACATCTCCTCTGACTGGTGGTGTCATCTTGTCTCCAGCGTACCATACTTGCATCATCTCAAACCCCCTAAGACCAGTAGATGTGTACACTGATCTGCTCTTCTGTGCAGGGCTGCTCACAAAATTCATCATTTTCACATGTGCTCTTCATACCTGTTTGCTACAACTGGAGCTAATGCACCAAGCTGACAGACAGCCGCGAGCCACAATTCATGGGACCATGAGATATGTGGCTCCAGAGCTACAGGTTGGAGACCCCTGCTCTAACTGAATGTAGATAAAAAGTCACTGAAAAGTTAATCTCACGAGTCCTCTTTAGGAGCTCACCACCCCCTGTGTTCCAGCTTCCTGTATGCTGGTGAACAGGGTTCTCCTGAAGTGTAGAGTTGAGCTAATTTGTTAGGATTCGGTCGCAGAATCTGAATTTGCCATATTTGGGCCATATTGGTACACTATTTGTGCTGAATGTATGTTTGATGATCTGTTCCGAACATATTAATTTTCACTCCCATTGACTAATGACGTTCGACGAATATGGCAAAAACAATATTCGATGGCGATCGTATTCGGAACCAAATCTGAACAAATTCGCTCAACTCTACTGAACAGCGGCATCATTGCGCTGCTATGCAACTGTAACCATTATTAATGTTGAGACAACCCCTTAAATCTCTATAGTATACGCATATTACAGGATACATGCTTCATAGGATTTCACCCATCTCTCACAAACATATAAGGTCTTTGACTACCTATGTGAACATTGCAATCAATTATCGGTATCAGCTGGCTAGCACCAGCCATGTCTTTGATGCAGTGCACTTTACAGTGCTGCATATACATACTGTATATGATGCGTCCGCTCACTGTGAATAAAGAATACATGAAGTCTAATATTGCTGCAAACATTAAAAATGTAATGTACTTCGTTATCGATTTTTGATCATAGAGTGCACAAGCCATCCAACCACCACAAGGTATACCTACATATGGATGGTCCGCATCACTAATGTCCTGCATCTCCATGTGCCAAACCTCAACTGATTGGGGAGGGAAAAGGAGACCAGACATAGTTCGCGATTAAAACGTTGTGTAGGAACGATGGGTGGATAAGGGTGCCAAGCCTTGGAGAGATAATGTTAAAGGTGTGCGGGCCCTATTTTTACTTTTCTGTAATACATAGGGGGGGGGGGTGACCCCCTTGAGATCTCAGCCCCCTTATCCAGCCATGTTCCCACACAAGGGAACTGTGCCTGGTATTCTTTTCCCCATGCAGATGAGGCTGGTTTGCCATAGAGGTAGGATTAGTGATGGGGACCATCCATATTAAAGGTACACCATGACGTGGTTGGATGGCTTTTGCGCTCTTAGATTAAAAAAATTGCTGAGTACCTTATATTTTCAACATTTGCAGCAACATTGGAGTTCATGTGTTCATTAATCGCATTATACTTAAAGGTGTGCAGGGCTTATTTTTTATTGTGCTGCATTGAAGACTTTCCCAATTAACCACACGTAAACTACTGGCGTACACTGTGGAGGTTAGTGATTGGCTGCAGTGGTCACAAGTTAGTCATGGATGTCATTGTTGCAGGGCAGACAGACAGGAAGAAATGAAGCAGCAGATTTAAGAACTATGTATTTTTACTCCAATTTTCCATCCTTGGCCCACTTTTTGAAAGATCCTTTAAGAATAACATTTTATAATTTTTTTCAGGGGTTTGACAAGTGCTTGACCATATGAAACCACAATCTGTCTTGCTTCTATATCCCTAATAATTTAATTATATGTAACGGATAGAAATATAAACATGGAATCAGGATTAACGCCTGAAAAATATGTTAAAAATACAGAACTCCGGCTGTGCCTCCAATGTTCTCCGAGGCCGATCAGAATGATTCCCATGGTACTAGAGACAGTCATGAAAAGCCTCGGTGTTCGCCACTTACATTGTCTTGTGTACCCAGATCTGGTTTGTGCCACGTCTCAATCTTAATCAAAAAGTCATCCTTCATGTATTCATTCTGGAAAGTAAGCACAAGTCCTGAGTGTTCATCATCTCTAAAAAACAGCATTGTTCTTCAAAATAAGATTATTAAGATTTACTAGTAAAATATTAAATGCTGCCTGGGAGCGTGGAATGAATTAATTCTGACGAGGAGAACAATCAGCGGGACAAAATTGTTATTAAAACCATTCGTAGGCAAGAGTAATGTATATTTAATGCCCCTCATTTCAGAGAATTTACTCTTCTTTATAACATTATAATCTCTGGTATGGTTTACAGACCTGGAGTTAAGTAGCAGGCCCCGAGTAAATGATTGTTAATATTGCAGACGGCAATTCATGGGGATAATTACAGAGCTGTAAAAGCCATTAATACCAACACATTCCCCAATGAGCCACTAGCAGAACGGCCCCTGGAGAAAACTGCTCTCTCTCAAAAAAAAAAAAAAAAAGCACGAAAAGTGTGTTTGGACCCACTGCATAAACAGCTGCTGGCACTGTGCATTAGAGCAGGCAGTGAAAGGTCACAGTGCTGGCACGGGCGCCATGGGATCTGCGAAACGGCACACACCAGCTACATAATGACTCCCTGATGAAGTAGATAAGGGTCCGACAGTCAGGATAGAAGACGCCCAATCCTTCAATTCAGTGGGAGAGGAGTTGTAGCAAGAGGGTTCTAGCCGCTGACTCCGCTCTCCCCATAGAGAGGTGGGCAACCTGTGCAGGGGCGGATGGGGGCAGCAGCACAGGAGCCCTTTCCGGTCTGTGCCCACCCCTGTGTATGGTAGTGGAGGGGTGTCAGGAGAGACAGACAGCTATGTGATCACTATGGTAAATTTTGTGCAACTTATGGCTTTGACATTCCTATACGACAGAATAAAATTGGTTGAATTTCTCTGTATCGCAGATGACGACGAGACGATAAGTGACCGGTGGGTATTTTTGCACCTTAACGGTTAAACACATTAGAAGTCGGCGTTTTGTAACTAAATGAGACATCACCGGTATCACAAAACTAGGAACGTTTCAGCAGAAGAGAGTAGTATTCTAGGAAAATAATGTACTTACTGTAATTACTGCTCGATAAGGTATGGAAAAAAAAGGAGGGGGAAAAAAAAGGTTAGTATATGACATTTTAAAAAGTCTAATATAGAGGTTTCCTATACATTTATTACGAATAAAGTCATCAAATATTTAATGTGTCATTCCAGTGTGGCCCAGGATTCTATTTCAGCTCCTTACAACCTTAGGTAGCATGGAGCCAAACACGGCACATATAGAACTCTATGGGCCCCAGCGTACGTCCCTGAGGCTACGTTCACATTTGCGGTCAGCGCCGCAGCGTCGGGCGCCGCAGCGGCGCCGCATGCGTCATGCGCCCCTATATTTAACATGGGGGCGCATGGACATGCGTTGTGCTGCGTTTAGCGCCGCATGGCCGCAAGCGTTGGACGCAAGAAACGCATCAAGTTGCATTTTTTTTGCGTCCAACTTGCGGCCAAAAACGACGCATGCGGCGCAAAACGCAGCGTTTTAGCGTGCGTTTTGCCGCGTTTTCGTTTGCGTTGTGCGCTGCGGCGCCGACGCTGCGGCGCACAACGCAAATGTGAACGTAGCCTAACTGTGACATGCCCCATTATTCTCTAGAAGCATGGCTGCAGGGAACAAGATCTTTAAAGGTAATTGGTCACCAGGTTTTTGCTATCTCATCCGAAAGCAGCATAATGCAGGGGCCGAGACCCTGATTCCAGAGATGTGTCACTTACTCGTCTGCATGCAGTTATTTTTTTTTAAGATATAGATATAATTTTTTAATAAGGATGCCAGGTTTAGCCTGGAATAATCTACTGATTTCATTTAGCAGTTAGCGGGGCGGATTGGAGCAAATGGACAGCTATTACTTTAGGAGTTTAGTAGAGCAAGCGTTCAATTCCAACCGAGGTGTATGGATCAATATCTGGATTATGTAGTAAACCTAAAATACAGGTCTTTGGTTCCTGTGGTATCACAATGGTAGAAACTCTGCTTGTTCTGTTCAGGACCCCACCTGACACCATGCACCCTACACTCCCACATGATATGGAGTAGATTGGCGTCTTCTATTCCCCACCTAGGACAATGGCAATCTGTTCTTGCCCCTATTTTGAGAAGAATGGAGCGGGATTTATACGTTCCATGTATCCAATATAGCAGAGCCATACATTAGGCCTCACACAGAGACACTACAGGTGTTACAGCAAGAATGTCTGCCCACCCCACATCTCCCTCCAACTTGGTTTTAATCTTAAAGGGAAGTAACCCAAGTTTATGGCTAATAATCTATCAATGTAGGAAATAACACCTCGCATGTCACAACGAGCAGCAATAAATTCAAGAAGAGGGTGCGTACTGACAAGAATAGGTGCTGCTTTAGCTTGGGTCTCTACTGCATGGCTTAACTGTTAAACTTGGAAGAAATTATCTTGGGGAATATCAAAGATTTTAAAAGGTTCCCTAATTACATAAAATGTGAAAGATGGAAAATCCCCCTCTCTCCCAAGTCTGGAGAGTTCTGGGACATCAGGGTTACACACAGAGGAGTGCATGCTGACATTTTGATACAAGCATTGTTTTCTCTGCTGGAGATCTAGCAGTTCTCTGATTACTGAGCCCTGTATAACATCGCCCACACCACTGATTGGCAGCTTTCTGTGCACACTGAAATTTATAGAAAGCTGCTAATCAATGGTGGTGGACTACATGGCACGGGACAACTAGTCCTGTAATGATAATCTCCTGCTGATAAACCACTTATTTTAATGGAACACCACACAGCCCAATAAGTGACACATCGCTGAAATCAGGATCTCAGCCTCTACATCATGCTGCTCTCAGATTACATAGCAGAAGCCTTGGCAGATTCCCCTTAATACGTTACCGTACAGTAACACACAGAATGCCTATAGCTCTGCAGTACAGATCAGAAAGGTGCTCTGTGCAACCAATGGAGCTGTGCAGAACTTGCGAAGGGTTTGAACACAAGAGAACTGATTTTTTACATTGTTTCATTAACTTCCCCCTTCTCTTTTTTATTCTACAAAACCACTTTAATATATCTGTTACTGGAATCACTCCCAGCATTATCACCTGGTAATAGAATTGGCAGAGAATCAAATTCTTGGCTACCCCTGGGCATCATCACCATGATGTTGGATTGGGCAGACAGGTATTTACTATGTGCTCATAGGTATACAGGCAAGCACAGCAACAGGATTGCCCTCAGCTCAAAACTCTAAGAAAAGTTGCATGTCAAACTGTTCCTTGTTAATGTGAATAGGTCAGGGGATACCAGTATGCAAGGAGATATCCACAGGAACACAAACACCAAAAACTGATGCCACCTTAGCATCTCCCCAGCCCTCATGCCTTCCCCCGCCAAGGTAACAAGATACTTGTCAGAATGGCCTGCATTATTCATGCTGAAGACCAGTGCAAGTGAGAAGCACATGCCGATAAGGTAACAAGGCCGGTCTGCAGACTAGTAACAAACAGCCCGACCATACAGTACAGACCCGGAGGGCTGCTCGTCAGCCGGCAGTCTCCATACTCACTGGTCCTGCAGTAGGGGTAAGCGTTCCAGGCCTTCTCGTGCATATTTAGTGCTCCTTCAGGCGCCAGCATCCTTACAAATGTAGGTACTTTGCTGCAGACAAGAACACAGTTTAGTTCTGTAGACACCGACTGCAAGAAAGTCTCAATTCATAAAACATAGAATCCAACAAGAGCTCCCAAAGTTTGTCAGTGAGCAGGATACTTCACATGCCGCAAAACATCTGATAAGATAAAACTTAAAATAAGACAATAAAATAGTGAAAAATACTACTAAATATCTCGGAGAATCTCATTTATTTTCTACAAGTTTTTATTAATTGAGATTTCCCAAGAGAGTTTATAAAACATACATAATACATTATATGCATTATCAAAACCGAATAAGTAAATATTATATAGGAGGGCTAGAGATGGAAGGAAGGAGAGGGGCAAGGGCAAAGGGAAAGACAAAAGGGAAAAAACAATAAAGAACAACAAACAGTCGTCACCTTACTAAGAAAGCCTAAGAAAGGAACACTTCTCTTTGGGTGTCATTGCAAGATAAACAGTTTTATTAGACCTGAAATATGCACAGAACCAATGCCTAACAATCTTCCTTATTAGATCAAGTCAAGCCCGATCCGTATCTCATCAGTTCCCTAGACGCCAGCCTTGACATCAATCCACAGAGCCCAAATTTGTCCAAATTTATCGATAGTCCCTCTTTTTAACCCCATATTCCACATTAAAAAAAACCTGTTTATTTTGTTGATATACCGGTATTCCTTTTTTTGTTAGGCTCTTAGTATCCAACCAATGTTGTGGTATTCTCGCCAAGTGCAGCATATGTGCTATTGCTACTTTAACAGATTCAGTTATGTGAAGGTCTTCCACATATCCCAGTCCACATACTAGAGGTGAAATAACTCCATTTTCCATCTATATGCTACCATGGTTCGACTCGTTTCTACTAGTGATGAGTGAACGTGCTTGGATAAGGTGCTAAGGTGACTTGTAAAATATGTTCGCGTTCCCGCGGTTGCATGTCTGTTTGACAGCAACAACACATGCAGGGATTGCCTAATAGCCGTAAGACATGCAGGCGCGGGGAATCAAACATGACTGAGGTCACGGGCTACATAGATGATGACAAGTGCCCTTTAAAGGTAGTTGCCCAGGATAAGAGCCATTGGCCAACCGTTGGTTTGGCTGACAGATATTTACCCCATCTCCCCATACACAAAATTACTCTGGTGCGAGACAGCCATCAGTCTCCTCTAGCAGTGGTTTATCTCACCGAGAACAAAAGGATCAGTCATTGAAATTGAGCAGGCCGGATCCTTCTCTCCCCCAACATTAAGAAGAGTAGCCCCTACACACATCATACTGTGAGCCGATCCTGCCAATATTGGCGTGTTCGGACAACTTTAGACCAAAATGTTTTGTAGCATTAGCACAACAGCCATGTCTCGTGTAACAGCCCACCCATATTGGAGTGAAGTGAAGGGGGATGATCTGCAATATGATGCTCAACCTGTAGACGTGTAGCACAGTATTGGAAAGGAATTATGCCCATTTGTCTAATCCCGATTAATCCCTTTGACTTTACCTAGCAAACAAAATATATATAAAATTACCTTTGTAAATGGTAAATCTTGTGCGTATATTGCCCCTTTTCCCCATCCTTCTCGTAAGGCTCATTTACAAGAACTTCCACACCTTCACCTCCTCCTGTTTCATTCTTACTGGCTTCTGCTACGGAGTAGAGCTGGCCCACTTGGTACTAAAAGAGGACATACAAATCATTAGTATCACATACACAGGGTTATTCGGAATCCCAAAAGAGCAGAGGTGGATAAAAAGACACACGATTCTAATCTGACCCTCCAGAAGCCAACATGGCAGTGGTCTGACATTAAACGTGTTCTTAGAAAAAAGGAGGAAGTCACACAAAAAAGGTAGAGAATTCAAAGAAGCCGAGGCACCAAAACCGCAGGTACTCCATTGGTAACTATACTTATTTCTTTACTGTTGTACCGTTATATACACTTGTATTTTGGTTGCACCATGTGTTACTTCTGCATGCTGTACATGGTCACACAGCAATTGTTGTATCTAGGATTACAGTACTTAAACCGTTCTATGTATACCATTTTTTGGGGGGGTTACTACATGGGTTACCCACTTTGTTTGCCTGTGCTTGTGGTAAAATAACCTCTCTGTTGATACTTGTTTTTAACATGTTTAATAAAGTTTATGTATTCATTTTACTGGCGTAGTGTGAAGTTGGTTCTTTGGTGATTTACCGTAATATGTAAAAAAAAAAAAAAAAAAGTTACACCTTTTATCATCAAGAATCTGTGTTTTTTGGCTTCTCTATTTTCGACATTATTTTGGACATAGTGGAAGGCCCTGCTGAGCTAAGCACCAGTTTGGTCAATGGTGCATAAGAGTCCAATACCGGACAAAAGCAAGGTAGTGAGTAATAAACATGTAAATGCCCTGGTTTATTGGATTGTGTTCTCAGGTCAGCGCTGTCAGGAGATTTATTGTCAAAACAGTCATATAAAGTGGCAAAAAGAATTAGAAAAACCAGTTCTGCTAGGATATATTAGTACTTCATAATTGTAGCTCGCTGCGGTCGCAAAACTACTGTTTTTTGTGTGGTTTTAGTTATATTTTTTAAAGGCATCTGAAGAAAAATTGCTATTGCTCCAGGCTGTCATTAAAGGGGCTTTCACATTCTAGGTTTCTGCCCACACGTGACCAGTGGGGTTTTAAAATAATAAAGTCAGATAGTACTCACCCTCCCCGGGTCCAGAGCTGGCTCTTTGCCACAGATTGAGTTTTGTGTACTGGCTGCAGCGGTGACGTCACAACTATGGCATGCATCACTGCTGCAGCTAATCACCGAGCTCAGTGGTTCTGCGGAAGCAGACGGCGCTGAGCTCAGTGACTGGCTGCAGGAGTGATGTGCGCTGTATTTGCAATGTCACAGCTGCAGCCAATACACACAGACCAGAAGAGTGATTGAAATTCCGCAATGCACCCCGAAAGCATAAGTACTAGCCGACTATTATATTAAACATATCGCTGGCCAATAGTGGCCAAACAACCGCAACTGGAAAACTCCTGACACCAGATCTAAAGTGGCAAGTTTTTGCGAGTATGTAGCCATTTTTTTTTATATACATATATTATATATATTTACAGCGCTTGAGACCTTTTTAACTAGTGCTCATTTTTATGTTATTTATAGTGATGAGCGAGTATACTCGTTGCTCAGGTTTTTCCGAGCACGCTCGGGTGGTCTCCGACTATTTGTAACTGCTCGGAGATTTAGTTTTTGTGGACGCAGCTGCATGATTTACGGCTGCTAGCCAGCCTGAGTACATGTGGGGGTTGCCTGGTTGCTAGGGAATCCCTACATGTGCTCAGGCTGGCTAGCAGCTGTAAATCATGCAGCTGCGTCAACAAAAACTAAATCTCTGAGCAGTGACAAATACTCGGAGATCACCCGAGCGTGCTCGGGAAAACCCGAGCAACCAGTATACTCGCTCATGACTAGTCTTCACGTAAAAGCTGGAAAGTGAGCCACGGAAAGCAGGAAATACCTTATTTGTCTTCTCTAATGGTCAATGTAAAAAACAAACAACAAAGCACCAACAACGTAGAAAATATCAACATGTTCTGACCTTTGTATTGCTCCATACCATATGGCATGATTATTTATTTCACTAAGTCCGAAGTGTTAAAAAGTGGCAAAATATGAACTTTCTCTTTCGAAAACATGTCATTTCTTAACCCCTTATGACCACCAGAACAGCCTGCCCATACAGGTGACAATCCAGCAGGTGTTGGCTAAACACTATAGCTGACAAATTGCAGTATCAGCCACGATCAGTGTTTGCACCATCCATATCTGTTTAACCACTTAGATGCTGCTGTCAAAATTGACTACATCATATAAATGGTTAACAGAGTGTGGGGGGCTTCTTCTATAACCTCATCAGGACCCAGAGATCATGATTGTGTGGTCCTGATGTTTGCCATGGCAGTTCACGGCCAAATCGTGGCCTTACAGTCTCCCGGCTATAGCGGCCTGTTCAGAAGTTAGAGACATTTAGGTGGTAAAAAAATAAATTTTGTAAATTTCCTTGAAAAAATAAAAAGTTACTGATACATTTTTAAACCTCCTGAAATGCTATTTTACAAATGGTGCTAAAGAAAAGCAGACATAAGGGAAAAGTTACCGTATTCATTCATGTTTTTCTGTGGTATGACTATCTGGATTAAAGGAATAACCACCATTCAAAGTTTGAAAATTGCACTCTTTTATATTTTGCCAAATTTTCATTTTTTTTTTTTATTTTTTTTTATAAATAAACTCAAAACATATTGACCTAAATTCACTATCATCATACATTATTATGTGCCACGAAAAAAAATCTCAAAATCACTGGGATTTGTTCCAGAGTTAACACAAAGGGACACTGGTCAGATTTTAAAAAATTTGGCTCCGTCACTAAGGGCTGCTGAACAGAAATTTTTCTAACCTTGCAGTGTCCATACGGTGTCTGGAAAAGTGACGGACTCCAGGCAGGGCCAATCGCCATGGAGTCCCCCTATGCTCAATGACGAGGCCGCATGTAGATTCATGCTGCATTTGCAGTCTGTTTGCAGATATATAATGTGAAATATACTCTTGCTATATACTGGTTTCCAAAAATTCCTATTCACTTGACAGGTGACAAACAAGTTTTTTTTCCCTCCAGCAATAACTAATAGCAGTCTTCTGCATTATTCCATACAAAAGCATCTAACAAGAAGACATACTGTACAGTAAGCTGTTTGGCACCATATGCATGACATATACCTCTTATATATACACTGCAAACATGAGTATACAGATCCCAGATACATGCAGATGACTGAGAGGAGAGAACCACTTTGAAAAAAATCACAGATAGATTATAAAACATTGTGGAGTAGTGAAAAGGAATGGGTTATCTGTGTTCTGCCGCAATTCCAGGTTACACTCTGATCACAATGAACGCACAGCCTCTCGTACTCCAATGTCATGGACATTGCCCCACGGCTCCCATATAGGTGCCACTCTCTGCTCTACAGGTCACGACACATTTTAAAGGGCACCTGTCACCACGTTTTTGGAAGATGGGATAAAAATAGCGTTAAATAGGGGCAGAGGTGGGCGTTACATTAGTGTGTGTGTTATGCGTTTATTACCCACCTAAGTTGCCGAAATAACTTTGCAAAGTCTCCGTTTTCGCCTGTCAATCAGGCTGGTCAGGTCGCATGGGCGTGGTGTCTTCCCCCAGATTTGGCGTAGTTTTCCGTTGGTGGCGTAGTGGTGTGCGCATGCCCAAAGTCCGGAATCCTCTTCCAGGGGATTTAAAATAGCGCGGTGTTCGTTATTGCATTGGTGATCGGTGGGCGCGGCCATCTTCCTTTGGCCGCGCGTGCGCAGAAGCGGCGCTCTGCTGGCCGCGGCTTCAGGAAAATGGCCGCCGCGATATCCATCTGCGCACGCGCGGCATCCCGCGGCCATTTTCCTGAAGCCGCGGCCAGCAGAGCGCCGCTTCTGCGCACGCGCGGCCAAAGGAAGATGGCCGCGCCCACCGATCACCAATGCAATAACGAACACCGCGCTATTTTAAATCCCCTGGAAGAGGATTCCGGACTTTGGACATGCGCACACCACTACGCCACCAACGGAAAACTACGCCAAATCTGGGTGAAGACAACGCCCATGTGACCTGACCAGCCTGATTGACAGGCGAAAACGGAGACTTTGCAAAGTTATTTCGGCAACTTAGGTGGGTAATAAACGCATAACACACACACTAATGTAACGCCCACCTCTGCCCCTATTTAACGCTATTTTTATCCCATCTTCCAAAAACGTGGTGACAGGTTCCCTTTAAGAGGATCAGCTAGTCCCAGAAGCATTTGCATGGTCCATTTAATCCTTCCTGTTATTTCTGATCTTTTAATCTCATATAGGGAAAAAAAAAAAAAGAAGATAAAATAGATGAGAAATAACAGGATCTCCCAGGATTCATTGTCAAAAAGAAGCCTAGACAAACACGTATTCACTTCTTCCTTACGAACTCTGCCTTCTGAATTCTCTCAGTAATTGCATACTAATTAATATAATTCAACACTCATGTAATGGTAATTTGGGGTAGTCAGATTTGGACAATGTATCCAAGTCAGTGTTTCACTATTATACATGTGTCTTTATAGCTTGTATGGGCCGCTGAGATCTTATTCCATAGTAATACATACAGTGCCTAAAAGATAGTTTTCGGTAAATCAAGGTGGCGATGAAGATAAAGACCAACAGTCCATCTCACACATCACAAGCTGTGCATTTATATATAGTGAAAGCACCCTTCCAGGGTTGGGGTTTTTCTTTCAGAACTGGGAGTGGCGCTTAATACGTAAGCCCCCTGTCCCCATTCTCACCTTCATCGGACGCCGCTCTGGTCACGTGGCGCTATATTGTTACATAGTTACATAGTTATTAAGGTTGAAGGAAGACTTTAAGTCCATCTAGTTCAACCCATAGCCTAACCTAACATGCCCTAACATGTTGATCTAGAGGAAGGCAAAAAAAAAAAAAACATGTGGCAAAGAGTAACTCCACATTGGGGAAAAAAATTCCTTCTCGACTCCACATACGGCAATCAGACTAGTTCCCTGGATCAACGCCCTATCAAGGAATCTAGTGTATATACCCTGTAACATTATACTTTTCCAGAAAGGTATCCAGTCCCCTCTTAAATTTAAGTAATGAATCACTCATTACAACATCATACGGCAGAGAGTTCCATAGTCTCACTGCTCTTAGGGTACCGTCACACATTGAAATTTCCATCGCTACGACGTTACGATTCGTGACGTTCTAGCGATATCGTTACGATATCGCTGTGTCTGACACGCTACTGCGATCAGACACCCTGCTGAGAATCGTACGTCGTAGCAGATCGTTTGGAACTTTCTTTCGTCGCTTGATCACCCGCTGACATCGCTGGATCGTTGTGTGTGACAGCGATCCAGCGATGTCTTCGCTTGTAACCAGGGTAAACATCGGGTTAACTAAGCGCAGGGCCGCGCTTAGTAACCCGATGTTTACCCTGGTTACAAGCGTAAACGTAAAAAAACAAACCGTACATACTCACCCGTCGGTGTCCTTCAGGTCCCTTGCCGTCTGCTTCCTGCTCTGAGTGCCGGCCGGAAAGTGAGAGCAGAGCGCAGCGGTGCTGCGATCTGCTCTCACTGTACGGCTGCACTCAGAGCAGGAAGCAGACGGCAAGGGACCTGAAGGACACCGACGGGTGAGTATGTACTGTTTGTTTTTTTACGTTTACGCTGGTAACCAGGGTAAACATCGGGTTACTAAGCGCGGCCCTGCGCTTAGTTACCCGATGTTTACCCTGGTTACCTGGGGACTTCGGCATCGCTCCAGCGTCGTGATTGCAACGTGTGACCGCAGTCTACGACGCTGGAGCGATGATTATACGACGCTGCGACGTCACGAATCGTGCCGTCGCAGCGATGAAAATTTCAATGTGTGACGGTACCCTTACAGTAAAGAATCCGCGTCTGTTATTATGCTTAAACCTTTTTTGCTCCAGACGTAGAGGATGCCCCCTTGTCCCTGTCACCGGTCTATGATTAAAAAGATCAGCAGAAAGGTCTTTGTACTGTCCCCTCATATATTTATACATTAACATAAGATCACCCCTTAGCCATCGTTTTTCCAAACTAAATAGCCCCAAGTGTAATAACCTATCTTGGTATGGCAGACCCCCCAGTCCTCTAATAACCTTGGTTGCTCTTCTCTGCACCCGCTCCAGTTCAGCTATGTCTTTCTTATACATCGGAGACCAGAACTGTGCACAGTATTCTAAGTGTGGTCGCACTAGTGACTTGTATAGAGGTAAAATTATGTTCTCCTCATGAGCATCTATGCCTCTTTTAATACATCCCATTATTTTATTTGCCTTTGTAGCAGCTGCCTGACACTGGCCACTGAATATGAGTTTGTCATCCACCCATACACCCAGGTCTTTTTCATTGACGGTTTTGCCCAGAGTTTTAGAATTAAGCACATAGTTATACATCTTATTACTTCTACCCAAGTGCATGACCTTACATTTATCCCCATTAATGCTCATTTGCCATTTATCAGCCCAAGCTTCTAGTCTACATAAATCATCCTGTAATATAAAATTGTCCTCCCCTGTATTGATTATCCTGCAGAGTTTAGTGTCATCTGCAAATATTGAAATTCTACTCTGAATGCCCCCTACAAGGTCATTAATAAATATGTTAAAAAGAAGAGGGCCCAATACTGACCCTGTGGTACCCCACTGCTAACCGCGACCCAGTCCGAGTGTGCTCCATTAATAACCACCCTTTGTTTCCTATCCCTGAGCCAGCTCTTAACCCACTTACACATTTTCCCCTATCCCCATTATTCTCATTTTATGTATGGGGATTTTATGTAGAGTGCTTTTGTGTGGCATCGTATCAAAAGCTTTTGAAAAGTCCATATATACTACATCTACTGGGTTCCCTTTGTCCAGTCTGGAACTTACCTCTTCATAGAAATTGATCAGATTAGTCTGACAGGAATGGTCCCTAGTAAACCCGTGCTGATACTGGGTCATGAGGTTATTCCTCTTCAGATACTCCAGTATAGCATCCCTTAGAATGCCCTCCAGGATTTTACCCACAGTAGAGGTTAAACTTACTGGCCTATAATTACCGAGTTCAGTTTTTGTCCCCTTTTTGAATATTGGCACCACATTTGCTATACGCCAGTCCTGTGGTACAGACCCTGTTATTATGGACTCTTTAAAGATTAAAAATAACGGTCTATCAATGACTGTACTTAATTCCTGCAGTACTCGAGGGTGTATCCCATCCGGGCCCAGAGATTTGTCAATTTTAGTGATTTTTAGACGCCGCCATACTTCTTGCTGGGTTAAGCAGGTGACACTTAATGGGGAATTTTTGTTATCAGTAATCATATTGTCTGCCATGGGATTTTCTTTTGTAAATACTGATGAAAAAAAGTCATTTAGCATATTGGCTTTTTCCTCATCCTCATCCACCATTTCACCCAGACTATTTTTTAAGGGGGCCAACACTCGCATTTTTTAGTTTCTTACTATTTATGTAGTTAAAGAATATTTTGGGAATACTTTTACTCTCTCTGGCAATGAACCCCTCTGTCTCAATCTTAGCTGCCTTGATTTGCTTTTTACAGAATTTATTTAATTTTTTGTATTTATTTAATGCCTCATCACTACCTACTTCCTTTAATTCTCTAAATGCTTTCTTTTTCTCCCGTAACGTCTGACTGGCCGGAAGTCAGAAGTTACATCACAAGAGCTCAATGCAAGTCTATGAGAGTCAGAACGAGGGTCTATAGACTTCTATTGAAAAACGGCCTCCGCAGCGCTCCATGAAACACTGGAGCCGCCGGCAGGTCATTTTTCGCCAGAGACCAACGGGAGCAACTCTGGAGAAGGATGAAGGTGGTGGCAGGCAAGTATGAGACTACTCCAGCGGTGCAATAAAAAAAAAAATCTGGAGTGGTGCTTTAAAAGGTCCCTGTTAGATATGTTATTTAAAGAACCCCATCTGACTTTCCCCCCCCCCACAATATGTGTGTCCATGTGTATAAATTTTAGTGTGAGTGTATTAATATACTCACCTACTGCTACTTTCTCTGGTGTCCAGCGCCGTTCTGCTCCTTTTCTCAGTGACGTCACTGCTCTGCAGACTCTCCGGGTCATCTGCTCTCAGCATGACCCAGACTTACAATCTAAACCTATGGGCAGTCAGACAGAGGTTCCGTAGGCTTACATAGTAGAAAAAAAGGTTTCTGGTTCATGCATAGAGCATAAAATGACACAGAATCTAGCGAGTGGTGACGACACACACAAGAAGAGCAGACCGATGCTGGGTCCCATAGAGGGTGGTGGTAGGTGAGTATATTAACACATACACACTACACTACATACATATATACACACAGACTTTAATTTAAAAAAAAAACTAAAATCATGGTACTGGTCAAACCCCCCAAAAAAGTATTACAAAGTATGGGCCACTAAGTGTCTCCCTTCTGTCTACACAAGCAATGAACACAAAGGTAACCTGTCTCCAGCAGTAGAGGCTCAGTCGTTTTATAGGGAAGATGGGACGGGTCTCTGACTACTTATCTCGATTGTCAGACCCAACAGGGACAGTGATGATAATGTCTGTAAAGCGCTGTGGAATATAATGGGCTATATAAGGGAGTAATATCAAACAAATACTCCTGCTCTCCCATCCGTCACACTGTATACATACATAACAGAGGTGTCCAATACTGGACGCTGGCAGAGGCAGTACATGCTGGGAATAGCCCGGCAGAATAACAAATCCCATAAAAAAAATAAAAAAAAAACACAAAACACAGCAATACATCCCAATAATATGATTTTGTGATCAATAAAGTTGTTACTTTTTATTATACGCATTTTTTTTTTTTTTTTTAACCCTTATCCGGCTGAATAGGTACAATTGTAACTATTCCGTTTTAAAATTGCAATAACTTTTTTTTGAAAAGACGTAGAGGGCTGAAATTTCGTGACATCTCTACATTTTTGGTCCAGAATATATTGGCCAAATTTCAATAAAATATCTCCACCCGCTTCCGAGATAAGGGGTCGAGATCTTTTTGCATCCATAACAAGCTGCATAGGTACAAATGTACCTCATATTTTGAATGAAGATAATGCAAGGGAAAAAGCATAAATTTTTTTTTAATGATAATGCTATTTAACTATTATAAACAAGTAAAAAACTGTTCATTTACATTATAAAAGAAAATGTAAGAAACTTTTTTTTATTGATTTTCTTTGCAAGTAATGCATGTTGGCTTTGCTACAGAGTGTTCATCGCAAATGGGTTTCACACAAACCACACAAGACTTTCTAGTCTTGCGTTGTTTTCGCCTCAGGTCTCTGCAGACATAGCAACTACCAACAACAGGGGAGGGTCCACGACTACCATGAGGTATGTTGGGGCCAGCTGCTGGCTGCGATGCTACCACAATGCATCGTCCAAGCACCATTTCTACTGCACCTCGAAGAAAATGGTTTCTCATTATCATTTTGTTTGTACTACGATCTTCAATTGCAATCATACACAGCTGATTTGCGAGATCTTTCAGGAACTTTCTTCGTTGATCCTTTGCCCTGAAGCTTGGATTGTGTTCTCTGTAGATGATGTAGGATGCTAACCCACTGACATCAATCATATTGTAGAAAAATGCCAAAGTCCAACGTGATGTTCGTCGTTTCACAGTGTACTCTCCCAACATTTTATCCATAACATCAACGCCACCTTTTGTTATGTTGTAGTATTTTATTATCTCTGGCTTGGCTGCTAGTGTCTCTTCAACTTCTCCCGTCATGTGCATAGATGATAGAAGCACGACTGATTTGTTCTTCTTTGGTACATATGAACAGACTGTTGCATCATGATTGTAGGCAAAATTTGTCGAGTTTACAGGCCTTTCTTTGGCAGGCTGCATGTTGCTAGGTAGGAACCTTTTGTTTTTTCTTACTGTACCAACTAGTGTCATGTTCCAGGAGTTCAATACCTTAGCTAGTTCCATGGTTGTAAAGAAGTTATCGGTGGTGACATTTCTTCCAGAGCCTTTATACGAGCTCACTAGGTCCAATACTGTTCGTTCTCCAATGTTTACTTGTCGAGGACCATCAGTTGGTTTCCCAGTGTAGAGCTGACCTTGTAAAGGGTAGGCATTTGATGAGTCACAAGCCCAGAAAATCTTTATGCCATATTTAGCTGGTTTTGAAGGTATATACTTGGTAAATTTAGTATGACCTCTAAATGGAAATAATTGCTCGTCGACGGTGATACAATGATATGGCTTGTAGGCTCTCTCCAGATTACTGTTCAGCATTGTCCAGATGTCCCGTATTGGTGCAGCTTTATCTGTTTGCACACGTTCTGCACGTGTATTTTCGTTGTCAAACCTGATAAATCTGAGTATCATCTTGAAGCGGTCACGAGACATGGCTGCACGTATAAGAGGCAGAGCAGCAACATTCCACATTTCCTCCAGATTCTCTTTGTTGGCTCTGTGCACACCAGCAGCAATCAGTATGCCCAAAAATGCATGAAGTTCAGTTTCAGTAAATTGCTTGAATGTTTTTTGTGGTGGCCGTTTGGAAGAATCAGGAAAACGTTGTACCAGTTCGTTGTTGTAAGCATCACAAACTCTCTTGGCCTTTCGATTCGTTTCCCGTAATATGATGTCACACATCTCGGGAGTCATGATGGACTTGAATAGCTCTTTTGCTGTATATAGGTTGCTGATTGCTGCAGGGCCACCTCTTTGTCGTAGGACATTACGAGATTTTGTTTGTGCATTTGGCAGTGGATTACTGCACCATTGAGTTTCATCCTTAGCAGTCCAAATGTCGCCTGCACTTTGAGGCACAGAATCATCCTCAACACTTTCGTCTGATTCGTATTCATTTTCATGCTCTATGACCATTTCTTGTTCAATGTCTGAATCTTCTTCAGTAACATCCACTTGTGGTACATAGTTTTCATCATCAGATGCAACATATGGTTCATCCTCATGCTCAGAATCAGATTCTTCTAGCATTCGCATTATTTCGTCAGACGTAAATCTGTAAATATGAAAAAATGTAAAATAAATAATTTTCCGAAATACTACATTATTGGCTTTTCACAAAATTATACTAACCTGCAAACACGTTTTCTTGGATTATGGCGGAAACTAGATCCAGCATTACTATCACTCATGATGACTTGCTAGATGAATTTTGGCTTCGTATTTTGTGCTGAATATAAATAAAACATCGTAAAACAATATGTAGATACTAATTATTATCCATTTTTCGTATAAAAATTATACCTATAGTGATAAGTTTCATACAAAATATATGTAAGCCAAGTCCAGGCTGAAAGACAATTTGACTGTTCTGTCCCCACATAATGAGAATAAAGGTATAACTGGCTGTTAGATGCTGTGAGACTTTCCTACCTTCGTTTCCAAGAAATTGAAGACTTCACAAGCCTAGAAATGTGTGCTCACAGCAATGAGATGAACAGCAAAATGGCTAAGGAGAGGAGGGAGGCAGGAAGACAAGTAGAAGCCACTCCCAGTTTGAATTAACTTAATTGACAGCAACATAAGTGACCAGTAACAACACTGAACAATAGATATCAGCATAACATTTGTAGCTGAATGAACTTTAGTTTCTGAAACCAAGTAAAGTCTTCCCACAGTGGAGGTATATGTGAAGGTACAATTGTACCTATGCAGCCTGTTAAGGTTGTAAAATTATGCAGCCTGACAAGGGTTAAATCGAATTATAGGTTATATAATCCTGGGAGAATCCTGATGATACAAAACATGATGATCTGGTCATACCAGACTGGTATGAGCGCCAAAAGAAGTTTTAACTTGTCATCGGAGCGGAGGGCGCCAGGACCATGCTTTTCATGTAGGTGGACAGGTAAGCTTTAAATGTTGCAATACCGGAGACTTAAAAAACCTCCCCCAATATGGTGAAATAGGACGCCCCTTTGTATCGTGGTAAGTAGGGAACGCAGTCTGTTGCAATGTGCCAGTTACCAGCACAGCACCCCGCTGTTCTTTTTGGGTACAGATTGTGCTGGTGGCCGAGGTGGGCACAATAAAAACATGGAATTTCCCTCATGTGGCTCTTCCAGTGATAAATGTGGGTTCTTGAAAATACTGGCGTTTTTAACCTGCAAAGGGGATTATCCCAGGAATCTGAAATCCAGGAAAAAGGGTTAACCCTAACTATAGGGCTGATTGTCGAGCACAA
Organism: Ranitomeya variabilis; assembly: GCF_051348905.1. Taxonomy (NCBI): domain Eukaryota; kingdom Metazoa; phylum Chordata; class Amphibia; order Anura; family Dendrobatidae; genus Ranitomeya; species Ranitomeya variabilis. Next base: position 103,769,759 of record NC_135234.1, read on the forward strand.
TGTATAGTCACAGTGACAACAAGACAGATCAGTTATGTTCACAAGAACGTGTTCTGTTCTTGGAGACGCTGAATGTTTTACTTAACACTAAGCAAATATCCGCCAGGTTGGCTCTGCTCATAAGATCTCAACCAGATCCTCCCAGATCCAGAGCCACACGAGAAAACAATAAAGGGGAGGTGGCTGGGTACTGAATCATGCAGGGCATTAGGCTTTCCATATACATGAATATAAAATATGAAGAGTGACAAACGCCTTATCAAAGGAAAGATTACAGTATCTGTAAGTTGCCCTTTGTATCCATTTATTGCCCCCTCCCTCAAAGCACCAGTGTTCAGAGTTGAGGAGGTTCTGGTTCTCGTCTTTATAGTAGCCGTCTATAAGTCTACCCTTTGACCCCATTTTTTAATAATATGCTCAAAATTATTTTCTGATTATTGATTAGTTTCGCAATGCAGATTTTTGGCACCAACCGCAGACCTGTATGATGGTCTCCTGTATCTTCGGAGGTTGTCTGGCCGCATCACAATGGAATAAGATATTAAAAGTAGTAATTCTCCGCTTACTGTGCTGACACTTCTCTGATCGCCTGCAGCTCTCTGTACTCCTGCTCCGTCTGGATAGATATGTGAGCGCTGCAGACAATCATCGTCCCTGTTTGTCACTTTTGCAACCAGTGATTTTCTGCAGTGGTGATAGGTCCATCCAGATGGCGCAGAAAGTAGAGAGCGAGGCTGGGATGCCAAGGGCAGGACCTGTGACGTGGGTATCACTTTTATTATTTTATCATGAGCATTTTTCTAAATTATCTTATTTCGGTGACCAGGCATCCAAATGATAGGAAAATTATTATAGCTGCCACTAGGAGTTTATTGCATAGTCTATTGGTTCCTCATTATGATCAATGGATAAGCAGCATGCTCTGTCTAGTGGCAACCAGCATTTTATAATGCAACTGATTTCAGAACTCCCATCATTAAAAAGAAATGTTATAAAATTAAAAGGATCATGCTCCCCGAACCAGCGGCAATATGAATAAGAGCCGGACTGCAATTGCAAATGGAAAGGAATATAGAGGCGCGAGAGTACACATCCAGGAGAAGTAAATTGTAAGATATAAATAGAGGAAACCCCAAAGTCACTGATCCATGAAAGGAAGAATGAAGCTTCAGTGAGGAGAGCAACAGCTCTGAAAGTCCTGGACCCTGCAGAGTATGTTTGCTGCAGGCACATGTCCTGAGGGTGCGCTCCTCCCTAGTCAATGTACCTCTCCTAGTCTACAATTCTTCTTCACCTCTTTACAGATGCAAACTTGGTGGGGTATGTTTCAGTCTGCTCCTCAATCTTGCTGTAGACCAGGGGTGGGGACCCTCAGGTCCCAGGGCCATTTACGGCCCTCGATTCTCAGGGACCGCATTCTTGGGCAGGGAGCTGTATTTTGATTGCCACCAGCTCATTAATTTCTTCTTGCTCTGTTAGCACACACACGCAGTGTTCACTACTGAACAATGAAGGGCATGCAATGAAAGATTACTTCCTGACACCAGTGCCAGAGTCTGCATTCACTTTGTGGGCAGAGTTTGTACGGCCCCCGAAGGATGGTATAAATATCCAAATGGCCCTTGGCAGAAAAAAAAAAAAAAAAAAAAAAAAGATTCCCCACCCACTACTGTAGACCAAGTCAGTGTTGGTTTGATTCTAATGTATTATGTGCTAAGAGTAAAGGTAATAGCTCCGATTTACCAAAACAGTCATTTTTCAGGCTAGCCTTGATAAGATGATGGGGTGGAGAGCAAGGCTCCTACCTCTCAATGAGTAAGAAAGCAGAAAGTGGTGTGCACCGTGCTACAATCTTACTCGGAGACTGTAATAAGATTTGTGGTGTAAGAAACGCCACTGGTCGTCATGAATTTCACAAGGAAGTCATTTCTCCAAAGTTTCCCTTTCAACACAGCAATGCTAAGCCGCATGTTGTTCGTGCTACCGAGAGCGGCCTGTGTGGCTTTAACATCTCATTATGGCCAGCAGTGTCTGTGGACGTGTCTCGAAACTGAAAACATCTGGAATGTTATTGGTCGACAAACAGCTGCCACCAGCGGGTCTTCACAATTTGCACGTCATTCAGTGTGGCAAAACATACCTGAGACAAGGGCTGTGGAGTCGGAGCCCATATTGGTGGAGTTGGATTCATGGAAATTAAGGAGTTGGAGGTTTGGCTTACCGACTCCACAGCCCTACCCGAGATGACCATTAATAACCTCATTGATAGAAATACATACACAGGCCTTGGCTGCTATGTGTGGTGCTTATATCCAATACCGGATTTTGATCATTTTGTTTCCATTGATTTTTAATTGGCATATCAGTAACATGTCCATCCATCCTGCGAATTACATAATTCCACTTTTCCTTATTGGTATTGACATTTTAATGTTGAGTGGTTGTATATAATAGACATCTATTATACTGTATACACAATTGTTCTACACATCACAAAAAGGAGAAGAGCTTGGCCTCTTATGTCACCTGTATGCCCCCAGAATGTGCGTAATCCCAGCTACACAATACAAAGGTTTTACGCAGTCGATTTGTGTGTGACCTTGCAGAGTGACTGTATTTCAGCGTCTTATGGAATTACTGCCCTGGTGAATCGGTCGGTATTGTTTTGATGTTACTATGTGCTGATCTTGCTTGAAAACAAGTAAGCCGAGACAAGGAGGTGAGGGAATTACCGCAATGTTCGTCTCCAGGCCCAGAGCAGAGCCGGCATTGCTGGAGGACGAGAACGCCTTATCCCGCTGCTGCCCAGAACACGACATCTGTGCACCCGGCAGTTTCACCAGTAGCGTGACTCATGTTTTTCCTTCTGAGAACTTAAGACAGTCACAGTATTTAACTCTCAAAAGTACAAATACAGGACTCCCTCCGGGGATATTGGCGACATGTTGTAGTTGTAAGGTAGAGAGTTTGATAGGGAAAATACACTATAAAGGAATGATCTGTGAATCGAGCTATTGTTTAAGGCAGGATCATTACTGTATTGTCAGCCTAGGTAGTGTGACATTTGTTGTTCGGTTGCTATGGAAGAGATGAAGAGACAAATAGTATAAAATACAGACGCTATAAATGAGAGACACTTAGGGCTCCTGTTTGATAGAAAACAGCCCAGTTCTCAAACCCTGAGCAATGTCAGCAGCCGGCAATCATCAGGGCTGGGCTGCAATACTACACCGGACAGTCACTGGAGAAGAGTAGTGATGAGCGGGCGTGCTCACTGCTTGACCGTGCGTCGGGGTGCTCAGGTACGCACCGAGTATCGCGGGTGCTCAAGTCCCCGCCCTCATGGCTGTAAACACAGCCAATAAACAAGCAAGGATTGCCTGCTGCACAATTGAGTGCCAAAATCTGGCTACTTATGACCTGATGACAGGTGCACTTCAACAAGGGTCTGCTTTTTTTTTCTCTTTCTAGAAAAAGCATTGCTTTTCTCTAGTTATCAGCACGTTCGCTCATCACTAGAGAAGAGCAAAGCTTTTTCTAGAAAGAAAAAAAAACAAACCTCTGTCATCAGGTCAAAAGTAGCCAGATTTGGCTCTTATTTCATTTCCACTACACCTGAGTTTTCCTAATCTTATTTTTTAAATCCTCCACCCTGTTCCACAGATGTGGTGGGCCTTTTATTTTGTGCAAATTTTTATGGCCTTTATAAAGAGGCCTGGATCACAGGGTAATAATGCAGAGCAGCTCAAAGATATGCCCCCCCCCCCCCCAAATACTGTGAAATTATATATATAATTATTTATTAATTAAACAACCCATATAAATTAGCACCAAATAATAAGGCCCACATCTTTGAAACTGTATGGCGGATTAGAAAAAACGAAAAACAAACCCAGCAATAGTGCAAGAACTGTCCGCTTTTGATCCGGTGATAAATAGTGATCGAACATGCTCGGATAACGTGTGTTAAACGACCATGCACGGGTGCTAACCATGTGTCTTCGGTGTGCTTGAATAATATGTTCGAGTCTCCGCACCTGCATGTCACGCGGCTATTCGACAGCCACAACACATGCATGGATTGCTAACAAACAGGCAATTTATCTGAGCAGGTTTGCTCATCACTAGTGACAAGTCCTGTTTAATCCCTTACGGACATATGATGTACAGTTACGTCATATACCGCCTCCCTGCCTATAATGCAAGCTCAGAAACTTTGCCTGCATCTTTCCTGGCAGATGATGGCTGTGATTTCACTTAGTGCAGCAGTCTCTACTCTAGAGCTGCCCCTATCAAAAGTCACAGCCTCAGTTGGACATATTGGAGAACACTTCCGATCACCCCTCCACATGACAGTTGTGTTCATTACTACCAGAGTCACACTTGTGCCTTCATGGTCTGCTTGAACTAAGCAGGAAAGAAATCTGACTGTTTAGTATGTTGGTGCTGCAGGAAACCAGACTTGCAAAATCCTGCCCTTATGAAGTCCTGTTCCTCATTAGCCATCTGGAAAGGAGGAGTGAAGAAAATTATCAGACAAGGAACAGATGAAATCCTGCAGACTAGAAGTGTCTGCAGACTGCTGACTTATTGATTTCTATGCTTCGTGAACATTTGATAAATTGTGAATGTATACAGTCTACTCAGCCGGGAACTCTGTAATTGGACAGTGAAGTTAAGAGTAGAGGTGGCTATATACATCAGATGATCACTGGCTATATACTGTTGATTTCAGAGGGACCAGTTGATTATCAACCTGTATAGTGGGGTCCCAACGTTTCAACGCACATTTTGGGGAAAGAAGGGTGGGGCATCCTGGATTTTAACGTGACTGATCCTCTATGCCCCAGGATGGATAAATACCAGCTTCCTATCAAGAACACACTCAGCTAAACTGATTGTATAAGTCTATGTGGCGATTTGAAGAAATAGCAATCTGCCAAAACAAATGTACAGCCAACTTCTGTATATGGTTTATGGCCACCTTAAAGTGAATGTCCACTACCCTAACTCAGCTACTGGTTTTGCCATAAAGTGCTTAGGAATAGTACCCCTGATGAACCCCAAATGCCCCATAACCCTCACACTATTCCGCCAGCATCACACACAGGCCCAGCAGGATCTACTGGGCAGGGGAACTGCAGCAGGCAAGACACTGATATAGTGATTAGTGAACAGATGTAACACAAAGCACCCAAACACCAGCACTGGCAATAAAGATTACACCCTACTCCCCCCTCACTGACTATTCATGTTCTACTGTAGTAGAATGGATGAGAACAGTGATATGTTTGAATGCATATAATAGAGGAAGTACAGATATATACACAGCTAAAAAAATAAAAAATAAAGGGAACACTAAAATGCGGCATCCTAGATATCACTGAATGAAATATTCCAGTTGCAGATGTTTATTCTTTACATAGTGGAATGTGTTGAGAACAATAAAACAAAAAATGATCAATGTAAACCAAAATTAATATTCCATGGAGGTATAGATTTGGAATGAAACTCCAAATCAATGTGGAAAATAAAATTACAGACTGATCCAACTTCAGTGGAAATGCTCAAGACCAGGATATAATGCTCAGTAGTGTGTGTAGCCTCCACGTGCCTGTATGATCGCCCTACAACGCCTGGGCATGCTCCTGATGAGGCGGCGGATGGTCTCCTGAGGCATCCGCCAACTCCTGGACAGTATGTGGTGCAACGTTGCGTTGGTGGATGGAACGAGACATGATGTCACAGACATGCTCGATTGGATTCAGGTCTGGGGAACAGGCGGGCCAGTCCACAGAATCAATCCCTTCATCATGCAGGAACTGCTGACCCTTCAGCCACATGAAGCCTAGCATTGTCATGCATCAAAAGTAACCCAGGGCCAACCGCAGCAGCATATGGTCCCACAATGGGTCTGAGGATCTCATCCTGGTACTTAATGGCAGTCAGAGTACCTCTGGCGAGCACATGGAGGGCTGTGTGGCCCCACACCATCACTGACCCACTGCCAAACCGGTCTTGCTGGAGGATGTTGCAGGCAGCAGAACATTCTCCATGGCGTCTCCAGACTCTGTTACATGTGCTCAGTGTGAACCTGCTCTTATCAGTGAAGAGCAGCGGGCACCAATGTCAAATCTGCCAATCTTGGCGTTTTCTGGCAATGCCAATCGCCCTGCATGATATTGGGCTCTAAGCTCAACACCCACTTGTAGATGTCGGGCCCTCATATCACACTCATGGAGTCTATTTCTGACAGTTTGAGCAGACACATGGATGTTAGTGGCCTGTTGGAGGTCATTTTGCAGGGCTCTGGCACTGTTCCTCCTTGCACAAAAGGAGAAGGTAGCAGTCCTGCTGCTGGGTTGTTGGCCTCCTATGGCTCCTGGTGTACTGGACTACGCCTTGCTCTGGAACATTTCATTCAGTGATATCTAGGATGCGGTATTCTAGTGTTCCCTATAATTTTTGAGCTATGTATGTACGCATGTATGTACTGTATGTACGCATGTATGTATGTATAATCTATATCTATACACACACAGTTAAAAGATGAAAAAAGGGGGTTGGTACCGTGTTAGCCAATTGAAAAAATAATGTATGAAAAACAAGATAATCTTGCAGTTATGATACCTTTTAATGGCGAACAATAATAAAACAAATGAAGTTACAAAGCAAGCCTTCGGGACTTCTTAGGTCCCTTCCTCAGGCATGGTATAACAAAGTTTCTGAAGAAACACAAATATATGCACAAACAGACCGCAACAATGGAGGGGCATGGTATGATAAATGAACCTTTGATTAAACAAAGCTCACTTTATTTGTTTATTCAAAGGTTCATTTATTATACCATGCACCTCTTCTATTTTTGCTGTTGGTTTGTGCATATATTTGTGTTTCTTCAGAAACTTTGTTGTCCCAAGCCTGAGGAAGGGACCTAAGAAGTCCCGAAAGCTTGCTCTGGAACGTCATTTATTTTATTTTTGTTAGCCATTAAAAGGTATCATAACTGCAAAATGATCTTGTTTTTCACACTGAGAGCATTATACACACACATACAGCTGCATACATACAGATACAAGTGACAGCTCTAGAAGTGAGCAGGGAGCTGGGTGAGCTGTGTCTGCAGCCGCATGCACAGAAGTACTGAGTGAGCTCTGCTGAATAGAGCCCCGCCCACCCGCACAGGATGAAAGTCACATGACTGTGATGTCACCTCAGATTCCAGAGGGAGGAACTCTGAGAAACTGATGTGACATGACTGAAGTCAGAGGCTTCTCAGCCAGAGATCATGTGATTACAGACTTCACATAAAAGGAACTTATATAGTGGCTGACCCATCTAAAGTAAATTTCAGCATAAACTGTATTGACTTGTCTTTCTCAGTTTTCACTCAGTCCAATGAACCTTATATTAGACTGACACCTCTCCAGAGAACAGGAACCCTTTTTTAGTAGTCATCTCATTGTCACCATAGGCAGGATTACATGAGACAGTAGCACCTATGCACAGATTACACAGGATCACATCATATACCATAGATGATGGACACCGCTCACTTTCTCCCTGCACAATCACAAAGCATACCTAGAAAACTATCCTATAGAAGTCAATGAAGAGCTCCAGATCATTGTTTCCCATGTAGTTATCGTAAGTCATATAGAATAAACAAAAAAAAAAGTTTCACTATCTAATTGGAATTATTTAAAAAAAAAATACAGATGGTACAGTCTCCTTGATCGCTGTATTGTCAGTCAGTGTATCTAAAGAGCATTAAAGGGACTGTGTGTCAGCACAGAATGACTGATCAAACCAAGTACAGGCGCTCTGTGCAACATTGCGGAGCCAATATCTCCAAAACCACATTGTGGACTTAAAGAAAAACTAAGTCAGGGGAGCAGCGAGAATAAAATTAGAGCACAAACTGGTCACTTCAGATCTGGTGACAGGTCCCCTTTCATGGATAGTGAGTAAGTACAGTGGTTAATTAGGTGATCAGTGGACGGAGCACGGTGAACCTATAAATCATAGAGCTGGTTAGTCTGACACAATGGCGAGGTCCCAAACGGAGTGATCTGTGGAGCAGGCGATTACGTGAGCTCATAAATTAATGACAGTAAATCTATGCCGTTTATGTACCAGGTTAGTATGTAATCACAATAAACGTTGGTGACAGAGCAGAAAACGCTATGAAGAACTGTACAGAGTCATACAACTTGGTTACTAGATATTAGGTTACGTCTTCTTACTTATTATATGAGCGGAGATATTCTGGCAGATTAGTCATACACTATGCAGGCTTCCTCGTACGAATGGATGGCAAAAGCATAAAAAAAGGACAATATTTAAGCAGCTCAAAGTGTGACTGAAAGATCAAGATGCAGAGCGACCAGCCCCCAGCCGCAGAGCGACCAGCCCCCAGCCGCAGAGCGACCAGCCCCCAGCCGCAGAGCGACCAGCCCCCAGCCGCAGAGCGACCAGCCCCCAGCCGCAGAGCGACCAGCCCCCAGCCGCAGAGCGACCAGCCCCCAGCCGCAGAGCGACCAGCCCCCAGCCGCAGAGCGACCAGCCCCCAGCCGCAGAGCGACCAGCCCCCAGCCGCAGAGCGACCAGCCCAGAGCCACAGAGCGACCAGCCCAGAGCCACAGAGCGACCAGCCCAGAGCCACAGAGCGACCAGCCCAGAGCCACAGAGCGACCAGCCCAGAGCCACAGAGCGACCAGCCCAGAGCCACAGAGCGACCAGCCCAGAGCCACAGAGCGACCAGCCCAGAGCCACAGAGCGACCAGCCCAGAGCCACAGAGCGACCAGCCCAGAGCCACAGAGCGACCAGCCCAGAGCCACAGAGCGACCAGCCCCCAGCCACAGAGCGACCAGCCCCCAGCCACAGAGCGACCAGCCCCCAGCCACAGAGCGACCAGCCCCCAGCCACAGAGTGACCAGCCCCCAGCCACAGAGCGACCAGCCCCCAGCCACAGAGCGACCAGCCCAGAGCCACAGAGCGACCAGCCCCCAGCCACAGAGCGACCAGCCCAGAGCGACCAGCCCCCAGCCACAGAGCGACCAGCCCCCAGCCACAGAGCGACCAGCCCCCAGCCACAGAGCGACCAGCCCCCAGCCACAGAGCGACCAGCCCCCAGCCACAGAGCGACCAGCCCCCAGCCACAGAGCGACCAGCCCAGAGCCACAGAGCGACCAGCCCCCAGCCACAGAGCGACCAGCCCAGAGCGACCAGCCCCCAGCCACAGAGCGACCAGCCCCCAGCCACAGAGCGACCAGCCCCCAGCCACAGAGCGACCAGCCCCCAGCCACAGAGCGACCAGCCCCCAGCCACAGAGCGACCAGCCCCCAGCCACAGAGCGACCAGCCCCCAGCCACAGTGACCAGCCCCCAGCCACAGAGCGACCAGCCCCCAGCCACAGAGCGACTAGCCCCCAGCCACAGAGCGACCAGCCCAGAGCGACCAGCCCAGAGCGACCAGCCCCCAGCCACAGAGCGACCAGCCCCCAGCCACAGAGCGACCAGCCCCCAGCCACAGAGCGACCAGCCCCCAGCCACAGAGCGACCAGCCCAGAGCCACAGAGCGACCAGCCACAGAGCGACCAGCCCAGAGCGACCAGCCCCCAGCCACAGAGCGACCAGCCCCCAGCCACAGAGCGACCAGCCCCCAGCCACAGAGCGACCAGCCCCCAGCCACAGAGCGACCAGCCCCCAGCCACAGAGCGACCAGCCCCCAGCCACAGAGCGACCAGCCCCCAGCCACAGTGACCAGCCCCCAGCCACAGAGCGACCAGCCCCCAGCCACAGAGCGACTAGCCCCCAGCCACAGAGCGACCAGCCCAGAGCGACCAGCCCAGAGCGACCAGCCCCCAGCCACAGAGCGACCAGCCCCCAGCCACAGAGCGACCAGCCCCCAGCCACAGAGCGACCAGCCCCCAGCCACAGAGCGACCAGCCCAGAGCCACAGAGCGACCAGCCCCCAGCCACAGAGCGACCAGCCCAGAGCGACCAGCCCCCAGCCACAGAGCGACCAGCCCCCAGCCACAGAGCGACCAGCCCCCAGCCACAGAGCGACCAGCCCCCAGCCACAGAGCGACCAGCCCCCAGCCACAGAGCGACCAGCCCCCAGCCACAGAGCGACCAGCCCCCAGCCACAGAGCGACTACTTTCAGACTTTTAAACCAACAGGTTCGTGATGTTACAACTGTGGTGTATGAGGTTAGATGGTGACTTTGCAGAATTTATGCTCATAATAAGGCAACGTTCACACATTCAGTATTTGGTCAGTAGTTTACGTCAGTATTTGTAATTGTAAGCCAAAATAAAGAATGAAACAATAAAAGAAGAAGTATAATAGAAACACGTCACCACTTCAGTATCTGCAAGCCTAAACCAGGAGTGGGTGATAAATTCAGATGTAAAATACTGACCAACTACTGAAAGTGTGAACGTGGCCTTATGCAGTGATTGAGAAACTTGTATAAAAAGCTGAGATGGCACACACCGAGTCTTATAAAAAAATATTTCCATATGCCATCTTCATTAAAATCAGAATGAACAATTACATTTGCAGAGGAAGGAGCTGGAGGCCAGAGGCGGCGGCCGGATCACATTACACATGCTTCAACTGGCCATCTTTTGCTTCTTACACGGATTTCTCCATATACATTGTTGTCTGGAGAGAATTGTTAAAGGCTATGTGCACACGTCAGGATTCTTTGCAGAAATTTCCTGAACAGAACCAGACTTTTTCTGCAGGAAATCCACATGCGTTTTTTTCACGTTTTTTGTGAGAATTTTTTGCGTTTTTTTCCGAAGCTTCCCAATGCATTAAATAGAGGGAAATCCGCGAAAAATCCGCAAAATTAATTAACATGCTGCGTTTTTTTACGCAGAAAAAAACGCAACATGTGCACAAAAATTGCGGACTGCATTCTATTAATAGGATGCTTAATGGATGCGGATTTTTTGCGTTTTTATAGTGAAGATACGTGAAAAGAACTCCGAAAAATCCGGAACGTGTGCACACAGCCAAAGACTCATCTGAAAAGACAAACCCCTGGAGATGGGAATGCTCACTTTAATAGGAGAATTTCTGGGACACAGCCGTGCACATGGATCTTTTGTTTTGATGTAGCCAGTGATCGGATGGAGATGTCAGACAAGGAGTCACGTGGTGTGGTGGCGTTCAGTGACGAGTTCCCTCTTGCACCCATAGTTCTCGGACTCCCTGTATGAGGCATCTTTCAGATGGGCACCACCTGTGACATCATTAGGACAGTTGCTTACTTAGGGCAGTGCGAGGGTTTATGGGTGAATGGGAGATGTGGCACCAGAAGAATACTTTTCAGAGTGACATATGCGGATTGGGATTCTGAGCCCAGTATAAAACCAGACATGCATAACATATGGGACATACGTGCCATCACTCCCTTAGGAAATGTGTATGCAAGACCTAAGTTAGGATATATGTCTCTCTCTATTGTGAAACCAAACAGGTCGGAGCAGTCCAGCAAATACTGTAACTTACAAGACAAGATACTCCGATCCACAGCTCTGGTCAAAATTAGGAGACCACTGCAAAATGTTCAGTTTGTCTGATTTTTCTCTTTATAAAATGTAAATTGTTCTTTTATTCTATGAACTACTGACAACATGTATCCGAAGTTCCAAGCAATACATTTTATATTTGTTTTCTGAAAATGAGAAATGGTCAAAATAACAAAAAAATGCAAAGTTCATAATCATTTAGAAACAACAATACTAATGTTTTAACTCGGGAAGAGTTCAGAGATCAATATTTTGTGGAATAACCATGATTTGTAATCACAGTGTTCATGCGTCTTGGCATGCTTTCCACTAGTCTTTCACACTGCTTTTGGGTGACCTTATGCCACTCCTGGTACAAAAATGTAATAAGTTCTTATTTGTTTGATGGCTTATGACTATCCATCTTCCTCTTGATTACATCCCAGAGGTTTTCAATGGGGTTCAGGTCTGGAGATTGGGCTGGCCATGACAGGGATTTGATGTGGTGGCCCTTCATCCACACATTGATTGACCTAGCTGTGTGGCATGGCGCATTGTGCTGCTGGAAAAACCAGTCTTAAGAGTTGGGGAACATTGCCTGAGCAGAAGGAATCAACTTTTTCCAGGATAACCTTGTATGCGGCTTGATTCATACGTCCTTCGCAAAGATTAACCTGCCCAATTCCAGCCTTGCTGAAGCATCCCCAGATCATCACCGATCCTCCACCAAATTTCACAGTGGGTGCGAGACACTGTGGCTTGTACGCCTCTCCAGGTTTCCATCTTACCATTAGACAACAAGGTGTTGTCAGAAGTTTATAAAATAAAACAATTTACATTTTACCAACTATAGAACTATACTGCATTTCTAATTGGAGGGATTTGCGAATATTATTATTACACATTGGGATAGGATCTTGGAGATGGGAATACCTCTACATATAATATATACTATATATTATACTTCTCAGGAGGATCTAGACCAGTGCTTATCGGCAGATTGCCATGACTGCTGTCTTCCTGAGGACCCCCTTTGTGTATATGCATTGCCCAAGCACAGCGGCACACATACTTTAGAATGGACTAATTATCAACACTCCTCTCTAACAAGGTTCATCCAAAATTGCCATTTTTTACCTTTAGAAATGTAACCAAACTTTGGGGGATGGCAGAGATGGATGAAATACAGAACTCTGCTATCCCTGGCAGTGCCATCAAATGTGGACATGTTCGACTCTCGCTCCACTAAAAAGTAGGACTCAGGAGGACCCCCAGCCGTTCTTGTGACAGTCGGGGGTCAGATACTTCTCAACCAACCACACTTTTAGGCCAATTACACACACATTTTGATGTTTTTCAGTGATTGTTTTTCACAGTGTTTTCTTAAAATGCAGAAAACAAAAGTGTAATACAAACAGGGTATTAATTATTCATTAATAGAAATACTTATTTCCTTTGTTGAATAAGGACTATCGATTCTCAATGAATAAGTCTATTCTGAACACTGAACAAGTTTCTTGCTCTCTGTGGTGATTCATCATTCCAGATGCCTTAGTCATTAGGGGCTGGTTAATGTATAAACTGGGCTGTCTTCTCTATTAGCTCAGCGAGTCTTTCTTCATATTTAGACTCTCTTTTACTTTGTGGTATACTCATAGTACATGTACTAAGAGGTTAGTTCCCATAGTCACCATTTGTTATATCTACAGACGTATTGGGACACACCTCAAAATGATCGATTTCAGCTTTTTCCATTCATTCTCCTTGCCATGTGTGCATGAAATCCAGCCCCATGCCATGTGTGCATACAATCCAGCCCCATGCCATGTGTGCATACAATCCAGCCCCATGCCATGTGTGCATACAATCCAGCCCCATGCCATGTGTGCATACAATCCAGCCCCATGCCATGTGTGCATACAATCCAGCCCCTTGCCATGTGTGCATACAATCCAGCCCCATGCCATGTGTGCATACAATCCAGCCCCATGCCATGTGTGCATACAATCCAGCCCCATGCCATGTGCGCATAAAATCCAGCCCCATGCCATGTGCGCATAAAATCCAGCCCCTTGCCATGTGCGCATAAAATCCAGCCCCTTGCCATGTGCGCATAAAATCCAGCCCCTTGCCATGTGCGCATAAAATCCAGCCCCTTGCCATGTGCGCATAAAATCCAGCCCCTTGCCATGTGCGCATAAAATCCAGCCCCTTGCCATGTGCGCATAAAATCCAGCCCCGTGCCATGTGCGCATAAAATCCAGCCCCGTGCCATGTGCGCATAAAATCCAGCCCCGTGCCATGTGCGCATAAAATCCAGCCCCGTGCCATGTGCGCATAAAATCCAGCCCCGTGCCATGTGCGCATAAAATCCAGCCCCGTGCCATGTGCGCATAAAATCCAGCCCCGTGCCATGTGCGCATAAAATCCAGCCCCGTGCCATGTGCGCATAAAATCCAGCCCCGTGCCATGTGCGCATAAAATCCAGCCCCGTGCCATGTGCGCATAAAATCCAGCCCCGTGCCATGTGCGCATAAAATCCAGCCCCGTGCCATGTGCGCATAAAATCCAGCCCCGTGCCATGTGCGCATAAAATCCAGCCCTGTGCCATGTGCGCATAAAATCCAGCCCCGTGCCATGTGCGCATAAAGTCCAGCCCCTTGCCATGTAATCTGCCTTTACTAGCATTTGTGAAAGAATGGGTCATTTTCTCACTGAATTTGACTTTGGTACTGTAATAGGATGTCACCACTGTAACAAAGTAATTCCTGAAGTTCCTGCCCTCCTAAATATGACACAATCAACTTTTGAGGAGTACTATTGTAAAGTGGAAGCATTTAGGAACCACAGCAACTCAGCCCACGAAGTGGAGACCACCTAAAGTTACAGAGCGGGGTCACTGAGTGCTGAGGCACATAGTGCATAAAAGTCACCAACTCACTGCTGACCCCATAACTGCAGAGCCCCAAACCTCAGGAATTAACATTAGCACAAAGACTGTGCACCAGGAGATCCATGCACGGCTCTAACAATCCTCGCAAAGGGTGCCCGATAATTCGAGCAGACCCCTCTTCATGAATTGGGAGTGTCAGGCGAGCTACGCACACCTCACCACAAATCATAATCTAGAATTGTGGCATGGCGAACTTCGCCACTCGTCTTGAATTTGACGAGTATCGTTTCCAATGTCCCAACTATCTCCACTTTGTCGTAGCTGGGCAAAAATGGCGTGAACTCCACAAATTGCGTAATTTTCTAAAATTATCACTTTTCGAAGATTTTTTTTTTTTTTTTTTTTTAAACAGAATACTAGTTTAAAATCTTTGATGAATCAGCCCATAAGTGTACATCTATTAAGTGACTCTTACTTTGTGCCACAAATTTGCACCAAAATTACATTAGGGCACACCCCTTTCTACAAAGCCATGCTCGTTCCAACAAAGTCTCAGCTTCTACTCAAAGACGACGCACAAAGCAGCTAAAAACACACAAATATGGAGCAAGTACAGTTTGATGCAAATTGCATCATTTAGTTTGATAAATCGCTCCCAGTGTATCAATTTTGTCGAAAGCCCCAGTTCACACATGTTGGATTTCAAAAGTAATTGAGCACAAATTCTGCCCCCCAAACCCAAGGGAAATTTGCACAATAATCAGCATCTCATGCATTTGAATGGGCCCTGTTCACCTGCAACTGTGAATTTTAATACAGATTTCCAGCTGGACGTTGGGGGGAAAAAATGGATTAGTAACATGTCACCTACTTAGGTCAGAGATCATGAGGCTAGCCCCAGTGACTGAATTAGGCCAGCGTCACACTCAGCATATGTAAATACGGTCCGTTTTTTACGGCCGTAATACGCAGAAAAGTCCCCAAAATAGTGATCCTTATGTCATCCGTAGGCAGGGTGTGGCAGCATATTTTGCGCATGGCATCCTCCGTATGTAATCCGTATGGCATCCGTACTGCGATATTTTCTCGCAGGCTTGCAAAACCGACATCTAATGGATTTATGTGCTCAAATGTTCGTTAAAACATATATATATATATATATTTATTTATTTTTTTATTTTTTCTGTATTTGTATTTAATTCAGCGCGGGATACCGGTGCGTATTTCTCGCAAGTCACACTGCTGGTCCGTGTGTAATCCGTATTTTTCTCGCCCCCATAGACTTTCATTGGCGATTTTTTTTTGCGCATTACGGTGACAAACGCAGCATGCTGCGATTTTGTCTGGCCGTAGAAGACCGTATAATACGGATCCGTAAAATACGGCTGATAGGAGCTGGGCCATAGAGAATCATTGGGCCGTGTGTTATGCGTATTTTACGGGTGTATTTTCTGCGCTCATACGTCCATAAAACTCGCCAGTGTGACGCCGGCCTTCTACTAACTAGCAGACATGTAGCTCATCCGCCATATAAGTCCCAAAGTAAGGCTCAGATCTGCTGTGGAAACACACAATTGAAGGGTTACAGTAGATGTCTTGATGGGCTGTGCATTATTAGGGGAGGGAGCAGACAAATTCGGTACATGCCACAAGACCAAGAACTACTTGTTTCCCCCAGTTTGATAAAGTCACATTACCAAAGGAGGTTGTTACACAATGTAATTATGGAGAACACTGGCATTAAATAAGAACACAAACTATTCTGGAAAAAAAAAAAATTTGTCCACTTTCACCAGACTATTTCCTGTATTTTTATAGAGATTTCAACGGGGAAAAAAAAAAAAGAAAATCCACAGGAGAAAAGAATCTTTTAAAAGAGGTCATTTGGCAGCTTAGGACAATATTAATCAGCTTCAGCAGCATGGCGGAGGGAAGGACTTACAGTGTTAAATAACACTCACGGTGAATAACCATTTTGTACTTTTGGACTTTGCAGCTTTGTGTTAGTCACCGGGTATATGCAGATACTGCGAAGGCTAATTATGGAGGATTCAGAAGCATTTCGTTACAAGGCTGGCCCGAGGAACAATCAGGGAGCCAGGAACAAAAAGTGTACTAAACAAACAGGAATGCTCTTTAGAGAACAGAAACTAAAAATACCTGGGTGTCGAAGATAGTGGTAAAGGGGAACTGTGGTGGGGCTCACGACCGGAAATTCAACTTACCCTTGGGATCAAATAAATAAAAGTAACACTCTGGAAAAAGGTTTACATTACCTACACTAATGATTAACCAGCAGAGCGACCATTACAGAACACAGGGGATAATTAGAGTTACAAATCCTTTACTTTAAGCCAATCAGAAACATTTAAAAACATTGGCTGGTACCTCTGCCTTCTCCACCATTTCAAGTTTTATTCATTCTTTTTTAGATTTCGATGAGAAAATGTGAAACTTTCCAGCACGCAATGCGGAACGTGATCAACGATGTCCGCTCCTCCTAATATCCATAGCTTCCCACCAGTGTGCACTCATAGAAAGCTTTACAGAACCTGCCCAAATAACATTTATCTTGTCAAAGGGGGCGGGTTCATGTAAGACCCCACCCCCAAATGGTAACACCCAGTTGTCAATTTCTAGGACAAATAACCGAAGAACAGAATGGCGCTTAAAAAAAATAAATAAATAAAAATGTGTAACTTTCTAACGTGTAACTTCCTCTTTTAAAGGGAATCCGCAGTGAAATATAGCAAGACCTAGAGCGCACAAATGCACCTTTTACTTGTAAACGTGAGAAAAAAATACTTCAACATGGCGGCTGAGGATGATGCAACTAGGAAGAGAGTCATAACTTTTTTTTTTTTTTTTTATTTAACATCCCCCCCTCCCCTTAGACTGACAGATTTCTTCCAATACACACATATGCTATACATAGTCATCCTAGTCACAAGTACGTTCTCTCTGAAAGACCACACAGTAAAACATTTGGCAATAATGCAGCCGGTGGCATCTGATTCACACTGCCTGTAGTTCGGCCATATTGCACAGCCACTAACATTATCAAGATTTGTGGTTACCCACATAAAAAAATAAAAGCTCAAAATCACAGTAAAAATGACCCATAGTGCAGCTGACTGGTTCAGTTTGCCCTACATGTGGCCACCACTGAGGGTGCGCATTACAGCTCGTACCACTCTGAATGCTGTCAGTGGTCTGTGACTGTTTATGTGGCTTCAGAAGTCACCTATGACGCATTAACGGTGTGAATGACGATTAAACCCTGAAAAGAGGTGAATAAATCACCAAGAGACTGTACTAGTGCGAGAAAAAGAAGAAAGCACGCTATATCAGGTTATCTACTATATAATTGTCTAAGGGTCACTTCCGTCTGTCTGTCCTATTGTCTGTCACGGATATTCATTCGTCGCGGCCTCTGTCTGTCATGGAATCCAAGTCGCTGATTGGTCGCGGCAAAACGCCCACGACCAATGAGCGACGCGCACAGTCCAGAAGAAAATGGCCGCTCCTTACTCCCCGCACTCACTGCCCGCATACGCTGTCCGGTCACCGCTCACACAGGGTTAATGCCGGCAGTAACGGACCGTGTTATGCCGCGGGTAACGCACTCCGTAACCGCTGCTTATTAACCCTGTGTGTCCCCAATTTTTTTTACTATTGATGCAGCCTATGCGGCGTCAATAGTAAAAAAATATAATGTGAAAAATAAAAAAACAAAAAACCTGCTATACTCACCCTCCGCAATTCGCCAAGCCGCTGGCGCCGGCCGCCATCTTCCGTTCCCGGCGATGTATTGTGAAATTACCCAGAAGACTTAGCGGTCTCGCAAGACCGCTAAGTCTTCTGGGTAATTTCGCAATACATCCTGGGAAAGGAAGATGGCGGCCGGCGCCAGCGGCTCGGCGGATTCCAAGCGTCGGTAACCGCTTCCTGGATACAGGCGCAACGGAAGGTGAGTATATAACTATTTTTTATTTTAATTTTTTTTTAACAGGGATATCATGCCCACATTGCTATATGCGTGGGCTGCGCAATGTACTGCGTGGGCTGCGCAATGTACTGCGTGGGCTGCGCAATGTACTGCGTGGGCTGCGCAATGTACTGCGTGGGCTGCGCAATGTACTGCGTGGGCTGCGCAATGTACTGCGTGGGCTGCGCAATGTACTGCGTGGGCTGCGCAATGTACTGCGTGGGCTGTGCTATACACTACGCATACATATTCTAGAATACCCGATGCGTTAGAATCGGGCCACCATCTAGTGTAAGATAAATACCATGCCACCCAACTCATACATAATTGAAGAGGTCTGGTCACCAGGTCACTTTTTTGTTCTTATTTTACTTCCGCTGCCCCAATGAATACAATTCCAGAGATACAGGCCTTTATATTTAGTGGTAATTATTACAGTCTTTACAAGGGAGCATGGCTCAGAGTAATTATACAAAGCAGCCAAAGACACGCCCCAGAGGATCCTCTATTGCCACGCCCCCTTAATAAAGACGACCAAAAATTTGCACTAAATATAAACTCCCTTATCTCTGGAACCGTACGGTGGATTTTCAAAAACAAAGAAGTGGAATATTCAGGGGAGCAGTGTAAATAAGGAAGACTATTCACATCTGCACTAAATTAAATTTATAACACCTCTGCAGCTGCTGTGATTGGGGTCTTAGCTGTAAGCGCAGTATTTGTAAAGTCCTCTCAGTACAATAAGACAGTGACATAGTAATCTTTGTTATGGATGATCAGTGGATTACAGGTATCAGGGCTTTCTTCACTGTCTGCTTAAACAACTGACATATATGATGCTTTAACAAACAGCATCCATGGCAATCCGCAGCTAATCAATGATTTACAATTACACTGTACGCTTCATGCTTCACTTCACTGGACTTTTGTTATGGAGTCTACTGTCCTAAAGGAAGACTACAGTGACAAATACCCGCTCCCTCCAGGGAAGCACCCTTCGTTTTAGGAAACATCAGAGCAATAAATGTAAGTGCTGGGTGTGATTGCTGCCAGACAGGTACGGGCTTAGTCACATAGGGTAGACTCCGGAAAATCTACATTCAGCAGATAGTTACTTGTACAGTTTCTATTTACAGCAGAATAAAGACTTTAAAGTCGCAGACATATTTTTGTTGGATGAATGCAGAGAATTGTTGTTTTGCGACACATGTCACTTTGTGACCCAAGCCTTAATGGGATGTCTTTGATGACTATGTCAGTGACTGCAGACTTGTACCACAAGGCCGGACAACCCCTTTAAATAGTTATCTTAAAAATAAAATTTATCACTGTAAATACATGATCATGGGGGTCTGACTGCTAGGACCCCAACCAATCCAGAGTACGGGAAGTGAGAATGCAGCGGTTGAGCGCATGTGTGACCTCTGCACCATTCACTATTTTTTAATAGCGGTGGTTCCACATGTGCACTACTGCTCCATTCACAGGAGGAACATAGGTCCCCCCTTTATCCAGATGAGTGAGGGGTTCCCCCACTGATCAGTCACTAATTACCTATCCTGTAAACAGGTGATACACCTTATTCGCAGGAGAAACCCTGGCGATCACCCCAGGGCAGAGCAGGTTTCAGACAAGGTCAGCTGGTGGAGCCATCCTATGTCTCCAAGTTTTCTGATCATGTGTCAGCCATGGAACATCACGAAAAAGGGAATTTTAGTGTAATGAATAGTAGGAGACGTTCTTCTTACCTCCTCCACAGACACGGGCAACACAACTCGGCTGCAAAAGAAAGAAAACAAAAGTGAGACATAAACAGAAAAATGTGCACAGGCAGCAAAGTTTATTTCCACTGACTAACATCCAAGGAAATCATGTCAAAATCTATTTTCAGAGAACGGTAAATTTACAGAATGTTTTCTTCCAAGCCTTTTCCTTTAGAAGTTGCGACTAACAGGAAAGATGATGGTAACTAACGTTAGTGGAATATTTCAGAAACCATTTCAGAGGACCTGCTCACCCTGCTGACATCTTGGGTATTGTTACACTCCCCATAAAACGAGAAGGCGGAGGCATCTATGCCATTCCTCTTGTAAGGCCACGGTCACACGATCAGTATTTGGCCAGTATTTTACATCAGTATTTGTAAGCCAAAACCAGGAGTGGAAGAATCAGAGGAAAAGTATAATATAAACACGTCACCACTTCTGCATTTATCACCCACGCCTGATAATGGCTTACAAATACTGATGTCAAATACTGAACGTGTGAACACGACCTTAATGTACAAATGAACTGACCTTTGTGGCTATGCAATAGGCCGTTTTATCACGGACAACGACTGTCTGGCCCCAGACTGTGATATATGGACCAATCGTGGGTCAAAGAACAATTTTAGCGGGAAGGCAAATAAACATTTCTATCTTATTTGATAGGTTGATGCCTCTTTAAAAGCTTTGTGCATCAGTGGGGATCTGGGTCTTGAGACCCCCACCAGTGGCTCAGAGAGCTCACCTTCTGCATAAGGGCAATCACATAAGAGTATGGACTAATGGACTTTCTCTCCAGCCCATACTCTGCCATGTCTGTCCATGCCACAGCTGAGAGCTTCTGCCCTGTGGTTTCAGTGATAACCAGGCAGAAAAGTAATTTAAGGTCACAAATGGATGGAGGATAACAGTAAAAAAAAACAAAAAAAAAACACCGGAACAAAACCACAAAATGGAAAGTTAAAGTTTCTTTTAACTTTTATAATCAATATTAATCTACAAATAATGAGAAAAAGAACGCTGTAAATTGCATACCATTGGATTGGTAACTGGCTATTGAAGTATTTCTGTACATGGCATGATAGTAAGACAATGTGTAAGACTCACAGAAGACACTTGTGAGTGTGAACTGCGCCATGATATGTAATACTTTCTTCTAATCAATAAAGAATTCACAGGAAATTCAAGGTAACCTTCATCTCTCCAGCGCTTCTTACAAGGCTCTGGACTGACCACCTGACATTGTGCAATGATTCCATGTGTAACTGGATAAGTCCACACTGAGGATTTGCTACAAAAAAAAAAAAAAAAAAAATTTGCACAGAAATGTAGACTATTGGACATTACAGTCCATTAAGCTGGGGCTGAAAGGCAATATTGACCACAACACAGGTCAAAGGTTGCTATATACCGCCGCTGCATCTCAGAATAGTGCAAGTAAGGGAGGTGGCTCTGCTACAAGCAAGGCACCGCGACATACTACTGGCAAAAATTGGCTTTTATTTTTAAATCTGCTTGTCACAGTACCAGGATGCAGCGAGACCTCATTTACTTGCACTATGTTTTGATGTAGCAGTGATCTACAAGACCCATGTAGTGGTCCTAGTGACCATGTAGACCCCCACCTTATAGCAAGGGCTGTGGAGTTGGTGTCCAATTTGGTTGAGTCAGAGTTGGAGTCTGTATAAAATGAACCAACTCTGACAATCTAATATATAAAGGTGTGTGTGTGTGTGTGTGTGTGTGTGTGTGTGTGTGTGTGTGTGTGTGTGTGTGTGTGTGTGTGTGTGTGTGTGTGTGTGTGTGTGTGTGTCCGGGATTGGCATCTGCACCGTGTGTGTGTGTCCGGAATTAGCATCTGCACCGTTGCAGATGTGAGCAAGGGGGACTTAAAGAATGAGAGCGATGGCACCAAGGAGTATATACCGTACAGTTGCTAAGGTGGGGCCCCGACATGGGATACTCACCACACACGGGGATATGAACACACACACAAAATGCGCCACACACTACCACGTGCTTGAACACACATACCACCTATATACACACATACCACCTATATACCAACCTCACCACATATAAGTCGAAACACAAAAGTCACCGCTCAAAACTCGCAACATGCAAAACTCACCTCATGGAAAACTCGCCACACGCAAAACTTGCACACGTGGAAAAATTGCCACATGCTCAAAAGTTGCAACACATGGAAAAGTTGCCTCACATAAAACTCGCCACGCGCAAAACTTGCTGCACACAACTTGCTACATTAACCTGTCACATGCAACTTGACACACAAAAGTCGCTACATGCATGTCGCCACACGCAACTCAACACACACAACGTGACACATGAAACTCGACCTAACACACACACAAGTCTGGTATTATCCTTCAATAATAAAAATCTGATTAATAAGCAGACAAACTACAAGAGCAACAACTGTACCATATAGGAAATACGGCAGCTGTCAGTCACATGACCAGTCTATTATGTGTATGTGTGAGCTAATATATACTGCCAGGGGGTGGGCTTACTGTTGGCTGGGGATTTATCAGGCTGCCAATTTAGCTTACAAATACTGAGGTAAAAATACTGACCAAATAATGTGTGAAAAAGGTCTAATACAAGAGGAGATGACATACAGCAGGTATATACTATATAGAGGAGGAGATGACATACAGCAGGTATATACTATATAGAGGAGGAGATGACATACAGCAGGTATATACTATATAGAGGAGGAGATGACATACAGCAGGTATATACTATATAGAGGAGGAAATGACATACAGCAGGTATATACTATATAAAGGAGGAGATGACACACAGGTATATACTATTTACAGGAGATGACACAGGTATATACTATATACAGGAGGAGATGACACAGGTATATACAAGAGGAGATGACACACGTATATACTATATACAGGAGGAGATGACACACAGGTATATACTATATACAGGAGATGACACAGGTATATACTATATACAGGAGAAGATGACACACGTATATACTATATACAGGAGGAGATGACATACAGGTATATACTATATACAGGAGGAGATGACATACAGGTATATACTATATAAAAGAGATGACACAGGGATATAGAGGAGGAGATGACATACAGCAGGTATATACTATATACATGAGATGACACAGGTATATACTATATATAGGAGATGACATACAGGTATATACTACATACAGAAGAGATGACATACAGGTATATACTATATACAGGAGGAGATGACACATAGGTATATACAATATACAGGAGGAGATGACATACAGCAGGTATATACTATTTACAGGGGAGATGACATGTATATACTGAGGGGATAATGAGAGGTATGAGGTGAAAATGAAAAGGTGAGAGGAGAAATGAGAGGAATGAGGGAAAATAGTGGAGTGATCGGAAAATGACAGATGTGAGGTCGAAATGACAAGTGTTAGGGGGGAATAAGAGGAGTGAGGGGGAAAATAAGAAGTGAGGGGGAAAATCAGAGGTGTGAGGGAGAAAATGAGAGATGTGAGGGGGAAAATGAAAGATGTGAGGGGGAAAATGAGAGGGATGATGGGGAAATAAGAGAAGTGAGGTGCTATAAAAACCACAGATATTTACTATGCCCAGGCAACGCTGGGCTCTTCAGCTAGCATATAATAAATTGGGTACAGTGGTACAATGCAGGATGTGATATGTTTTCACAAGAATTTGGGAAAGTTCTGAAATGTCCTATGTCTGTTCCTGATCTCAGGACCTCTGCTTTTAGTTGAGATGAATCTGTGCTGCACTTTATGTACATGCTCAGTAGTGATCAGGGCTGTGGGGTCGTAGATGAGATGAATCTGTGCTGCACTTTATGCACATGCTCAGCAGTGACCAGTGCTGTGGGGTCAGGAGTCTGGGAAATTGAGGAGTCAGAGTTAGTGATTTGGCTTACCAACTTCACAGCCCTGCTTATAGTGCTAGAACATGACCTACGAGGAAATGCAGAAGTCTTCAGTTTTAATCCTAGAGGCGTAGTTAGGAGACGCTGATAGCAAATGTGTTCTGTGTGATGGTGCCAGGGGGCAATGACATACCGCTGTGCCTTGGCCAGGATATCTGATTATTACTAGCACATTATCACTGATGTCCAATCTATGCTGGCAGATTTATATTATAATCTGCCTGATCTCCAATGTAAATTATATTTATGATCCTAAGAGTTGCGTTAGGACAAGTCATTTTTGGGTATCCTCCAAGAGCTCAATGGGGTGTGCCCAATATCAAGGTCAAAGCCAAATTATGCCTGTTAATCAAACAATGGCAGTGATGCCACATGATGAATGGGCTACATTGTACAGTAGATGATTTCATGCTATCATCTGTCACAAGCAGGCTCACTCCAAGGCTGGGAGAAGACAGGGCCTTGCCAAGATCTCTAATCTACGTAGCCTACGCAGCACCCACAGCGTTATATACAGGCCATTCTCCAGGGAACACCAACAACAATTATTCTCCACCATGTATAGAAAAGACACATCTAACATTTCATTTGACAGACTAACACCATCCCACCACGCAACTCACATCACATACGGCAGATCTGGAACCAAGGAGTGTGAGAAAGCTGGATGACAATGGAAACCATGAGTGGACTTCTCCTTGGATAATTCAAGGAAAAATAAATAAAGTGTATAAATCACTGAATAGGATTTCTTAAACACCTTAAAAACGTAAGGAATTGAAGCCAAGCCACGGCGCTCTACCGGATCCGTCATATGATGCATGAAAACGGTACCGAACTGACCCCCACTGACTCACTGGGCCTCTCTAATATTACGGAATATGTGACGAAGGCTCCTGACGTCAGTTTTAATAAATTCTTGATTAAACAATTTTGGAGCATCTTTTCTTAGGTCTCCAAATGTCGTGGTCGCTCTGTTTGGAATACGCCTGAGGTTATATTGCAAATTTGGACATGAAAAAGTAAATGGGGCACATTGTCACCAGACAGGAACCGCCATTTTTACAAGCAAATCTAAAAAAAAAGAAAAAACAACTGGTGCTGACGTTTTGCGACTGGATGGTCTTGGCACCTTGCAGGCTGTAGTGTGACCCTGTTTGATTGCATTACGCTTGGACATTGCAGCTGCACATAGCGATCACGGGCCGCAAGATCTGAGTTGTGGCCAAAGTTGCTGTGTAGCCCCAACCATGTTCACGTGGAAGTTTTTTTTTGTTTTTTTTTTTAAAGATTTTTGGAGTGGATCCTTTCCAAAATCCTACTCAAAATCTGCTTGAAAATCACTTCCTTTTCATTTCTATGGGGATTCAGTTTTAATGCTCAGTTGAGGGGTTTAAGAGCTTTTTTTTTTTTTTCCTAGAGAGGACAAGAAAGTTCAGATCATTTATTTGAAGTGGACCCTGAAGAAACTACTCCAGACTAGGCACTGTCTAATTAAAAGGCTAGAAAAAAGGTTTAAGGAAAAAAACTTTTCTCCCAAGAACAAGTTTGGGGAATGACCCTCTTCTCAGAAAAGATGTTCTGGAATTATAAGGCTACTTTCACACTAGCGTCGTTTGCAATACGTCGCAATGCGTCGTTTAGGAGAAAAAACGCATCCTGCAAAGTTGTCTGCAGGATGCGTTTTTTCTCCATACACTTGCATTAGCGACGCATTGCGACGTATGGCCACACATCGCATCCGTCGTGCGACAGATGCGTCGTGTTTTGGCGGACCTTCGGCACAAAAAAAGTTACATGTAACTTTTTTTTGTGCGTCGTGTCCGCCATTTCCGACGGAGCATGCGCGGCCGGAACTCCGCCCCGTCCTCCCCGGACATTACAATGGGGCAGCAGATGCGTTGAAAAACTGCATCCGTTGCCCCGTTGTGCTTTAATTTCACAGCATGCGTCGGTACGTCGGCCCGACTCACTGCGACGGGCCCGTACCGACGCTAGTGTGAAAGTAGCCTTACATGGCACTGAAAGTACTTACTAAACCAGGCACGTCCCGAGCCTCTTAAAGGGAACCTGTCAGCAGAAAAAACACTAAACCTGCAGATATGTGGTTAATCTGCAGGTTAATAGTGTTAATAACCTGTCCGGTCTCTCGTACTTAGCTGAATGCTGCGGGGAGAAAATCAACTTTATTCTCCCCGGCAACGACTGTTCAGTCTCTGCTCAGAGAATATAGAGAGGCAGCTGTAACTGCTCCCCCGACCCAGACTGACAGTCACTCTGCATTGGGGCCGGCTGTCAGTCAGTGCCAGGGGTGCTGGGAGGTTAGTATCTGCAGTGTTTTTTCTGGTGGCAGGTTTCTTTCAACGGTTCATGTAGTTTTTATTTTCTCATGAATTTCAGCTTGTATTTTGTAATTTACGTGAAAACTGTCAGCAAGCAAACGACCGGACAACCCCTTTTCTTCCCAGAATTCTCTTGGCAACAACAGCAGATGCCACACACGGATTAGTCCCATCATACTGGGCGAATACATGTAAGGATCCACAGACCTCAGGAGAAGGAGCCCAATCACAAACATTCTTGTCTTACACACAGGGACCAGTTCTACATAAGTGCAGCGCTGTGCAGGAAGTGGCTGGGTGCACGGCGCAATCCACCAGGAGACTGAGCACGATAACGTGACAAATGGCTCAGGACAGAGCTCCCGAGGATCAAGTGTCAGCGATCCCCGTCCATCACCCAGCAGGTGTCACAGCCACTACAGGCGGACAGACAGGTACAGCAGGTACTAAATCAAACCCGGCAGCCCAAAACGGACGCCACCCCAGCCCGGCAGCCCAAAACGGACGCCACCCCAGCCCGGCAGCCCAAAACGGACGCCACCCCAGCAGCCCAAAACGGACGCCACCCCAGCCCGGCAGCCCAAAACGGACGCCACCCCAGCAGCCCAAAACGGACGCCACCCCAGCCCGGCAGCCCAAAACGGACGCCACCCCAGCCCGGCAGCCCAAAACGGACGCCACGCCAGCTCAGCACGGACGCCAGCCCGGTAGCCCAGAACGGACGCCACGCCAGCCCAGAACGGACGCCAGCCCAGAACGGACGCCACGCCAGCCCAGAACGGACGCCACGCCAGCCCAGAACGGATGCCACGCCAGCTCAGCACGGACGCCAGCCCGGTAGCCCAGAACAGACGCCGCCCCAGCCCAGAACGGACGCCGCCCCAGCCCAGAACGGACGCCGCCCCAGCCCAGAACGGACGCCGCCCCAGCCCAGAACGGACGCCGCCCCAGCCCAGAACGGACGCCGCCCCAGCCCAGAACGGACGCCGCCCCAGCCCAGAACGGACGCCGCCCCAGCCCAGAACGGACGCCGCCCCAGCCCAGAACGGACGCCGCCCCAGCCCAGAACGGACGCCGCCCCAGCCCAGAACGGACGCCGCCCCAGCCCAGAACGGACACCGCGCCAGCCCAGAACGGACACCGCGCCAGCCCAGAACGGACGCCACGCCAGCCCAGAACGGACGCCACGCCAGCCCAGAACGGACGCCACGCCAGCCCAGAACGGACGCCACGCCAGCCCAGAACAGATGCCACACCAGCCCAGCAGCCCAGAACAGATGCCACACCAGCCCAGCAGCCCAGAACGGACGCCAGCCAGGTGGCCCAGGACAGACGCCATGCCAGCCCGGCAGCCCAGAACGGACGCCACACCAGCCCAGAACGGACGCCAGCACAGCACGGACGGCCCATTAGACCAACTGTTGGTACAGGTGTGATCTTCCTATAGATGTCCTCCATCCTAAAAATACAGCTTTCTCCCGGCAACACACATCCCGGTACCATTCCTCATCCACACGTCCCAGTTACGGTCCTCGTCCAGGTACAGATCCATTCCTCTCAAGTCCCGTCATTGCTCCTAGTCCTTCCACGTCCCGGCATCGCCTCCTCCCGGAGCCTCTCTCCTCTCATTCATTCCCCACTCTTATTCCAGCAGCACACCGCATCCCCTCCACCTGCCGCCCACACAGCCCCCATCCCGCTCCTTACAACTCTTTTATCAGCACCATGGCCGCTCCCTGCGCCTCCCGATCTTCTCCTCCGCTGATCCCGGCCCCGAGTGAAGGTTACCGGCCACTTCCTACTCCGCACCGCGCTGGGGGCGGAGCGTTGCTGCAGCAACTACTACGTCACGGGATCGTCAAAAATGGTGCGCGATGAGATGAGGGCGCGTACCTGTAGGCCCCGCCCCCCCTAAGAACATCTGGATGATGGGTGGAGTCCTCGTATCGCTTGGTGACGGCTACAGGAAGCCGCGAGGGTCATTGTGTAGAACGCGCTCCTCTATGCGCGGCCTGCTGGTGTCCGGGTCTGCATTGTACAGTGCCGCATCTCTGAACCTTGTAGTGCCACCAGTCTCCTGTAAAGTCAGCATTTTAACCCTCTCAGGACCGGGCGATTTTTCATTTTTGCTCCTTTTTTTCTAAGAACCTTACCTATATGAGGGCTTGTTTTATGTGAGCAGTTTCTAATGAGGCCATTCTCTTCACCATACGTTATACTGAACTATGGGGTAAAACTCCCAAGTGAGGTAAAATGGGGAAAAAAACTCATCTATGTTTTTTTGTTTTTAAGGCTATGTGCACAGCTTCAGGATTTATCACGTTTTTCGGTCGTTTTCTGCGGGAAAAACGCTTAAAAAAACGCATACATAAGCATCCCATCATTTTTAATGCATTCTGCAATTGGTTTGTGTCGCCATTTTCTGAGACCCGTAACTGTTCTGTGAGAGATTACTATTCTGCTATTATTATTTTATATTTTAATGGTTACAAAAGTTCAGAAGTTCATAAAAACACTTTTTTCTTCATGTCCCTATTTTCTGTGACCCGTAACCTTTTTTTATTTTACTTTTCCCTAGATGCCGCAGGGTTAAGGCTATGTGCACACGTCAGGATTTCTTGCAGAAATTTCCTGAACAAAACCGGACATTTTCTGCAAGAAATCCGCATAAAAAAACGCGAAAAATCCTAAACGTGTGCACATAGCCTAAAGCTTGTTTTTTTTTTCATTGCTTTTATTGATATAATTTTGGGGAACTTAAAGGGAATCTGTCAGTAGTATCAACCCCCCTAAGCCATCAGTATGGGCATGTAAAGGGGTGTAATGGTTGCAGAGGTTGTGATTGGGCCCCTGCTGTGAGGGGCCCTCTGATGCCATTGTCGACTTCATCTGGATGTGCGCAGGAGTCCGTACGCTGCAATACAAGCTTCCTGCCAAGCAGAGGACAGCGGCTGAAGGCGTGCATGTGACTAGGGGAGCATGGCAGTGAGTTCATGCGCTCACTTGTACTCTGATTTCAGCTGCCGGGTTCAGAAAAGGACACTGTGCAACAGAGAAGCAGAGGGAAGGCTATTAAAAAAAAATATTTTCTCCAATAACCCCCAACAGTACCACAGGAGGAGGATGTCACCTCACCCTAATAGGGACGGGAAGCGCAAAAGAGGTTACATAGCCCCTCCCACTGCCTTCAGTGTTTTTTTCCGGTCCCTGTTGGGATGAAGAAGTCATCCTACATTGCTCTGTGCTGGTGGCAGACACTAGGGGAAGATTACTAACTGGGCAGCAGGAGATCGATTGGTATTTCCTCTCCAAATGTTTGCTGCTGTCTCCTATATAGACTTCCCCCTCCCATAGGAAACCCCTATGTCAAGACTGCACTGAAAAAATCGTCAAAGATGAGCAACCTTCTTTAATGGAGGAGATTGAAGGGATAGTCTGCCAGGAAATCCAAACTTCCCTGGCTTCTTTCTCCCAATCTACTGTACACCTGCTCCCAGTATCCCTCCAGCAGCTATGAAGGGGAAGATTAGCCAGGAAGAGTAAGGAGATTCAGACTCTCGAGAGGAAATGTCCATACCGGAGGAACTTTTGGAGGAAGGCAAGCTACTGGAAGCCCAGGCCCAGAAGCTTTGCAAGATAGAAAATACTGTTTCTCTTGCGAAAACATGGAAGAGCTCCTTATGGCAGTAAGGAAAACCAAGGAGGTAGAAGTGGAGAAGGCTTCCTGTATGGTACAATAAGAAATGTTTGGCGGTCTCCGGTTTATGCGGAAACTGTTGTTTCCCATACATAAGAATATCAGGGACTTAGTCTTGGAAGAATGGGATTCTCTGGAGAAAAAGTTAAGCACTCCCACTGAACTGAGAGGTTTCCAGTGGACTAGGAAACTGCGGAATGCTGGTCCGAGGTGCCAAAAATAGATATTCAGGTTGCACGAGTAGCCTAGAAGACAACCTTTCCATTTGATGATTCCTCCCAGCTGAAGGATCCCTTAGGGTATGTGTCCACGTTCAGGAAACGCTGAGTTTTTGACGCAGCGTTGAGCAGCATGCATAAAAAACGCAGCGTCCACATGTTACAGCATAGTGGAGGGGATTTCATGAAATCCTGTCTCCACTATGCAGTCAAAGACGCATGCGGCACACCCGAGAAAACTCACATGCGGCGCATCTTTTAAGAACGCAGCATGTCCTTACATTGCAGTAAAAACTCAAGGACAACGCAGGTGACCTGCCAGTGACCTCAGGTGCAGATTTGGTCAGGATTTTACCTGCATAAAATCCTGACCAAATCCTGAAGCAATCCTGAACGTGGACACATACCCTTAGAGCACAAAATAGAAGGCCTTTTAAGGAAATCTTGAGAGACTTCAGCTCTGCTGAACACTAATACCGTCTCCATGTGCGTAGCACAATTAATGTCTCGCTTATTCAGCTAGAAGAACATCTTTCTATGGGTACTCCCAGAGAGGACATTCTAGAATCATTACCTCTCCTCCAAAAAGCCACGGGATTTCTGGCAGACGCATCGACGGAAACGGTAAGAGTGGCGGCAAAATCATCAGTCTCATTAAATTCACTGAGATGAGAGCTTTGGCTAAAGTCATGGGGTGGTCACATGACTTCAAAAATGAAGTTGTGAGCTATTCCCTTTAAGGGGAAGTATATGTTTGGACCAACTTTCGACTATTTACCAGAGAAGGCTTCAGACAAGAAGAAATCCCTGAGCCGAGAAGCTCTAAGGAAAGTGCAAGTAAGGCAGATGGAGCTAACCAAAAGGTGGGTGAGGAAGAAGTTTATTTCTCTCCCAAGGCCAAGGTCAAAGCAAACCATGACACCAAGACAAAGGTAGGGGGTCGCATCTCAGGATTCCTTCCCCAATGGCGCTTGGTGTGTACAAACCCATGAATCCTAAAATCAGTCCAAGAAGGAGTAGAAATAGAGTTTTCCTCCTATCCCCTATAGAGAGTGAAAATAACCTAACTCTCTTCACAAAAGTTTCGAGACACCTTTAATGTCCGGTATAAAAAAACTACTATTCTCTTGGATAATCTCCCTAGTTTCGGAAATGGAGAAAAACAGGGGACACTACCCCAGTCTTTTTCTAATAAAGAAACCAAGTGGGCCCCACCGGATTATAATAAACTTAAAACTCCTGAACCATGACAGCATATACAGGAGGTTCAAGATGGAGTTCATCAGATCGACAGTTCCCCTGATAGGACAAAACTTCACAAGAGCTACGATTGATCTTCAAGACGAGTATTTCACGTCCCTATTCACTCAACCTATCAGAAGTTTCTGAGGTTCGTGATTGTCCAGGGAAGACAGATAGCACATCTCTGGGATGGCTATTGAACAACCAAAAGTCAGATATGGTTCCATCCACGACAAAGATGTTTCTTGGGGTTCTACTGAATTCTCACAGACAGACATCCCTTTTACCTAATCAAAAACAGATTCAGTTAAGATCAAGGATAAGTGTCCTACGAAGTAAAAAATCGACATCGTTGAGGTTTGCTATGTCAGTCCTTGGCTCCATGACATCTTGTATCCAGACGGTAGCTTGGGGCCAAGCGCACGCCAGTACCCTCCAGATCCATATTCTTGCAAATTGGGATGGATTCCCAGAATCCCTGGACAAGAGAATCCCAATACCTGCCGGGGTGAAAGCCTCTATCCTGGTTGCTCAGTCCAAAGAACCTAAACAGAAGAGTCCCCTGGATCCAGGACCCTCTGGTGACCATAAAGTTGGACCCCAGCAAAAGAGGATGGGGAGCCATTATCTCCCACACCTCCTTCCGAGGACTCTGGTCAAGAAACATCAGCCATCAATTATCCAATATCGGAACTGAAGGAGGTGGAGGAAGTACTCAGATCAGCAACATCTCTGATTCAGAACGCCCACGTAAAAGACTACTCTGACAATGTAACTATGGTTGTGCTCCTCTGTCATCAAGGAAGCATGAGACATGACGACCTGAAAACAATCTAGGCAAGAATATTCTCCTGGACCAAAGAACACTTTCTCTCCCTATCAGCCCTCCATATAATATGTTTGGTCAACGTACAGGCTGATTTCCTGAGCAGGAGAGATTCACCCAGGAGACTAAATCCAGATATTGACCAGAAAGTGGGGTTGCCCAGAAGTAGATCTTTTCACAGGACACTAGAACGCAAAGATAGCTCAGTACTTTTCCATGAACCAAAACAGTGCCTGTCTAGGCGTGGATGCATTTTCTCACCAGTGGAAATTCAAACTGGTGTACCCCTTCCCTTCGGTTCCTATTCTACCAAGAACACTGCAGAAAATAAGAACCGAAAGGGTCAAAGTAATCCTGATAGCACCGTTCTTGCCAAAAAGAAGTTGGTTTGGCACCTTAAGCAACCTGAGTGTAGATGGTCCCCTGATCCTTCCACCAGAGACCTCCTCCGCGAGTGGCCAGTTTACCATCCAGACCTCAAGAGTCTACGCTTGGCTTCTGAATTCTCAATTTAACAAAACTGGCTTCTCAGAGTCATTAAGACTAGTGATGAGCGAATATACTCGTTACTCGAGATTTCTCGATCATGCTCGGGGGTCCTCAGAGTATTTTTTAGTGCTCGGAGATTTAGTTTTTCTTGCCGCAGCTGAATGATTTACATCTGTAAGGCTACTTTCACACATCTGTCGGTACCGACGGACGTTGTGCTAAATTTAGCACAACGTGGGCAGCGGATTCAGTTTTAAATCGCATCCGCTGCCCATTGTGATGAGCGGGGAGGAGAGGGCAGAGTTTCGGCCGCGCATGCGCGGTCGAAAATGGCGGACCCGTCGCACAAAAAAACATTACATTGAACTTTTTTTGTGAGGACGGTCCGCCAATTACCGACGCATCCAGTGCACGACGTGGAACGTGTGTCCATACGTCGCGATGCGTCGGTAATACAAGTCTATGTGCAAAAAACGCATCCTGCGGGCAACTTTGCAGGATGCGTTTTTGCACAGAACGACGCATTGCAACGTCTTTATAAAGACGGAAGTGTGAAAGTAGCCTTAGTCAGCATATGTACATGTGGGTATTCCCTAGCAAGCAGATACCCCCACATGTACTTATGCTGGCTAACAGATGTAAATCATTCAGCTGCAGCAAGAAAAACTAAATCTCCGAGCACTAAAAAATACTCGGAGGACCCCCGAGCATGCTCGAGAAATCTCGAGTAACGAGTATATTCGCTCATCACTAATTAAGACCCTTCAACAAAGTAGAAAGCTGGTAACAAACGCCATATATAACAAAATTTGGAAGACTTTCTTATCATAGTGTGCGCCCGAACATCCAGATCCTTGGCAACAAAACATCGTCCAAATCCTTGATTTTCTGCAAGAAGGCCTGGAAAAAGGGCTCAAACCCAGTAACCTCAAGGTTAAGATGGCAGGATTAAGATCCTATTATGACCAGAGCCCGGCAGAGCATCATTGGTGAAGAGATTCATAACAGCAGCCGCTCGCCTTTGTCCTAGAATGGTCAATTTAGTCCCCTCCTGAGACCTTAATATCATCCTTAAAGGGCTGACACTTCCACCATTTGAGCCCTTATCATCAATAAAATTGGACAGATTGTCCTGGAAAACTGCCTTCCTTGTAGCGATCATTAAAGCCAGAAGAAAGGATGAACTGCAGGTTCTCTCAATAAATGAACCATACTTGAGAATCCTAGAAGACGACTTGTTTTTCGTCTTGACCCACCGTTTCTACCCAAGTTAGTCTCAGAGTTTCATAGATCTCAAGAGATTTTTTTTCCCTCCTTCTGCCAGTATCCAGCAAACAATTCCATACTTTGGACGTAAGAAGTGTGGTCCTTAATTTTCTCCAAGAAACACAGGTGTGGAGAAAAGACCAAAATCTGTTTATCCAGCTTTATGGCCAGAATAAAGGGAAGAAGACTTCAAAAGCCACAATTACCAACTGGAGTATCAGCCTGATTACCGAAGCATACCAGAACCTCTTGCCTCCAGAGAAACTCATGGCTCACTCCACTACAGTGTTATCGGTCTCCTGGGCTGAGAAAGCCAGCGCTTCCATTGAGCAGAGCTGCTACATGGTCATCAGTCTATACGTCTCCTAACATTACAGACTTGACTTAGCATCCGTTAGAGATTTGTCCTTTGGGAGAAAAGTTCTCCAGGCTACTGTCCCTCCCTATATGATAATAAATATAATTTGAAGCATTCATACTCTTGTGGTCCTTTGAAATAACACTAGAGAGAGGATGTGGGAGGGGCTATTTTACCTCTATTGTGTTTCCTGTCCCTATTAGGTTGAGGTGACATCCTCCTCCTGTGGTGCTGTCTTGGTGGGTTATTAGAAACAGAATTAGCGGTAAGTCTAATTCTATTTTTTTTTCTATGCATTAAAGAACATCAGCAGAACAGGGGACATATAATAGAATGGAGCCCAGGATAAGAAATATAAACGGGATGTGCCCAGGATAAGGGACATATATACCAGGATGGGGAACATATATACAGCCATTGACAAGTCGACTTTCTTTGCTGGGAACCTAACCTAATATGGTTAGTTTCCCAGCAAAGAAAGTTTCCTTGTCGATGGCTGTTCGGCATATATGAATTGGCCAGTTTATGCACTAAATATTTTACCTTTTTTTCTAGAGCAGCAATTCCAATTTCATATGTTCCATGTTTTGGCATACTACACCATTACAGCGTAGCTTTAACTTGTTATAAAGTATTCTAATTTACTGAGATAATAAATTTTGGGTTTTCATTGGCTGTAAGCCATAATCATCAACATTAACAAATAAACACTTGAAATATATAATTCTATTTGTAATAACTCTATATAATATGAGCTTCATCATTTTCTGTACCCCATCCCCCTATCTCAATTCATCATCATTTCCTGTACCCCATCCCCCAGTCTCAATTCATTATTTGCTGTACCCCATCCCCCAGTCTCAATTCATAATTTCCTGTACCCCATCCCCCGCCTCAATTCATCATTATTTTCTCTTCCCCACCCTAGTCTCAATTCATAATCATTTGCTGTACCCCATCCACCAGTCTCAATTTATAATCATTTGCTGTACCCCATCCACCAGTCTCAATTCATAACCATTTGTTGTACCCCATCCCCAGTCTCAATTCATCATTATTTGCTGTTCCCCACCCCAGTCTCAATTCATAATTATTTGCTCTTCCCCACCCCAGTCTCAATTCATAATCATTTGCTGTACCCCATCCCCCAGTCTCAATTCATCATCATTTGCTTTTCCCCATCCCCCAGTCTCAATTCATCATTTGCTGTACCTCATCCCCTAGTCTCAATTCATCATTATTTGCGGTTCCGCACCCCAGTCTCAATTCATAATCATTTGCTGTTCTCCACCCAGTCTCAATTCATAATCATTTGCTGTACCCCATACCCTATTCTCAATTCATCATTATTTGCTCCTTCCCATCCCCCAGTCTCAATTCATCATTTGCTGTACCTCATCCCCTAGTCTCAATTCATAATCATTTGCTGGGCCGCATCCCCCAGTCTCAATTCATTATAATTTGCTGTTCCCCATCCTCCAGTTTCAATTCATCATCATTTCCTGTACCCCATCCCCCAGTCTCAATTCATCATTATTTACTGTTCCCCACCCCCAGTCTCAATTCATAATCATTTGCTGTACCCCATTGATCAGTCTCAATTCATCATAATTTGCTGTTCTCCATCCCCCCAGTCTCAATTCATAATTTGTTGTACCTCATCCCCCAGTCTCAATTCATCATTTGTTGTGACCCATCACTCAGTCTCAATTCATTATTATTTGCTATACCACATCCCCCAGTCTTTATATATCATTATTTGCTGTTCCCCATCCCCCAGTCTCAATTAATCATCATTTGCTGTTTCCCACATCCCCCAGTCTCAGTTCATCATCATTTGCTATATCCCATCTCCAGTCTCATTTCATCCTCATTTCCTGTACCCCATCC
Organism: Ranitomeya variabilis; assembly: GCF_051348905.1. Classification (NCBI taxonomy): domain Eukaryota; kingdom Metazoa; phylum Chordata; class Amphibia; order Anura; family Dendrobatidae; genus Ranitomeya; species Ranitomeya variabilis. The sequence goes on from NC_135234.1 coordinate 103,806,217, forward strand.
CCAGTCTCCATTCTTCCTCCCTCTTCCCCACACTCATTTAATTAATTTTTGTTTTTTTTTAAAGTTGTTCATTCTTACCGCTCAGATGATCCCCTGCAGGCGCAGCTCCACTTCTGCTATCCTGGTGAGTACATGCCATGTCACCAGCGTGGCACAGAAGAGGTGGAGGGAGTCCTGGAGTTGCACGGCCACTCTGTTTTGACGGCTGTGCAGCACCAAGAAAGCTCCCTGCGCCGACATAAGCACCACCGAAGGCGCACAGTACATTGTTATACTCTTGTTCCCAGAGAGCAGAAGCAAGACAAGGGAGAGGGGACCTCTTTGCTTCTGCTCACTGGGCCCCACACAGCAGTAAGGGCGGTCATGCCCTGATAGTGGCCTTGGGGAGAGATATTAATTGGCCATGTCCGATTTTGAATTGCCAATCACATTGTTCTCCCTGAGATATAATACCAGTCAACTTGTCAGTGTCTTTCTCATAGGGAACACTGGAGTGCTCAGCTGAGCAAGCGCTCCTGTTATGAGAGAGTTGGCTGATATGGCTGTTGGCCAAATGATGACTCTGGCTGCCGCCTGAACGATCGGCGGATAGACATCTAATGTGTATGACAAAGTCCACTCTGCAGAGGATCAGTGGGATTTCTTGCGGCAGTCTAAACCTTCATGCAGGTCGGGGTCGTGCCATCAGTGAGAGATCATGAGCTCCCTGATCTGTATGAATGTTCAAACTTCTGCAGGCGTAAATTACACCATGCCCCAAATAGAGTCACTGAAGACCTGACTATACAGACTGCACAGAACTGACCCTGCACCTGGCCACAGGACACCACAGATTATACAAGGTGATTCACTCCCTACTTTACCCTGACAAATTGCTGTAACTTCTAAAAGAGACAATCTATCATACTGAAATTTGGACTGTACATACTTTGGTTCACGAGGAGTGAGAGTGCAATGAACCTCTGTGACGGCAAAGATAAACATCCTTGCACCAAGTGGTCTCGCCGAACAGTCGCCTCACTGGTCGACTCCACTACGAGATAAACTTCCTGCATGCCTTTCCATGTGTCGGTAGTTTATGTGTGGTGCTTGCATTTCACTCCTGCCAAATTCCTTCTTCATTTGTTAACAATGTACAGATACAGTTTGGAGGAGCATGTTTTCATTGTGAAACCTTATTGGAAAACTGAATTCTTAAAGAGGTGTCAAAGTGAGTTTCTAAAGAAGTTTGGAAGTTGGCATCAGTCACACAGTACAGTACAATTAACTTAATTTTAGTCCAATAATAAATAAAAACTGGCACTTCCTACTCAGATAATTACACAGATACGGACTAAGGCCGGCGTCACACTAGCGAGTTTTACGGACGTATGAGAGGTGCAGAAAATACGGATTGCATATGGGACAATGATTCTCTATAGCCCAGCTCCTATCTGCCGTATTTTACTGATCCTTATTATACGGTCTTCTACGGCCGTAGAAAATCGCAGCATACTGCGTTTGTCACCGTATTGCGCAAAAAAATCGCCAATGAAAGTCTATGAGGGCGAGAAAAATACGGATTACACACGGACCATGCGTGTGACTTGCGAGAAATACGCACCGGTGTTCTCTAGAAAAGCCGGCAATTCAGTGCAGTGTACAGTAAAATCACACTGACAGAATATAATAGAATTGGTAGAATAAATGTCTACACATAGAATAGGTATATATATATATATATATATATATATATATATATATATATATATGTCAGTGAGACACATATATATATATATTTATATTGCATACAGCGCTAGATATCATAAAAGCCGGTAATTCAATTGCCGGCTTTTGCTATCTCCTTCCCAAACCTGACATGATATGAGACATGGTTTACATACAGTAAACCATCTCATATCCCTTTTTTTTTTGCATATTCCACACTACTAATGTTAGTAGTGTGTATGTGCAAAATTTGGGCCCTCTAGCTATTAAATTTAAGGGATAAATCGCGGAAAAAAATTGGCGTGGGCTCCTGTCATGATTCCCAATGGCAGGGATTTAGGCAAAAAACGGACAAGCTCTAGGAAGGATGGTATCTTAGGTAACCGCGATACTGAACCTAACACGCAACTAAAAATAGCCAGGGGGTGTGCCTACGTTGTCTCTAGACACCTCGCGCCAGCCGGAGAACTAACTACCCCTAATAGAGGAATACACAGACCTGACTTGCCTCCAGGGAAACCCCAAAGGTTATAGTAGCCCCCCACATATAATAACGGTTAGGTAAGAGGAAAACACAAACGCAGTATGAATATAGATTCAGCAAAGCGAGGCCCTCTGACTAGATAGCAGAATATACCAAAGAGGACTTTGCGGTCACCTCAAAACCCTGAACAGCCATCCTGGAATTACCTTAACTCTGTTGTCAACTCATGACACCGGAGTAGCAATTCCAGATCACTAGAGCTTCCAGCCGCACGAGATATAAAAATGCATGCTGGACAAAACAAACACAAAAGCCAAAGATTCAACTTAGCTGACTTGCAGACTTGGAGCAGGAAGCAAGCAACAAGGTGCTCTGATAACATTGATTGCCGGCACTGCAATGACTGGGAAGCCAGACTAAATAGGAGACTCCCAATTTCCTAATGGAAACAGGTGCACTGGAAAAAACAAGACACCAGTCAACCAGTACCACCAGTAACCACCAGAGGGAGCCCAAAAACAGAATTCACAACAGTACCCCCCCCTTAAGGAGGGGGCACCGAACCCTCATGAGAACCACCAGGGCGATCTGGATGCACCCTATGAAAGGCGCGAACCAAATCCGAAGCATGAACATCAGAGGCAGTCACCCAAGAATTATCCTCCTGACCGTATCCCTTCCATTTAACCAAATACTGAAGTCTCCGTCTGGAAATGCGAGAGTCCAAAATCTTCTCCACAACATACTCCAATTCACCCTCCACCAGCACAGGAGCAGGAAGCTCAACAGAAGGAACAACCGGTACCTCGTACCTCCGCAACAACGACCGATGGAAGACATTATGAATATTGAAAGATGCTGGTAGATCCAAACGAAAAGATACAGGATTAAGAATCTCCAAAATCTTATAAGGACCTATAAACCGAGGCTTAAACTTAGGAGAGGAGACCTTCATAGGGACAAAACGAGAAGACAACCACACCAAGTCCCCAACACGGAGATGATGACCCACACGACGATGACGATTAGTAAACTGCTGAGTCTTCTCCTGAGACAGCTTCAAATTGTCCACCACATGACTCCAAATCTGGTGCAGTCTATCCACCACAGTGTCCACTCCAGGACAATCCGAAGATTCCACCTGGCCAGATGAAAAACGAGGGTGAAACCCTGAATTGCAAAAGAAAGGAGAAACCAGAGTGGCAGAACTGGCCCGATTATTGAGGGCAAACTCTGCCAACGGCAAAAAGGCGACCCAATCATCCTGATCAGCAGACACAAAACACCTCAAATAAGTCTCCAAGGTCTGATTAGTTCGCTCCGTCTGGCCATTAGTCTGGGGATGGAACGCAGACGAAAAAGACAAATCAATGCCCATCCTGGCACAGAACGCTCGCCAGAACCTGGACACAAATTGAGATCCCCTGTCAGAAACGATGTTTTCCGGGATACCATGTAAACGAACCACATTCTGAAAAAACAAAGGAACCAAGTCCGATGAAGAAGGCAATTTGGGCAAGGGTACCAAATGAACCATCTTAGAAAAACGGTCACACACCACCCAAATGACAGACATTTTCTGAGAAACCGGGAGATCCGAGATAAAGTCCATAGAGATGTGCGTCCACGGCCTCTTCGGAATAGGCAAGGACAACAACAATCCACTAGCCCGAGAACAGCAAGGCTTGGCCCGAGCACAAACATCACAAGACTGCACAAAGGTACGCACATCCCGAGACAAGGAAGGCCACCAGAAGGATCTGGCCACCAAATCTCTGGTACCACAAATTCCAGGGTGGCCTGCCAACACAGAAGAATGAACCTCTGAGATGACTCTACTGGTCCACTCATCTGGAACGAACAAACTCCCAGGCGGACAACGATCAGGCCTATCAGTCTGAAACTCCTGCAAAGCACGCCGCAAGTCTGGGGAGACAGCAGACAAAATCACTCCATCCTTAAGGATACCCGTAGGCTCAGAATCACCAGAGGAGTCAGGCTCAAAACTCCTAGAAAGAGCATCTGCCTTCACATTTTTCGAGCCCGGCAAGTATGAAACCACAAAATTAAACCGGGAGAAAAACAAAGACCAGCGCGCCTGTCTAGGATTCAGACGCCTGGCAGACTCAAGGTAAATCAGATTCTTGTGATCAGTCAAGACCACCACCTGATGTCTAGCACCCTCAAGCCAATGACGCCACTCCTCAAATGCCCACTTCATAGCCAAGAGCTCCCGATTACCGACATCATAATTTCGCTCGGCGGGCTAAAATTTTCGAGAGAAGAATGCACATGGTCTCATCACTGAGCAATCGGGACCTTTCTGCGACAAAACCGCCCCTGCTCCAATCTCGGAAGCATCAACCTCAACCTGAAAAGGGAGCGAAACATCAGGCTGACGCAACACAGGGGCAGAAGAAAAGCGGCGCTTAAGCTCCCGAAAGGCCTCCACAGCCGCAGAGGACCAATTGGCAACATCAGCACCCTTCTTAGTCAAATCAGTCAGAGGTCTAACCACACTTGAAAACCCAGTTATAAATCGACGATAGAAATTAGCAAAGCCCAAGAACTTCTGAAGACTCTTCAGGGAAGTAGGCCGCGTCCAATCACAAATAGCCCGAACCTTGACAGGATCCATCTCAACAGAAGAAGGGGAAAAAATATACCCCAAAAAGGAGATCTTCTGAACCCCAAAAATGCACTTTGAACCCTTTACAAACAAAGAATTGGACCGCAAAACCTGAAAAACCTTCCTAACCTGTTGAACATGCGACTCCCAGTCATCCGAAAAAATCAAAATATCATCCAAATACACAATCATAAATTTATCCAGATATTTACGGAAAATATCGTGCATAAAGGACTGAAAGACTGAAGGAGCATTAGAAAGACCAAAAGGCATTACCAAATACTCAAAATGGCCCTCGGGCGTATTAAATGCAGTTTTCCACTCATCTCCCTGCTTAATCCGCACCAAATTATACGCACCCCGAAGATCAACCTTAGAGAACCACTTTGCCCCTTTAATACGAGCAAATAAATCAGTCAATAGTGGCAAAGGATACTGATATTTGACTGTAATCTTATTCAACAAGCGATAATCAATACAGGGCCTCAGGGAGCCATCTTTTTTACCCACGAAAAAAAAACCTGCTCCTAAAGGGGATGAGGATGGACGGATATGTCCCTTTTCCAAGGACTCCTTAATATACTCTCGCATAGCAGCATGCTCAGGCACAGACAGATTGAACAAACGACCCTTGGGAAACTTGCTGCCAGGAATCAATTCTATAGCGCAATCACAATCCCGGTGAGGGGGAAGAGAACCAAGTTTAGGCTCCTCAAAAACATCACAAAAATCAGACAAAAATGCTGGAATTTCAGAGGGAGTAGATGAAGCAATGGAAACCAAAGGTACTTCCCCATGAGCCCCCCAACATCCCCAGCTTAACACAGACATTGTTTTCCAGTCGAGGACTGGATTATGAGTTTGCAACCATGGCAATCCAAGCACTAAGACATCATGCAAGTTATGCAACACAAGGAAGCGAATCACCTCCCGATGGTCAGGAGTCATACACATAGTCACTTGTGTCCAGTATTGTGGTTTATTCCTAGCCAAAGGTGTGGAGTCGATACCCTTCAGAGGGATAGGAACTTCCAAAGGCTCTAGGCTAAACCCACAACGTCTGGCAAAGGACCAATCCATAAGACTCAAGGAAGCGCCAGAATCCACATAGGCATCCACAGTGATAGATGACAATGAACAAATCAAAGTTACAGACAAAATAAACTTAGATTGTAAGGTGCCAATTGAAAAAGACTTATCAACCTTTTTTGTGCGTTTAGAGCATGCTGATATAACATGAGCAGAATCACCACAGTAGAAGCACAACCCATTTTTGTGCCTATAATTCTGCCGTTCACCTCTGGACAGAATTCTATCACATTGCATAATCTCTGGTGCCTGCTCAGAAGACACCGCCAAATGGTGCACAGGTTTGCGCTCCCGTAAACGCCGATCAATCTGAATAGCCATAGTCATGGATTCATTCAGACCTGTGGGCGTAGGAAACCCCACCATGACATCTTTAACGGCGTCAGAGAGACCTTCTCTGAAATTCGCCGCCAGGGCGCACTCATTCCACTGAGTAAGCACAGACCATTTTCGAAATTTTTGACAATATATTTCAGCTTCATCATGCCCTTGAGAGAGGGCTATTAAGGCCTTTTCAGCCTGAATCTCCAAATTAGGTTCCTCATAGAGCAACCCCAGTGCCAGAAAAAACGCATCCACACTGAGCAGCGCAGGATCCCCTGGTGCCAATGCAAATGCCCAATTCTGGGGGTCACCCCGCAACAAGGAAATAACAATTTTAACCTGCTGAGCGGAATCTCCAGCGGAGCGAGATCTCAGAGAAAGATACAATTTACAATTGTGCTTAAAATTCAAAAAACGAGATCTATCTCCAGAAAAGAACTCGGGTATAGGGATCTTGGGTTCAGACACAGGAGCATGCATAACATAGTCTTGGATATTTTGAACCTTAGAAGCGAGAGCATTTAGGTTTGAAGCTAAACTCTGGATATCCATTTTTCAACAGCAGAGATCTGAGCCATTCAGGGGTTAAGAGGAGAGAAAAAAAAAACAGCAGACTGCAATTATGGCTAGGAGAACTTCTGAGCAAAAAAAAAAAAGTGTCAGAAACTTCTTTTTACTCTCTTTCTTCAGCCAATACAGGTCCTTCTCAAAAAATTAGGATATAGTGTTAAATTTCATTATTTACCATAATGTAATGATTACAATTAAACTTTCATATATTATAGATTCATTATCCACCAACTGAAATTTGTCAGGTCTTTTATTGTTTTAATACTGATGATTTTGACATACAACTCCTGAAAACCCAAAAAACCTGTCTCAATAAATTAGCATATTTCACCCGTCCAATCAAATAAAAGTGTTTTTTAATAACAAACAAAAAAAACATCAAATAATAATGTTCAGTTATGCACTCAATACTTGGTCGGGAATCCTTTGGCAGAAATGACTGCTTCAATGCGGCGTGGCATGGAGGCAATCAGCCTGTGACACTGCTGAGATGTTATGGAGGCCCAGGATGCTTCAATAGCGGCCTTAAGCTCATCCAGAGTGTTGGGTCTTGCGTCTCTCAACTTTCTCTTCACAATATCCCACAGATTCTCTATGGGGTTCAGGTCAGGAGAGTTGGCAGGCCAATTGAGCACAGTAATACCATGGTCAGTAAACCATTTACCAGTGGTTTTGGCACTGTGAGCAGGTGCCAGGTCGTGCTGAAAAATGAAATCTTCATCTCCATAAAGCATTTCAGCCGATGGAAGCATGAAGTGCTCCAAAATCTCCTGATAGCTAGCTGCATTGACCCTGCCCTTGATGAAACACAGTGGACCAACACCAGCAGCTGACATGGCACCCCACACCATCACTGACTGTGGGTACTTGACACTGGACTTCAGGCATTTTCTTCTCCCCAGTCTTCCTCCAGACTCTGGCACCTTGATTTCCGAATGACATGCAAAATTTGCTTAGCATCAGTCCAGTGCTGCTTCTCTGTAGCCCAGGTCAGGCGCTTCTGCCGCTGTTTATGGTTCAAAAGTGGCTTTACCTGGGGAATGCGGCACCTGTAGCCCATTTCCTGCACACGCCTGTGCACGGTGGCTCTGGATGTTTCCACACCAGACTCAGTCCACTGCTTCCTCAGGTTCCCCAAGGTCTGGAATCGGTCCTTCTCCACAATCTTCCTCAGGGTCCGGTCACCTCTTCTCGTTGTACAGCGTTTTCTGCCACATTGTTTCCTTCCAACAGACTTACCATTGAGGTGCCTTGATACAGCACTCTGGGAACAGCCTATTTGTTGAGAAATTTCTTTCTGGGTCTTACCCTCTTGCTTGAGGGTGTCAATGATGGCCTTCTTGACATCTGTCAGGTCGCTAGTCTTACCCATGATGGGGGTTTTGAGTAATGAACCAGGCAGGGAGTTTTTAAAAGCCTCAGGTATCTTTTGCATGTGTTTAGAGTTAATTAGTTGATTCAGAAGATTAGGGTAATAGGTCGTTTAGAGAACCTTTTCTTGATATGCTAATTTATTGAGACAGGTTTTTTGGGTTTTCAGGAGTTGTATGCCAAAATCATCAGTATTAAAACAATAAAAGACCTGACAAATTTCAGTTGGTGGATAATGAATCTATAATATATGAAAGTTTAATTGTAATCATTACATTATGGTAAATAATGAAATTTAACACTATATGCTAATTTTTTGAGAAGGACCTGTACTCTTAATACATTAGGCCGGCAATACTGTCATGATTCCCAATGGCAGGGATTTAGGCAAAAAACGGACAAGCTCTAGGAAGGATGGTATCTTAGGTAACCGCGATACTGAACCTAACACGCAACTAAAAATAGCCAGGGGGTGTGCCTACGTTGTCTCTAGACACCTCGCGCCAGCCGGAGAACTAACTACCCCTAATAGAGGAATACACACCTGACTTGCCTCCAGGGAAACCCCAAAGGTTATAGTAGCCCCCCACATATAATAACGGTTAGGTAAGAGGAAAACACAAACGCAGTATGAATATAGATTCAGCAAAGCGAGGCCCTCTGACTAGATAGCAGAATATACCAAAGAGGACTTCGTGGTCACCTCAAAACCCTGAACAGCCATCCTGGAATTACCTTAACTCCGTTGTCAACTCATGACACCGGAGTAGCAATTCCAGATCACTAGAGCTTCCAGCCGCACGAGATATAAAAATGCATGCTGGACAAAACAAACACAAAAGCCAAAGATTCAACTTAGCTGACTTGCAGACTTGGAGCAGGAAGCAAGCAACAAGGTGCTCTGATAACATTGATTGCCGGCACTGCAATGACTGGGAAGCCAGACTAAATAGGAGACTCCCAATTTCCTAATGGAAACAGGTGCACTGGAAAAAACAAGACACCAGTCAACCAGTACCACCAGTAACCACCAGAGGGAGCCCAAAAAACAGAATTCACAACAGGCTCCCGCACAATTTTTTCCGCCAGAGTGGTAAAGCCAGTGACTGAGGGCAGATATTAATAGCCTAGAGAGGGACCATGGTTATTGGCCCCCCCTGGCTAAAAACATCTGCCCCCAGCCACCCCAGAAAAGGCACATCTGGAAGATGCGCCTATTCTGGCACTTGGCCACTCTCTTCCCACTCCCGTGTAGCAGTGGGATATGGGGTAATGAAGGGTTAATGTGCCACAGATCAGACTACCCTGGAAGGGGCGTAACTAAGTAGTTCCTTGGTATTCGCTGGAGCCTCTGATGATGAGGTCAGGCTTGTGCGGCAGGAAGCTACCAGGTACCACTCCAGGGTGGTGTCTGGCTGAGGCTGCTGATCCCACCAGGGGAAATGGAACATAGACAGACAAGCGGGCACGGCTGGCACTCTGGCAGACAGACGGGTACAACAGAGACACTGGCAGGCAGGCGGGCACAGCTGGCTCTCTGGTAGGCAGGCAGGTACGGCTGGCTCTCTGGTAGGACAAGCGGACAAGGCTGGTACACTGGAAGAACCGGTAGGGACCGGTCTGCAGGCAGATATGTAAAACAGGTAAGAACCTGTTCAGACAGGAGGACTTATGAATAGGTAGAGAAAGAGCGGAAGCACAGGAGCTAGAGCCAAGAACAGAAACGCAAGTGGCGGAGCCAAGAGCAGGAGGCGGAGTCAAACGCAGAAATGCAGGAGGCGGAGCCAAGAGCCGAAACGGAGGAGGCGGAGCCAAGTGCGGAAGCGTAGGAGGCGGAGCCAAGTGCAGAAACGCAGGAGGTGAAGCCAAGAGCAGGAGGCGGAGCCAAGAGCCGAAACGGAGGAGGCGGAGCCAAGTGCGGAAGCGTAGGAGGCGGAGCCAAGTGCAGAAACGCAGGAGGTGAAGCCAAGAGCAGGAGGCGGAGCCAAGAGCCGAAACGGAGGAGGCGGAGCCAAGTGCGGAAGCGTAGGAGGCGGAGCCAAGTGCAGAAACGCAGGAGGTGAAGCCAAGAGCAGGAGGCGGAGCCAAGAGCAAGTGCAGAGCAGAGAGCAGAGCAAAGTTAGAGTGCAGACCTGAGTGCAGAGCAAAGCTACAGAGTGAAGAGCCGAGAGCAAAGCCACAGAGTGCAGAGCTGAGCAGAGCAAAGTCAGAGTGCACAGCTGAGTGCAGAGCAAGACACAGAGTGCAGAGCCGAGAGCAAAGCCACAGAGTGCAGAGCAAGGTACAGAGTGCAGAGCTGAGAGCAAAACCACAGAGTGCAGAGCAAGGAGCAAAGCAAGGTTGCAGAAAGCAGAGCAAAGCAAGACACAGAGTACACACAGCAGAGAAAGCAAACCAAGACAGGAATATAAACGAACACAGGAACAGGACTAGACTAAGACAGAGTCAGGAACGGACAAGGCACAGAGACACAGACACAAGCCAGGGTACGACGCCCCACTGGGTGGCTACACAAGGACACAGGCCAGGGTACTACACCCCACTGGGTGGCTACACAAGGACACAGGCCAGGGCACTATGCCCCACTGGGTGGCTAACACAGGACACAGACCAGGGTACAATGCCCCCCTGGGTGGCAGACACAAGAGTCGCAGAGACAGCGCCTGGCACCTCAGCAGCTAAGAACTGACTGAGGGAGTAAGTTGCACAGGCCCCCACCAATGGGTGGGGATGTCTTAAATACAGGAAGCCTCATGGCAATTGGCCGGGGACACCTTAGCAAGGTGCACACAGTCTCAATAAGAAACAGGAGTTACCGGCGCTGCCCCCCTATGCACACAGACAGAGAATGCACAGAGCAAGCAGCAGACATGAGGCACACAGCATGGAGCTGACAGCAGAGAGAAGTCACAACATGGCCCAGAGAAGTAAGTGAGTTTGAGTGTAATGCAGGTGGGGGATGCGAGGCCATGCAGTGATGCCAGCAGGGTTGTTACAGAACACCCCCCCCTTTACGGCCCCTCTTCTTCAAGCTCGCCAGGATGATTTGCAGAAGAAGAATAGGTCCACACACAGACCAGGCCATCATGACATCTTCAGAGTAGAATAAAGCAGGCGGGTCACCAGGAATCTCAGAAAACAAAGTCTCTTGGTGCTCAACAGGGTTAGCTTCCACAATGAGCTGGACCACCTCCTCCATTAACATCGTCACCAGCCGGACACTTGGAAACTGGAAACCTTCTCACAGGGTTCAACTTTTGCCCGACAGGTAGCAGAGATGTTCTTAGGTTCGGAACACAAGAAAAGTCATTGCTGATGAGTGTGGAGAACAACACCTCCACCGGGTCAGAGAAAAATTGAGGTGAATAAACTTCTGACTTGAAATCTTCACCAGCCGGCCACACGGAAGCTGAGGGAACTCTCACCGGATTCATCTTCTGCCCGTTATCCAGTAAAAAAAATTTAAGTAACAGAGATGTTCCTGGGTACTGTTCACAAGAAAAGGCACTGGAGTTGAGTGAAGGGAACGTCACCTCCACCGGGTCAGAGGGAAGCTGAGGTGAGTACATTTTTGTTTCACCAACCGGCCACAAGGGCGCTGAAGGTATCCACATAGGAACCATCTTCTGCCCGTTATCCAGAAGAAAACGTCCAAGCGGCGGGGATGTTCCTGGGAACAGATTGCTGGTATAGTTGCTGGAGATGTGTGGAGAGATTGTCACCGCTTCCCCATCTTTGGTGACATCACTACATCTTGACTCGACGACTAGCAGACCAGCTGAGGAAGAAGATGACACTGCTGAGTGTCTTTGACGCATGGGAACCAGACACTTCTCAAGACTGGGTAAGTTCAAACAAAGCACTTTACTGGAACTCTTGACCAGAGCAGTTGGTAGAGTCCTTGGCTCAGAATGACCCATGGGCATAACAGACAGCATACGGAAAACAAATGTCTTCGTGCATAGGGCTCCAACTTGGAGCTGTAGTTGTCCTTGCAGGACTAGACTGCTCTTTAGCAGGGCTCGCCCATTATCAGACAACGCCCACACTGGGTTCTGGAGCTGTAGAACGGAGACCATAAACTGACTCTGTATGACAGGCAGCTTAAACACACCAAAGCTCCCAGAAGACAGAGAAAGTCATTAACTTTGATGGAGAGGAAGTACTCTCGCCCTGGAAGGAGCGTAACTAAGTAGCTTCCTTGGTATTCGCTGGAGCCTCTGATGGTGAGGTCAGGCTTGTGTTGTGCAGCAGGAAGCTACCAGGTACCACTCCAGGGTGGTGTCTGGCTGTGGCTGCTGATCCCACCGGGGGAAATGAAACATAGACAGGCAAGCGGGCACGGCTGGCACTCTGGCAGACAGACGGGTACAACAGAGACACTGGCAGGTAACGTTCCACCGTCTGAGTACCGGGAGGATGATGGATCAGAGCTGAAGGGGCTAAACAAACGGATGGTCAGAACGAAGTTCAAGGTCAGGCAACAAAAGATCAAGCATGCAGAACTCAAGGCACAGGAGCACAAACCTCTCCAGCTGAACGTATGTCAGGCAGAGGTCTGGGAGAAACAGCTTAATTAAGTAGCATGGCAATCACCTGGGATAATGAACACTTGGAGACAGTCAACACCTCCCAGTCTCAGATTTGATAGATGAGCTGTCAATCAACACACTGACAGCTCAGCACGCCCCTGTACCAGATTGGATGGCTAAGTTGTCAAAGTACTGACAGCTTCAGCATGCCCCTATACCAGATTGGACTGCCGGGCTGTCAGTAACTGCATTCCAGACACACTGAGGGGTGGAACCATGACAGTACCCCCTCTTCTAGGGGGATCGCAGGAACCCCAGGCTTCCCAGGAAATTTTAGATGAAAGGCCCTGACTAACGGATCGGCCTTCTCATCTTGAACAGAGACTCAGGATCTCTCCTCTGGTCCATATCCCCTCCAGTGGATGAGGTACTGGAGGGAATTACAGACCCTATGATAATCCACAACCCTCTGAGCCTCATACTCCAGGCTACTGTCTATTGAAAGCAGAGGAGGTGGGATGAGAGAGACAATGCAGACGGGACTTACTCCTTTAATAGGGATTTATGGAATACATTAGGGATGGAGGAAGCTTTAATCTAAATGCCACAAGATTGACCACCTCTAGGATCTCATTTGGACCAATAAACCTTGGACCCAACTTCGCCGACTGCACTTTAAGTTTAATGTTGCTAGATGACAACCAAACCTTATCCCCAATCTTAAAAACAGGAACCACCGAACGTCTTCTATCGGCCTTTAGTTTTTGGCTAATTTGAGCAGTCCCAATATTCCTTTTACCCTCCCTTCAGAAATCCCCAGGGCATTCAGAACTAATCCTAGAAAATTCACCAAAATGGGGATTAAAACCATAATTATAAAAGAATGGGGAGGTTTCGGTAAATTGATTTACTCGACTGCTAAAAGCAATCTCAGTGAGAGGTAAAAACTAAGGGTACTGTCACACAGTACCATTTTGATCGCTACGACGGTACGATTCGTGACGTTCTAGCGATATCGTTACGATATCGCAGTGTCTGACACGCAGCAGCGATCAGGGATCCTGCTGAGAATCGTACGTCGTAGCAGATCGTGTGGAACTTTCTTTCGTCGCTTGATCACCCGCTGACATCGCTGGATCGTTGTGTGTGACAGCGATCCAGCGATGTGTTCGCTTGTAACCAGGGTAAACATCGGGTAACTAAGCGCAGGGCCGCGCTTAGTAACCCGATGTTTACCCTGGTTACCAGCGTAAACGTAAAAAAACAAACAGTACATACTTACATTCCGGTGTCTGTCCTCCAGCGTCTCAGCTTCTCTCCACTGTGTGAGCGTCTGCCAGCCGGAAAGCGAGCACAGCGGTGACGTCTGACGTCACCGCTGTGCTTGCCGGCTATGGCGCTTACACAGTGGAGAGAAGCAGAACGCCGGGGACAGACACCGGAATGTAAGTATGTACTGTTTGTTTTTTTTACGTTTACGCTGGTAACCACGGTAAACATCGGGTTACTAAGCGCGGCCCTGCGCTTAGTTACCCGATGTTTACCCTGGTTACCGGGGACTTCGGCATCGCTCCAGCGCCGTGATTGCAACGTGTGACCGCAGTCTACGACGCTGGAGCGATATTCATACGATCGCTGCGACGTCACGGATCGTGCCGTCGTAGCGATCAAAATGGTACTGTGTGACAGTACCCTAAGACCAGTCCTCCTGTCGAGCTGCCACAAATCTCCTTAAAATTTGTTTCAAAGATTGATTTGTCCTCTCAGTCTCACCATTGGTCTCAGGGTGATAAGCAAATGAAAATGACAAGTCAATCCCTAGTTTACTGCAAAAAGCTCTCCAAAATTTAGAGACAAATTGTACTCTTTAATCAGACACAATGTTCAGATGGATCCCACGTAACCTTACAATATGAGAAATAAATAACCTGAAGAGTGTCTCTGCATTAGGTAATCCTGACAAAGGAACAAAATGAGCTTGTTTGCTGAGTCGATTAACTACCACCCAGATAGCAGTTTTTCCAACAGACAGAGGCAAATCTGTAATGAAATCCATGTACAAATGAGTCCATTGTCTTTCTGGAATTGGCAATGGAGCCAATTCGCCAGCCGGCCGACCATGACTGACTTTGACGCATGTGCAGACTTTACATGCAGATACAAAATCTTTAATATCATTATGCTTGGATTGGACAGCCACCAAAAAAGTCTAGCAACGTCTTTCCATGTAGCAGTAACCCCAGGATGACCACTTAAAATGGAATCATGAAATTCCTGTAACACCCGCAATCTTAGGTGCACAGGCACAAATAATTTGGACCCTGGGGAAGCGGAAGGAGCTGTCAGGACTCTGAACATTTTTTATTACCTTTTGTGCATTACTGCCCTTTTCCAAGATGGCATCTTTGGTCTCATGTGCACTGTGTCTTCCTGCTATAGAACTCCACCTCAGCCTTCAGTCTGTGCTAGAGTATTCTGCCTTGCATCCAGCTCCTGACCTCTGGTTACTCTCTGGCTATATACCTGCTCCTGTGAACCTGTGGGGTTATCCTGCTACTCTGCTCTGAGTTCCTGCTGCATACACCAGTTCCAGTAATCCTCCTTCATCTGCTGCTCGTGTTTACTTCCATCTGCATTTGCTGGACATGTAAGCTGTTGCTGTTCTGCAAGAACCTGAGACTTTTACCCAGGCCTCCCTGGTTGAGCTAAGATATTATTTGAACTGCCTTATAAGCATATCTATCTGTGTTTTGGACTAAGCAAGGACTTATTCGTGTCAAGTATCCTCAAGAATAATTGTGCTTCATAGACTTTCTGCGTGATTGCATTTTCCTCTGAAGTTTCCTATAGACTGCTAAGCTGCATTTTATATTTACACCAAGTGTTGTGGATTTGAGTTTCTCTCTGCACCTGTTTGAATCACCGTGTGATAATATAGACTTTACCACTTATAAAACTGTGTCCTATAGTTGTTTTGTTCCACGCAAAGAGTCTCCTGAGTTATCCCCTATAATTATTACAGGAGCCAACGACTGGACTTTACGAAACTCCTCTTCCAATTCAGAGGTTACCATAGATGCCACACTACTATGAGGAATAATGGAGGATGGAGGTTCTAAAGGAGAAATGGAATCTAGACTACGAGATAATGCATCAGCTTTCACATTCTTAGACCCTGGCCTGAATGTAATAGAAAAATTAAACAGAGAAAAACAAGGACAATCTGGCCTGTTTAGCAGTTAACCTTTTAGCTGCTTCAATATAAGCTAAATTCTTGTGATCAGTGACCTCCGGATGAACTGCCCCTTCCAAAAAATGCCTCAATTCCTCAAAGGCCAATTTGACAGAAAGTAACTCCCGATTCCCAACATCATGATTTCTCTCCACCAGTGAACATTTTTTATAAAAAAAAGCACATGAACGCAGGTTAGTCAGAGTTTTGGGCCCCTGTGATAAGACTGCCCCCACTCCGATCTCCGAAGCATCCATCTTCACAATGAACGGTTCTTGGAGATCAGGTTGGATCATAATGAGTGCAGACATAAAACACTCTTTTAATCTTTCGAAAGCTCTGATGGCACCCAGCGACCAAACCTTGAGATTCGCTCCCTTACTTGTAAGATCAGTAAGTGGTTTAGCAATCTGCGAAAAATCCTTGATAAATTTTCTATAATAGTTGGCGAATTCCAGAAAACGCTGCAAAGCCTTAAGATCACGAGGTTGAACACAATCATGGCTTGTACCTTCCCAAGGTCTATCTTAAACCCTTCTGCTGACAAGATAAACCCCAAGAAAGAGATTTCCTGAACATAAAAAAACAAATTTCTCTAATTTAGCAAACAAAGAGTTCTCCCTCAATCTCTATAACACAACATGAACATGTTCCTTGTGAGTGTCCAAATCTGGTGAGGAAAATCACAGCATACAATGCAATCAGAGAAAATATAATACATAAAAGTTTGAAACACAGCAGGTGCATTAGATAATCTAAAAGGCATGACAAGGTTTTCAAAAAGAACATCAGACGTTAAAAGCGCTGTTTTCCACTCATCACCCTTCCGGATGCATATCAAATTGTAAGCCCCTATAAGATCAACTTTAGAAAACACCCTGGCCCCCAGAAGCCGATTATATAGGTCAGGGATGACTGGAAGTGAGTAAGTATTTTTATTCGTGATCTTACTTAGTACTCGGAAATCAAGGCAAGCACGGAGATCCCCATCTTTTTAACAAAAAAGAAAAATCCAGCAGCTATAGGGGTGGAGGAAGGATGGATTTGACCCTTCTTTAAAATGTTGGTGCTAGGAATAAGATCATTAGCACAATTATAGGGACAATGGGGAGGTAGTATCTCCGCCTCTGTGAACACATCTCCGAAGTCCTTCACGTACTAAGGAAGACCCTTCAGACTAGCGGAGCATATTTGTACTTTTTGTAGACATTTCTTGTAACAATTGGAGCTCCATTTCACAATCTCCTTCTGACACCAATCAATAACAGGATTGTGAATCTGCAATCATGGAAACTCCAGTACCAATCCAGCAAGTAAATTATTCAACACAAAACAGGAGATGGGTTCAGAGTGGAGTGCTCCCACTTGAAGAGTGAAATCCACCGTTGCTCTCTTGACCACATTGTGAGCCAATGGTGTCTTGTCAAGGGCGATGACTTGAATGGGTCTTTGTAAGCTAACTGTCCCTAACCCTAACTTCAGAACCAGCCACAAATTAATAAAGTTAGCAGCAGACCCACAGTCAATGAATGGCAATGTTGATAACACCTGGTTCTCAAAGGATGCCATCATATTTATCAGTACTTTATCAGAGGAAGAAAAAGGTACCTGTGATTCTGGGTGACCTCCTCGGCCGTCACCCAGACTCAGATGTTCTCCCAGTGGTTTTGATAGCTTGAGGACAAATTGAGAAATTCTAAGGCTGGGTGCACACATTGCAGATTTTTCGCATTTTTTCCCTATAAAAACGCTATAAAAACGCATACATTATGCATCCCATCATTTAGAATGCATTCCGCAATTTTTGTGCACATGATGCATTTCTTTCCATGAAAAAAACGCATCGCGGTAAAAAACGCAGCATGTTCATTCATTTTGTGGATTTTTTTGCAGATTTCCCACTATATTATTTCATTGGGAACCTCCGGAAAAATCCGCACCAAAAAAGCGGTAAAAACGCAAGAAAAACACCTGCCGATTTCTTGCAGAAAATGTCCGGTTTTGCTCAGGAAATTTCTGCAAGAAATCCTGAACGTGTGCACATAGCCTTAAAAAATGTCCAGAGAGAGTATAGACAGAGTATGAGATCTTGTCTTCATCTTCTCTCTGCAACACGAAAACTGTCAACTCTAACCTCAGGTAAATGGACCTGCTCTGAGGAAGTATAATGAGCAGCCTGCTGTTCACCACATCTCTCACGGATTCTGTGGTCCATTCGTATGGCCTGAGTCGTTGCCTCCATCAGAGAACAAAGGGAGTCATGGAGGACCAAAGCATCCTTGAGGGTTTCAGAAAGACCTTTTTGGAGCTGGCACCTGACAACAGCATTGTTCCATAGAACTTCGCTGGACTACTGCTCGACCTCTGTACAGTAGTCCTCATCTGTGCTACCACTTTGTGCCAGGTTCATGATCTTAGCCTCAGTTACCTGGATTCTGTCTGGTTCGTCATATATCAGACCTAAACTGTCAAAAAAGGTGTCAACAGAAATTGTGTCAACACATTCTGAGGCTTGTGGGAGCAAAGAAAATGCCCAGGTCTGAGGACCCCCTCGCAGCAGGGACATGATTATTCCCACTCCCTGGAACTCCTCCCCTGACGACGGATCGCAGGGTAAAAAATAACCTTCAGCTCTCCCTGAATACCCTAAACTAGTCTTTCTCTCACGAAAATTTATCAGGGAGGGATATTACAGGTTTGGGAGAGACCAACTGTACATCAGAGGTACTGACGTCACAGTCGCTGCCAGCAGTGAAGGGCTATGGTGGAGTCTTCATCAATTTGTTTATCTGACCCTGCAACTGATATTGCGATGAGTCCAGAGTCTGGCAATCCTTAGCTAGATCCTGATACATCTCCATCAAAATCGCCACGTGGCCAAAGTGTGTGAACAGGATCCATACTGGCGATAAAGAAAAATGTATTGGTCAGACATAATGCGACGCTAGTCATTTCTCACGGCCAAGCCGTGAGTCAGAACGTTCCAGGATTCCAAGGTCAGAAGCCAGGAGGGTACGTCATAAACAAAAGGAAGAGACAAACGTGTGGTCAGGTTATGTTCCGATGTCAATACCAGGAGGATAAAAGATCAGAGTAGAAGGGTTAAACAGACAGATGGTCAGAATGAAGTCCAAGGTCACGCAACAAAAGATCAAGCATACAGAACTCAAGGCACAGGAAGCACAAACCTCACTAGCTGAATGTACGTCTGTCAGATGTCTGGGAGAAACAGCTCAGTTAAGTAGCATGGCAATCATGTTGGATAATGAACAATTGGAGACAGCAAACGCCTTCCAGTCTCAGACTGGATAGTCAAGCTGTCAATCAACACACTGACAGCACGCCTCTGTACCAGATTGGATGGCCAAGCTGTCAGTAACTGCATCCCAGATACACTGAGGGGTGGAGCTATGACAACAGGTACTAGTATCTGATTTAGCAAGGAACTGTCCAGCAATCGGAATAGCTCAGAGGGAAGATCTGCCACCTGGTGCATAAGAGCTGCTGGTTTTGAATCCTGACATACAGATTCATATATGCAAATACATACAGATGTATGCACATACAGAGACATACATGCAGAGACATGCATACACTAGCACATACGTACAGAGACATTTACACATATGCACATACATACAGATACATGCATTTATAGGCACATACAGAGGCATTCACAGCCACATACATGCAAATATATGCATGCACATACATACAAACACATGCATATACAGTGGGCAAAATAAGTATTTGATACACTGACGATTTTGCAAGTTTCCCCACCTACAAAATGAAGAATGAGGTATGTAATTTTTATCATAGGTATGCTTCAACTGTGAGAGACAGAATCTAAAACTAAAAAAATTTAAAAAAAAACAGAAAATCACATTGTATGATTCTTAAACAATTAAATTTTATTTTATTGCATTAAATAAGTATTTGATCACCTACCAACCAGCAAGAATTGTAGTTCTCACAGACCTGTTAGATTTTCTTTAAAAAGCCCTTCTACTCTGCACTCATTACCTATATTAATTGCACCTGTTTGAACTCATTACCTCATAAAAGACACCTATCCATACACTCAATCACAGTCCAACCCCTCCACCATGGCCAAGACCAAAGAGGTGTCTAAGGACACCAGGGACAAAAATGTAGACCTGCACAAGGCTGGGATGGGCTAAAAGACAATAGATGATCAGCTTGGCAAGAAGGCAACAACTGCTGGCACTATTATTAGAAAATGAAAGACACAAGATGACTGTCAATGTTCCTTAGTCTGGGGCTCCATGCAAGATCTTGCCTTGTGGGGTAAGGATGATTCTGAGAACTACATGGGAGGACCTGGTCAATAACCTGAAAAGAGCTGGGAACAGTCTCAAACATTACAATTAGCAACACGCTACGCCATTATGGATCAAAATACTGCAGGGCACACAAGGGCCCCCAGCTCATGCCAGCACATGTCCAGGCCCGATTGAAGTTCACCAATGACCTTTAGGATGACCAGAGGAGGCATGTGGGAAGGTCATGTTGTCAGATGAGACCAAAATAGAACTTTTTGGTAGCAACTCCACTCGCCATGTTTGGAGGAAGAAGAAGGATGTGTAGAAACCCAAGAACACCATCCCAACTGTGAAGTATGGTGGCGGAAACATCATACTTTGTGGGGGCTTTTCTGCAAAGGGGACAGGATGACTGCAGCGCATTGAAGGAAGGATGGATGGGGTCATGTATTGCGAAATTTTGGACAACAACCTCCTTCCCTTAGTAAGAGCATTGAAGATGGGTTGTGGCTGGGACTTCCAGCATGACAATGGCCTGAAACACACAGCCAGGTCAACTAATGAGTGGCTCCATAAGAAGCATTTCAAGGTCCTGGAGTGGCCTAGCCAGTCTCCAGATCTGGACCCAATAGAAAATCTTTGGACGGAGCTGAAACTCAATGTTTCTTAGTGACAGCCCTGAAACCTGAAAGATCTGGAGAAGATCTGTATGGAGGAATGGGCCAAACTCCCTGCTGCAGTGTGTGCAAACTTGATCAAGAACTACAGGAAACGTCTGACATCTGTAATTGCAAACAAAGGTTTCTGTACCAAATATTAAGTTTTGTTTTTCTATTGTATCAAATAGTTATATCATGCAATAAATGGAAATTAATTATGTAAAACTCATATAATGTAATTTTTGGGATTTTTTTAAAGATTTTGTCTCTCAGAGTGTACCTACGATAAATATTACAGACCTCTCCATTCTTTGTAGGTGGGAAAACTTGCAAAATCGGTAGTGTATCAAAGCAGAGTATCAAATACTTTTTTTCCGCACTGTACATATATACAGACACATGCATACACATACATACAGAGACATGCATGCACATACATACATACACATGCATATATTCATACAGAGACATGCATGCGATATACTGTATATGTACAGTATATACAGGGTGGGCCATGTGTATGGATACACCTAAATAAAATGTAAATTTTTGGTGATATCAACTTCCTGTTTGTGGAACATTAGTATATGGGAGGGGGAAAACTTTTCAAGATGGGTGGTGACCATGGCAGCCATTTTGAAGTCGGCGATTTTGGATCCAACGTTATTTTTTCCAATGGGAAGAGGGGCATGTGACACATCAAACTTATTGAGAATTTCACAAGAAAAATAATGGTGTGCTTGGTTTTAACATAACTTTATTCTTTCATGAGTTATTTACAAGTTTCTCTTTGTTTACAGCCATTGACATGTCGCAGAGGTTAACACGTGAGGAGCAGATAGAAATTGTGTTGATGCCTGGTGAACGCAGTACCTGGACCATTGCATCAGATTTCAATGCAAGACACCCTACGCAAGAAAACTGTCACCATTCCCATTTGATTTAGGTGTATTCATATAAATGGCCCACCCAAAAAAGTTTGCCTCAACACTGAACATAATGTTCTGTGTAAACTGAGGGTCCTGTTCCAATTTTTGTTTTGACCATTCTGCAAATTCAGTGCGCCGAGCTGGCATTAGTCAAACATCCCTTCGGCGGATATTAGCTACTCACAAACGGCACCCTTACTAAATCCAGCTGCTGCAGCATCTCAACGAGGTTGACCCAGATCGGCACGCTGAATCTGAATAGGGAACACTAAAATCCCACATCCTAGATATCACTGAATGAAATATTCCAGTTGTAAATCTTTATTCATTATATAGTGGAATGCTTTGAGAACAGTAAAACCTAAAAATGATCAATGTAAATCACAACTAATATCCCATGGAGGTCTGGAATTGGAATGATGCTCAAAATCAAAGTGTAAAATCAAATTGCAGGCTGATCCACCTTCAGTAGAAATGCCTCAAGACAAGGAAATGATGCTAAGTAGTGTGTGTGGCCTCCACGTGCCTGTATGACCTCCCTACAACGCCTGGGCATGCTCCTGATGAGGCGGCAGATGGTCTCCTGAGGGACCTCCTCCCAGACCTGGACTAAAGCATCCACCAACTCCTGGACATTCTGTAGTACAACGTGACGTTGGTGGATGTTCAATCGGATTCAGGTCTAGGGAACAGGCGGGCCAGTCCATAACTTCAATGCCTTCATCTTGCAGGAACTGCTGACACACTCCAGTTACATGAGGTCTGGCATTGTCCTGCATTAAGAGGAACCCAGGTCCAACCGCATCAGCATATGGTCTCACAAGAGGTCTGAGGATCTCATCTCGGTGCCTAATGGCAGTCAGGCTACCTCTGGTGAGCACATGGAGGGCTGTGCGGCCCTCCAAAGAAATGCCACCCCGCACCATTACTGACCCACTGCCAAACCGTTCATGCTGAAGGATATTGCAGGCAGCATATCGCTGTCCACGACGTCTCCAGACTCTGTCACGTCTGTCACATGTGCTCAGTGTGAACCAGCTTTCATCTGTGAAGAGCACAGGGCGCTACTTGCGAATTTGCCAATCCTGGTGTTTTGTGGCAAATGCCAAGCGTCCTGCACGGTTTTGTGCTGTGAGCTCAACCCCCATCTGTGGACGTCGGGCACTCAGACCATCCTCATGGAGTTGGTTTCTAACCGTTTGTGCAGACACATGCACATTTGTAGCCTGCTGGAAGTCATTTTACAGGGCTCTGCTAGTGCTCCTCCTGTACCTCCTTGCACAAAGGCTGAGGTAGCGGTCCTGCTGCTGGGTTGTTGCCCTCCTACAGCCCCCTCCACGTCTCCTGGTGTACTGGCCTGTCTCCTGGTAGTGCCTCCAGCCTCTGGACACTACGCTGAAAGACACAGCAAACCTTCTTGCCACAGCTTGCATTGATGTGTCATACTGGATGTGCTGCACTACCTGAGCCACTTGTGTGGGTTGTAGAGTCCGTCTTATGCTACCACAAGTGTGAAATCACAACCAACATTCAAAAGTGACAAAAACATCAGCCAGAAAGCATTGGTACTGAGATGTGGTCTGTGGTCCCCACCTGCAGCACCACTCCTTTATTGAGTGTGTCTTGATAATTGCCAATAATTTCCATTTTTCTATTCCATTTGCACAACAGCATGTAAAATTGATTGTCAATCAGTGTTGCTTCCTAAGTGGACAGTTTGATTTCACAGAAGTTTGATTTCGTTGGAGTTAGATTCTGTTGTTTAAGTGTTTCCTTTATTTTTTTGAGCAGTGTGTATATATACTATAAGGAGGCTAATGGCCACATAATCAATGGGAGGTATGTGTCACAGGGATGGCTGCTCCCTGTGCTGTAACCCGGAGTATTTTTCTTTAGCGCACGTAAGCACTAAGTTATCGTTTAGTGCACCTGGGTCCGGGTTGTGGGTAGCTATGAGAGATGGGCGGGCCTGGCTACCCACATACCTCACATGTGGAGGCTGTTGATTGGCACATGGTCTGTGTCTTGGGAGGTAGAAGACCTCCTGTGTGTGTGGCTCCAGATCGAGCCTGTGTGCTGGACATTGCCCAGCCTTCAGAGCAGGCTAAACAACACAAAATGTCCCACAGGCCTGAGGGAGGAGAGAGCCTAGCTAAGGACATTGGACATTGTGTTGTTTTGCTTGCTCTGAAGGCCGTTTACCTTTTGTTGTGCTTAGGGGTTTATGGAGCAAATAAAGCCGCACAGACTTTCTTTTAAAGAAACGCGCCTCCTGTCTTCCTCCTGCCGCACCTGAGTGAGTGTGATCTCTACAATACATATATATATAGAGAGAGATATATACATACATACACACACGCTATAGAATACTTACCAGTCCCCTCTTCTTCAGTTTTTCTAAACTCCCGCACAGTACAGGACCTGTGGTGACAACACGTTCACATGATCTGTTACATGTTCGTGAAGTCACCAGAGGTCCTGAAGTCCTGTAGAGTTCAAGACCTGTGGTGTGATGTCACCGAAGGTCCTTAAGCAGTATCAGCATTGGAAATTAGATTGATAATGCAGTGTATGTGTAGTTGTGTAATGTGTGTATATAAATTTATGAAATGTTTGCTGGCTACTGGTAAAGCTATTGGGTGATTTGCTTCCCGTAAGTCTGTATCAGAAGCTAATTAGGACAGGTATGGTTACGTAACTTCTGTCTATTGGTATTTAAGGAAGCTTTCTTGGAGGAGATGTACGCTCATCTTTTGGCATCCCTCCATATCGTTCTTGGTTAGGACTCGTCTCTTACCTCAGGGCTCTTGATAAACCTGATACTACATGGGAAAATGCGCAGTAACATTGATATAGTTAAATATGTGATTTATGCATGGTGTAGGTATTTTGTATTTATCTATATTATAATGTTTGCTGTCCTCTCTTTTGGATTCTCATATTAATGTATTAGTCATAAAAGTTTCTATCACTACATTATTTACTCAATTACGCTATTGTATCAATTACGTACCGTATATACTCGAGTATAAGCTGACCCGAGTATAAGCCGAGACACCTAACCTTGCCAGAAAAAACTGGGAAAACTTAATGACTCGAGTATAAGCCTAGAGTGCAAAGTGCAGCAGCTACCGGTAAAGTTCAAAAATAAAAATAGATACCAATAAAAGTAAAATTAATTGAGATATCAGTAGGTTAAGTGTTTTGAATATCCATATTGAGTCAGGAGCCCCATATAATACAGTTCATGATGGGCCCCATAAGATGCTCCATACAAAATACGCCCCATATAATGCTCCATAAAGTTTATGATGGGCCCCATAAGATGCTCCATATTAAAATATGCCCCATATAATGCTGCACAAACGTTAATAATGGCCCCATAAGATGCTCCATAGACACATTTGCCCCATACAGTGCTGCATAAAGGTTAATAAGGGCCCCATAAGAGGCTCCATAGAGATATTTGCCCCATATAATGCTCACAAATGTTGATTATGGCCCCATAAGATGCTCCATATAGATATTTGCCCCATATAATGCTGCAGAAATGCTGATTATAGCCTCATAAGATGCTCCATATAGATATTTGTCCCATATAATGCGGCACAAATGGTGATTATGGCCCCATAAGATGGTCCATAAAGATATTTGCCCCATATGCTGTTGCTGTGATTAAAAAAAAATTACATACTCACCTCTCGTCGCTCAGGCCCCCAGCACTTGCAATATTCACCTGTCCTCGTTCCACCGCCGGGCGCCACTGTGTCTTCAGTGCCCTCTGCACTGACGTTCAGGCAGGGGGCACGCACTAACCACGTCATCGCGCCCTCTGACCTGAGTGTCACAGCAGAGGATTCGGAAGACAGAGCCCGGCGGTGGAACGGGGACAGGTGAATATAGCGCAATGCTGCCTACCCTCACCATTATACTCACCTGCTCCCGGCGCGGTCCCTGGCAGCTTCCCTGATGGTCTCTCCGGGCGC
The DNA here is from genome assembly GCF_051348905.1 of Ranitomeya variabilis. Taxonomy (NCBI): domain Eukaryota; kingdom Metazoa; phylum Chordata; class Amphibia; order Anura; family Dendrobatidae; genus Ranitomeya; species Ranitomeya variabilis. Next base: position 103,832,015 of record NC_135234.1, read on the forward strand.
TGACAGCTTCTTCCAGTGTTGAGCGGTCTCCGTTACCGCTCATTACAGTAATGAATATGTGGCTGCAACCCTATGGGAGTGGAGCCGCGTCCATATTAATTACTGTAATGAGCGGTACCATGTGACCGCTCAACGCTGGAAGAAGCTGTCAGCGCCCGGAGACCATCGGAGATGCAGGGACCGTGCCAGGAGCAGGTGAGTATGTCACAGCCGCCGCTCCCCCTCCCCCTGGGACAATGACTCGAGTATAAGCCGAGAGGGGCACTTTCAGCCTAAAAAAATGGGCTGAAAATCTCGGCTTATACTCGAGTATATAGGGTATATTAAGGACTAGTTTTACCAAAGGACCATCAGCGACGCTGTAGGCTTTTTACCATTGCCTTTAATGGGAATTATCTTTTTTTTCCTTAGTTCTTGTCTGGGTGTTCCACAGGTTTTTCATATTTGTAATAAAAGTTATTTTTTAACCTTTTATGTGGACCTTTTTTTTCTACTTCAATTCTGGCAAATGCCAGATAGATCAATCTGGCTATGGGCCACATCAGATGACAACTCTTTCAATGGTTTCAGCATCCTCTAGAGCAGATACTGTAATCAACAGTGGCAGAGGTGGTGACAGAAAAGAAAGCCATCAGCCGCCTCCTTGCCCCACCACTTATTTCGGCAGTCGTAAACTGCCTGCGGCCTGCTGGTGCCGTCACAATGTAATGGACATCAGATGGCTCAATGGCGTCACTTCATTGTGCCACCATCGCTGGGCAGAAGTCTCCCTAATTTCACTGTGGAGCTCATACTAAGAAATCGCAGTATGCATGCTTGTTAGAGAAGTGATGTACTGTTACAGGATGTGGCTGGACGGAGATATATACGGGGCTGAAATAAGCAATGTACTTCAGGATGGGGATGAAAGGAGTGATATATTGCATGATGGGGCGGTGTATACATCAGATGAAAGGAGTGCTATACCCCAGAATGGGCTCTATATAGGGGGCAGAGGGGAGTGATATACTGCTGGATATTAAAGGGGTGAAAAGAGCTATATGCTTCAGAATTGGGCTGTGTATAGAGGGGCAGAGGGGTGTGATATACATCACGATAGGACTGTATTGGAAAGAGTGAAAGGAAAGATATACTGCAGGAGAGGGCTGTGTATAGAGGCGCTGAATGGAGTGACATACTGCAGGAGGGGACTGTGCATAAAGGGAATGAAATGAGTGATACATGCAAGATGGGGCTGTGTATAGAGGGCTCAGAAAAGTGATGTTCTGCAAGATGGGGCTGTATGCAGAGGGTTGCCTTCTGCTTGATTCCCCGATTCCTCTTTTGATTTCTATTTCTCGTGAAATTTCATAGCTGTTAAAGGGGGTTGAAGAGAAGGTAGTGATTTTATGTAGTAGGGATTGTATGCTGGAGCATCAAAAAGGAGGAATTGATATAATTTTACATGATACTGTATGCTATAGGTGTCTGAAGGAAGATGAGTCATATTATTTACATGGAACTATGTTGGAGGTGACCTAAAGAAGGAAAGTGATGTTATTTACATAGGGATGTATGCTGTAGGATGTTGAAAGGTGAAGAGTGATACCCCATCGAAAAGACTATGTTGGAGGAAGCTGAGGGAGGGGAGTGATATTTTGCAAATGGAACTGTTTGTTGGAAGGGACTGAAGAAAGAAAGGAGAAATATTTTGCAGAATGAAACAGAATGATAGATCTGACGATATGGCCATAGGGCTATTAGCGATGAAGTGATTTTATTTTCAAAGTTTTCCTTCTCGTGGTATCGGCTATGTTAGGAACCACGTGATGACTATTCAGACTAGTCGTCTCACATAGCGTCTTTTAAGAGGACCATAAGTCATTTTCTCAGTATAATCCTATGAAATGTGGATCTCATAGGATTGAATTGAGAAGATCAACTTCTTGTTCTCTAGAGAAAATATTATATGATCAGGCTAATCTCGACTGAGGTCACAAGATGCAAAAGAGGACCAAAATGGCACTGTGGCTCGAAGCTTTAGCTGCTGCCTGCAATGATACAGATTGTAGGTTCAATTCCCAGGGAGACCAGATCTCAAGAAAAAGTTACGTTTTTGTAATTGCTTTTCATTATTTTGTAATAATCTTAAAGGAAGAAAAAAATTGTACTCTTATTTTCTCTCTAGAATACAGGGACATAGAAATACACTGGTATGTACAGATGTATCTCTACGTATTGACATAATTTGCCTGTGGGTTCAGAGCCTGCATTGCAGCTTCAAGTATAGACAATCTTCCCAAAACATACTGCTTGCAATGATACAGGTTGTGAGTTCGATTCCCAGGGAGACCAGATCATAAAAGATGAGAATTGTTTATTAATTTAATTTAAAGTGTTTGCAAAGAGATGCCGACACCGCCAACCCAACTGAGTAGGGTGTGATGTGATGAAGGCAAAGAGGCTGAGTGAAAACATTGCATAGAGAAAATAAGTGGAAGTTTTGACAAAGACCTGACCATCAAATTGGTATAGTCTCACTGAATCTGGGATGGTTGGGAGCTATGCCCTAGACATATGTTAATCCATTAACCACTCTCGTCCCTGCATTATGAAAAAGTATTCAGACTTGATGACTAGGGCTGCTCCAGATGTAAATACAGCTCTGGTCAGACGGTATCACATAGTGTCACAGTTCTTACATAATGTCAGACCAGCCGCTGTGTAGGGAGCTACAACATAGCTCTATTCAAGTTCCCTGTATAACCAGTTGGCCATGAGCGCCAGTACTATATCCTCTCAATTGTATGCAGAAACAGGAATCCCATTAGTCAAACATCTGCTGTTCATGTTCTAGCGATTGCATGCAACTAATTTTATAAAAATATATATGAAATTATGTATATTGCTAAAGTGTAATTATTGTAGCTGAAGTATTTGCATCCCATCATTAAATATAGGTTGGCACAATTTTTGACAACTTAGTTTTGTAAACCAACGTTTACATCAGAAAATGGCATAAAAATGTAGTAATGAGTTCCTCTTTATATTTTTGTTACAATTACTTATGTAAATGAAAATGATAAATATTTGATATTTTCACTTTTTGGTGACATCTAGTGGCCAAGAAAGTATACTGTATAATCAAGATGAGTAGCAATTGGGAGAGTGTAAACACCCGTCAGTGCCTAACTCCAGTTTTGTACTTTATTGATAAAACTGTAAAGTGCAGTCATGAGAAAAACTAAATACACTTTTTGAATTTTATGGTTTTATATATCAGGACATAAAAGACTTCTGATCATTAGAAGATCATAAAATTAAATACAACTTCAGATGAACAATACATGACAAATTATACTGTCATCATTAATTACTAGGTCAAAAGAAGCAGATTGTGAAAATTTAAGTACACTGCTTTTATAGGATTTAAGAAAGTAAATAACAGATATGATGCTAATAAATTACCCTTGATTAATTGTTCATCAGCAAATGTGACCACAGACGTGGTTAACATAATGCGCAGGAGGAGAAACTTCAGCAATCTGCGAAGGGCTATAAGGTAATTTCCAAATAATTTAGAGTCCATCATTCTAGAGTGAGAAAGTTGATTTAGAAGTGGAAAACATTGAAGATAGCTGACAATCTTCCTAGGAGTGGACATTACAACAAATTCACCCCATGCAATGCTAAGAGAAATTTCAAAAACTCAAGAGCTACAGCTCAGACTTTAAAAGCCTCGGCATTAGATATGAGCTGATCTATTGAAATTCAAATTTTGGTGGCTTTGCCAAATTTTCCCATAAAAGTAGATTTGTTGCAAACAAATTTATACAACTCTAAAACTTATAATTGCTTAGAATATACATGTGGAAGAAAAAGAACCCTGCTGAATGCTTCTACTCTACAGGAGAGAGAGGACCCTGCTGACCATGTGATCTTAGGCTACGTTCACATTTGCGGTCCTCGCCGCAGCGTCGGGCGCCGCAGCGGCGCCGCATGCGTCATGCGCCCCTATATTTAACATGGGGGCGCATGGACATGCGGCGCACTTGCGTTTTGCGCCGCATGCGTCGCTGCGGCGCCCGCGTCGGTGCGCAGAGGACGCAGCAAGTTGCATTTTTGCTGCGTCCAAATTCAATGAAAAAAACGACGCATGCGGCGCAAAACGCAGCGTTGTGCATGCGTTTTGCTGCGTTTTTATTTGCGTTGTGCGTTGCGGCGCCGACGCTGCGGCGCACAACGCAAATGTGAACGTAGCCTTACACTCTACAGGAAAGAGAGGACTCCACTGACCATAAGAACTTGCACTCTATATTAGAGAGAGAAAGAGGACCCTGCTGACCATTCGATCTTGCACTCTACAGGAGAGACACTTACCAAGTGACTGCAGATGGAAAGCATTCTGCTGTACATTTTATGCTCTGCTAGGAACCGCTGCTCAGTGGTCGCCCAGGTACTGACTCCCACTGCACAAGGTATGATAATCCATAAGCTATCATACTGTACTTGCAAGGCATCATGGTGAAGCCTGCACCGCATCGGAAAAAGTCATTACTCCACACTCTGATGCTTTAGCAATATTTAAAATGGCCGGGCAAGTTTTTTTTTGCAATTCAAATATCAAAGTGTTGAAATTCACATGAAAATACAAATTTAGAGGAATACGTCCCAAACTTTCACAGATCGATCAGCTCATCTCTACTTAGCATGTTAAGTGTTCGGGTTTATGACAGAACAATTAGAAAAAGTCAAGTATTGCACTTTTGGAAGAGTTACCTTACTTTCTAAAACATGGCAGCATGACTAAAGTTTGCATAATTGCATCTGAACAAACCACAAAACTTCTGGAAAAATGTCCTTTTGATAGATGAGACCAAGATAAAGATGTTTGGCCATAATGACCTGTGGCACGTTTGACAAAAATCAAAAGACAGTTTATCATCACAAAAACCTAATTCCAATCATTTAGCACTGTTGTGGAGGGGTAAGGACTTAGGCTTATTTTGCAGCCACAGGATCTGAGCATCTTACAGTTATTTAGTCGGCCATTATCTCCTTTATATGCTAAAATATTTTTGAGACAAACTTGAGGCCATGTACCCAAAAGCTAAAGCTTGTCCGAAACGGGCTCATGCCACAGAACAGTGATCCCAAGCTCTTCAGAAAATCTACATCAGAATGGCTGAACAAGAGAAGCATCAAGGTGTTAGAATGGTCCAGTAACAGTCCAGTAACAGTCCAGACCTCAACCCAAGTGAAATGTGGCGAGACCTAAAGACAGCTGTGGATATATGAATGTCCCAAACCTCAGCAATCTTAAAGCACATTGGTCAGCAGGCCCGGATTTAGGGGGGAAGCCCAAAGGGCCCGGGCCCTGGGCCACCCACCAAGCGGGGGCCTCCCACCAATATAGGGATAAATATCTCAAAACATGTAAAATACACGTCTCTTTGCTGTGAACCGTTTCTAATGATAAGGCACATTTAACAAAAAAAACTATTGAAAGTGTAGGGACCTGGCTACTGTCCTACATCTCAGTGGCAGGCGAAGAGGGGCAGAGTCCTGGCACCTGACCTGCGTCAGTATCCACAGACCTGGCTAGCCTAGCCAGACTTCCTTAGTACAGTCCCTGTACCTAATGCTTAGCTTATAGCATGCGACAGCCTTCTCCGATCCCAACAGAGGCTTCTAGGTCCTACCTATTCAGCTATATGATCGCTCCCTCGGATTTGATCAGACGAGAGTTTGTTCAGCTACCTTCGAGGAAGGAGGCGAGCCACGAAAGTCAGCGCGAGAAGAAGATTCTCCACCATGGAGCGCGGCAGGACTTCACTCTGGATCTTCTGTCACTGAAGATCAGGAGGTGAAGTGGTTCAGTCTTCACAGTGTCGTGATGGGTGAGTATGATCTCTGTCTGTCTGTCTGTGTGTCTGTGTCTGTGTATCTTTCTTGCAGCTCCTGTCCTACACAGTACCATACTGTATATACAGGTCCACACTATATCCTGCATTACAGTGTGTCTGTGTATACGGTATGTATATAGTGTGGACCTGTTTACAGTATAGTGCTGTGTATACACTTTATACAGCTCCTCAGCCTCTATTCTATATACAGCTAGCACAGCAACCTACTCTGATATATACAGGTAAACAGCCTCTGTTCTGCCCTTCCTAACGAAGGACAGGGGTTCGTCCAAGCATTAAAGTTTCACTGCTATAGTTTTGGTTTTGCTGTGTTATAGCACCACCCAGTGGTGGAGAAATTTATTACCTGTGTTTTTCTTAGTAATCATCAGAGTGTTGCATTATGGGATTGCACCAAAGCATCATGGGACAGGGGAATTCCCCATTTTTCTCTCTGTGTATTTTCCTGTACACTCGTGTTATTCAGCTGTGTTGGAACTACTTCACTTGCTTGCCACCCTGGTTAGTTTATCCGGTAAGATTGCTATCCTTGTTCTTGTAATATAGTGTTCTATAGAATGTGATTATTGTATAGCAACTAGTACCTGGGAAATCTATTATCTGTGAGTTACTGTATGTAGTTGCATGTAGAAGTTGCATCATCCTGTATGCTTTCCCTGCTAGTTATAGTATCAGTTGTGCTGTTATGTGCCCAATACTTACCCAAATCATTTGTATTCTTATAGTTTTACCGCATTTCAATACCTGTTACCAATAAACAAGTTAGACTACAGAAAACAGTCTGCTTACTTTGGAAGACAGAAGTGGTTTATGCTGTATGTTGGATCACACACCGTATCAACGTGTATGAAGACAGAACAGCCTCTGATATATACAGCCTAGCAGCAGCCCCTCATATATATACAGCCCAGCAGCAGCTTCTAATATACACAGCCCAGCAGCAGCCCCTCATATACATACAGTCCAGCAGAAGCCTCTCATACATTTACAGCCCCGCAAAAGCATCTCATACATATACAGCCCAGCAGCAGCCTCTGACATATAGAGCCCAGCAGCAGTCTTTGCTATAGACAGCCCAAATTTCTGCAGTATACATACATACATATGTAAATATTTTAATCTTTAATTGCCTTTCAGGACTTCAAGGGTTGACAAGTTCATTTTGTTACTTTTAGATTACCATCATGGACAATCGTGAAGGAGATAGGCACAGGCATCGCACAAGAATTTGGGAGTCTGGGGCTTCTAAAAGACGTAAGGGTACCGTCTCACTATACGATTTACCAACGATCACGACCAGCAATACGACCTGGCCGTGATCGTTGGTAAGTCGTTGTGTGGTCGCTGGGGAGCTGTCACACAGACCGCTCCCCAGCGACCAACGATGCCGAGGTTCGCTGGTAACCAGAGTAAACATCGGGTAACTAAGCGCAGGGCCGCGCTTAGTAACCCGATGTTTACCGTGGTTACCAGCGTAAAAGTAAAAAAAAAAAAACGTACATACTCACCATCTGATGTCCGTCAGGTCCCTTGCCGTCTGCTTCCCGCTCTGACTGACTGCCGGCCGTAAGGCAGTGGCACAGCACAGCAGTGACGTCACCGCTGTGATCTGCTCTCACTTTCCGGCCGGCAGTCAGTCAGAGCGGGAAGCAGACGGCAAGGGACCTGACGGACATCAGATGGTGAGTATGTACGTTTTTTTTTTTACTTTTACGTTGGTAACCACGGTAAACATCGGGTTACTAAGAGCGGCCCTGCGCTTAGTAACCCGATGTTTACCTTGGTTACAAGCGAACGCATCGCTGGATCGCTGTCACACACAACGATCCAGCGATGACAGCGGGAGATCCAGCGACGAAAGAAAGTTTCAAACGATCTGCTACGACGTACGATTCTCAGCAGGGTCCCTGATCGCAGTAGCGTGTCAGACACTGCGAGATCGTAACTATATCGCTAGAACGTCACGAATCGTGCTGTCGTAGCGATGAAAATGCCACTGTGTGACGGTACCCTTAGGCAAAAGAAGCAACAATTAAATCAACAGAAGAGATAGCGAAGACAAGACAAATGGACAAGTTCTTCATTGTTCATTCAAGGCAAGTGTCGGAAAGGAGTCATGACCTTGTAGAATCTGATCAACCTGACAATGCTTCAGTGGAAATGATGGTTGTTGATCCTGGCAAAGAAAAGGCTGATGTAGTAACGTGTACAACTGAAGAACACAAAGAAAAGGAGACTGATAGTGGCACATCTTATGAAGAAGGTGAAGTTGAGGGCCCACCAGAGGGCGATGACATTAAACTTTGGCCATCCATTATTTCGGAACAGATGTGAGATTACTGGCTGGAAAGGGATGTAGCAACAATCCAGCACTGTGATGAAAGTTTGTTCATTGAACACTCGGTTCAGCAACCTAGAAAGGACCACAATATTCCAAGAATGTGCACACTTGGGTTTTTCCGTAGTCAAAATCATAATGGAGAAGTCATAACGAAGAATTGGTTATGCTTCTCTCCCTCTAAAGGACGCATTTATTGCTTCACATGCAGATTGATGTGCTTTATTACAGCATCTGAGTCTTCTCAGCTTTTTCTAATGGATTCTATGATTGGAAACATTCACAAGAAAGTATAAAAAGTCATGAGCAGTCAGCAGAACATGTGAAGTCTACAATTGCTTTCAATATGAGGTTAAAAGCGACTGGGGGAATTGATACAGAGCTAACACCACAGGTCGAGGCTCAGGAGCATTATTGGAGGTCAGTATTAAAACGAGTAGTAAATGTTATTCAGTTCATTGCCGAGTGTGGCTTAGCATTTAGAGGAGATAACAAATTGGTTGGATCACCTAGAAATGTAAACTTTCTGGGCATTCTTGAACTCATCGCGCAGTACGACAACTTTCTTGCACAGCATATCAAAACTGAAGCCAATCGCGGCAAGGGTCATACAAACTACCAGTCATCTACAATTATGGAAGAAATGATCAATGTAATGGGCGAACAAGTCCTCAGAGAAATTATTTCTCGAGTTAACAAATCAAAATACTACTCCATCTCTTTGGACTCCACACCCGATGCAGCTCACGTTGACCAACTAACCCTTGTATTGAGGTATATGGAGAAAGATGGCCCTGTGGAACGCTTTGTAACATTCATGGCAAACAAGGGCCATGTCGCTCACATGTTCAATGCCTTGTTGGAATTTTTGAAGAGACATGACCTAGACCTGAGAAATTGCCGCTGTCAAAGTTATGACAATGCATCTGCAATGAGTGACAAATACAACGGCCTGCAAGCCAAAGTGAGAGAGAACAATCTTGCATCCTGGATTCCTTGTACGGCACACTCTTTAAATCTGGTTGCTAAAAATGCTGTAGAAAGCTGCTCGAGTGCTGTATATTTTTTTTACTTAATTGAAAAGCTGTTCCTCTTTTTCTCAGTTTCAACGCATCAGCATCAGCTACTGACTGAGGCTTTGAAAAATAATGACTCAGCAACAGCATTGACTCTCAAACGTGTCACAACAACGCGTTGGTCCTGCATAGCTGACTCTACTAAGGCCCTTAAGCATGACTATCTACAGATTAAAGATGTATTTAAACAGATTGCTGATGCAGGGGCGTAGCTAGAGCTTTTGCCGCCCGGGGCTGTTCCCGAGTTTGGCGCCCCCCGCTCAATACACACAAAGGTTACCAAAAATAGCTGGCACATCTGTAGTGCAGGGCACACACAGGACTGGGCACTACACACACAGAGTGTAATACCGCCTATATCACCCCATCACTCTTTTACCTCCCCACTTTCGTGGCTCCCTCGCTCTCCCCCGGAAGTGTGGCTGAACGAGAAGGAGCTGCTGTCCCTCTCCCGGCAGAGAGCGGAGCAGGCGGCGGAGCTGCAAATGAGGGGCGTGCACTCGCCGGCGACTGACAATGACGTCAGACGCCGGCAACATGCACGCTGGGACTGACGTCAGCTGCCAGCCTCAGATTGGCTGGCGGCTGTTAACTATTGACGTGCGGGCGCGGGCCCGCACGTCAATAGCGTTAAACAGCTGCAGCCTGCAGCGCTGGCCACGGCCCGGTGACCCACCCCCGCATTGTGCCGCCCGGGGCGGCCCGCACCCCCCTTCCTACGCTAGTGTGCTGATGACTTTGAAGAAAAAAGCTGTGTACAATGTGATGCAGAAGGACTGTTAAGACAACTGAATCAGCTTGAAATTGGTATTAACACCACCTTCTGGAATGATATCTTGCAAAGAACAGATGCTACTAGTAAAAATCTACAACATGCAAAACTCGATCTAAACACTGCTGTGGCGTCACTGACGAGCTTAAAAAACTATGTCGCATCAAAGCGTGACTCCTTCAAAATGTATGAGAAGCAAGGCGAAGAGCTATCCGGTTCATCTGAGTATGTTCAGACGATAACTCGACACAGGCATTGAAACGTGTGTCTCAATCCACTGGATTATGGCCATACGGAAGAAGTACAACTCAGCCTTTCTGAAAAATACAGTACAGAAACTTTCTTACCTATCATTGATCGGTTTATCGCTTCTCTTGATCAACGTCTTCAAGCATATAAAGATACAGTATATCAAGCAAATTTAGCTTTTTTAGCTATCTGAAAGAACTGTCTTCAGACGAGCTTAAGGCCACAGCAGAGCAACTCCTCAGGTCTTACAGTATTCAGATGACTTGGACATTACATTTTTTGATGAACTGTGTCAGTTTGTAACATTTGCCAATTAATTCACAGACGAGGAGCCAAAAGATATCAGCACTGAACTTTTCATGTACAAGCTTATCATGGAAACGGGTGTGCAGGACACTTTCCCAAATATTGAGATAGCTCTAACAATATATCTAATTTTGATGGTAACAAACTGCAGTGGTGAGCGTTCCTTCTCAAAACTCAAATTAGTTGAAAACCGATTAAGGACATCCATGAAGCAGGAACGACTTGTAAATTTGGCTATCATGAGCATCGAGTCAGATATACTGCGTGAATTGGACTTTAGTGACATCATTAGTGATTTTGCAGCACGAAAATCAAGGAAAGTGCCTGGATTGTAAAAAATGAATGATTTTACTTGAGTTACTCTGCATAAATGATTTCTGTAAATAAACTTGCGTTCATTTCATTTTGCGTTTTTGCATTTCATATTGCATCACCTTGAAAAATGGGCCTCCCTCGAAAATGGGCCCCAGGCCACCCACCTCTTAAATCCGGCCCTGTTGGTCAGTAAAAATGTACCTAAGAAATATGAGGTACTGCAGGATAAAGCAGGGAAACACTTTGTCAGTGACACTTAGGGTATGTTTCAATGTGCAGGATTACATCAGGATTTGCTGCGGATTGGATGCCAGGTACAGCCGCAGCGTCCAATCTGCAGCGTCCAGATGTTACAGCATAGTGGAGGGGATTTTCTGAAATTCCGTCTCGACTATGTGCGCACTGCCACATCCGGCAGCCCTGCGTATCCGGACCTGCGGCATGTCTTTATAGACTGCACCATGTCTATTTATCTTGCGGAGACGCTCCGTCTCCGCAAGATAAATACCACAGTCCTATATATAGGATGCGGTGATTTCGCCTGTGTTCAATCAACACAGGAGGAATCACCGCGTGAAAAAAAGGGGGCAGGGCTTTGGGCGGAGCGGGGTATCCGCTGCGTCCAAAGCGCAGCCATTCCGGCACGTGGAAACATACCCTTATTCAATTTTCTAAGGCTCCATTGCACCAAAATTCATTTTTAATCACATGCAAATTAGGCTTGTAAGTGCACTTGTGGGTGTATCAGTGACCTTGTGGTCCTTCGCTGCTCTTTACTTCTCCATGCCAGTGCACCAGCCACTTCTTGAATAGCGGTGGACAGCAGAGGTGGCGTCCTGCAAAAGAGCTCTCGACAATGCTGTACCACCCTTCACCTCCTCTCTCATCTCTGTCTACCAACCTGCTTATGTTCTCCATCTTGCTAATAATTAATAATTAACATCCTCTATAATCAGAACCTCACACATACGTTTTCAAGACTTTTCTCATGCTGCGCCTGTTCTTTGGAATGCACTAAAACAGATAATCCAGTTAAATTCCCAGAGAGATTTCCCTGGGAGTGTGTACTGATTCCCCCCTGTATGATGCTAACCCATTACAAACAGGCAGAGAAAACACTGGAGGAGGAAGAATGCCTCCCCACCTCCACAAAGCAATGACAAGCAGTCTGCTCTTCTCACTGCATGACTTTTGCTGGAGCACAACAGAGCTGATTAACTGACAGCTTTCAGTTCTCATCTATGGCGGTATCATTACAAACACTTCTACGGTAGTAGTTCTCCTCTCATAGTGCTGCCAGCACTGCCATTCATAAGCAGGCATCAACATGCAAGGGAAACAAGAACATGCCGCCACTATAGCTTAGAACAGGCTCTGTGTGAGACATAATGACACAGCCTGCTCTTCTCACTGCAGAGTGATTACATGTGCCAGGGCACAGCAGACCTGATTGTGATTAACAGCTTTCATCTCCAGCAGTCAGTGGGGGGGGACAGTACAGAGAGTTGACAGCACTACCCTTGCTTTTGCGATGCTAAGGCCAGTCTCACACATCCAGATAATTCCGGTACCGGAGAAAATGGTACCGGAGTTATCCATGTCCGTGTGTCCATGTGCTCACGTGGCACATCAGTGTGGCACACGTGCGGCAGCAGTGTGCCGCTCATGTGCCAACTGAGGACCACACGGACCGTGCAGGAGACAGCGCTACAGTTAAGCGCTGTCCCCTGCTTTTGGTGCTGAAGCCGGCATTCATTCCTTCTCCCCAGCAGCGTTCGCTGTCATGAATCCCAATGGCTAGGGATAGCACAGGACAAGCAAGGTACAAATATATAACGGACGAGCTCTAGGGTGATGGAACCTGGGCTGACCGCTGCCCTATGCCTGACAAACGCAACTAGAGATAGCCAGGGAGCGTGCCTACGTTGGTTCTAGACGCCACGCACCAGCCTAAGAGCTAACTAGTACTGCAGAGAAAATAAAGACCTCACTTGCCTCCAGAGGAACGAACCCCAAAAGGTATAGTTGCCCCCCACATGTATTGACGGTGAAATGAGAGGAAGGCACACACATAGAGATGATATATATAGGTTTAGCAAATAGAGGCCCGCTGTAAACTAGAAAGCAGAACGATACAAAAGGGGTCTGAGCGGTCAGCAAAAAACCCTAATCAAAAAAACCATCCTGAGATTACAAGAACCCATGTGCCAACTCATGGCACATGGGGAGAACCTCAGTCCACTAGAGCTACCAGCTAGCATAGAGACATAATAAGCAAGCTGGACAAAAAACCAAACAACTGAAAATCAGCACTTAGCTTATCCTGAAAGATCTGGGAGCAGGTAGGCAGGAACAAAACAGAGCACATCTGAATACATTGATAGCCGGCAAGGAAATGACAGAAAGGCCAGGTAAAATAGGAAACACCCAGCCTCTAATGGACAGGTGGAAACCAAAGGCCGCAACCCACCAAAGTCACCCAGTACCAGCAGTAACCACCAGAGGGAGCCCACAAACAGAATCCACAACAGTACCCCCCCCTTGAGGAGGGGTCACCGAACCCTCACGAGAACCCCCAGGGCGATCAGGGTGAGCTCTATGGAAGGCGCGGACCAAATCAGTCGCATGAACATCGGAGGCGACCACCCAGGAATTATCCTCCTGACCATAACCCTTCCACTTAACCAAATACTGGAGTTTGCGTCTGGAAACATGAGAATCCAAGATCTTCTCAACAACATACTCCAATTCTCCCTCCACCAGCACCGGAGCAGGAGGCTCAACCGAAGGAACAACGGGCACCTCATACCTCCGCAACAACGACCGATGGAACACATTATGAATAGCAAACGATGCTGGGAGATCCAAACGAAAAGATACAGGGTTAAGAATCTCCGAGATCCTATAAGGACCGATGAACCGAGGCTTGAACTTAGGAGAAGAGACCTTCATAGGGACAAAACGAGAAGACAACCACACCAAATCCCCAACAAGAAGTCGGGGACCCACGCGGCGACGGCGATTAGCAAACTGCTGAGTCTTCTCCTGAGATAACTTCAAATTGTCCACCACCTGATTCCAAATTTGATGTAGCCTGTCCACCACCACGTCCACTCCAGGGCAATCCGAAGACTCCACCTGACCAGAGGAAAAACGAGGATGAAACCCCGAATTACAAAAAAAAGGAGAGACCAACGTGGCAGAACTAGCCCGATTATTAAGAGCAAATTCGGCCAGTGGCAAAAAAGCAACCCAGTCATCTTGGTCAGCAGAAACAAAACACCTCAAATAAGTTTCCAAGGTCTGATTAGTTCGCTCCGTCTGGCCATTCGTCTGAGGATGGAATGCAGACGAGAAAGACAAATCAATGCCCATCTTGGCACAAAATGTCCGCCAAAATCTAGACACAAACTGGGATCCCCTGTCAGAAACGATATTCTCCGGAATCCCATGCAAACGAACCACGTTCTGAAAAAATAAAGGGACCAACTCAGAGGAGGAAGGCAACTTAGGCAAGGGCACCAAATGAACCATCTTAGAAAAGCGGTCACACACAACCCAGATAACGGACATTTTCTGTGAAACCGGGAGATCAGAAATAAAATCCATGGAAATGTGCGTCCAAGGCCTCTTCGGGATGGGCAAGGATAACAACAACCCACTGGCCCGAGAACAGCAAGGCTTAGCTCGAGCACACACTTCACAAGACTGCACAAAGGTACGCACATCCCTAGACAAGGAAGGCCACCAAAAAGACCTGGCCACCAAGTCTCTAGTACCAAATATTCCAGGATGACCAGCCAACACAGAAGAATGGACCTCGGAGATGACTCTACTGGTCCAATCATCCGGAACAAACAGTCTTTCTGGTGGACAACGATCCGGTTTATCCACCTGAAACTCCTGCAATGCACGTCGCAAGTCTGGGGATACGGCGGACAATATTACCCCATCCCTAAGGATACCAGTAGGCCCAGAATCTCCAGGAGAGTCAGGCACAAAACTCCTGGAAATAGCATCTGCCTTCACATTCTTTGAACCTGGCAGGTATGAAACCACGAAATTGAAACGAGAAAAAAACAACGACCAACGAGCCTGTCTAGGATTCAAACGCCTGGCAGACTCAAGGTAAATGAGATTCTTGTGATCAGTCAAGACCACCACACGATGTTTAGCACCCTCAAGCCAATGACGCCACTCCTCAAATGCCCACTTCATGGCCAAAAGCTCCCGATTACCCACATCATAATTGCGCTCGGCGGGCGAGAATTTTCTAGAGAAGAATGCACATGGCTTCATCACCGAGCCATCAGAACTTCTCTGTGACAAAACCGCCCCCGCTCCAATCTCGGAAGCATCAACCTCAACCTGAAAAGGAAGTGAAACATCTGGTTGACACAACACAGGAGCAGAAGAAAACCGGCGCTTAAGTTCCTGAAAGGCCCCCACAGCCGCAGGAGACCAATTAGCAACATCAGCACCCTTTTTAGTCAAATCAGTCAAAGGTTTAACAATACTGGAAAAATTTGCAATGAACCGACGATAAAAATTAGCAAACCCCAAGAACTTCTGTAGGCTCTTAACAGATGTAGGTTGTGTCCAGTCACAAATTGCCTGAACCTTGACGGGATCCATCTCAATAGTAGAAGGAGAAAAAATGTACCCCAAAAAAGAAATCTTCTGGACTCCGAAGAGACACTTTGAGCCCTTCACAAACAGAGAATTGGCCCGCAGAACCTGAAACACCTTCCTGACCTGTAGAACATGAGACTCCCAGTCATCAGAAAACACCAAAATATCATCCAAATACACAATCATAAACTTATCCAGATATTCACGGAAAATATTGTGCATAAAGGACTGAAAGACTGACGGAGCATTGGAGAGTCCAAAAGGCATTACCAAATACTCAAAATGGCCCTCAGGCGTATTAAATGCGGTTTTCCACTCATCACCTTGTTTTATCCGCACCAGATTATACGCACCGCGAAGATCTATCTTAGTGAACCACCTAGCCCCCTTAATGCGAGCAAACAAGTCAGTCAATAATGGCAATGGATACTGATATTTGACTGTAATCTTATTCAGAAGGCGATAATCTATACAAGGCCTCAGGGAACCATCTTTTTTTGCCACGAAAAAAAAACCTGCTCCCAGAGGGGACGAAGATGGACGAATATGTCCCTTTTCCAAGGACTCCTTAATATAATTCCGCATAGCAGTATGCTCTGGCAGTGACAGATTAAATAAGCGACCCTTAGGGAACTTACTGCCAGGAATCAATTCTATAGCACAGTCACAATCTCTATGAGGAGGGAGCGAATTGAGCTTAGGCTCCTCAAAAACATCCCTATAGTCAGACAAAAACTCAGGGATCTCAGAAGGAGTAGATGAAGCGATTGAAATCGGAGGTGCATGATCATGAACCCCCTGACATCCCCAGCTTAACACAGACATTGTTTTCCAGTCCAGGACAGGATTATGAGTTTGTAACCATGGCAGCCCCAGCACTAGTACATCATGTAAATTATACAGTACAAGGAAGCGAATCACCTCCTGATGAACGGGAGTCATGCGCATGGTCACTTGTGTCCAATACTGCGGTTTATTCATAGCCAATGGTGTAGAGTCAATTCCCTTCAGAGGAATAGGAACTTCCAGAGGCTCCAGACTAAAACCGCAGCGTTTAGCAAATGACCAATCCATAAGACTCAGGGCAGCGCCCGAATCCACATAGGCATCAACGGAAATGGAAGACAGTGAAAAAATCAGAGTCACAGACAAAATGAACTTAGGCTGCAGAGTACCAATGGCAAAAGATTTATCAAGCTTTTTTGTGCGTTTAGAGCATGCTGATATAACATGAGCTGAATCACCACAATAAAAACACAATCCATTTTTCCGCCTATAATTTTATGTTTAATCTCTTTTATTAAAGTATTAAAATAGTACAACATATCACAAATACAAACATACATATAGACTAAAGTAGTTACAAAACTTCTCAAAATAGTACGTGTTTTTTACTTCACGCAAATATGGTATCATCACAGAATCATATTTATTAGTTATTGCTGTATATGTTCCTTGCTCAAGTCTTCTATTCTTTCTTAGCATCTCGTATTGTCCACCACCTGTTGCCCCATTTTGATAATTATTTCGCTAAGCGGAAGTCTATTTCCAATTGCTATATTTATCCATAGAATCCGCCCAATATATCATTTATCCCTGACTGCAGCTTGCTTATGGTATAACGTCAGACTTAAAGGAAAGATAAGAAGAAAAGAGGAAAAAGAAAGGAAAAATGAGAAGGGTAAAGGAAGGATCATGCCTCCGCAGCCCTCTGAAACCAGCCCAAGAAAGCCGAGGAGAAACCTTACTGCCGGGAAAGTACCTCCCATTTCTCCATGAGAG
Organism: Ranitomeya variabilis; assembly: GCF_051348905.1. Taxonomy (NCBI): domain Eukaryota; kingdom Metazoa; phylum Chordata; class Amphibia; order Anura; family Dendrobatidae; genus Ranitomeya; species Ranitomeya variabilis. The sequence continues at coordinate 103,849,391 of NC_135234.1, forward strand.
CCCCGAAACTCCCAGAGTCCCTAAATAAAATCCAGGGTTGCCATGTCCGCAAGTACCTAGAGTTATCACCCAAAGCCTGTGCAAACAATTCCTCCATATGGTGGATATGTGAGAATTCTGTTAACCATTCAATCATGGACGGAATTTTCGTTGTACGCCAATGTCTAGGTATAAGCATGCGGGCTGCCGTCAAGCAAAACCTCAGGAGACTACTTTTTTGTTTGGCTATTGGTCCCGGTAGCATGGACAAGATGGCCATGTGCGGAGTAAGATTTATATCCTCTCCTGATATTTTATTGTAAGTCGAGAATACTTCTCCCCAGAAACTCTTTATCCCTGGACACTGCCACCAAATATGTAACAAAGTTCCCCTTGCGTTCCCACAGCGCCAGCACCCATCCGCCACCGAGGGGAATATGGCATGCAACCTCACAGGATATTGGTACCATCTAGTAAGAATTTTGAAATTCTTCTCTTGGGCATGGCTGGCCGGAGACATCCCATGAGCGCAGCGGTATGCCGATGTGATTTCCCTCTCAGTAAATGTGCATCCCATTTCCGCCTCCCACGCTCTAATATATCCCGGGATAACTGTTGAAGTCTCCTCGTTTAGTAATTTGTACACAAGAGAAATCTGATGCGATGGGGGTGTCTGTTGGGCGAATATACTCTCAAACTGTGTCAGAGAAGGTGGTGGTACTTCTCCACCAGAAATTCGTCTGACAAATGATTTTAATTGTTCATACTCTAACCAAGATAGTGTACGAGTAGGACATTCGTCTTGTAGCTCGTTGAGAGAGGAAAGACCCTTCTGCGATATTATTTGATATATTCTTTGATTGGATTCCACCCTCCATCCCAAAAACCTCTCGCAGTGAAGGCCTGGTGGAAAATCAGGATTAGCGAATATAGGAGACAATGGGACAGTTGTGCTCATTAATTTTTTCTTATATTTTAGCATGTCCCAACTCTTAAGGATCTCGCCAGCCATCATATCCCGACAACCCTCCCCTATTTTCTCTTTATTTCTGGTCACTATCCACGGTAAATTCCGCAATGGAACTAGGTACCCCTCCTGTTCCAGTCCAACCCATTGTTTGGTCTCCCGTCTATAATGCCAATCAAAAAGATGGATCAATTGTGAGGCCTGGTGGTATGTCTTTAAGTCTGGAAGTCCCGCCCCCCCTTGTGATTTAGGTCTCGTCAATGTTCTGTAACTCAGCCTAGATCTGTTCTGACGCCATATAAAATGTATTAGAGCTGATTTAATAGTCTTAAAAAAACTTTGAGGTGGTGTGATCGGTACCGTCTGGAACACATAAAGGAACCGGGGAAGCACATCCATCTTGAATGTGTTTATGCGGCCAAACCACGAAATCATTTTTTGATCATACTTTTTTAGATCCCTTATAGTTTTATTCAGTAGGGTTTCGTAGTTTAGTGTGTATAGTTTATTTAGATCTGAGGGGACCTGTATGCCCAAGTATTTAATGGCGCCAGCCTGCCATTTGAATGGGAAATTCTCCTTTGCCCTATCCACATCTCCCGATGGCAAAGTAATATTAAGTGCCTCAGTTTTGGTGTAGTTTATCTTAAAATTACTGACCTCTCCGTACTTTTTGAATTCAGACATTAATGCAGGTATAGTGATATGAGGTTGGGAAATGTATAGAAGAAGGTCATCTGCATACAATGAAGTTTTATAATGCTTCTGGCCTATCTTGATACCCCATACACTAGGGTTATTTCTTACTGCTACCGCTAAATGTTCCATTGCCACCGTGTACAACAAGGGCGAAAGAGGACACCCCTGTCTTGTTCCATTATGAATCCTAAAGGGGTCCGAGAGCCATCCATTAATTTTAATTGTAGCTGACGGGTTCGTGTATAGGGCCGCAATTTTGTATAAGAATCTATCCCCCAGCCCTATCTGTCGGAGAGCTGATTGAAGGAAGCTCCACCTCACTCGGTCAAACGCCTTTTCGGCGTCCACCGATATCAGTCCCAGGTGCTTCCGGTAGGTCCTGGCATGAGCGATCAAAGATATAGTCTTCAACACTCCATCACGTGCCTCTCTTCCCTGAACGAAACCCACTTGGTCTGAATGTATGATATATGGTAATAGGGGTGCAAGTCTGTTGGCCAGGATCTTCGCGAATAATTTCATGTCTATATTGATCAGAGAAATTGGTCTATAGTTAGAGACCACTGTTGGATCTTTTCCCGGTTTTGGCAATACTGTGATATAGGCCGCCAGAGATTGATGCGTAAACCCTGAGGACTCAGAAATGGAGTTATAAGTCCTTGTCATGTGTGGTGTTAACTGTTCTCTGAAGAGTTTATAAAACTGGGGGGAAAACCCATCAGGGCCAGGGCTCTTCCCGTTTGGAGTATTTTTTATGGCCTCATCCACCTCTTGTGTCGATATGTCTGCCTCTAGCTCATCTGTTATCTCTGTGGAAAGTCTAGGAAGTGGCGTGTCTGCTACATATTTATCTATTTTAGCCTGTATGTCCCCGGCGTGATTAGCCGAGTGCATACCCTCCAAGTTATATAGCTTCTGATAGTATTCTCGTATTGTTTCTAGAATCTCCCCTGGGTCGTGAGTCTCCGTTCCCGTACGTTTCTGAATTTTTGGAATGTAAGTCGTCTGAGTCCTAGGATGTAATAATCGAGCTAGGGGGCGGTCGCATTTATTGGCCTTATGATAAAGGAGACTTTTAAAATTATTTCTGAATTTCAGCGATTGCTCATTTAATAAATTTCTAAGGGTCTCCCTATGTTTAATTAATTCCCCTAGTATTACCGGTGACATAGTATTTTTATGTTTTTGCTCCAATACATATATAGTATCCATTAATTCTTTTGTTTTTTCCAATCTCTGTTTTTTAAGACGGGATCCGTGTTTTACCAGGATTCCACGAAGCACGCATTTTAGGGTCTCCCATTTCACCGGGGTCGAGGTGTCATCGTTTGCGTGATCTGACCAAAACTGTTCTATTGTCTTTTTTATGTCTGTCGTGCAATTCAAGTCTTTCAACAAATTGTCATTCAATCTCCAAGTCCAGGGACGATCCGCTACATCTGGTGGGGAAATTTCTAAGAACACCGGGGCATGATCCGACCATAAGAAGCTACCAATGGACGGTCGGGGGCGCCAGGATAGGGCATGATGGCTGACAAGAAAAAAGTCAATTCGGCTATAGGAATCATGAGAACTGGAATAGTACGTATAATCTCTACCTCCAGGATTATGTGCTCTCCAAATGTCCACCAGCTGCATCCCATGGATAGATTGTTTCAAAAGGGACAATTGCCTAGTGATTCCTCTCACATTTCGTGTTGAGGTATCCATTCGTGGGTCAAGGGTGAGATTGAAGTCCCCCCCTATCACCATCACCCCCTCAGCAAATTCCGCTACTCTCCTTAGGAAACCCCGGCCAGCCCTGGCCTGATTTTTGTTTGGGGCATACCACCCCGCAATAGTGTAGAGGGTTGTATGAATCCTAACTTTTAATAGTAGGTACCTGCCTTCTGGATCCGCATATGTGTCCTCAACTGTGTGCTGGAGGGACTTGTGGATCGCAATAGACACCCCCCTCGAACGACTTTCGGGGCAAGCGCTATGGAACCAAGTCGTGAAGTATCGGTCCTTGATAGTAGGGATATTGTTTTTTTTAAAATGAGTCTCCTGAAGTATAAGTATTTGTACCTTAAGCTTATGCATTCCATATAGGATTTGTGACCTTTTCTGGGGCAAGTTAAATCCCCTGGTATTCAGGGATCCCATAGTGATCTTTGGGTGCATTGTTGTCTGAGTCGTGCCTTCTCTCGCCCTACTGAGAGGGCCGCGGAGGCTAAAGTAGATCTAATTTATCAAAGAAATAGAGATAGTGAATAGAAAAGGTAGATAATTAGACACGTATTCAGTTTATTGCGAAATCAGGGTCAATATCTATCGAAACGTAGTACGTCTTTGAAGCCTGAAGTGGTGTGCTCTACGTAAGATGCCTTCTTATACCCTAAAATATGTGGTGGAGAAATGTGTTAACCGCCAATGCCGTTCAACGGGTTATGGCTTCTCCGTAGGGTCGTAAGCTATGTGCGATATGGAGTGAGACTCCCTCCTCCGACACAACCATCAGTAACCTCTCCTCAACTGAGGGGAATAAATGTTAACTTTAAATTGACTTAACCGGAACCTGTCATATAGCGAGGTAGGGCCAGAGTATGGTTTACAGTCTTTGTTCTAATGCCATTCAAATCTCCCAATTCTCCCTCATGCCCCAAATGAAAGCTACGCCAGACTTAAAAATAATGCAGGTGTGCAGGATATCAACGACGATTCAATGAGTTGTTATAAAATACTATCTACATACTATAATATAAACCAAAAACCAACCATCTTCCACGACACTCGTGAACTTATCATCCGCTTGGACTACCACAGTGGGGCAGAACAATGGCACAATATGTAGCACCCCTAGTGGGGGAGAAAGAAAAAAAAAAAAAAAAACCAAGAGAGGGGGGGAGAAGGGAAAAGGGGGAAGGGTGGAGAAAGAAAGGGGGGGAGGGAAGAAGGGAAAAGGGGGAAAGAGGAGGGGGGAAGGGGAGGAGGAAGGGGAAAAGGGAGGGAAAGGGAAAAAGGGAAGGGGGCATCGTTCTCTTGATTCCCATTAAATTCCTGTGGAAAGCGTCTGCCTTCTTTTTCTATGCGCTGTCTATCTTGAAGTCCTTGCGGAATCAATAACGGTCGTTGCTATGCAAGATATTCCACTCCATGGCACCAATCAAATGTTAGTGAACTGGAGTGTGGACATCCATCTGTGCTCCTGATCCTCATGAAAATGAAACCATATATATCCCGCAAACCCTTTCCCCCACCCAAACAGGCAGTCATGGAACCCACTCTGTCATGATCCTAACTTCATGGTTCTCTCCCTTCTTCGTTACCTCTGGGATCACGCCCTTCTCTATCCATTCTTCTGCCTGCTCTCCTCTGCCTTTGAGGGAAAAATTGCCTGGGAGGGTCTGCTCCTCTGTACTGTAATGGCAGAGAAGGCCATTCTGTGATTTCCACCCTTGGGATGTTAAGCGCCGCCGAAAAAGCAGGGATGCCGTTCGGATGACTCAGCAGGTGAACCCTGCCTTCTTTTTGGACACGTAGGCGGAACGGAAACCCCCAAGTGTATGATATATCATGCTGGCGTAAAATGTCTAGTAACGGGCGGAAAGCTTTCCTCCTCTGCAGAGTCCACCGAGATAGATCAGGCAATAGCTGGATTCTGGTATCTTTGTATTTTATGGTGTTCTCTATTCTTGCCTTGGACATCACTTCATCCTTTATTTGGTATCTATGCACCCGGCATATCACATCACGTGGAGGAGCCTGGTTTTGAGGTCTTGGACCCAACGCCCTATGAGCCCGGTCTAGTTCAAGGGGTGACTCCTGTGGACGCTGCAGAACAGAGTTAAATACTTGCTGCAGTGCGCCTCTTATGTCTTTGGGTGCCACTGTTTCTGGTAATCCTCGAACCCTAATATTGTTCCGCCTTCCCCTATTTTCGGCATCATCAAGCATATCTGCCAGCATTTGAGTATGATAGGATTGTTCTGCAAGCGTCTCATCCTGAGCATCTAATCTGGCCGTCAGAGCCGCGATAGCTTGGTCATGTACATTAACCCTTTCATTGCACTGTTGTATCTCATCCCTCAGGGTTGATAATTCTGCCTTATACGATGTCTCTAGGCGGATCACATATTGTTCCATGTCCTGTCTGGTGGGCATATCACGTAGTCTAGCATTCAACAAACCCATATCGAGTCCTGGGATCAATTGTGTGTTATATCCAAAGCCCTGTGAGTTATATGCAGGATAGCAGAGAGAGGGCATTATCTGTGGGGCCTGAGTTTGTGTGAGGCAACCCTCCTGAACTGGTTGGCCTCCCCCTACAACCACAACATCAGGGGCTATAACGTGCCTGGAGGATTCAGAGCTGCTTCTGGGGTAGGGGGACGCAGGGCTCTGAGATGGACCTTCATTGTAATCCATTTCACAATCTTCTTCTTCTGTCCTATGCACTTCCCCATCATCCTGTGTCTCTCCTGTCATTGCCAGCGCTGACCCCTGCTCTCCTCCCTCGCCTCCCTCCTGTGGCCCCCTCCCCTCCCCAGCTCCATCTTGAAGCACTGCTGGTAATGATTTATGTCCTCCCTCACATTTCCCAGTGCCAGAAGCAGCATCTCCACTGTGTCTCACCTCCTGTGTCACTGACCCGTCGGAGCTGCTTCCCGCCCCTGCTTCTGCTGTGTCAGCGTCTGTTACAGCGTCTGCTGTCTCCTTCTCATCCACTGTCACCATGTTTCTTAGGCCTTCTCCTCTGTCTGGACCGACCAGGAATTTTGTTATCTGTTGGGCTGCGGGCTCCTCTGCCACCGAGGGGGCCCCCGAGTATCCCTTCTTCTTTTTGGGACCCATGGTAGTGCTGTTGGGATCCGGAATCGTGCTCTGATATGGTATTTAGTCGGTTTTATGGAGGGAGCTCCTCTGCCTGCTTCCTCACTCCACCGCTGTCATGCCACGCCCCTTTCCGCCTATAATTTTGCCGTTCACTTCTGGACTGAATTCTATCACATTGCATAGTCTCAGGTGCCTGTTCAGAAGACACCGCCAACTGGTGCACGGGTTTGCGCTCCCGCAAACGCCGATCAATCTGTATGGCCATAGCCATAGACTCATTCAGACCTGTAGGCGTAGGGAACCCCACCATAATATCCTTAATGGCCTCAGAAAGACCATTTCTGAAGTTTGCAGCCAGGGCGCACTCATTCCACTGAGTAAGCACCGACCATTTCCGAAATTTATGACAATATATTTCCGCTTCATCATGCCCCTGAGAGAGGGCTAACAAAGCCTTTTCAGCCTGAATCTCCAGGTTGGGTTCCTCATAGAGCAATCCCAATGCCAGAAAAAACGCATCCACACTGAGCAATGCAGGATCCCCTGGTGCCAATGCAAATGCCCAATTCTGAGGGTCGCCCCGCAGGAAAGATATTACAATCCTGACCTGTTGAGCAGGGTCTCCAGAGGAGCGAGATTTTAAAGAAAGAAACAATTTACAAATGTTCCTGAAATTCAGGAAGGTAGATCTATCTCCAGAGAAGAACTCTGGAATAGGAATTCTAGGTTCAGACATGGGAGTGTGAACAACAAAATCCTGTATGTTTTGAACTTTTGCCGCGAGATTACTCAGGCTGGAAGCCAAACTCTGGACATCCATGTTAAACAGCTAAGATCAGAGCCATTCAAGGGTTAAGAGGAGGTAAGAAGCAGCTAGACAGCAATTAAGGGCTAGGCAGCAAAACTCTGAAGGGAAAAAAAAAAAAAAAAAAAAAATTTCCCTTAAACACTTCTTATTCTCCTGCTTCAGCCCAAACAATTAACACTTTGTGGGCCGGCTATACTGTCATGAATCCCAATGGCTAGGGATAGCACAGGACAAGCAAGGTACAAATATATAACGGACGAGCTCTAGGGTGATGGAACCTGGGCTGACCACTGCCCTACGCCTGACAAACGCAACTAGAGATAGCCAGGGAGCGTGCCTACGTTGGTTCTAGACGCCACGCACCAGCCTAAGAGCTAACTAGTACTGCAGAGAAAATAAAGACCTCACTTGCCTCCAGAGGAACGAACCCCAAAAGGTATAGTTGCCCCCCACATGTATTGACGGTGAAATGAGAGGAAGGCACACACATAGAGATGATATATATAGGTTTAGCAAATAGAGGCCCGCTGTAAACTAGAAAGCAGAACGATACAAAAGGGGTCTGAGCGGTCAGCAAAAAACCCTAATCAAAAAAACCATCCTGAGATTACAAGAACCCATGTGCCAACTCATGGCACATGGGGAGAACCTCAGTCCACTAGAGCTACCAGCTAGCATAGAGACATAATAAGCAAGCTGGACAAAAAACCAAACAACTGAAAATCAGCACTTAGCTTATCCTGAAAGATCTGGGAGCAGGTAGGCAGGAACAAAACAGAGCACATCTGAATACATTGATAGCCGGCAAGGAAATGACAGAAAGGCCAGGTAAAATAGGAAACACCCAGCCTCTGATGGACAGGTGGAAACCAAAGGCCGCAACCCACCAAAGTCACCCAGTACCAGCAGTAACCACCAGAGGGAGCCCACAAACAGAATCCACAACAGTTCGCTGGAGAAAAGGAATGAAAAATCAAGTTTTTTTTTTTTTTTAAAATGTTGTTTAAAATAAAGTTTTGGGTCACCTCCCGCCTCCCACCCCCGTGCGCCCACCCGCTTGCAGAGAAATACTCACTCAGCTCCCGCGATGCCTCCTCTCAGCGCCGGCAGCTTGTCATGTGTGAGCGGTCACATGGTAGCGCTCATTACAGTCATGAATATGCGGCTCCACCTCCCCTATGGACAAGCTGCCAGCGCTGGGAGGAGGCATCGCGGGAGCTGGGTGAGTATTTCTCTGCAAGCGGACGGACACACGGGGGTGGGAGGCGGGAGGTGACCCCAAACTTTATATTAAACGAAAAAAAAACAAAACCTTGATTTTTCATTCCTTTTCTTCAGCGAACGCTGCTGGGGAGAAGGAATGAATGCTGGCTTCAGCACCAAAAGCAGGGGACAGCGCATAACTGTAGCGCTGTTTCTCCTGTGGCAGTACGTGCACACGGAGGAGAGTGCACACTGTTCTCCGTGTGCACGTGTGCAGGCCGCTTTGCGGACCATGCTGCCGGAGAAACGCGGACATGTCTCTGTGTTTTGCACACGGACACACGGTCCTTGAAAATACGGAGACATGTGCATAGACCCATTCATTTGAATTGGTCTACGTGTGTCAGTGTCTCCGGTACGTGAGAAAACTGTCACTACACGTACCGGAGCCACTGACGTGTGAAACTGGCCTAATGTGTATTTGGCCTTGCCAATAAAGCTCATTTGATAAAGAAAGCTACTAGAAGTAGAAGTGTTTGTACTGAGACCAGGGCCGGACTGGCCATTGGGCAATTCTGGAAAATGCCAGAAGGGCCTGTCTGGTCATGGGCTGCCTTGTCTGCTACATTGTTAGCAGAATCAGTGTTCTCAAGACTCCCATACTGTTAACAGTTGTGATGGAGCACAAAGTCTCTGACTCCGTCACTTACCCCAGCAGGCCACGGGTATCATTAGAAATATTGGTCTTGTAGTAAATCTTGCTTTCCTCCATCCACGATATTGTTAACATATCCCCATCTGTTGCTTGGAAATGGGACAACATGGACCTGTGTGATTGCAAATGCCAGGGCTGAATTTTAGTCCCAGTCCGTACCTGACTGAGACTCAACTTTTGTAGTACTTCTTCCCCCCCCCACATTGAATGCCAGAGATGAGAGCTGAAGCTGTCAGTTTATCACACTCAGGTCTGCTGTGCTCCAGCACATGTCATCATTCTGCAGTGAGTAGAGCAGGCTATTTTTCAATGTTATTATGGGGGATAAGCTTCTCTTTCTCCAGGGTGTTGCTGCCTGCTTATGATTGGTCAGCGGCAGAAATAGGAAGTGAAATCTCTCTAGTAATGCCCACTTAGGCTACTTTCACACTAGCGTTAACTGCAATACGTCGCAAATGCGTCGTTTTGCCGAAAAAATGCATCCTGCAAAAGTGCTTGCAGGATGCGTTTTTTCTGCATTGACTAACATTAGCGACGCATTTGCGACGCATTGACACACATCGCAACCGTCGTGCGACGGTTGCGCCGTGTTGTGGCGGACCGCAAAAAAACGTTACATGCAACTCCGCCCCCACTTCCCCGCACCTCACAATGGGGCAGCGGATGCGCTGATAAAATGCATCCGCTGCCCCCGTTGTGCGGCGGAGACAACGCTAGCGTCGGGAACCTCGACCTTCGCACCGCTAGTGTGAAAGTAGCCTTAGGGTGCAGTCAGACGGCCGTATATCACGGACAACGATCACATTGCAGTGCACAGACTGGCCAGCGGCACTACCGACCCAATTGTAACCGCTGCATAGAAATACAAGCACTGGCCAGTCCGAGCTTTGCGATGTGATCGTCGTCCATGTCATACAGCCGTCTGACTATGCCCTTAGACTTACATTTTTTTAACTGTTTAGGTGCAAAATACTTTGATTGCTAATATCTCTGCGGTAGAGGCAAAATTAATAAACAAAATTTTTTATTCTGCTCTGCATTGCCTATTACATCTAGTGTCCAGCTCTTCATAAAAAATGTCATGAAAAGTCTTCTTCAAGATCTTCTAAGTACCAGATGTTTTCTTATTATGTTCTGATACGTAAAAAAAGAGGCTGTGCTGAGACTGTATATTCTTTCATGCAAAAACATAAGTGCCACATATTGTCGTACAAGGGAAGGTTACATGCCAGTTCCCAGGAAATTGTAGACTGACCATCTGATTGGGTGTCAGTACTTTGATGAAATCATCAAATAACAAAAATGGGTTGGAAGTGCTCTATACATGTCTGTGTGCCTGGCACCTTATGGAGAGATAGCTTTTAAAGTCGGAAGTGGATTCAAACTGATTCAAACTGAATAAGAAATATGACTGAAGATTACTCTTCATCATGTTGGATCCACTTTGGGTTTAGCTAAAAATATGCATAAAAAATTGCAGTGGTATTTAAAAAAAAGAAGAAAAAAGCGCTGTGTGAAAGTATGTTATAGAACCCTCTTATCTTTGTGTAAAAGTAATACTAAACAACCTGTCAGGATATTACTCCTGTGCAATCTCCTCAGATAGCATTGTGGCTTTTTTTTGTATTCTACTGGAAATTAGTTTTTAACCTGCCTATATATCAGTATATCTGATCTTTTTGTGTGATTTTATTCACATCTGATCTCATTTTCTTTTATTTATACCATACAGTAAACAGAACATGGCAAATAGAACAAGCTGCCAGGAAGGAAATCCAGCATGATACCAAATAAATTAATTTAAAATGACTGCAGTAGATAAAAAAATCTATGAAATAAATACAATAATAATAATGTCACTGTCTTCCATTGTTTGCCAAGTCTGCGTTGAACAGAAGATCTAAATTATCATGCACAAACTGCTTGCTAAGAATATAGTACCTGATGCAATATGTATGATTTTTATGCCAATTTTTTGGGGGGTTTTGTGTAATTTGCTGATTTTTTTATGTCCTAAAATTCATCAAAATTATGCACACGGTCATTAATTTTGCCCAGAATGAAAAATGTTCTTTAGTTTTGTCTTTAATTTGTTTGAAAGCTTTTTAGTTAAAGTTGCCTGTTCTGCTAAAATGTCCTAAAATTTGTGCCAAAATTTTAGGTGTACATATAATTACTCCATTGGAGGACTGGAGTACAATTGTGACAACATTTGTAACTTTTTGAAAAGTAGCAAGTGATGAATCAGGTGAAAACATCTGAAGACCCTAAACTCTGCCCACCACGGAGAACTATAAAAATAGACATAGACATAAAAAAAAGAAATACTTTTGAAACAGACGCAAATGGAAAGATAAGTTTGGCGCAAACAAAGAGAAAGGCCCAAAAGCTTGCCAAAAAATAGGCGAAAATGCAATATTGAATCAGGTGCCTATAGTGCGTGTCAGCAACATGCCAACAGAGGCTGTATTGTTTAGGTGTTGCTTCCATAACAACCAGTCTCTCTCAATTGTTAGATCAAAGCTCGACAATGTTCTGAAAGTGGATGAGGTAAACACAGTTTGGAATTAGTAAGAGTGCAATTATACTGTGCGATGGGCCAACTGTTGACAGGCAACTTGCGGTGGTCTAATAGCCTGTGCACACAGGCAGACCACTCTTCAGATGCGCACTGAGGATCTTTATTAGAGCACATAGGTGTAAGAGGGTGATGCTGTTATGGACAGTAAGGAACACGCTGTCACTTTAAGAGACTGCACCCCCTTGTCTGGTGTGATGGAATATTCTGCTTCTCCCCTGCAATAGACTGTGAATGAGCTGGACTGAGCAGAGGGTGGGGTGGAGCCTAAACAGCGAGTGTGAGCTAAAGCTGCTGCAGAGAGAACTTTGTGCTGTTTTCTGCAAGAGAGGACCCACAGCCTGTAACGGAGTGGACTTGTGAAATATTTGACAGACTTTTCCGGGTGCAGCGAGAGTGGCTGTCCTGTGTGAGTTTGAGAAGCCACGAAGATACTGAGAAAGGCATTTACAGTTTCCAGGAGCATCTCCAGGACCCAGAAGCAAGGAGAAGACCACGTTTCACGGAGCTGGCAGAAAGCCGTGCGCACCACTGTACTAGACTTTTGGGGGCCCCCCGGGACTGGATCTGAGTCCCCAACATCACCGTGAGTTTGTTCCTGTTTTGTGCACATGTTAGTGCCTAGTGTAGGCTTCAATAGTCAGTACACGGGAGCCGTGTGGCCTGCTTAGTAAAGGCCAGGGTGGGTATACGTATAGTAGCATCATTATTTGTTTATTGTTTGCATTTGCTTGTGTGGCATATATTGAATCTGTGACAGTTGGAGCACCATGCTATTTGACGGCCAAACTAAAGAATATAACTCTTGTAAATTATGTTTAGCCATTGCATACCCCTGTTTGCATCTTCCTCATCCACTTCATTCCTTGCCTTCCAATAAATCTACCCTTTGTTGTTTGCACCTCATCTTGTGTACTGTAGTCTTCCTGCACCGTGGTGGTCCTCCGGCCATCACTTCATAGGCTGCCACTGTTCTCGGCAGCGCAAGTCCTGTGATGGGCTGCTGAGAACAAATATCTTTTGTGCAGCACAAAAAATCATCTCACTCAATGAATGAGCATTTTACTCGTTTGTTGGGTGATTGGCATCCTGTTTAGAATGCACTATTATCCTTCATCATAATCGGGCAATGTAACTGGACCTTAAGCCAATGGTGAAAGACATAGCTTGTGTCCTTAAATACATGTCTAAAAGTGTGTTGCTGACATTACTACATTGCTATAGATATTAAATCTGTCAGCAGGATGTCATCCCTCAATCCCCAAAAATAAATAAATTATATGTTCAGGTAGCACTTTAAAAAATAAGTCCAGAAATACCTTTACATGTCTAGTCCGTTTCTCCATTACTTAGAAATCAGAGTTTAATTTTATATTTTAAATGAGTACAGAACTGAAGCCTCTGTCACTCCAGCTCTGTTCTCCATCCAGTGCTGCTTTCCTCCTGCTTCACTGACAGCCTCTATGCTGTGTGACTGTTACAGGTATGTCAATTGCAACAGACTGTCGCTCTGCATCTGGCTGCAGAATGTCTCTGCGTTTGGCATTACAGACACCTTCTTAATCCTTCAGACTCTTGGACCCAGTGGCAACCTCCCTCTTGTTGACACACCTGGACCTGGGGGTTTACAAATCCCCAGTCTGCTATAGAGAGTCGCCGGTGATATTAACATTTTTCCCTTGTGAAGGCTTTTGTCACGCTGCTGCAATGCAGGTAGGTGCAGGCTCCACTAGATGGAAGTAGAGTGGAAGCAAGTCTGCGCCTAAACAGAGCTGGCCTGCAGTGCAGCAGTATGGCTACCACTAGAGGCAGCAGAATAGTCAAACAAGCCGGGTCAGACACTAGACTGTAGCGCAGTGCCAAAAGAATAAGCAAACTCACGGTCAGAGACAAGCCAGGGAATCAGTAACTGTCAGGAGCGGATAAGCCATTGGCAAAAGACAGAAGCAGGTCAGGATACAAGCCATGTCAAAACCAGAGAGTCAGCACACTAAAGGGAAACATTGAGTCAAAGCGGGAATAGGGGAAAACAGAGACATAGGTTCAGACAGAAAACGCAGCAGGGCAAATCAGAGCAATCGGAGTCAGCTACAGCAGCCCTAGACAAAAACTATAACTGACATCGTCTGCAGGAAGCAGCAGCGATAAATAGCCAACCTGAGCCCAGACTGAGGCTGGGAAAGGTTAACTCTTGACATGACCAGACCGGGAGAAAGGGAAAATAGGACTCAAAACCCGGTCTCGATCATGACAGCTTGGTGCTATAGCAGTTGGTTAACTTCCTCTCTTGAGCTGTTTGAGGACAATTGATGTTGCCTCTCTGAGTCTGCTCAAGCTATTGTCTGTCTATATTTTTGTCTTTAGTTTACAGTGGGGATTGACCAGCACTCATCCTCTCCCCATCCCTATCCAGGGCCTTGTTCTAGGGAAATACAGGGCTTAGGTTCCTGCTTGGTGATTGGTGAGGAACCAATTTAGGGATGGTAGGGCAGGTAGGATATTACCAGATCTTCCTAGGGGTCTCCACTCACCCTTTCACTAGCGTCTGGGCTTCCTTCCCCTCATCCCTTTGTGTTGCACTTAGTCTTCCCACACAGTGCGTGACATTATCAATGGCCATGCATATTTAGGGAAAAAAACAGAAAAAAAACCTGACACCTGGATTTATTTGTGTATGTTTTTTTCCCCCTGGCGTGTTTTTTTTTTCTCCCTTGGTTACGGATCTGGTTGCAGGGCTGGCAGAACAGCTATGCTGTCTGTCTCTGGAGGTGACTGGTCCAACTGGAACTCAAGGTTGCCCTCTCGGACAGGTTTTCCGTAGGTATAGACAAGTTTTTTGTTTTCAAGGAAGCTTGCAAAATGTATTTTAAACTTCATCCTCACTCCTCCAGAAATGAGGAGCGAGTTGGTATTGTGATCTCTCTGCTACAAGGAGATCCTCTATCCTGAGCTTTCTCTTTGCCGCAGGATTCAATTTGTCTCCAGTCTATGTAGGGATTTTTTTAACTCTAGCCCTTATCTATGATGACCCTGACCGAGTCGCCTTAGCTGAGTCCAGGTTGCGTCACCTTCAGCAAGGGTATTGGTCAGTGGAGACATATTGCTTCAAATCTCTTAGATGGGCAACTGATACTAAATGGAATGACCAGACTCTCAGAAGCTAATTTATTCAGGGTCTTACTGAAAGGTTGAAGAATGCCAAAGAGCCAAAGGGCAGTGTATGAAACCCCTCAGTCCTTGGAGGCTCCCTTGTCATTGGCTATTCGCGTTGATAGATGCCTTCAGGATTGATCGCTAAGACCACCCTCTCCAGAGCCTCCTTTTCAGGTTATTGCCTCTTTGCCAGGGGAGCACTCTAGTGGTGAACCAGTTCTGGGGGAGGTGGAGGAACCCATGCAGTTAGAGGGTGCCTCTGCATTGTACATGTCCTCGGATATTCATAAGAAAATGTCTGTGAGGCACATGTGAAGTCAACATGATCACTCCATCCCTAGATGAATTCATTGAGTGGTGTAGCTTGTAAAATGATGTGGCTTATGGAGGGTTTCTCTTGTTCTGGCACCCCAGGGGCTCTGCCAATGTGACATGGCACCCTCAAACAATTCCAGCAAAATCTGAACCAAAATATGGCGCTTCTTCCCTTCTGAGGTTTGCACTGTGCTTCAAAAGTAGTTTTTGACCACATATTGGGTAACAGTTTACTCAGGAGAAACTGCAAAACAAATTGTATGGTGCAATTTCTCCTGTTACCCTTGGGAGAATAAAAAAATGGGGCAAAAACAACATTTTTGTGGGAACAATTAGATTTTTTTAGTTTCACAGCTAAACGTTATAAACCTCTGTGAAGCACCTGTGGGTTCAAGCTGCGCACCACACATTAGATACATTCCTTGAGGTGATTGGTTTCCAAAATGAAGTCACTTGTGTGGGGTTTCCACTGTTTAGGTCAGGGGTGGAAACCTCAGGCCCCAGGGTCATTTATGGCCCTCGATGACCTTTTATCAGGTCCCCGAGCAGATTCTCAGGGACTGCATTCTTGGGCAGGGAGGTGTATTTTGATTAAAACCAGCTCGTTAATTTCTTCTTGCTCTGTCAGCACACACACACAGTGTTCACTACTGAACACTGAAGGGCATGCAATGAAAGATTACATCCTGAAACCAGTGCCAGAGTCAGGATGTACTTTGTGGGCGGAGTTTGTACGGCCCCCGAAGGATGGTATAAATATCCAAATGGCCCTTTGCAGAAAAAAGATTCCCCAACACTGGTTTAGGCACTTCAGGGGCTCTCCACACTAATGATTCCAGCAAATTTTGCTTTCAAAAAGTCAAATGGTGCGCCTTCCATTCCAAGCCCTACCGTGTGACCAAACAATAGTTTTCCTCTACATATTGTGTATCGGCGTACCCAGGAGAAATTGCACAATAAGTTTTGAGATTTTTTTTTTGAGATCTATTTTCTCCTGTTACCCTTGTGAAATGCAAAATGTGGAGCTAAAAGATAATTTTTATGGAAAAAAATTTGATTTTTTTTATTTTCACGGTTCAATGTTATAAATATCTGTGAAGCACCTGGGGGTTAAGGTGCTCAGTCACCACACATCTAGATAAGTTCCTTCAGGGGTATTATTTTAACAATGTGTTCGGTTGGGGGAGGTTTCTACTGTTTAGGCACATTGGGATTCTCCCTATGCAACATGGCGTCCGCTCTCGATTCCAGCCAATTTTGCGTTCAACAAGTCAATCGGTGCTCTTTCCTTTCCAAACCCTGCCATTTGTGAAAGCAGTAGTTTCCCCCCACATATGGGATATCATGGTGCTCAAATCTTGGAGTCCATTTTCTCTTGTTACCTCTGTGAAAATATAAAAATGGGTCTAAAGTAACATTTTTGTGAAAAAAAGTAAAATGTTCATTTTTTTTTGCTTCCACATTACTTTGATTCCTATGAAGCACTTGAAGGCTTAATAAACCACTAGAAGGTGGTTTTGAGCACCTTGAGGGTTGCAGTTTTTAGAATGGTGTCAATTTGGGGTATTTTCTGTCATGTAGGCCCCTCAAAGTCACTTCAAATGTGATGTGGTCCCTAAATTTTACAACGAGATGGGAAAATTCACATTTTTTCATTTATTTGAATAATAATTCTGCACAGTAAAAGTTTCCCAATAATTCTGCAAACATAGATATTTTCCTAAGAAAGACAAAATGCCACTGTTTCTTTTCAATTTATTCAGCATTAAGGTTTATTAAAGGGATCTTGTCAACAGGATTGTTCACAGTAACCTACAGGAAGTATCAGGTCAGCACCGTTACACTCATTAAAATTATACCTGGGTGATGAAATCCGTCTTGTGGTTGTTGTTTAATCTTTATTTGTAGTTTTCAGTTAATAAGATTTTTGTGTTATGGGGCGACCTGATCCCTC
Organism: Ranitomeya variabilis; assembly: GCF_051348905.1. Taxonomy (NCBI): domain Eukaryota; kingdom Metazoa; phylum Chordata; class Amphibia; order Anura; family Dendrobatidae; genus Ranitomeya; species Ranitomeya variabilis. Next base: position 103,866,577 of record NC_135234.1, read on the forward strand.
AGTAACCTGCCCCCTATTTTACATACTGAATATTATATGTATTGAAAAAATAATAATATTCAGCAGGTGCCTTAGTTGTAGCACGATTGCATGTATAATGTCCATGTCATTATTTTATTTGGTGATATACATGTATTTAGAAAAAAACTAAATGTCTCTCAAAATGGCGCTGCCGCAGCAGGGGGTGGCGCCACCGGTTCAGTCACTCTCTGAGTATATAGAGCGGCACTGACTGACAGTCGGACGCAATGTAGAGCCAGTGTCAGAGTGGCTACTCTGTACACTCAGAGAGTGACTGAACCAGCGCTGCCCCCGCCCCTATGACTGAATACCGAATGCTGGAGAGAGAATAAAGATCATTTTCTCCCCCTGCATTCGGCTCCGTGCAGGCGCTGGACAGCATCATAACGCTGTTAACCTGCATATAAACCCCATATCTGCAGGTTAACAGCGTTAATCCTGGTGATAGTTTCCCTTTAAACTGTGTTCACATGGCCACAATCACACATTGTTTTGACGTGATTTTTCAAAATTTCAGTAATAGCTTTGCAGTTCTACGGCAATACACGTCAGAGAACGTCATTCAGACTTAAGAAATTTGAAATCACAATTTTGTACAACCAAACGTTTGAATTCAAGGGGTTCATTTAGTTGATAAAAAGAAGATGGAGATTAGCAACAGGATCAAAAAATAGACCTAGTTATCACAAGTAAATGAGGAAGGAGCTCACACATTCCCAGGTGATCTGTAATAATCCTTACAACTACTTCAGGCTTGAAGCTTTCTGCAAATGGTTATACAGTATCCAGGAACTTGAAAGAGTTTTATAGTGGATTTGTAAAAAGATGTACATGCTAGTATGGGGTTATGTACATGGGTTGTATGAAAGAAAATATGGCACCCATATCAGTTCTACTGCTTATGAATCAAGTAGAACAATAATAATGACATGTAACTCCAAAAGCAATCTGCTTAATAAAATGTCCTAAGAGGCATCATACGCTAGCTAAAGGCGTGCCTACAACTCCATACTAAAAATGCAGCCATGTAGGCCAGAGCCTAAGAGAATAAATAGGAGTACTTATTAAAGGGGTTGTCCAGGTTGGACATGAAATCCACCTAACAGTTGTCTTGTCCATTCCATACTTTTTTCAATAAGGATGGTGTGAGATACTTTGTCAAATGCTTTGCAGAAGTCAAGATATACTGTATCTACAGCATTTCCCTGATCCACCCAGTCAGTAATTCTGTCAAAGAAGGAAATTAAGTTAGTCTGGCATGATTTATTAGTTACAAACCCATGCTGACTCTGGTTATTAACTTTATTCTTATCCAGGTACTTACATACAGTACAGACCAAAAGTTTGGATACACCTTCTCATTTAAAGATTTTTCTGTATTTTCATGACTATGAAAATTGTACATTCACACTGAAGGCATCAAAACTATGAATTAACCCATGTGGAATTATATACTTAACAAAAAAGTGTGAAGCAACTGAAATTATGTCTTATATTCTAGGTTCTTCAAAGTAGCCACCTTTTGCTTTGATGACTGTTTTGCACACTCTTGGCATTCTCTTGATGAGCTTCAAGAAGTAGTCACCGGGAATGGTTTTCACTTCACAGGTGTGCCCTGTCAGGTTTAATAAGTGGGATTTCTTGCCTTATAAATGGGGTTGGGAACATCAGTTTTGTTTAGCAGAAGTCTGGTGGATACACAGCTGATAGTCCTACTGAATAGACTGTTAGAATTTGTATTATGGCAAGAAACCTCAGCACCGGAGAATGCCAAACCTGGACAACCTCTTTAAGCCAAATGTGTAAGGAGCTGGGCACAGACTAAAGACTATTTGCCAATGCCCATAGAGGGGAGACCACTGCTCTACGGGATGTAGACTTTTCCAGCACGCACCACCGGTTGCATCGATATTGTTGTATTTTATTAGATATTTGCTTGCTGTGTTTTATTAATGATTTGCTTGCTTGTCAGTTCATCCTCAGGAATCAAATTTATTTGCTTGTCCCATTCCATCAGCCATGACAGTGGTCTGTGGCCAATGAAAGAAAGAGGGATTACTGCCTCTTACCTGCTGACGTCCGTGGCTCATCTTTCATTTGCTGGCCTGCGGTGTCAAATGTGTGTCATGCCACAACAATGACATTGCTCCAGGTTGTTAGAACCAACTCAAATATAAGACTTTTTTTCTTTAAACTGTGCGCTATCCTCTTTTCACAGAGCAGATTAGCAGAATAAGTCTTGCTACTGTTCCTCATAAACAACCTTGCTTCCCTATTTCAGCATTTCCGTAAATGTATCCGTTTAGGAAAAGAAAATTCTATGGCTGCTAAAGAGGGTAAAGTCTAGTAGAATCAATTTGACATTAAAGTGGGATGTGTTTTGAAACAAAGAAATAACTGTGATAATGGGGAAAACGACTTTGAAAACAGGGCATAATTGTTCTATAAGTAGATTACATGTTTCACCAAATAGCACATTCACATTATTTAGGCAACTAAGCAATCTAATAGGCTTCTCTTCTTCTGGTTTACAGGTCTGTTATGATCCTAGTGGCAAGGATCGCAGGTCGGACTAGCTAAGTAACTGAACAGACTACTAGCTCTGGGGAAGTGGTAACTAGATTGACCGCAACCTGATCCTATCCGCAAACAACTATAGGCAGCCGTGGAACGATACCTAAAAAATCCTAGACGTCTCGTCACGGCCTGAGAAACTGACTATTCCTGAAGGGAAAGTAAGTCCTCACTTGCCTCATTGGAAGACCCCAAAGATATAGAATAGCCCCCCACAAATATTAACGGTGAGTTAAGGGGAAAGCACAAACGCAGAGATGAAATCAGATTTAGCAAATGAGGCCCGCTAATACTAGATAGCAGAAAATAGGAAGGAAACTGTGCGGTCAATAAAAAACCCTATTCAAAATATCCACACAGAGATTGCTCGAGCCCCCGCACCAACTAACGGTGCGGGGGAAGCAACTCCGTACCCCAGAGCTTACCAGCAAAAAGAAATCACATGTTAGCAAGCTGGACTAGACTCATCATACACAGAAATCATATTGCAGGCAGATGAGCAAAAAATATTCAAACAGAACTTAGCTTATCCTGAAGAGGCAGAAAACGAGATAATCAGGAGTAATCAGAATAGCACTGAATACATTGACAGCCGGCAACAAGTAGAAGTGAAGCAGAGCTAAATAGGAGCCTCCCTGGTGAATAACGAGGCAGCTGATCCAGCAGACCCGGCAGGATAATAAACCAAACCACCATGGGGAGCCAAAAAACCAAAGTCACACAATACCATCTGTGACCACAAGAGGGAGCCTGAAAACGGAGTTCACAACACAGGTCAATGCTGCTACTTGTATACTTTTATGATGACCTTCTGCTGTATGTTGCAGGTTTGCTATGTGCAGGCAAGATAAGATGGTGCTGGAAATATGAGAAAACTTGTGATCATCTCCATATCATCTATTGTAATGACTCAAGGATCTCTTGGGGCTCTAAACTTGGGTTTGGACAGTATTGGGTTGCCTGCCGTTTATGAAGAATTATCAGATTTTCACTCTTAAAACCATTGCTGTTATTTCGCCAACTCCTTCTTGAATGTTGTAGTCCATTGTGTCAAATAAAAATTATAGTTACCTCTCGCACCTGTGCCATTCCAGTCATGTTTGCGCCAGGTCTCCCAACACTTGCATGACATTGTTCTAACATGTGAGTGCTGCAGCCTATCAGTGATCGCTAACTACCTGCAGTGGTCATGTTGCTTAACCTGGCACTCACAATGTAGGAATGATGCCTGTGCGGGAGATGAGTATACATTTTTTTTCCCCATTTTACAGTGGGGACTACAGCATTTAATAATGGATAACCTCTGTAAAGAGGCATGTAACTTGGAGGAAGGAATCCCAGGTTCAATAATTACAGCTGAAAGTTCATACATGCACTATAGACTAACCAAGTATACTCTAACAAAACATTCAGCCACATCTGGAAGGCACAAGCATGATGTCCTAAACTACAATACATAGGGGAAGAGCCCTTAAAAGGATTTTCTCAATTTGTCTTGAGGAGCACAACACTCCCTTGCCTCCTGGCTTCCTGCTTGTTGGGCAGTGAGTGGTATTGTCCTGATTGATTGATGGACAAGACCACCACCATGGTCACTCTACTGCCCAGAAGTGTGCGCTCTCTGATGCTGCAAACTTAGGATCTTTGCGGCTACAACACTTGGGGAGTGCATCGAGTACTGAAGCGATCTGAATTAAGGTATCTGGACACTTTCAGAGCAGAGCTTACAATCACTATATCAAAGAGCTTGTAAGTGCTGTGCTCCCTGCCTAAAGACTGACCACCATCGATACACTGCAGCAGTGGATGGTAACCAGACAATGAGAATCATATTAATAATCACCTCCATTCTTCCATTCTTGAGATTATTGAATACTTTAAAAAATTAATGAATTGAAAGGTTGTCTGCTTTTACCATTTATTTGTTTAAATACTTTTCAATTTTTCCCATCATAGGTAAAAATTCATATAGGTCATAGAATACCTACAGTAAGTACAACTATACACATATACTACAGAGAAGAGGCAGGTATCAAGAGAAAGACACAGATGGCCATTGTTTTGTGTCATAGTGGCAGTATTTATCTGCAATGCATATCAAGAGACAGGATATTGTTTTTTTTCCAGAGTTTTTTTTAAAGATCCTGTAGTGTTCTTACTACTTTATTGTAATATGTAGACGGAAAGCTTTTGGTAGTGATGATTGTCACAAAATGGAGTGGTGACTCTCAAAGCTAAATACACATGGAGCGCCCCCACGTGTAAGGGCAATGGGGTACTCGGTACCGGGTCTATCTCTCTCGGTTCTGGGAATGTCACTGTGGCCCGACCCGGTCCGTGGCCCTTCTGAAGGGCGTCCACTTAAAGGAGTAGTTGTTTGTACGGTGTTTCGTGACGCCACCTGTGGTATTCGGTCAGGGTGACCGACGCTGCTAGGGGTCCGCTGGGGTGATGGAATGGCAGCTAGATGGTGTACCTTCCCACAGGTGAAGTATGTCCCCAGGGCTTCCCAGATGTGTAGGTGGTGATGGTGGACGTCATAAGGCGCAATGAATAACGAGGACACAAAGGTTGCAGTCTCTTTATCTTTTACTGAAGACTTCAGAGTCCACAGTCCAGAGTACCGTTCACAGGGCAGGCTGAGTCCGGCCGGTCCAAAGGCACATCCAGAGTTCCCTTATCCAAGTGGAAATCAGTAGCCTTCCTACTAGCGCCTGTGTGTTGTAGTACCTCCCTGCTGAGCACCACGGGATAGTCCTCACAACTTTTGTGGATGTTTCTGATGTTCTTTCTCTCTCTGTCCCCCAGATGATATGGATAGGACAACCCGTATGACGGGGTAGGCCTGGAGCTATTTTATAGGGACCCTAGAGACGCCCCTCTCCCACAATTTGCCTCCGTGTCTTCATAGGTATTAAGGTCGGGCAGCCAACTTGGAATCAACTGTCCTGCCGGTCTCTGAAGTAATACATAGAGTCAATTACTCCCTCGGTGTTCCGGCCACCGGCTACGCGCCTCAGAAGGAGGCTGCCGATCTCGGGGCAGAACTCCTCCCGGTATTATCTCCTTGTGCTGTGACTTCGTTTCTCACTCTCCACAATATACTTCGCTTTGTGTCCTTTCTTAGGATACTGCCGCAATGAAGTGCAGGCGCAGCTCCGTAACGTTCTATCTCGTGCTTGGCCTCTGACAGGATCCCACCCCTGACAGGGACCCTCTGTCTGCAGCTCAGATGTTCCACCTTCTCCCCCTGTCTGCCTGACAGGTTCTCTCTGGGTCTAACCCAGGCAGCTTCTGACTGACTTCCTATCCAACCCACCAGTTTTACCCGTGTGTGAGGAGTGGCCTAGTAGATAGTACGTTTGCTCCCCCTGGTGGACTGGAGTGTGAAGTGTAGTGTGTGACTGTGATACCTGGTCTGGTGAACTCCTTTAGTACCATCAGACGTAACATCACTCCCCCTGGTGGAAGAGCGACATTACTGCAACGACAAGGACTCTGGGCGCTGCACTTGCCCCCCCGTTAAATCCAATACTCCCGGATTGGGAAAAGAAAAACAACAATACATGTTAGCAAAAGACATACAACATTTTTGGAATGCTGTAAGCAAGTAAATATAAAAAGGCTTCCCTTTATAGGAGGTGAGAACACTTGAACGTTGCAAACAAAAGAAAACATATTTACATTGTGCAAAAGCAAATTGGAAACAGTTATTATCTATCTATGAAACCAATTACCCATACAGGTATTCTACCTACTAAATGCAAGGATCCTCTGAGGGTGTATTATAAAACGTCTTTCACTTTCACATATGCAGGACTATCCGTCTACCCCTACGGGCCTACTGCATTTCTCTTCTCAAGAGCTCAGCATTGTATTCTCAACATTATCACTATTTAACCTTTTAGCTACATACTACTTCTATGTAAAACATTATTACTATCTATCTATTTAAGGCAACATTATCACGTTTTGACTAAGTGCAACAAGTAAACATTCCCTTTAAGAAGAAATCTCAAGTCTCTTCTGAGGTAGTGCAAACAATCAACAAGTCAGTTATTAACTTTCAAGTAAGAACTTTCACGCTGTAATCAGGAACAGTCTCTTCAAAAAGCTCTTCTTTGTAAAACCAGTAGAGAGCACCTTTAAGAAGGTGCAAACTATTTACAGCGACAGTTTGTGAACCATTCACCATCCATGATTCGGCAGTCTTTTAGAAAAAAGTAGAAAAACTGAACTTGAAACAATAGGGATCCCGGGTAAACTACGGGATCCCTTTAAGAAGAATAACCCTGGACGGGTTTTTTAAGCAGCAGGAAACATGAAAACAAACAGTTTTAAACGAACTATGTACATTTTTCAGTTCTCCGAGGTTTATTCTGGCAGTCTCCACCTGGGCTTTACCTGACAGGTAGCCCTCTGTGGCTTAGGAAGGCTCAAATCCAAGTCCACTCCCTGCGCCAGGTGCACTACATGAGTTTGTTCTCCCTGCACGGTCAGGTCGTGCGCGGCAGTGAAAGTCTGTGTGGTCCGGTGGATGATGCCAGGGACGGTAGGGGTTGCTGCGGCTGCGTCAGCGGTAAGTTCTTCCTCCAGGGTCCTGGATACCGCCAAGAGGGCTGTGCATCTCTGTACATCCCGGGCCCACCAGCCGTTCCCTTTTTGGTACCGGCGGTAGGTTACCGCATCTCCAGGTTTCAGGACGGGGTCTCCACTGTTTCCACACAAGCAGGACTCTACCTCCTCCCGGGTGACGTGGACCCTCACAGACGACCAGAGGTGTATCTAGCGTTTCTGGCACCCGGGGCAAGAATTCATTTTGGCGACCCCCCCCAAGGACATATGCCCCCCGTCAGCCCCATCATTGCCCTCTCCTCCTCCACCATCCCCATCATTGCTCTCTCTCCGTCAGCCCCATCATTGCCCTCTCCTCCCCCCACACACACCATTCACTTCTCTGCACATTCCCCTGCAGCGCGATACACACACACACCCAATACTGAGCCACACACACACACATACACACATTCACACACACACATACACACACACTCACATACACACACACATACACACATTCACACACACACATACACACACACACACACACACTCACATACACACACACATTCACACACACACACACACATTCACACACACACACACTCACACACACACACATACACACACACACTCACATACACACACATTCACACACCTCTCACCTCTCCTCGCGCTCTGCCGCAGCATCTCATCGCCTTCCTCTGACACAGCCGGCCGCTGAATGATGACATCATCCAGCGGCGCATCTGTGTGAGAGGAAGCCAGAGGAAGCAGGAAGACAGATCGCTGGGCAGCGGAGCTGCAGGGATTTCTCCCTGCCCGCCACAGCCACTCTGCAGGGGCTCCCCTCCACCTCTGCACACATTGGGAGCCAGCACTCTGCAGCTTCTCTGTGCCGGCTGTCAGCTTGACAGTCGGCACAGAGAACAGCTGACTCCCAGACCGGGGGCGGCAGAATGCAACCGCCGGGGGAGACACTGTGGACCGCTGAATTAGGCGGCCCGACTGCGCACCTCTGCTGGCTGCGCCCGGGGCACATGCCCCGGCTGCCCCCCCTAGATACGCCACTGCCGACGACCCGATCTCTTGTACAAATTTCTTCCCTTTCTGAGGTTGGTAGATCACAACACCCCACTTCGGCAAGGAGACATCCAGTAACTCACCTCGAACTTCCCGCTCCACTTCTCTCACGTACTCAGCAATCAGGTGCCTCCGATATTCCCCCCATGGGAAGGGCCCAAGGTCCGGCCCCCCCGGTGGTCTGGGGTCAGGCGACGGGAATGCCGGGGCTCCAGCAGTCGCGGTGATGAGCGTATCAGGTGCGGAAGGAAGACGGTCCCCCTGGTGACCGCGGCACCGGGTACCTGCACTTGAGACCACTCTTTCGGCGCCACTCCACTCCTCTGGGGAAGGCATCAGGGCTGGTGACGGCGCGGGTAGCGGACTCCCCATAGGCAGCTCCCAGGGGTCCAGGCTCTCCAGCGGTCGCATGTTGGAGTAGTCCTCCGGTGACAGGGGTCTGTGCAGGGCCATTCTTTTTCGGAGGTCCCCTCTGGTCTCCAGCTCCATTCCTTCTGAATCATAGTTTTGTTTCTTCGGCCTCCGCCCGCCATAGAGAATTAGGAGGCGGACCTCGGCTGCTGACGGACACGTCCTCAGGATACAGAAATATTTAGACTGGGCGGTCATTATTTTTCGCGCTTCTCAGTTCGTTCACGCCCACTACTCCACGCCCTTCTTCTCCTGCGCTCCTCGTGGCGCTATAATGGCGGCAGTTTTGGCGGGAATTTTGGCGGCAAATGGCAATACACAGTCTTTCAGCAAATCACAGTTCTAATACAGTTCTGACACAGTTCTTAGGCACACATGACCTGATTTTCAGGCTTAAGTAAATTCTGTTCGTGACGCCAAAAAAAAGATGGGGGCCCCCACGTGTAAGGGCAATGGGGTACTCGGTACCGGGTCTATCTCTCTCGGTTCTGGGAATGTCACGGTGGCCTGACCCGGTCCGTGGCCCTTCTGAGGGGCATCCACTTAAAGGAGTTGTTTGTACGGTGTTTTGTGACGCCACCTGTGGTATTCGGTCAGGGTGACCGACGCTGCTAGGGGTCCGCTGGGGTGATGGAATGGCAGCTAGATGGTATACCTTCCCACAGGTGAAGTATGTCCCCAGGGCTTCCCAGATGTGTAGGTGGTGATGGTGGACGTCGTAAGGCGCAATGAATAACGAGGACACAAAGGTTGCAGTCTCTTTACCTTTTACTGAAGACTTCAGAGTCCACAGTCCAGAGTACCGTTCACAGGGCAGGCTGAGTCCGGCAGGTCCGAAGGCACATCCAGAGTTCCCTTATCCAAGTGGAAATCAGTAGCCTTCCTACTAGCGCCTGTGTGTTGTAGTACCTCCCTGCTGAGCACCACGGGATAGTCCTCACAACTTTCGTGGATGTTTCTGATGTTCTTTCTCTCTCTGTCCCCCAGATGATATGGATAGGACAACCCGTATGATGGGGTAGGCCTGGAGCTATTTTATAGGGACCCTAGAGACGCCCCTCTCCCACAATTTGCCTCCGTGTCTTCATAGGTATTAAGGTCGGGCAGCCAACTTGGAATCAACTGTCCTGCCGGTCTCTGAAGTAATGCGTAGAGCCTATTACTCCCTGGGTATTGCGGCCACCGGCTACGCGCCTCAGAAGGAGGCTGCCGATCTCGGGGCAGAACTCCTCCCGGTATTATCTCCTTGTGCTGTGACTTCGTTTCTCACTCTCCACAATATACTTCGCTTTGTGTCCTTTCTTAGGATACTGCCGCAATGAAGTGCAGGCGCAGCTCCGTAACGTTCTATCTCGCGCTTGGCCTTTGTCAGGATCCCACCCCTGACAGGGACCCTCTGTCTGCAGCTCAGATGTTCCACCTTCTCCCCCTGTCTGCCTGACAGGTTCTCTCTGAGTCTAACCCAGGCAGCTTCTGACTGACTTCCTATCCAACCCACCAGTTTTACCCGTGTGTAAGGAGTGGCCTAGTAGATAGTACGTTTGCTCCCCCTGGTGGACTGGAGTGTGAAGTGTAGTGTGTGACTGTGATACCTGGTCAGGTGAACTCCTTTAGTACCATCAGACGTAATATCACTCCCCCTGGTGGAAGAGCGACATTATTGCAACGACCAGGACTCTGGGGCGCTGCACACAGTTTTAACAATATCATGTAATGGTGTCCATTCACTGTGAAGCAAAGCAAATAACTTCCTGTATTTTTAGATTAACTTCTACGAGATGTAAGACATCTGTTTGTAATCTCTACGTTTGAAAGTACTAGACTAAGATCTGAGCAGCTTTTTCAGGCATTCCTACATGCAAATTAAGTTTTTAATTGTTATAATTCTGCCATTTTGTAAAACAATCAATTAATTTCTATTTTTAGGTATATTTTGAGTTAAAGGGATTGTCATGGACACCTCATATTGATAACCTATCCACAGGATAGATCATCAGTGTTAGATGCAGAGTTGATGTGATTTGATTTGCACATCCCATTCCATCGGCCATGAGGGTCTTCTATAGTTGTGGAATGGGAGAGTGAGTGCCACCTCTTCCTGCTGACATCCATGGCTCTTCTTTTGACTAACTGCCCTGGTGCGACACCATTGTTGCGGCTTGACATGTATGTGATCTCACTCCAAATTGGATAATCAAAAGAAGAGCCATGGATCTCATCAGGTACTCCTCCCATGCAGAGACCACCGACAACTGATGTAATAGGGATATGCAAATAAATTTGCATCAATGATAGTGAGATGGGTAGGGTTATGACGCCTGGGATCCCAGCAAATCAGCTATATAGTGGATGCTGCCAGTTAATGTACAACAGCTAATATTAAGCGCTATTCTGCAGCACCCAGCAGCAGCCACTATGCATTACAGCAAATAACAGCTGATCTATGAGTATGTTCCCTCCACAGTGGCGCCACACAAACATTACACTTTTCTGTGTATCCATTCACATCATTTCATGTCTACTACTGAGTTGGTTTTTGCTGCTGTAGGATGCTAGCAGGTGAGAAGGATGCAGTGACACACAGGAGGCAGAACAAGGGTTAACAGGTTCTTTCTGTATGAGAACAGTAATGGTACAAGCAGGGGGCAAGGAATGTGAATAGAGGATAGGGGGAAAGTCAAATGCAATAGAATGTAACAGGTTAACTTATCAGTCTCTGTGTGCTGGAGAAAGGTGGCAGGAAGATCCCACGGCGGCACCTCAGGTAGTGCGAGATGTCTCCGATCCGTTCCACAGATGAGCGATGCACTTTCTCCTTACGACGACGAATCCTCTGGGTTCTTCGACACACGATCTCCTGATCAGTGCGCACAATGAGGCAGAGGTGATGGTCGGCTGCACAGAAAAAGAAGCAGAGAGTTCAGTGAACAAGGCCGCAGTAGGAGCACACAGTCCAGCGGACACAGCCACAGGCACGGGCCGGTCCTCAGCAGGTACCGCAAGGATGGGACTAAGCGGTGCCTCCGTGGTGGTGAGAAAAGCAGAGATCTGTACTTTTTCCTGGTCACTACCCGGTGAGGAAGTCTCTCTGTACGGAGGGTAGGAAGCGTTGGCAGTCTGACTAGCTAGGGGTATAGGCACAGCTAGCGGGTGTGGGTCCGTGAAAAGGGAGTTAACCATCTTACTACTCACAAGCTCGGTCCCCGCCGAGTGTCCTGTTTTTCTGCTCAAACTGCTATTTAAGTCCGACCCGCCCCCGTCAGTCAGGTGCCCTGTACTGTTTCGGTCAGTAATCTCTTCCCCCTGCAACACTGGAGACAGCCGCAATGGTTCCGGCCCAGATACGCAGGAGAGACCATCAACTAGGTTCTCCTCCCTACACTGCTCCATTGCATGACCTAGGAATATCAGATCTTGGCTCTTGATCTACCATTTATACTACTGTGGCTGAGTCCTGAGGACACAGGCACAGTTGAAGTTGAGACATACCCTCATAACCTTCTGGGATCATGACTCAGTTCCTCAAGTTCAGGACTGGATCTAGGACATTTGGAAGGTAAAGGATAAATAATTTTAAATTTATCTGATGATATATTGTTTTAATGTTTTTGAATCAATGAATAGTACGTGAAAATATACAATACTGTGTGGCCCCAGATGAAGATGAAAACAGTAAAACCCTCGGTCAACCAGAATTCAGTAGTGATGAGCAGGAGAGCTTGCCTCTGCTCGATACTTGATTGAGCATCGGGGTGCTCAGGTACACATGTAACTCGATCGAGTAATGCAGGTGCTCAAGCGCCATGCTTGAGTCCCTGCCCCACATGTTTCCTGGCTGTTCGACAGCCAATAAACATGCAGGGATTGCTTGCCATACACGGTAATGCTGTAGCTATGTTGGCTACTAGCATTACTGTGATTGGCCTGCTGCATTGTGTTATCTGGTCTTATTTAAGTCATCGGAAAGTTTGCAGGCAAATATTATATACCTAATTTAAAATGGGCAAGGTATGCGGCCCTCGCTCCAAATTTTTTAGAGGGCCATCATATGGCCCTCGCTCCAAATTTTTAAAGGGTTATCATGTGGCCCTCCTTTTTTTCAGGGTGTGTGTGATACCCTCTTTCATAATTTTTACAGCATGTGTATGAGACCTACCTCTAAAATTCTCTTTGTTATGGACTGACCTGGGTTGGAGTAGAAGAATTGCAACTACTAGGGGCAGCACCGGCAAGTAGCTTAGTCAGAAATAGCCAGAGGTTGGTATACAGGAGCAGCAGTATAGTTGAAGGATCAGCATGTTGCATAGTCAAGAATAGTCAAAGGTCAGTACACAGGGGAAGCAGCATACTTGAAGGATCAGCATGTTGCATTGTCAGGAAGAGCCAGAGGTGGATACACTGGAGCAGCAGTATAGTTGAAGGATCCGCAGGTTGCATAGTCAGGAATAGCCAGAGCTTGGTACACACGAGCAGCAGTATAGTTGAATTATCAGCAGGTTGCGTAGTCAGGAATAACCGCAGGTCGGTACACAGGAACAGCAATATAATCTTGGATGAAGCAGCAGGTGAAAGGAGACCTTGACTAAAGGCTGGGAGCTCAATAATCTGGCAATAAGGGTACTGTCACACAGTGCAATTTTCGTCGCTACGACGGCACGATCCGTGACGTCGCAGCGTCGTATGATTATCGCTCCAGCGTCGTAGACTGCGGTCACACTTTGCAATCACGGCGCTGGAGCAATGCTGATGTCCCCTGGTAACCAGGGTAAACATCGGGTTACTAAGCGCAGGGCCGCGCTTAGTAACCCGATGTTTACCCTGGTTACCAGCGTAAACGTTAAAAAAACAAACAGTACATACTTACATTCCGGTGTCTGTCCCCGGCGTTCTGCTTCTCTGCACTGTGTGAGCACCATAGCCGGAAAGCAGAGCGGTGACGTCACCGCGTCACCGCTGTGCTCGCTTTCCGGCCGGCAGGCGCTCACAGTGCAGAGAAGCTGAGACGCCGGGGACAGACACCGGAATGTAAGTATGTACTGTTTGTTTTTTTAACGTTTACGCTGGTAACCAGGGTAAACATCGGGTTACTAAGCGCGGCCCTGCGCTTAGTTACCCGATGTTTACCCTGGTTACAAGCGAACACATCGCTGGATCGCTGTCACACACAACGATCCAGCGATGTCAGCGGGTGATCAAGCGACGAAAGAAAGTTCCAAACGATCTGCTACGACGTACGATTCTCAGCGTGGTGTCTGATCGCAGTAGCGTGTCAGACACAGCGATATCGTAACGATATCGCTAGAACGTCACGAATCGTGCCGTCGTAGCGATCAAAATTGCACTGTGTGACAGTACCCTAAAGGAAGTGCAATGCCCGGTTTAAATAAGTTAGTTCCACCCTGTTATCTCCTGATTAAACAATCAGGAAAAAACTCAGGGTGGAGCCAATCATAAACAACTCAGGTACTAGTATCTGGGTTAGCAAGGATCTGTCCAGCAAGGTGAATAGCACCGAGGGAAGAGCTGTCACCTGGTCCACAAGGGCCACACAGTTCGAGCCCTGACACTTTTACACATATATATGTATACCCCCCAGGAGTAAATGTTTTTCAGCCATTGCACATAGTGCATAGGCTTTAACAGTCTAGGAGTCCCACTCTTTAAAAATGGGAAAAAAACGTTTTCTGAGGTCCTCCTCTAGCTATATTGCAGTCCCTCCTAATTTTTGCCAGCCCTTGCACTTAGTACATCAGCTTTAGGAGTCTAGGAGTCCCACTACCTATCAATTTTAATAGAATGTATATGAGTCCCTAATTTTTGTCTTCATAAATTAAACATGATGTGCTTGACCACACACACACCACATGCCAAGGTAGTATAATATTAACCCCCTCATGACCCCAGCTTTTTTCGGTTTTGCGTTTTCGTTTTCGCTCCCATCCTTCCCAGAGCCATAACTTTTTTATTTTTCCATCAATATGGCCATGTGAGGGCTTATTTTTTGCGGGACAAGTTGTACTTTGAATGATATAATTGGTTTTAGCAAGTCATGTACTAGAAAATGGGAAAAAAAATTCCAAGTGCGGTGAAATTGCAAAAAAAGTGCAATCCCACACTTGTTTTTTGTTTGGCCTTTTTGCTAGGTTCACTAAATGCTGAAACTGACCATTATGCTTTATGATTCTCCAGGTCATTTCGAGTACATAGACACCAAACATGTTATTTTGTATCTACATGGTAAAAAAAAATTCCAAACTTTGCTAAAAAAAAAAAAGTTGCGCAATTTTTTTACCGATACCCGTAGCGTCTCCATTTTTCGTGATCTGAGGTCAGGTGAGGGCTTATTTTTTTGTGCGCTGAGCTGATGTTTTTATTGATACCATTTTGGTGCAGATACGTTCTTTTGATCGCCCGTTATTGCATTTTAATGCAATGTCGCTGCGACCAAAAAAACGTAATTCTGGCGTTTCTAATTTTTTTCTCGCTACGCCGTTTAGCAATCAGGTTAATCCTTTGTTTTATTGATAGATCGGGCGATTCTGAACTCAGCGATACCAAATATGTGTATATTTGATTTTTTTTACTGTTTTATTTTGAATGGGGCGAAAGGGGGGTGATTTAAACTTTTATATTTTTTTATTTTTTTCATATTTTTTAAAACATTTTTTTTAAACTTTTGCCATGCTTCAATAGCCTCCATGGGAGGCTAGAAGCTGGCATAGCCTGATCGGCTCTGCTACATAGGAGCAATGCTCAGATCGCTCCTATGTAGTAGAATTGCTGCATTGCTATGAGCGCCAACTACAGGGTGGCGCTCACAGCTATCCGGCTTCAACAACCATAGAGGTCTTCAATAAACCTCTGGTTGTCATACCGATGCATCCCTGATCCCCGATCATGTGACGGGGGTCAGCGATGTGCGCATTTCTGGCCCGATGGCTGGAAGCGCTAGTTAAATGCCTCTGTCAGCGTTTGGCAGCGGTATTTATCTAGTTAATAGCGGCGGGTGGATCGCGATTCCACCTGTCGCTATTGCGGGCACATGTCAGCTGTTCAAAACAGCTGAGATGTCCAGGCTTTGATGCGGGATCACCACCGGGGCCCACATCAAAGCGGGGTTCTGACGTACTATCCCGTCTGGGTCAGAAAGAGGTTAAAATTACATTTACTGCTGGTGGGTGTAGTTTTATTACCCCCTTTGCAATGTCATCTGCTGTAGTCATAGTCGATGAGGAAATGTGGTGAGAGAAGGCCTGGCTATTAAGGGGTGGAGGAGGCATTTTTTTTTTCTCTTTTTAAATTTGTTAACCTCCTGAGGTTCCGCGGGGACAGGCTCCGGCACCTTCCCTGCAGGAGGCTCGTCCTCCGACGTTCCGGCAGCAGCCTGGAGTGAGACGCACCGTTGGATGCCTCGAGCTATCCAGCCAGTTTCGCCAGTTTCCCTCCTCCACCGGGTATAGGTCACTGCGTCGCCAGGCTCCAGGTCGCAATCGTACCTTCCCCCGCAGGGCTCCACTTCTTCTCGATCAACACGGACCTGTAGTGGCTCCCCGATCTCTTGAATAACTCCCCTTCCTTTTCGGGAGTTGAAGGACACCACAACACCCCAGTGTGACGGCGGGGTCTCTTCGACGCTCGTCAGATCGACCTGGGCTGCAGGCTGGGGTCTGTTCCGCCAGGCTGTCATCAGGCACCGCAGGTGTTCTGCCTCCAGCAGGATCCTCAGGCCCTGTGCCTGCAGCTCACACTCTGCCGCGGCCGGGATGGGGGAAGCAGGGGACACCGGAGTTAAGCGGACCTCCGCAGGCTGACCCAGTCGAGCGATCACGCGAGCGTCGGCCTCAAGGCGACGTGCTATCTGCCGGGCCTCGGCTGTGGCCACACACTCCTCAGACGGCGGCCAGTTGGGTCTGCCCATTGGTAGCTCCGTAAGGGCCAGTCCCTGCAACGATGGCGCATCTGGAGCTGTGTCGGGTGGTGCAGCCTCATGCTGGGTCGGGTCGTCCCCACGCGGTGCTCCCGGCGTCGCCATCTTTACTTCCTCTCCAGTGTCTTCTTCCCGTGGTCTCTTTCGTGGGCGGCCCCGTCTCCATGGTCTCCACCCTCCAAAGAGGATGAGAAGGCGGACCTCGGCTGTTGACGGACACGTCCTCAGGATGCAAAAATGTTTAGACTGGGCGGCCATCGTCTTTTGCGCTCTTCAGCTGGTTTACGCCCACTTCCACGCCCCTCTTCTTCTCCTGCGCTCTCCTCAGCGCTGTAATGGCGGCTGGTTTTGGCGGCAAATGGCAATCCACAGTCTTTGCAATAAGTCACAGTCCAAGTACAATAAATCACAGTTCCAAGGCACACATGACCCGATTCTTCAGGCTTAAGTAGATCCTGTTCGTGACGCCAAATTTGCAGCGCCCCCACTGCCGCAGGGCCGAGGGGTACCCGGTACCGGGCCTCTGAGTCTCTGCTCTGGGATTGTCACGGTGGCTAGACCCGGTCCGTGACCCTGCTGAGGGGCGCTTCAGGGTCCTCAGTCCGGAATACGGTTAACCAGGCTGCGTAAGTCCGGCCGGTCCGATGGCACCTCCAGAGTTCCCTTTGCAGGTGGAAATCTGTGCCTACCTTCTAGCGCTTGTGTGTTGCGGTCCTCCCCTGCTGTGCTTACGGGATAGTCCCCACAACTGTTGTGTCTGTTTCTCGTGTTCCCTCACAACTGTATTATGATGTTCTTCTTCGTCCCCCAGATGATATGGCTAGGACGCACCCGTATGACGGGTAGGCTCGGAGCTCTTCCTGGACCCTAGTGTCGCCCTTCTCCTAGTATGCCCCCCATGTCTTCATAGGTGATTGGTGTGAGACAGCCCGCCTATAGCTGACTGTCCTGCCGTAGGTTTGAAGTATTGCTTGGAGCCTGATACTTCCTCGGCGTTCCGGCCACTGGCTACGCGCCTCAGTAGGATGTTGCCTCGATCTTACAGCACGACTCCTACTGGTATTTCTCCTTGTTGCGTTGATCTCGTTTCTCACTCAGCACAATATACCTCGCTTCTTGTCCTTTCTTAGGGTACCGCCGCTTCAAGTGCAGGCGCGGTCCCGTAACGTTCTCTCTGGTTGCTAGGCCTCTGTCAGGATCCCACCCCTGACAGGGACCCCTCTGAATCTTCCCCTACAACACCCTCTGCCACAAGGTGTTGCCTGGTTCCAACCCAGTCAGCTTTCTGATCTAACTTCCTATCCAACCCCCAGTTTTACCAGACTGTGAGGAGTGGCCTAATGCATAGTGCCCTTAGCTCCCCCTGGAGGCCAGACTGTGAAAATGTATTGGTGTCTGTGATACCTGGTCAGATGAACTCCTTCAGTGCCATCAGACGTACCATAGCCCCCCTTAGCGGCGGAGCATCAGTACTGCAACGACCAGGACTCTGGGGCGCTGCACTGGGACAGTTATTATATCAATGAAAGGTTTTGGTATTTTTTCTAGATTGATATTAATTGGGATAAGTCACATATTGTTATTGGACATTAATTTACAAGCTATAGGGAGTGATATATACCGTAGAGTGCAACAGTTTTAAATATTAGGTATTAAATATATGATATCACATAAGAAAGGGGACAATATAGAGGCGAATGTCATACCGGGGTTCATCTGACTTGGCAGAATGGCAAAAATTTGTCGTGACTAGGACACATCAATCTGAATAAAAAAATGTTTTTATATTTGTTAAAAAATCTCTTTGCTACTTAGTAACTGATTGTAGGAAGACATGTATGTTAAAGCGACCAGCCTGAGACTAAAAAGTGACTACACTTTTTGAATGTGCAGCCATCCTTCCTGGCACCCTCCTTTTGCCTCCCACTACCTCCATTGCTTAGATCTGCGTTCTGTTTATCCTACATCCAAGATGGGCGCCACATTCTTAAGTCTAAACCGCTTCTTCCCTGTCTTTTTTGGGCTGTGAGATGGGAAAGGAAAGGCAGGAGAGGTTTAGATTTGTCATTGCATTCTCTATGCCTCTATGTTTAGAATTGAGAGTCCTCAGTGGTTGATACCTTTTAATGGCTAACTGAAAAGATGGTAACAAATTGCAAGCTTTCGAGACTACATACGTCTCTTCATCAGGCAAAGACTAAAACAAATTCTGAAGAATCACATATTTATGCACAACATAGTACAGAAAAAAAAAAAGGGAGAGGGGAAAAAAACCATGGACCATGGAACTAAAACCACTTCTGAAGAAACGTGCACAAATGGATTGCATAAATATGTGATTCTTCAGAATTTGTTTTAGTCTTTGCCTGATGAAGAGACGTATGTAGTCTCGAAAGCTTGCAATTTGTTACCATCTTTTCAGTTAGCCATTAAAAGGTATCAACCACTAAGGACTCTCAATTCTAAATATTTTTCTATCTACTGGCTAACACGGTACCAAGATATATTTCTTTCCTATGCCTCTACGGCAGCCATCTTGGAAGTAGGAGGAAAGGAACGCCGATCTCAGCATAGGAGGTAGCGGGAAGCACCAGGTAGAGCGCCTATACAATGGAACCTTACACCCACTTATTTTACACCCCTTTAAGATTGTTCTAGGACAATATTAGAGTTGAGCTGCAATTGCTTTCTAAGGCAGGACGCATAATATAGAACAATCACTGTGCTACCAGGATTATTCTGCACATAAATGACACTGAGTCTCCATTTTGTAAGAAAATAAATAACCCTTTGTGCTAAAGTTAATAGTAAATTATAGTCAGTTTTTCTGTTAACAACATAAAATAATATTTTTACAAAAATGCATACTCCAATGCTGACCAATACTGAATTCTCTGCTAAGGTTATAAAATAGCTAGCGTTATAAATGGACAGTAAATATTTTTTTTCTAATTTCTTGTATTATTTCTGGTTCCCTTTTTAGGAGACAGTGGTGAGAGGCCATTCCTCCCCGGCAGCAGAGTCTCTGACAACATCAAGAGATTACATTTTCACCAGGTGCTTGGCCGGGGAAGTTTTGGAAAGGTAAGAACCTACAACATTAGGAGAGCAGATTGTATATTGTTTCCGTACAATGTAAGGTCATGAGTGAAGTACGGCATAACACTGATAATAACATCTTAGATCCGCAGATTCGGATGTTTCTATGAGAGGCAAATGCAGGGCGGTTTCCAAATGTATTGCTACTAATATCAATGCAATAGTGTTTTCTGGTAGTCTACAGTGGGTGAAAGTGTTTTTCTGGAGCCTCTAGGAAGTTGGAGGCGCTACTGATGTTTTCCCCACAGGTGCCTGCACCTTGGAAACTTGCATGGCCAGCAAATTACAGCATGTATTTTTCAATACAGGAGCATGATCCTGTTGGCTGTGCAAGTGTGGGACAGACACCTGTATACACAACATCATGCAGAAGTGAGAGGTGCTGTAGAAACTCTACATACAAATATGTGACCAGGGCACCTTCATCCACATGCTAGTGGTGTCCCCTACATTGAATGTGGAAGAAGGTGCTCTGGTCAGATGAGACCTAAGTTGAGCTTTTTTGGCTAAGTGTAAAACACTATTTATGGAGGAAAACATAGACTGCAGATCACCTTGAAAACACCATCCACACCGTCAAACATGGTGGTGATGGCTTATGCTGCGGAGATCTTTTTATTTATCAGATATAGGGAACCTGGCCAGAGTTAATCAGAAGATGGATGAAGCTATATACAGTAGAATCCTGGAGGAAAACCTGTTAAAGGCCGCAAAAACATGAGACTGGGGCGAATATTCACCTTCCAGCAGAACAACAACCCTAAACATACTGCCAGAGCTACAATCGGATGGTTTAGAATGGCCCAGTCACAGTCCAGACATAAATCCCATCAAGAAACTGTGGCAAGACTTGATAGCTGCTGTTCCCACATGCTCTCCATCCAATATCACTGAGTTAGAGCGCGTTTGCAAAGACGAACGGCCAAAAGGTTCAGTTTCTAGATGATCAAAGCTGATAGAGATATAGATATATAGTCCAAAAGATTTGCAGAAGTAGTTGCATAGAAAGGTGATCCTACAAAGTATTAGGGGGGCTGAATACAAATGCACATCATAATTTTCAGAATCGTATTTTTAAAACATTAAGAAAACCATATATCATTACCTTTACATGTCACAAATACTTCACATTTACATGTCAACTTTGTGAAAAACTTTTTAAAAATGTTGAAAAGTTCACAGGGTATGAACATTTTTTCAAGGCACTGTACTTATTGTACATCTGCATGTACATAGGTATGTACAAATATACTGTATGTGTGTGTGCTGAGAATGACATCTGTGGCAAAGCATATTTACCACAGAGTGTAGGAATCTAGGTGCCCACAACACCCGACGCGCGTTTCACTTCGAAAGCTTCGTCCACCTTGGTCCTTGGTTATGTTTACAGCACATATACCTTATTTATAAATATATGGACATTTTGTATGTATACGTACTTGACATTCCTCTGGGAATAGGCAACTGATACTTGTGTTATATTTACATATTGCTTTGCTATATCCAGGTGTTCTTACATCTATTCCTGTCCCTGTTTCTATGTATCCCCTCTTGTGCTTTATTTATTGGCATACATTTATATGACCATTATTGTATATTTTATATTGTTTAAATAAAAAATATATTTTTTAGCCCATTTAGGATTGGTTATTCTTTCTTAGTGTTTGTATACATCCTTATACAGAGAGCTCCCCCTTGTGGTGCTTGCCAACAGACATTACCTTTCATGGCTACACAGGAATCTATACACTATTTCAAACGCTAATAGAGAAATACACAAATACAAAAAATGAATAGTAATGATAAGTTCCACAATTGGATGTAAAATTGTTCCTATCCCGAAATAATCTTATACATATGCTGAACAAGTCGGATACACCACATCTCCTGGGCAGGGAAGGAAGCATAAGAGAGTATATAGATGCGACACCAGCTAGGGCCGTGGTGTACTTGGAACCGGGTCGGACAATTCTTTAAGAGGTGGTCACAGGAGCAGTGACCCGGTCCATGGCCCTGGGTGTGCAATCAAAGTGATGAGGGAATGTTTGGAGGGGATTTCATGTAACCTCACCTGTGGTGTTTGGCAATTGATGGTTGAAGCTGCTTAAGGGGACTGCTGGGGCCGGTGGTGTTGCAGCTGATATGGTTCGGCTCTGCAAAGGCGGAGCGGGGCCCCAGGGCTACCAGAGCAGTATATGAGGGATGGGGACATTGCGGTGCAGGATGAGGGTGTGGCAACCGGACTCCTGGACATTACAGCAGGGGATCACAGCTGATTCTTTTTGTGAGGTAAAACATTTCCCTGACTGTTTTTAAACAATATTTTACATAAAAGAATCAGCTGTGATCCCCTGCTGTCCTGTGTGTATACTTTCTTTTGCTTCCCCCGCCCAAGAGCTGTGATATGATCAGACCATGTTCCTGTACGGTCAGACACAGCCATTACACAGTACACAGCAGGGGCACATTTATAACATTATCTCAGCACAGGAACACATTTTTTAAACACATCCAATTGTGGAGTTTATATTTAGTTCATGATCTGTTGACTAAATATATTTTGTTCATGGCACAACCCCTTGTGGCATATTATGAAAAAAAGGAGGTCAGCCTCTAATGTGGAACTGTACGTAAAAAAATAGGTATTAGAAAAACAATATTTTTGGGGGGTTTGTCAATGGAAACTTTTTTTAAATAGCACAACTTAAGCAGAATCGGGATTGCTTCCATTCAGCATAATGGCTGTGAAATAATCTACTTGCCTCAGAGGGCAGTGCTCATCATACTCTCACGTTTACAGCTTTATCAGCCTACATGGACACAGAATGCAATTAGTTATACAAAACTATTTAAAGTGAACCTGTCATGTGAAAAATGCTATTAACCTGCAGATATGGCATTATTCTACAGTGAAAGCACGGCAGTCAGGAGGAAATAAACCTTATTCCTCTCAGGAGCGGCTTTAGCCATCTCTCAGTACACAGTTAACAGGGGCTATAAGTCTTGGCACTGACTGACAGCCGCTCAGCCAGTGCATCAGTGCAGAGTCGCTGTCAGTCACATTAGTAAAAGTAGATATATACACAGGATATTTGATGTATCTCATAACCCCTTTAATTATGCTTAGGAAGCGGCCTGCTCCACCAAACCCTCATCTTGGCTCAGTTACAAAGCTGCCCAAAAGCCACAACCAGGATCATAACTGGTTTCACAACTGGGTTACAATAATAAGTGTATAATCAGGCAGTAAAGATAGGTAAATGGCTCTTTGGTGGGTGCTGCTGGTGGTACCCAGGTAAAAAATGCATTCAGCATAGGAAATGCAACACTTTTAGACCTGCACCGTGGACTTTGATACCAGCAACATCTAAGTACAGTTGTGCATCCCCACACAGGCTCTTCATAATGATTGTCATTTCAGCTTTTCATGGCTGACAGAAATAATGCCGACCAGCTCTGGAGTTGGAGATATTCCTGATTCAATCATTCATGGCTACTATGGAAATAAGCCTTTATCTTCCTACCTTTAATGGGTAATTCTAGTTACTAGTCACTCTATATGACTGCAGACTTGTGAATTCACACAGAGAGCAATGTGCGTGCTGTCAACATTCTCTGATGCCAGTGCCGGTGCTAGGAACGGCGGGAACATAAATGAAGATATGCAAGATATACAAGTGAATTGAGCGAGGCTGAATAAATGACCACCCACTTCCAACATTGGAGAATCCTCACTAGTCTGATGGTTGACTTGTACCACAAGGCTGGACAACCCCTATAGTGAAGGTCACCAACTAATGGCCATTGTTTTCTAGGTGGTGCTGGCGGAAGATAGATACAGCCGCCAGCAATTTGCTGTTAACCCCTTCACCCCCAAGGGTGGTTTGCACGTTAATGACCGGGCCAATTTTTACAATTCTGACCACTGTCCCTTTATGAGGTTATAACTCTGGAACGCTTCAACGGATCTTGGCGATTCTGACATTGTTTTCTCGTGACATATTGTACTTCATGATAGTGGTAAAATTTCTTTGATATTACCTGCGTTTATTTGCAAAAAAAATGGAAATTTGGCGAAAATTTTGAAAATTTTGCAATTTTCCAACTTTGAATTTTTATGCCCTTAAATCACAGAGATATGTCACACAAAATACTTAATAAGTAACATTTCCCACATGTCTACTTTACATCAGCACAATTTTGGAACCAAAATTTTTTTTTGTTAGGGAGTTATAAGGGTTAAAAGTTGACCAGCAATTTCTCATTTTTACAACACCATTTTTTTTTAGGGACCACATCTCATTTGAAGTCATTTTGAGGGGTCTATATGATAGAAAATACCCAAGTGTGACACCATTCTAAAAACTGCACCCCTCAAGGTGCTCAAAACCATATTCAAGAAGTTTATTAACCCTTCTGGTGCTTCACAGGAATTTTTGGAATGTTTAAATAAAAATGAACATTTAACTTTTTTTCACAAAAAATTTACTTCAGCTCCAATTTGTTTTATTTTACCAAGGGTAACAGGAGAAAATGGACCCCAAAAGTTGTTGTACAATTTGTCCTGAGTACGCCGATACCCCATATGTGGGGGTAAACCACTGTTTGGGCGCATGACAGAGCTCGGAAGCGAAGGAGCGCCATTTGACTTTTCAATGCAAAATTGACTGGAATTGAGATGGGACGCCATGTTGCGTTTGGGGAGCCCCTGATGTGCCTAATCATTGAAACCCCCCACAAGTGACACCATTTTGGAAAGTAGACCCCCTAAGGAACTTATCTAGAGGTGTGGTGAGCACTTTGACCCACCAAGTGCTTCACAGAAGTTTATAATGCAGAACCGTAAAAATAAAAAATCATATTTTTTCACAAAAATTAATTTTCGCCCCCAATTTTTTATTTTCCCAAGGGTAAGAGAAGAAATTGGACCCCAAAAGTTGTTGTACAATTTGTCCTGAGTACGCTGATACCCCATATGTGGGGATAAACCACTGTTTGGGCGCATAGGAGACCTCGGAAGGGAAGGAGCGCCGTTTGACTCTTCAATGCAAAATTGACAGGAATTGAGATGGGACGTCATGTTGCATTTGGAGAGCCCCTGATGTGCGTAAACATTGAAACCCCCACAAGTGACACCATTTTGGAAAGTAGACCCCCTAAGGAACTTATCTAGAGGTGTGGTGAGCACTTTGACCCACCAAGTGCTTCACAGAAGTTTATAATGCAGAACCGTAAAAATAAAAAATCATATTTTTTCACAAAAATTATCTTTTCACCCCCAATTTTATATTTTCCCAAGGGTAAGAGAAGAAATTGGACCCCAACAGTTGTTGTACAATTTGTCCTGAGTACGCTGATACCCCAAATGTGGGGGTAAACCACTGTTTGGGCGCATGGGAGAGCTCGGAAGGGAAGTAGCACCGTTTGACTTTTCAATGCAAAATTGACAGGAATTGAGATGGGACGCCATGTTGCGTTTGGAGAGCCACTGATGTGCCTAAACATTGAAACCCCCCACAAGTGACACCATTTTGGAAAATAGACCCCCTAAGGAACTTATCTAGATGTGTTTTGAGCGCTTTGACCCACCAAGGGCTTCACAGAAGTCAATAATGCAGAGCCGTAAAAATAAAACAAAAATTTTTTCCCACAAAAATTATTTTCTTAGCCCCCAGTTTTGTATTTTCCCGAGGGTAGCAGGAGAAATTGGACCCCAAAATTTGTTGTCCAATTTGTCCTGAGTGCGCTGATACCCCATATGTGGGGGGGAACCACCGTTTGGACGCATGGAAGGGCTCGGAAGTGAAGGAGCGCCATTTGGAATGCAGACTTAGATGGAATGGTCTGCAGGTGTCACATTGCGTTTGCAGAGCCCCTAATGTACCTAAACAGTGGAAACCCCCCACAAGTGACACCATGTTGGAAAGTAGACCCCCTAAGGAACTTATCTAGATGTGTGGTGAGTGCTTTGACCCACCAAGGGCTTCACAGAAGTTTATAATGCAGAGCCGTAAAAATAAAGCAAAAATTTTTTCCCACAAAAATTATTTTTCAGCCCCCAGTTTTGTATTTTCCCGAGGGTAACAGGAGAAATTGGACCCCAAAAGTTGTTGTCCAATTTGTTCTGAGTGCGCTGATACCCCATATGTGGGGGGAACCACCGTTTGGATGCATGGAAGGGCTCGGAAGTGAAGGAGCGCCATTTGGAATGCAGACTTAGATGGAATGGTCTGCAGGCGTCACATTGCGTTTGCAGAGCCCCTAATGTACCTAAACAGTAGAAACCCCCCACAAGTGACACCATGTTGGAAAGTAGACCCCCTAAGGAACTTATCTAGATGTGTGGTGAGTGCTTTGACCCACCAAGGGCTTCACAGAAGTTTATAATGCAGAGCCGTAAAAATAAAACAAAAATTTTTTCCCACAAAAATTATTTTTCAGCCCCCAGTTTTGTATTTTCCCGAGGGTAACAGGAGAAATTGGACCCCAAAAGTTGTTGTCCAATTTGTTCTGAGTGCGCTGATACCCCATATGTGGGGGGAACCACCGTTTGGATGCATGGAAGGGCTCGGAAGTGAAGGAGCGCCATTTGGAATGCAGACTTAGATGGAATGGTCTGCAGGCGTCACATTGCGTTTGCAGAGCCCCTAATGTACCTAAACAGTAGAAACCCCCCACAAGTGACACCATGTTGGAAAGTAGACCCCCTAAGGAACTTATCTAGATGTGTGGTGAGTGCTTTGACCCACCAAGGGCTTCACAGAAGTTTATAATGCAGAGCCGTAAAAATAAAACAAAAATTTTTTCCCACAAAAATTATTTTTCAGCCCCCAGTTTTGTATTTTCCCGAGGGTAACAGGAGAAATTGGACCCCAAAAGTTGTTGTCCAATTTGTCCTGAGTGCGCTGATACCCCATATGTGGGGGGAACCACCGTTTGGATGCATGGGAGGGCTCGGAAGGGAAGGAGCGCCATTTGGAATGCAGACTTAGATGGAATGGTCTTCCGGCATCACATTGCGTTTGCAGAGCCCCTAATGTACCTAAACAGTAGAAGCACCGCACAAGTGACCCCATTTTGGAAACTAGACCCCCCAAGGAACTTATCTAGATGTGTTGTAAGAACTTTGAACCCCCAAGTGTTTCACTACAGTTTATAACGCAGAGCCGTGAAAATAAAAAATCCTTTTTTTTCCCACAAAAATTATTTTTTAGCCCCCAGTTTTGTATTTTCCCAGGGGTAACAGGAGAAATTGGACCCCAAAGGTTGTTGTCCTATTTGTCCTGAGTACGCTGATACCCCATATGTTGGGGTAAACCCCTGTTTGGGCACACGGGAGAGCTCGGAAGGGAAGGAGCACTGTTTTACTTTTTCAACGCAGAATTGGCTGGAATTGAGATCGGACGCCATGTTGCGTTTGGAGAGCCCCTGATGTGCCGAAACAGTGGAAACCCCCCAATTATAACTGAAACCCTAATCCAAACACACCCCTAACCCTAATCCCAACAGTAACCCTAACCACACCTCTAACCCTGACACACCCCTAACCCTAATCCCAACCCTATTCCCAACTGTAAATGTAATCTAAACCCTAACCGTAACTTTAGCCCCAACCCTAACCCTAACTTTAGCCCCAACCCTAACTGTAGCCTTAACCCTAGCCCCAACCCTAGCCCTAACCCTAACCCTAATGGGAAAATGGAAATAAATACATTTTTTTTATTTCTCCCTAACTAAGGGGGTGATGAAGGGGGGTTTGATTTACTTTTATAGCGAGTTTTTTAGCGCATTTTTATGATTGGCAGCCGTCACACACTGAAAGACGCTTTTTATTGCAAAAAATATTTTTTGCGTTACCACATTTTGAGAGCTATAAATTTTCCATATTTTGGTCCACAGAGTCATGTGAGGTCTTGTTTTTTGCGGGACGAGTTGACGTTTTTATTGGTAACTTTTTGGGCACGTCACATTTTTTGATCGCTTTTTATTCCGATTTTTGTGAGGCAGAATGACCAAAAACCAGCTATTTATGAATTTCTTTTGGGAGAGGCGTTTATACTGTTCCGCGTTTGGTAAAATTGATAAAGCAGTTTTATTCTTCGGGTCAGTACGATTACAGCGATACCTCATTTATATTATTTTTTTATGTTTTGGCGCTTTTATACGATAAAAACAATTTTATGGAAAAAATAATTATTTTTGCATCGCTTTATTCTCAGGACTATAACTTTTTTATTTTTTTGCTGATCATGCTGTATCGCGGCTCGTTATTTGCGGGACAAGATGACGCTTCCAGCGGTACCATGGTTATTTATATCTGTCTTTTTGATCGCGTGTTATTCCACTTTTTGTTCGGCGGTATGATAATAAAGCGTTGTTTTTTGCCTCGTTTTTTTTTTTTTTTTTCTTACGGTGTTTACTGAAGGGGTTAACTAGTGGGCCAGTTTTATAGGTCGGGTCATTACGGACGCGGCGATACTAAATATGTGTACTTTTATTGTTTTGTTTTTTTTATTTAGATAAAGAAATGTATTTATGGGAATAATATATTTTTTTTTTTTTTCATTATTTTGGAATATTTTTTTTTTTTTTTTTACACATTTGGAAAAAATTTTTTTTACTTTTTTACTTTGCCCCAGGGGGGGACAATACAGATCGGTGATCTGCCAGTTTGCATAGCACTCTGACAGATCACCGATCTGAGAGAAGTGCAGGCTGCTTCACAGTGCCTGCTCTGAGCAGGCTTCTGTGAAGCCACCTCCCTCCCTGCAGGACCCGGATCCACGGCCATCTTGGATCCGGGTCTGGAGCAGGCAGGGAGGGAGGTAAGACCCTCGCAGCAACGCGATCACATCGCGTTGCTGCGGGGGGCTCAGGGAAGCCCGCAGGGAGCCCCCTCCCTGCGCGATGCTTCCCTGCACCGCCGGCACATCGCGATCATGTTTGATCGCGGTGTGCCGGGGGTTAATGTGCCGGGAGCGGTCCGTGACCGCTCCTGGCACATAGTGCCGGATGTCAGCTGCGATAGGCAGCTGACACCCGGCCGCGATCGGCCGCGCTCCCCCCGTGAGCGCCGCCGATCGCGCTGGACGTACTATCCCGTCGGTGGTCATACGGGCCCACCCCACCTCGACGGGATAGTACGTCCGATGTCAGAAAGGGGTTAAAGTCATCACAAAGAGGAACCTGCTAGCTGAAGGAGAGGAGCGCGCGATGGTGGAGCGGCGTGTGTTACACCTTGCATCTGGCAGCCCCTTCCTTCTTCATGGCACATTTGCCTTTCAGACCAAGGTAAAATTGTGACCGGTTCATTAATATTGGATAAATCATAAAGTGCACTCATCTATATGCACAGAACATATCCACATTTTCATATGGTGTTGTTAACATTTCAGCATTGAAAACATGTTAACGCCATGCTCCTTGTATGTGTAGCTGTCACCTACTGTGGGAACACTGGACAAACCCTGGAACCAGGCAATGTGCCTACAAATATGATGCTGATGGGTAACTTTTGGGGTTTCTCGATTGAAGTCCATGGAAAATCTTGGAGTGGTCCAACTGGCTCCCAAAATCTGAAGTCATTTGTCCACCCCTATGGATGTCATTCTTAATGAGCACTTCACAATGGTGAGAAATGCAGAAGTCAACATAACAATGAAAAGTGATCACACCCTTCATATGTAAATATATTTCTATATGTGCATACTTAGAATAACCAATAAACACATAGTAAAAAGAATAAAGTGTCATTATTGCTATTATTATGTAAGTATATCTTCATGAGATAGGGGAATAGAGATTGATCACAAAACCTATGGGATCTAAGGAAAATCCAAATTTCATTCTCATCAAAATGTCTATCACTATACAGACAAAATAACTGATTATTGAGTGTTAGTAAATGTATGGAGGCTACAAGGATTTTATCATTGAAACTGATTTCTACGTCTTGTCTGACAGGAGCTTGTTCTTCTTGGGATGGAGTATGTCACCTGTGGCGAATTCCACCATCTCCTGATGAGGAAGGGGCCTCTTAACATCCCAAGTGCACGGTACAGTAGTCATAGTCTAAGCAATACAGCTATGCATTTTCTAACCGAGACTGACTAGATTGATTAGATTGTGTTAGCACTAAGGTTCGGATAAATTCCTGTCTTCCATTCACAGGGCTGTTATTGGGAACACACTTAGGAAAAAATGTCTCTTTTTCCAGTACACCACACCTATCCACAGATTGTGTATGGTATTGCAGCTCATCCCCATTCAGTTTAATGATGTGATGGTAGGTCATTAACATCTGATTGGTGGGCGCGAAACACCCGGCACAGCGTCAATCAGCTGTTCACGGTGTCGGTGGTGGCGGAAACTGACCAGTTAGGGAACTGCGGAGCACAGCTTCATATACTTTATAGGAGCCATGGCTGTGTACATCTGCCCCCTCTTCAGATCAGTAGGTGGTAGATGTGCAGTACCCGACTGTGGACACTATACAGTAGAGGGACCTGCGCTGTGCAGCTCCATCACTGATCATTTCCAGCCACGAACAACTGATCCATGGGGTGCTGGGTGTCAGACCCCCACCGCTCAGACATATTCTAAGTATGGGCCATCAATGTTAAAGTAGTGGACAACCTCTTTGATTATTAGTATATAATCACACACAAATCTGTTTCACAGCTTACTATTATTAACACATGGAGCTCTGGAGTGGATATATGGGATGTCTTTTACTTATTCTATGATCAGTAATTACCCTACTCAGGTAATGAATACGTCCCATATACCAGGAAGTTCTCCATAAGTAAGACCCAAAAATAAATTAGATAAATCTAATTAGACAGAAACAGTTATTTTTTTGTAGGAGAAGATAAAAAGTGATCGGTGGATATGTTACACTTTCAAGAGCATTTTTTTTCCTTATTATTGGGATTGGCCATTAATACCTGTGTTACTAATATTCAGTTGAGCAGGTCCAGGTGAACTATAATTAGTACAATATGTGCGAATGCCCTACTGGATCATAACCCCCCAAAATAATAATAAAAATAAATATATGCATGCAGCGCCCCAGAGTCCTGGTCGTTGCAGTACTGTGGCTCCGCCACTAAGGGGAGCCATGGTGCGTTCGATGGCACTGAAGGAGTTCCTCCAATCAGGTATCACAGACACCAATATGTTTCACAGCTGGGCCTCCGGGGGGAGCTAAGGGTGCTATTCATTAGGCCACTCCCCACCATAGTGGGTAAACTGGGGGTCAGGCAGGAAGTTAGTGGAGAAAGCTGACTGGATTGAACGAAGCAACACCTAGTGAGAGAGGGTGTTGTGGAGGAAGAGACAGTAGGGTCTCTGCCAGGGGTGGGATCCTGGCAGAGGCTTGGCATTGAAAGAACGTAACGGGACCGTGCCTGCTCAGAATAGCGGCGGTGCCCTAAGAAAGGATTAGAAGCGAGATAGATTGTGCTGAGTGAGAAACGAAATCAAGCAGAAGGAGAATACCAGCAGGGGTTTTGTTGAAAGAGGCAGCACCTTGCTGAGGCGCATTACCGGTGGCCGGAACGCCGAGGGAGTGGAATAATATACAGCTTTAAGCCATACTCCAAACAGCGGCAGGACAGTCAGTCTCAGGCGGGCTGTCTACCACATATCACCTATGAAGTCTTGGGGGGCAATTGCGGGAGAGGGGCGTCTCTAGGGTCCCGGAAGAACTCCAGGCCTACCTGACAAACGGGTGCCGTTCTTACTGTAACATCAGGAAGGGACGGAAGATTAGCAGAAGATCAGTTAATCGAGTTGTGAGGGAACTTAAGAAACAGACACAACAGTTGTGGGGTACTTTCCGTAAGCACAGCAGGGAAGGACTACAACACAAAGCGCTAAGAAGGAAGGCACTGATTTCCACCTGTGAGGAGAACTCTGGAAGTGCCATTGGACCGGCCGGACTTGCGCAGCCTGGTGGACCGGATTCTGGACTGAGGACCGAGAGATCTCCAGTAAAGAGGTAAAGAGACTGCAACCTGGTGTCCTCGTTATTTACCGCGACCTGCACCCCACAACTGCACCGCTATACCACCGTTAACAGCACCTATTTGCAACGGACGTCCCCCACTGACAGACAGGGCCACGGACCGGGTCTAGCCACCGTGACAACCCCAGGACTGAGATCCCAGAGGCCCGGCTCCGGGTACCCCTCGGCCCTGCGGCGGTGTGGGGGCGCTCCATGCATATAATAAATATAAGTATAAAACACTGAAAAGTTTTGCCTGTCTAGTCTTTTGAGCAGTATATATTTCTGACTTTCTCATTCACTAATTAGTCTCTACTCTTTTCTTTCTGCCAGATTCTACACCGCCGAACTTGTGTGCGGAATTCAATACCTGCATTCTAAGGGCATCATCCACCGGTAACTAGAAATACATCTAATCCTCCAACACCAGTGGGGCCTATAACTGTACACAGCATTACTGATAATTAGAGAATGGACACCGATAAGAATCCATTTGTCTTCTTCTTCACAGAGATCTCAAGCCTTCCAACATCTTGGTGGCTGCGACGGGCCATGTAAAGATTGCCGACTTCGGACTGGCCCTTGAAAACATCTATGGAGAACGGACAGCCACCGAATACGCTGGGACACCGGGCTTCATTGCTCCCGAGATGCTGGCTGCAGAGGGGTACAATGCTGGAGTAGACTGGTACGCATTTGGCATCATTTTGAACATCATGATTACCAGCAGGTCCAAATACCATCGAGGACTATTCAATGCTTCCAGCAAAAAGGCGAAAAACATCATTAAAAAGGTCAGTATACGATATAAGTTATTACTTTTATGCTGTAACGTTAGCTGTAAATTACTATTATATCCAGCTCTGTTGATGGAAGATAAATGTCCTAATCTCAAGGTAGATCAAGGGTTTACGAGTTCAATATATTGTAGGGATGTAGCAATGGTATGCATTACCTATCATGTAATATTGTAGATTTCAGAATAAAAACACTAATAAATAAATTTAAATAAAAATATTTATTTTTTATTTTAATTTTATTTATTAAGCTGTTATTTAAATGTAATTTTTTTTCTTCTTTTGCAGCTCCTCCGGGAAGATCCTGCCAGGCGTCTTGGAGTGCATGGTAACATCAGAGCCCATAGGTTTTTCCCGCGTATTGACTGGGACGTGGTAAAATCCCTTAGATTGTGTCCGCCACATGTTCCTGTGCCAGTAAGTATTAGAGGAGATGTTTTATACAGACTCATAGATTGATAGTTTCACATAGATTTAATCTCTTTTTCCATATTTGTAATGTTACTAATAAGAGTGAAAGGGGCTGGTCTTAGGCTCACTACTATACTGGAGTGAGGCTTAAACCACTAATATTTTGTTTATGAAGGTAATGAATCTGAGGTCAAATTTGTCAGTGAAGAGATGAGAAGTCTCCATACATGTTAAATGATCGGGAGAAAGTGACAAAATCTGCCGATCATTGGTTGGCTTACAGTATGTAGAGGGCCTCCAGCCTTCCTGAACTTTACTATTCCCATGTAATCACCTTGTGCTTTCTTTTTCTCTTATAGCCAAGTAACATCCAGTGCGGCTCCAGACCATTCAATCTCCAAATTCTGGAAGCAGCAGAGGCTAACAACGCAGCCCTCTCAGCAGACCACCAGGCCTTATTCATGGGGTTTTCATTTACCAACATCAGCTGGAAAACCCCAAACCATCCACCAGCTCTTTAATACCACCAGAGCAAGCTGTCTTCCTAAGCCCTAAGAAGAACATCCGGACGCTGCTGATCTATACTGGTGAGAGGAGGCTGGTGACAGGGGAGGATGTGCTGTTTACTGGTGAGAGGAGGCTGGTGACAGGGGAGGCTGCTGCTGTAAACAGGTGAGAGGAGGCTGGTGACAGTGGAGGATGTGATGTATACTGGTGAGAGGAGGCTGGTGACAGGGGAGGATGTGCTGTTTACTGGTGAGAGGAGGCTGGTGACAGGGGAGTATGTGATGTATACTGGTGAGAGGAGGCTGGTGACAGGGGAGGCTGCTACTGTTTACTGGTGAGAGGAGGCTGGTGACAGGGGAGTATGTGATGTATACTGGTGAGAGGATGCTAGTGACAGGGGAGGCTGCTGCTGTTTACTGGTGAGAGGAGGCTGGTGACAGGGAAGGCTGCTGCTGTATACTGGTGAGAGAAGGCTAGTGACAGGGGAGGCTGCTGCTGTATACTGGTGATAGGAGGCTGATAACGGGAGGCTGTACTGTATACTGGTGATAGGAGGCTGGTGACAGGGGAGGCTGCTGCTGTATACTGGTGATAGGAGGCTCGTAAGAGGAGGATGCTGCTGTATACGGGTGAGAGGAGTCTGGTGACAGGGGAGGCTGTATACTGGTGAGAGGGTGCTCATGAGGGGATGCTGTGCAGTATACTGGTGAGAGGAGGCTGGTGTCAGGGGAGCCTGGTGCTGTATACTGGTGAGAGGAGGCTGGTGACAGGGGAGGCTGCTGCTGTATACTGGTGAGAAGAGACTGGTGACAGGGGAGGCTGCAGCTGTATGCTGGTGAACAGGGGAGGCTGGTGATGTGGTGGTTGGCTACTAAGGGTGGAGGTCAGTTTTGTTTGTTTTTTTTAAATCATAGCATTTAAAGCTACATTGCTTTGCTATGTAAAATAATTATATTTATCGGTGGCTACAGGTGACTATAGTTACACTTTTCCCCCTCCTCCATAACAACTCACTGAGCTGTTCTGGGTGACGGGGAAATATGGCAAGTGATGGCTGGCTATTAAGGGGTGGAGGAGGCCAGTTTTTTTTTTTTAAATCATAGCATTTAAAGCTATATTGCTTTGCTATGCAAATTAATTATATTTACCGGTGGCTACCGGTGACTATAGTTACACTTTTCCCCCTCCTCCATAACAACTCACTGAGCTGTTCTTGGTGACGGGGAAATATGGCGAGTGATGGCTGGCTATTAAGGGGTGGAGGAGGCCAGTTTTTTTTTTTTAAATCATAGCATTTAAAGCTATATTGCTTTGCTATGTAAAATAATTATATTTACCGGTGGCTACCGATGACTATAGTTACACTTTTCTCCCTCCTCCATAACAACTCATTGAGCTATCATGAGCGATGGGGAAATAAGGTGAGTGGTGGCCCAAGCAGCTTGGATTGTGTGCCTCTCCACTCTTCCTCTAGGCTCTGGGACTTTTTCTTTCCAAGGTCTAGTGTGAAGTATCCACAATCAATGATCGTTTTGGGAAACTGGTCATCTCCTGGTGTAGGTCCACTGTATTTTATGAGGACCAAAGTCAGCGCAGCCGTCTACCAGGAAATTGTAGAGCACTTCATGCTTCCCTCTGCCGACAAGCTTTTTTGAGAAAATTAACTTTTTGATGATATTCTAATTTTGTATGATGCAACTGTAGTATACAGGTAATACTGTGATCAGCAGTGCCATTATACACATGATGACCTTAAATCAAAGAGTTATGTCATATAAAATAGTTAATAAATTACATTTCCCACATGTCTACTTAACATGAGCACAATTTTGGACACTTTTTTTGTTAGGAAGTTAATAGGGTTAAAAGTTGACCAGAGATTTCTCATGTTTCCAACAAAATTTACAAAATCATTTTTTTGGGGACCACAGAGCTCAGAAAGGAAGGGGCATTTTTTATTTGGGAGTGCAGAATTTGCTGGATTTCTTCTGTGTGACGAGGAGCCATTTTGCTTTTCAAAAGCCTTTGTACTACCAGTAATCTGGTAGCTTGCTATATTTCCATTGAGAGATTAAGGAACTGAGTGGGGACTTTTTTGTGGATTGATTTGAAGCTTTTGTTGGGAACATTTTACATAACTTTTGGGATCAAATTTATTCGGAGCTCTACGCTTGCATTTGTGTTTCCATCTAAATCTCTGAGTGACGTAACTCAGATGAAACCCCCGAGGGATCCATTCACTATAAAGAGGCAGCAGAATTACTCTGGACTTCATCTGGCCTCTAATCAGTGGTGTACTTCTTTTCAGAGGTGTACAAAACTTTGGCTGATGGCACTTTTATGCACACCTAAAAAGACGGACACCACTGGATCATAGGCCAGACAGTGTCCACAGTGCCTCCATGTGCCTCATTGTAGGGAATCTTCCATCATGGATTCCATCTGACTGACGTATTTCAAAGCTTTACACGAAAACCCCGGTGTAAGCGCTCAGCGCAGTGCACAGGATAAATGTGAACTGAGCCCTACTGTGATCTGTGGGAGGCAGAATGAACAAAACAGTAGGCGAAGAAATGGCTTGATTTATTTTTTACACCGTTCCTCGTGTAGTATAAATGACAAGATGACTTTATTCTGCTGGTCGGTGCGATTACAGCGATAGCAGATTTATGTTGGGTTTTTATGTTTGGCTGCTGTCACAGACTAAAAGATGCCTTTTTTTTTGCAAAACCAAGTTTTTACATCACCATATTCAGAGAGATATAATTTTTCCACATTTCTGCTGACAGATTCATTTGATGGCTTGTTTTTTGTGGGACAAGTTGATGTTTTTATTAGAACCATATTTGGCACATTACATATTTTAATAGATTTCTATTCCAATTTTTGTGAGGCAGAATGAGCAAAAACTAACAATTCAGGAATTAGTATTTTTTTTAATGCCGTTCTGCGTGTGGTAAATTGATAAAGCAGATTTATTCTTCAGGTCAGTGCAATTACAGTAATGCCTCATTTATACAGTTTCTTTGCTTGTTGGTTCTTTTACGCAATAAAAACTTATTAAAAAAATATTATTTTTGCATTATTCTGAGAGCTATAACTTTTTTATTTTTCTACTGATAGAGCTGTATGTAAGACAAGATAAGATAAGATGGGGGTAGGGTGGGAACTGAAGGGGTGGTGGAGGGAGGACGGGGCAGGGGCCTTATTATTAGTGTTTACTGTTTTGCACTACATGCACTACATCATATGTGCTGTTTGGGGGGCTGAAAGGGAGGTAGGGGGCTTATTATTCTTACAGCCTAGGGGTCTTATGATAAGCAAAGCCTGTGAGTATAACAAGCCCCCATACAGTATCCACGACATGAGTTGTGTTATATTTAATACTGTTATAGTAAGCAACTTATTATTATTATTATAAAGTTATTAAAGCTCTCCTGACCAGTGATACAGACCGCTTGCAGCGGCTCTAGTGTCCCAGCCAGGTATGTTCCCACGGTCAGTAAATGCTGCAGGTTGGACACTGTGTACTTGTGCAGCGTCCAACCTGCAGCGTCCAGATGTTACAGCATAGTGGATGGGATTCCAAGAAATGCCATGTCCACTATGCGTGCACCGAGACCTGAGGAAACGGACATTTGCTGCCTGCCAATTCCTGAACTTCTGCACATACCCAAAAGCTGCGACATTTCAGTGAAAATCATACTAATAGCTGCTGGGGAGCCAGCAGCGCTGTGCACTAGTCCTACAGACAGGTCTCTGGTGGCTTCTCTCCAGCTGCTGACAGTGACTGACGTGTCTCTGTTATACGCCCACGTAGGATGACATTTGTTAGTCACTGTCACCAGCTGGGGAGAAGACACCAGGGACCTGAATGTAGAACTAGTGCACAGCGCCGCACAGTCAGCGGCTGGGGAGAAGCCGCCAGTTACCTGACTGTAGGACTAGTGCACAGCGCCGCACAGTCAGCGGCTGGGGAGAAGCCGCCAGTGACCTGACTGTAGGACTAGTGCACAGCGCCGCACAGTCAGCGGCTGGGGAGAAGCCGCCAGTGACCTGACTGTAGGACTAGTGCACAGTGCTGCACTGTCAGCGGGTGGGGAGAAGCCGCCAGGGACCTGTCTGTAGGACTAGTGCACAGCACCGCACTGTCAGCGGCTGGGGAGAAGCCGCCAGGGACCTGTCTGTAGGACAAGTGCACAGCGCCGCACTGTCAGCGGCTGGGGAGAAGCCGCCAGTGACCTGACTGTAGGACTAGTGCACAGCGCCGCACTGTCAGCGGGTGGGGAGAAGCCAGCAGGGACCTGTCTGTAGGACTAGTGCACAGTGCCGATCGCTACCCAGCAGATATTAGTATGTTTTTCTCTGAAACGCCGCAGCTTTATCGAGACAAACATACCTGGTGAAATACTTTGGCTGGGGCATGATACACGCTGCACATAGTTTGAGCAGCCTGTATCACCTGTCAGGCTTCCTTTAAAGGGGTAATCCAGGCTTGGGATAAAAGTCTGCAGTCAACCTATGTGACTGCAGACTGCCAAATTATGACAAGGTGCAGTGTGCCTGCTGCCATGAGTCCAATCAGGTGTGATCAGGCGGTCATGCAGGCGCATGTTTGCTATTTGCACGTGCCGCCTAGATACGTTTGGCATCTTTTCAATAAAAAAGAATTGAGAGAAAATGAAAGAGAGTAGTCAACACGGACTGCAAGTTGCATACCTGCAGTCACATGACCACCTGCTCACATCATCGATACCGGGGCCATTATTAATGTACACGGGGGAAACATGGGCCATTATTACTGTACATAGGGGACTTATGGGCCATTATTACTGTGCATACATGGGGGACTCAGGGGACGTTATTGAATGTTAATATAATTAGAACTCAGGACAAGAATTACATTATATTCACAATCCAATTAGTCCAATGTAAATACAATGTAAATACAATTACACAGTGTGAGGACTACTGTTGGGGCCATTATACAGTTTGGGAGTTAATGAAGGGGCTATCACACAGCTTGGAGGCTAATATGGGGACTACTGTGAGAGGCCCTCATACAGTGTGGGAGCCAATATAAAGTGTGAGGACTACTGTGGTGCCATTATACAGTGTGAGAGCTAATATGAGTGCCATTCTACAGTGTAGGGGTGATCATACAATGTGGAGACTAATATAGAGGCTAATATAAAGTGTGAGGGCCAATATATATTATTGGGGCTACTGTGGGGGTCATTATATTGTGTTTGATTGAGCAGTGGGCCCATCAGACTGTGTATAGGGCACCTGTGGACCTACCCTGCTATGTATAGGGCAGCTGTAGGACCTGCATACTGTGCATAGAGTGTAATAATTATAGGGGATAACTCAGGAGACTTTGCGTGGAACAAGACAACTACAGGACACAGTTTTATAAGTGGTAAAGTCTATATTATCACACGGTGATTCAAACAGGTGCAGAGACAAAATCAAGTCCACAACACTTGGTGCAAATATCAAATGCAGCTTAGCAGTCTATAGGAAACGTCAGAGGAAAATGCAATCACGCAGAAAGTCTATGAAGCACAATTATTCTTGAGGATACTTGACACGAATAAGTCCTTGCTTAGTCCAAAACACAGATAGATATGCTTATAAGGCAGTTTCAATAATAACTTAGCTCAACCAGGGAGGTCTGGGTAATAGTCTCAGGTTCTTGCAAAGCAGAAACAGCTTACATGTCCAGCAAATGCAGATGGAAGTAAACACGAGCAGCAGATGAAGGAGGATTACTGGAACTGGTGTATGCAGCAGGAACTCAGAGCAGAGTAGCAGGATAACCCCACAGGTTCACAGGAGCAGGTGTATAGCCAGGGAGTCACCAGAGGTCAGGAGCTGAATGCAAGGCAGAATACTCTAGCACAGACTGAAGGCTGGGGTGGAGTTTTATAGCAGGAAGACACAGTGCACATGAGACCAAAGACGCCATCTTGGAAAGGAATTTCATTCCGAAACGCGCGTCGGGCGTGAGTGTGCTTGCCGGTCTGGCACGGTACCCCTAGGTAATACTAATTATTTACCCTTTTTCCTGGGAATTTTTTGGTTTCAGCACTTTGCACTTTGTGGTATTGGGCACAGTGCAGGATTGCATTAACACCCTGCCATGTAATATTATACTTCCTTTTTTATAGCACTTTAGCAATTTATTGCACATTTTGCACATCATTTGGAGGTTTCATTAGATATATATTTATATTTTTTATGTTCTTATAACTCTTCTTCACTTTATCTCAGGAAATTAGTATACCCTATGGGATAGGGGTGTGTATTTACCTTGCACAAATACAGGATATTAATTGTGCATAGTGGTATCCGCATATTTATTGTTACATGCCATCCGTGCTGCACATTTTTTGTATATTATACTGTATTTTTTGTATTTTAATATTTTTTTATATATTTTGTATCATTGCTTAATAAAAGAATATTCTTGATCCAATTTGGTCCTCTTGGTGTATCCGCGCTTTGGTGATTGGTTTGCATCTTGGAAAAGGGCAGTAATGCACAAAAAGGTAATAAAAAATGTTCAGAGTCCTGACACATGTGTTTTTCTTACCAGTGCATTTTTACCATCCTCTTGCACTGGCTTTTTTAGCTGTTGTTATTTGCTCTCTTCAATGCCTTGTTTTTGTCTACTATTTTCTAATAAAATTTTGTATTGATTTATATTAAACCCCTACTTGTGTGGATTTTGTATTAACAGCTATATTACGAGTGATTTATCAATATCCTTTTATTCACTCATTTATTCCATTTGTTAGTCCGTTTTCATCTTCTTTAACATTCATTTTTGGAAAAATGTTCAAGGGGCTTCTAAAGGATTAAATACAGGAGTATATGACAAAATAATATTATAATTGATCGTCAGCACAGATTTCTGAAAGACAAAAGATGGCAAACTAACATGATAAGTTTTTTTTTATGAAAAGAGTAGAAACCTGGACAGAGGGGTAGCTGAGGATATCGTATTTTTAAACTTTGCCAATGCACTTGATACCGTACCACACAGATGTCTAATGGGTAAATTAAAGTCTATAGGCTTAGAAAGTAAGGTTTGAAAACTGCCTAAAACAGTGGACTCAGAATGTTGTGGTCAATGACTACTACTTGAATAGGGTCTGATTCAAAGTGCAAAAACGGTTTCATTTAAAACCCACTCAAATAACAAAGGGGCGCTCTCTTTTCCCAGAAAAAGAAAAGTTAAGTCTCCAGAGGAGAGAGGTCTTCTTTACCTTAAGATATGTTTTTCTATGGAATAGGCTACCTCAGGAGCTATTCATATCTAGAACCTTCAATGGCTTCAAAAAACGCTTGAATGCTTTTTTTTTAGATAGATGCAGGTCCTATAGGTCCCTCCGAGCGCCACATTTATCACAAATATATGGCATATCTAATGAATATTTATGAATGTATGAAATGTAAGTGCCTTTTTAGGTTCTGATGTTTGTCTAGAGACTCTAGAGCAATGTCCCTCCTCTACTTTTCTAATAATCCCGTTCTTCTAGAAAGTGTAATACTGAAGTGCTTAGCTTTGCTTGTATTTCCTAGCAACCAAAGCGAAGACCCAACTGTCTAAGCACCTCATAGTCTGATTTTATGACATTTATATAGAGATGAGCAAGCACTAAAATGATCGGATGCTAGTAAATTTAACGAAGCACATCCTAATTCGAGTAACGAGTATAATGGGAGTAAACGGGAAATCCTAGAATTTGTCTGCCAGACCATACAAGGAGGTCTGGGGGGCTGTGAAAATGTTGAAATGGATGGAAAAGGTCTGATTGTAAGGATAAAAGCATGGGGAAGACCTCTGGAAGCATCTCTGACTCATAGATGGTTGCTGAGAACAATGGTGTCACACTTTTACTCCACTGTAAGGACTGACTATAAAACATTCAAAATTGACGACAAGTTGGAGTTTACAGGAAAAAATGTTAAGAAACATTCTTTCCTGTATAATGACTTGTATATAAGGCAACATTTAAAAATATATTTTTTTAAATAATTTAAATAAACTAAAATTGAATTTTTTATTTAAAAATTGGAAAGTTGTGTGAGTGTAATTTATGAAATAAGCAAGAACTACCGAAAATGTGATGGAAGAGGAACTCAGATACACCCTGAATTAGACATAAAGGAGGGCCTCATACACATTATGTTCAAATTGTCATTATAGTGGTACTCCTGCACTCATGAAGGCTATGCTGTTGTGAATTTGCTTTTTGCTCCCTCTAGTGGTTACTAGTTTTTTGACTCTGGTTTTTCTGTCATTCCTTTTATCCGCACCTGGGTCGTTAGTTAGGGGTGTTGCTATATAAGCTCCCTGGACCTTCAGTTCAATGCCTGGCAACGTAGTTATCAGAGCTAGTCTGCTGTGCTCTTGTCTACTGATCCTGGTTCCAGTTATATCAGCTAAGTCTGCCTTTTGCTTTTTGCTATTTGTTTTGGTTTTGTATTTTTGTCCAGCTTGTTCCAAATCAATATTCTGACCTTTGCTGGAAGCTCTAGGGGGGCTGGTGTTCTCCCCCCGGACCGTTAGACGGTTCGGGGGTTCTTGAATTTCCAGTGTGGATTTTGATAGGGTTTTTGTTGACCATATAAGTTACCTTTCTTTATTCTGCTATCAGTAAGCGGGCCTCTCTGTGCTAAACCTGATTCATTTCTGTGTTTGTCATTTCCTCTTACCTCACCGTCATTATTTGTGGGGGGCTTCTATCCAGCTTTGGGGTCCCCTTCTCTGGAGGCAAGAAAGGTCTTTGTTTTCCTCTACTAGGGGTAGCTAGATTCTCCGGCTGCGCGTGTCATCTAGAATCAACGTAGGAATGATCCCCGGCTACTTCTAGTTTTGGCGTTAGGAGTAGATATATGGTCAACCCAGTTACCACTGCCCTATGAGCTGGATTTTTGTATTCTGCAGACTTCCACGTTCCTCTGAGACCCTCGCCATTGGGGTCATAACAGTTTGCCAGGCCAGTATTAAATGTTTAATGCATTGCAGAAGAGGGATTATAAGAAAGAAGATTCTGAGTTTTTTTTTTTTTTTTCTTCTTCCCCTTTACCTCAGAGTGGCTATGCTTGCTGCAGACATGAATGTCCAGACCTTGATTACAAGTGTGGACCAGCTGGCTACTCGTGTGCAGGGCATACAAGACTATGTTATCAGAAATCCTAGGTCAGAACCTAAAATACCGATTCCTGAACTGTTTTCCGGAGACAGGTTTAAGTTTAGGAATTTCGTGAATAATTGTAAATTGTTTTTGTCCCTGAGACCCTGTTCATCTGGAGATTCTGCTCAGCAAGTAAAAATTGTTATTTCGTTCTTACGGGGCGACCCTCAGGATTGGGCTTTTTCGCTGGCGCCAGGAGATCCGGCATTGGCTGATCTTGATGCGTTTTTTCTGGCGCTCGGTTTACTTTATGAGGAACCCAATCTTGAGATTCAGGCAGAAAAGGCCTTGCTGGCTATGTCTCAGGGGCAGGACGAGGCTGAAGTGTATTGCCAAAAATTTCGGAAATGGTCCGTGCTGACACATTGGAACGAGTGTGCACTGGCCGCTAATTTTAGAAATGGCCTTTCTGAAGCCATTAAGAATGTTATGGTGGGTTTTCCCATTCCCATAGGTCTGAATGATACTATGGCACTGGCTATTCAAATTGACCGGCGGTTGCGGGAGCGCAAAACCGCAAATTCCCTCATGGTGTTGTCTGAACAGACACCTGATTTAATGCAATGTGATAGAATCCTGACTAGAAATGAGCGGAAAATTCATAGACGCCGGAATGGCTTGTGCTACTACTGTGGTGATTCTACACATGTTATCTCAGCATGCTCTAAACGTATAGCTAAGGTTGTTAGTCCTGTCACCGTTGGTAATTTGCAACCTAAATTTATTCTGTCTGTAACTTTGATTTGCTCACTGTCATCTTATCCTGTCATGGCGTTTGTAGATTCAGGTGCTGCCCTGAGTCTCATGGATCTCTCATTTGCTAAGCGCTGTGGTTTTACTCTTGAACCATTAGAAAATCCTATTCCTCTTAGGGGTATTGATGCTACACCATTGGCAGCAAATAAACCGCAGTGAATGAAAAAAGGAGAAAACTAGGAGTATATGGATATATAAATGGTAGAAAAATGCTTTATTTAAATAACATAAGATTAACAAACTTTATAGCAAAATACAACAAAGCACAAAGGGATACAAAGCTCAATATATTAAGACAAGGATGTTAAAAGAGGAGTGGGTAACCCCCAG
Source organism: Ranitomeya variabilis (assembly GCF_051348905.1). NCBI lineage: Eukaryota > Metazoa > Chordata > Amphibia > Anura > Dendrobatidae > Ranitomeya > Ranitomeya variabilis. The sequence continues at coordinate 103,910,269 of NC_135234.1, forward strand.
TGTGCACCCACCGGAAAACCATCATACAGGGTTACATATTGTGAAAACAGCTGCTCCAAAGCACCTATATAGTCAGAAAAGGCACCAAGCTCACCAAGTGGTGTATAGTTAAAGGGTTGCAATATTGTACTAAGAGAGAGAGCAGCGCTTACCCTGAGAGGCACACAGTGGGGCACACCGGATGGGGTCCACCAAACGCGACCCCCCTAAAAACATATAAAGAAAGACAAACTTAAAATTAATAAAAAACATACACAAGGGCCCCAAAAGGGATATCCACTCAGAGGGGAGATGTTACTGAGTGGAGGGCAGGATGTGACAGAGAATAAAGAGCCATAAAACACCTAGAATGTAGGGAGATCTATAATTATATGAGACCCTCTGCTTAAATATAGGAGGTGGGGTGCCTCATAAAGGGGAGAGGCCTTCAACACCATATTGGTGCATCCATGAGAACAGGGGGGCTTTTTTAGAGGAAGGAAGAAAAACTCAGATACTCATTAAGTCCCTTCGGAACCATGGTGTCCACACGGACTATCCAGCCTGCTTCACGTTGTGCAAGAACCTTTTTATAGTTACCCCCTCGGACCCCGAGATGGATACTTTTAATGCCTCTGACCTGAAACGTACTGGCGTCACAACCGTGAGCCAACTTAAAGTGACGTGGAATTGTTTTCAGTTCAGAGTCATCCTTTACAGTTTTTGCAGCACAGATGTCCCTAACATGTTCGCGAACACGTACGCGTAACTCCCTCGATGTTAACCCAATATAAATTAGGGAACACCCACATGTGGCGTAATATATAACATTGGATGTGCTGCATGAAATGCGCTGCCTAATTGAAAATTCTTTAGTACCATCCGAGGATTTAAAAGTAGTTGCCCGTATAATATTGGCACAGGCCATACAATGGCCACATTGGTAGGAGCCAAGTACAGGGCCCCTAGTGCAGAAGGGACTAGAGATAGATGGTACATAGTGGCTACGGACGAGGAGGCTGCTCAGGTTGGGGGATCTCTTAGCCGTCATAAGCGGGAATTCCCCCACGGCCTGTGCTAAAGCAGGTTCAGTCATAAGGATTGGCCAATGTTTTTTGAGTATATTCCTCATGTTAGACCACTCATGGTTATAGGTCGTAATGAACCTAACTTTTTCACAGTCCTTCTTCCTCCTCCGGTCATTGGTACCGGACTGTAGGAGATCTCTACGAGGTGTCCTCCTCGCTCTATCAAAGCCTCGCCTAATACTCCTGCGGCTATATCCGCGATCTCTAAAGCGTCCCTCGAGGTCAACCGCCTGTGCAAGGAATTTCTCATCGGTAGAGCAAATCCGCCTCACCCTTAGGAACTGTCCGACCGGGACGGCCCCAATGGTGGTAGGATTGTGAGCGGAGTCAGCATGCAGTAATGCGTTAACAGCTGTAGACTTTCTGAAAACGTCAGTCTGGACGCGACGTGCAGTGTCCACCTCCAGCCTGACGTCCAGAAAGTCGATATGCTCCGAATCACAGTTATATGTCAACCTGATATTAAACGGGTTGTCATTAAGTTGATCCATAAAATCCCCGAGCTGCCGCGCCGTCCCCTCCCACAAAAAGAGGACATCATCTATATATCTTAGCCAGCACAGCACATGGTCCGCGCCCCGCACCCCCTCGTCGCCAAAAATAAGTCTCTCCCATGAACCAAGGAAGAGATTGGCGTACGAGGGGGCGCAGGCCGCGCCCATGGCTGTGCCGCGTTTCTGTAGATAGAATTTGTCCTTAAAGGTGAAAAAGTTGTGGGTGAGGATAAAGCGCAACAGCTCGAGGATTAATTCACACATGGGGCCGCCCAGGTCGGAGGTCCCCAAGAAGAGGCGGACCGCTGCGAGACCATCCTCATGACTAATACAAGTATATAGTGTTTGCACATCGGCGGTGACCAAGAGTACGCCGGGATCCACAAGGACACCGTCAACCCGCGTAAGGACGTCCGTCGTGTCTTTAACGTACGATGGTAAAATTTCAACCAAAGGTTTTAAATAAAAATCGATAAATTTGCAAATCGGTTCGCATAAGCCATCAATGCCTGACACGATCGGACGCCCCGGTGGGCTGACGGGGTCCTTGTGGATCTTAGGGAGCAGGTAAAAGGTTGGTGTCTTTGGGGATCTGACTGTTAGACCCTCCAATGCCTTTTTATCTATGATCCCTTTCTCATGGGCTACACCAAGAATGGCCTGTAGCTGAGCTGAAAAGGAGGGCAGAGGGTTATGGGTTAATTTGGTATAGGTGGTCCCGTCCCGTAACTGACGGAACGCCTCTTTCTCATATTTAGTACATGGCCAGATCACGATGTTCCCCCCCTTGTCTGCTGGTTTAATAACAATGTCATCAAGAGACTGTAGTTCTTTGATGGCCACTCTCTGTCTCGACGTCAGATTGTCAAATTTGCGTCTCGAAGACAAATGTTTTAAGTCTTCTGTAACCATCTGGGTAAAGATATCCACAGCAGGGCATAGAGACAAGGGGGGGAACCTCGCCGATCTGGGCATGCAAACAGGTGGAAGCGTACCTTGAGGATTACTTACTTGCTCCTCCAGGAGATCCTCTAGGTCTTGCAAAGCCCCCCTTTCCATCTCAGATAGAGGCCCCTGTGTAAGATGGTTCTTGTGATGAAGCTTTTTGAATATGAGTTTCCGAGAAAACAAGTGAAGGTCTTTCAAGGCTAAAAAGTAATCAAAAGAGTTAGTAGGTGAAAAACTTAACCCTTTACTCAAGACCTCAATCTGAGTATCAGAAAAGGTCCGCGTGGATAGATTTAGTACCTGGAGACCACCGTTGTTGTTTGTCCCCGGTTGTTTGCCCGCTGCAGCCATTATTTTTGTGGTCTGTCGTGTCACGATTTTCTTAGTCTGCATACTAGATCCAGGGTGTTCCCCCCTTGCTTCAGTATACAATGCATTATCTTCATGGGGGGCATTTGATTTAGTGGATCTAGAGCGTGACCTGGAGCTTGAGAAATTTCTGAAGCGGGGACGAGATCGATCACCCAGGCTTCGCCATCTATAAACATTGGAAGTTTGTTTGTCCTGTACATCGCGTTTAAATTTCTTTGCTTTGAGACTCTGAATCTCATTCACCCATTTCTGCAACTCTATATCCACATCATCATTTAACTTCTTAATAGCTTCCCCTGGCATGTCTTTTTTGAGCTTTGTTTGAACAGTCTCAATCTCAGCCTCAATCTCGCCCAACTTAGATAGATCCAGGCCTTTAAGCAATGTCATGAATCCAAAGGAACAAGTGTTTGAAAGTTCCTCCCACCTATTCTTAAAATCCTCATCTAAGGTGGGGAATGATGGAAAGACCTGGATTCTCAATCCCCGGGGAATGAGCCCCCCCTCCAAATATTTTTCAAGGTAGGCATGATTCCACCATACTCTTGTTCTTTTTTTCAAGAGATCTTTAAAACGTACAATGGTCTCCCGTAAATCACTACCTGATCCCTCCAACCCCCCATTAAAACCATCCTTGAATGTATCGTCTATTTGGGCACGCCACGTAGAATCTCGTGCCCTAAAGTCCATAGTGGGCCTGTAGATAGCTGTGAAAAACACAGAAACAATAATAGTAACAAATTCAGGCAACATATTAGATACAAGCGGGAGGGGGTGGTGAGACCACCAGCACTAAGTAGTACTATACAGCCCCCCACCGACTAAGAAAACCAACTCCATGAGAATTGAATGAAAAAAGGAGAAAACTAGGAGTATATGGATATATAAATGGTAGAAAAATGCTTTATTTAAATAACATAAGATTAACAAACTTTATAGCAAAATACAACAAAGCACAAAGGGATACAAAGCTCAATATATTAAGACAAGGATGTTAAAAGAGGAGTGGGTAACCCCCAGTGTGCACCCACCGGAAAACCATCATACAGGGTTACATATTGTGAAAACAGCTGCTCCAAAGCACCTATATAGTCAGAAAAGGCACCAAGCTCACCAAGTGGTGTATAGTTAAAGGGTTGCAATATTGTACTAAGAGAGAGAGCAGCGCTTACCCTGAGAGGCACACAGTGGGGCACACCGGATGGGGTCCACCAAACGCGACCCCCCTAAAAACATATAAAGAAAGACAAACTTAAAATTAATAAAAAACATACACAAGGGCCCCAAAAGGGATATCCACTCAGAGGGGAGATGTTACTGAGTGGAGGGCAGGATGTGACAGAGAATAAAGAGCCATAAAACACCTAGAATGTAGGGAGATCTATAATTATATGAGACCCTCTGCTTAAATATAGGAGGTGGGGTGCCTCATAAAGGGGAGAGGCCTTCAACACCATATTGGTGCATCCATGAGAACAGGGGGGCTTTTTTAGAGGAACCCTGTTATGGCGTTTGTGGATTCAGGTGCTGCCCTGAGTCTTATGGATCTGTCGTTTGCCAAGCGCTGTGGTTTTGTTCTTGAGCCGTTGGTTAATCCTATCCCTCTGAGGGGTATTGATTCTACGCCATTGGCGGAAAATAAACCGCAGTTTTGGACACAGGTTACCATGTGCATGACTCCTGAACACCGCGAGGTGATACGTTTCCTGGTTTTACATAAAATGCATGATTTGGTTGTTTTAGGGCTGCCATGGTTACAGACCCATAATCCAGTCCTGGACTGGAAGGCTATGTCAGTCTCAAGTTGGGGCTGTCGTGGTATTCATGGGGATTCCCTGCCTGTGTCTATTGCTTCTTCTACGCCTTCGGAAGTTCCGGAGTATTTGTCTGATTATCAGGATGTCTTCAGTGAGTCTGAGTCCAGTGCACTGCCTCCTCATAGGGACTGTGACTGTGCTATAGATTTGATCCCAGGCAGTAAGTTTCCTAAGGGAAGACTGTTTAATCTGTCGGTACCTGAACATACCGCTATGCGTTCATATATCAAGGAGTCTCTGGAGAAAGGACATATTCGTCCGTCTTCTTCCCCTCTTGGTGCGGGATTCTTTTTTGTGGCAAAAAAGGACGGATCTTTGAGACCTTGTATTGATTATCGGCTTTTAAATAAGATCACTGTCAAATTTCAGTATCCTTTACCGCTGTTGTCTGACTTGTTTGCCCGGATTAAGGGTGCCAAGTGGTTCACCAAGATAGACCTTCGTGGTGCGTACAACCTTGTGCGCATTAAGCAAGGTGATGAATGGAAAACCGCATTCAATACGCCCGAAGGTCATTTTGAGTACTTGGTGATGCCTTTTGGGCTCTCCAATGCGCCTTCAGTTTTTCAGTCCTTTATGCATGACATTTTCCGGAAGTATCTGGATAAATTTTTGATTGTTTATCTGGATGATATTTTGGTTTTTTCTGATAATTGGGATTCGCATGTGGAGCAGGTCAGGTTGGTCTTTAAAATTTTGCGTGAAAATTCTTTGTTTGTCAAGGGCTCAAAGTGTCTCTTTGGTGTACAGAAGGTTCCCTTTTTGGGGTTCATTTTTTCCCCTTCTGCTGTGGAGATGGACCCAGTCAAGGTCCGAGCTATTCTTGATTGGACTCAGCCCTCGTCAGTTAAGAGTCTTCAGAAGTTCTTGGGCTTCGCTAACTTCTATCGTCGTTTTATTGCTAATTTTTCTAGCATTGTGAAACCTTTGACGGATATGACCAAGAAGGGCTCCGATGTAGCTAACTGGGCTCCTGCTGCCGTGGAGGCTTTCCAGGAGTTGAAACGCCGGTTTACTTCGGCGCCTGTTTTGTGCCAGCCTGACGTCTCACTTCCCTTTCAGGTTGAGGTGGATGCTTCGGAGATTGGGGCAGGGGCCGTTTTGTCGCAGAGAGGCCCTGGTTGCTCTGTTATGAAACCTTGTGCCTTTTTCTCTAGGAAGTTTTCGCCTGCCGAGCGAAATTATGATGTGGGCAATCGGGAGTTGTTGGCCATGAAATGGGCATTTGAGGAGTGGCGTCATTGGCTCGAGGGTGCTAAGCATCGTGTGGTGGTCTTGACTGATCACAAAAATCTGATGTATCTCGAGTCTGCTAAACGCCTTAATCCGAGACAGGCCCGCTGGTCATTGTTTTTCTCCCGCTTTGATTTTGTTGTCTCTTATTTACCAGGTTCAAAGAATGTGAAGGCCGATGCTCTTTCTAGGAGCTTTGTGCCTGATGCTCCTGGAGTCGCTGATCCTGTTGGTATTCTTAAAGATGGAGTTATCTTGTCAGCTATTTCTCCGGATCTGCGACGTGTGTTGCAGAGATTTCAGGCTGATAGGCCTGAGTCTTGTCCACCTGACAGACTGTTTGTCCCGGATAAGTGGACCAGCAGAGTCATTTCCGAGGTTCATTCCTCGGTGTTGGCAGGTCACCCGGGAATTTTTGGCACCAGAGATCTGGTGGCCAGGTCCTTTTGGTGGCCTTCCTTGTCAAGGGATGTGCGGTCATTTGTGCAGTCCTGTGGGACTTGTGCTCGAGCTAAGCCTTGCTGTTCTCGTGCCAGCGGTTTGCTCTTGCCCTTGCCTGTCCCGAAGAGACCTTGGACACATATCTCCATGGATTTCATTTCTGATCTTCCGCTATCTCAGGGCATGTCCGTTATCTGGGTGATATGTGATCGCTTCTCCAAGATGGTCCATTTGGTTCCTTTGCCTAAGCTGCCTTCCTCTTCCGATCTGGTTCCTGTGTTTTTCCAGAACGTGGTTCGTTTGCACGGCATCCCTGAGAATATTGTGTCAGACAGAGGATCCCAGTTCGTTTCCAGGTTCTGGCGATCCTTTTGTAGTAGGATGGGCATTGATTTGTCGTTTTCGTCTGCTTTCCATCCTCAGACTAATGGACAGACGGAGCGAACCAATCAGACTTTGGAGGCTTATTTGAGGTGTTTTGTCTCTGCTGATCAGGACGATTGGGTGACATTCTTGCCGTTGGCTGAGTTTGCCCTTAATAATCGGGCTAGTTCCGCCACCTTGGTTTCGCCTTTTTTCTGCAACTCTGGTTTCCATCCTCGCTTTTCTTCGGGTCATGTGGAGCCTTCTGACTGTCCTGGGGTGGATTCTGTGGTGGATAGGTTGCAGCAGATCTGGAATCATGTGGTGGACAACTTGAAGTTGTCACAGGAGAAGGCTCAGCGCTTTGCCAACCGCCGCCGCGGTGTGGGTCCCCGACTACGCGTTGGGGATTTGGTATGGCTTTCTTCCCGCTTTGTTCCTATGAAGGTCTCCTCTCCCAAATTTAAACCTCGTTTTATTGGGCCTTACAAGATATTGGAAATCCTTAATCCTGTATCTTTTCGTCTGGATCTTCCTGTGTCGTTTGCTATTCACAATGTATTTCATAGGTCCTTGTTGCGGCGGTACATTGTGCCTGTAGTTCCTTCTGCTGAGCCTCCTGCTCCGGTGTTGGTTGAGGGCGAGTTGGAGTACGTGGTGGAGAAGATCTTGGATTCTCGCCTCTCCAGGCGGAGGCTTCAGTACCTGGTCAAGTGGAAGGGCTATGGTCAGGAGGATAATTCCTGGGTGGTCGCCTCTGATGTTCATGCGGCCGATTTAGTTCGTGCCTTTCATGCCGCTCGTCCTGATCGCCCTGGTGGTCGTGGTGAGGGTTCGGTGACCCCTCACTAAGGGGGGGTACTGTTGTGAATTTGCTTTTTGCTCCCTCTAGTGGTTACTAGTTTTTTGACTCTGGTTTTTCTGTCATTCCTTTTATCCGCACCTGGGTCGTTAGTTAGGGGTGTTGCTATATAAGCTCCCTGGACCTTCAGTTCAATGCCTGGCAACGTAGTTATCAGAGCTAGTCTGCTGTGCTCTTGTCTACTGATCCTGGTTCCAGTTATATCAGCTAAGTCTGCCTTTTGCTTTTTGCTATTTGTTTTGGTTTTGTATTTTTGTCCAGCTTGTTCCAAATCAATATTCTGACCTTTGCTGGAAGCTCTAGGGGGGCTGGTGTTCTCCCCCCGGACCGTTAGACGGTTCGGGGGTTCTTGAATTTCCAGTGTGGATTTTGATAGGGTTTTTGTTGACCATATAAGTTACCTTTCTTTATTCTGCTATCAGTAAGCGGGCCTCTCTGTGCTAAACCTGATTCATTTCTGTGTTTGTCATTTCCTCTTACCTCACCGTCATTATTTGTGGGGGGCTTCTATCCAGCTTTGGGGTCCCCTTCTCTGGAGGCAAGAAAGGTCTTTGTTTTCCTCTACTAGGGGTAGCTAGATTCTCCGGCTGCGCGTGTCATCTAGAATCAACGTAGGAATGATCCCCGGCTACTTCTAGTGTTGGCGTTAGGAGTAGATATATGGTCAACCCAGTTACCACTGCCCTATGAGCTGTATTTTTGTATTCTGCAGACTTCCACGTTCCTCTGAGACCCTCGCCATTGGGGTCATAACACTATGCACTAAGTGCAAAGCCTGACAAAAATTACAAGCAAGGTCATCCATACAGCTTTGAAGGCACCAACTGGAGTACATCATTCAAATATTGTGAAAAAAGTATGGTTGTGGTACTCCTACACTCATAAAAGTTATATACAGTGCAAAGCTTTACAAATTACAAGCAAGGTCATCCATACACCCTTGAAGGCACCAACTGGAGTACCTCATTTGAATATTGTGAACAAAGTGTATTTGTGGTACTCCTACACTGATAACAGCTCTGCAAACAGTGAAAAGCCAGGAAAAAATTATAATCAGACACATCCATATACTCTTAAAAAGACAACAACTGGAGGGCCTCATAAACATTTTTTGAAAGTGTAGTTGATGTACTCCTACACTCATAAAAGCTTTGAACAAAGTGCAAAGCCAGGAAAAAAATTATAATTAGGGTCATCCACCTCATTCAAACATTGTGAACAAAATGTAGTTGTGGTACTTCTACACTCATAAAAGCTCAGCACACAGTGCAAAGCCTGCCAAAAATTACAGCCAATATCATGCATATGCCCTTCAAGGCACCAAGTGCAGTGTCTCATAATAAAATTAAGAAAGTGTAGTTGTGGCACTTCTACACTCATAAAGGCTTTGTACATAGTGCAAAGCCAGGATTTAATAATAAGGGTAATCCAGTCATCCATAGTTCCTTGAAGGCAAAAATGACAAGCAGGGTCATTTATACACCCTTCAAGGCATCAAGTGGAGAGCCTCATGAAAAATTAAGCCAGGCCAGGCAAACCCAGGAAAAATTATAAGAAGAATCACCTAGTCATCCATAGACCCTTGAAGGCAACAACTCATGCCTCATTCAAATATTGAAAATTAAAGGGGATATGTCACCCCCGCGATACTCTTCAGCTATTACTATGGGCATACAGGTAATATAAATGTTAATCTAGTCTTACCTGTATGCCTCATAGTTGCATCTAGATGTGAAGAAATAGACTTTTAATTCATTATGTTAATGATTTCTTCCAGGCTTTGGGGTATGCGGTGCTTGGAAGATTTCCCTGCCTCCACTCTTCATTATACTATCACCCCCCTCCCATGCACATCACACTGACCTGTTATGTGCAATTGTGGTGCCTGAATCCCTCGCATTGGCTCTGTGTATTCAGCGCTCCTGTGCGCAGGCGCCAGAGCACAAGAACACTGAATATACTGACCATAGAGAGAAGAAAAAGGTACAGATTGTCGAGCAAGTGCAGGGCACACGCACAGTATTCCGGCGCACAACTGCACATCACAGGTCAGTGTGACATGTATGGGAGGGGGTGATAGTATAATGAAGAGCAGAGGCAGTGATTTCTTACAGGCACTGCAGACCCCGGAGCCTGGAAGAAATCATTAACATAATGAAATATGATTGTGGCTGGAATAATAAAATAAATTGGAGGTATTGTGTCAGGTATCATGTCTCCCAGCTAAGAAGGCTTACACCGCTCTCTTAACCACCAGGTCTTCATTGAAACTTTAATTCCAAGCTGTAAATGCTGCACCAGACCCTTATACCTTATGCGTGGGCTATCTCTGACTGCTTCTGTGCCATTATAAAAGGCTCTGCTGTGGGTCAATGATCAGTCAGCTACCAGTGTTACTTTCCTTACATTTTACTGCCAATAGTACTGTGTGAAACTGATGTTTGTGCCATCTAAGTGTGGCTGGAATAAAAAAAAAAATTGGAGGTGTTGCATGAGGTATCAGGTCTCCCAGCTAAGGCTACGTTCACATTTGCGGCCAGCGCCGCAGCGTCGGGCGCCGCATGCGTCATGCGCCCCTATATTTAACATGGGGGCGCATGGACATGCGGCGCACTTGCGTTTTGCGCCGCATGCGTCGCTGCGGCGCCCGCGTCCAGGCGCAGAGGACGCAGCAAGTTGCATTTTTGCTGCGTCCAAATTCAATGAAAAAAACGACGCATGCGGCGCAAAACGCAGCGTTGTGCATGCGTTTTGCTGCGTTTTTGTTTGCGTTGTGCGCTGCGGCGCCGACGCTGCGGCGCACAACGCAAATGTGAACGTAGCCTAAGAAGGCTTACACGGCCTCCTTAACCACCAGGTCCTCATTGAAACTTCAATTCCAAGCTGTAAGTTCTGGGCCAGACCCTGATATCTCATGCATGGCCCATGGCTGACTGTTGCTGTGCCATTTGCAAATTTCTAGTGTGTGTCAATTGAAGCAAATTTTCATGGCGTCTTTCCCTATTTTTAGCTGTTTGGGAAGCTTTTTGTGACTCCTTAAGGTGTTTTTATATGTTTAATTTGGCCTCCCATTGAATCTAATGGGATTTAAATACGTTCGTCAAACCGTTCCACGAACATGTTCGGCAAACATCTAAACAATCAAAGAATCGAACCGAACCTTGAAAGGTTTGCTCATCTCTATTAATGAAAAGGAAATCCTGCTCTCCAATATCGAGATATAGCAGAATTTATTAAATGATACGGCCCACTGTCATGCAAAAATGTGACATTGCAGTCAACATGAGCATTATAAACGTACTGTGAAAAATAATACAGTGGTATACAGAGATTATGGTGTCAACGATGTCTGAACGGATTTATATTTAAGTTTATGATGGTGATTCAGAATATTGTTAAAAGGCCAAAAGACCAAAAGCTATTGCATTTGTTATCACACACAAGTCGCATTGGGGGAATGCATTATTTTCATAAATGAATTTTGTGGAAAACTTGAACCAATTCATCAAAAGTCATTAGATTTTTTAATTCAGCACCTTCAAAATACTCAAAGCCATTCAAAAAACTTTGGCACTTGAAATATTTTTTTTTGTAGACCTGTGTAATGTGACATAAAAAGACATCCAAAATACATACCCGACAAAAATGTATACTCTAGGATATAGTGAATAAGCGAGTACCATGGAAAAGCAAATATCATCAAGTATAAGCAAATAATCCCTATTATTGCTTAGTAGAAAATTACCAAAAAAATTGCAAAAACAAATTACAATATGCTGAGACATTAGCAATAGCTAATCTAGGTTTTACCAGAAAAAACAATCTGTATGCACCAAATGTGTACTTAAGTTACAAATAACTCCAGTCTATATACCGATAATACAAAAAAAATCGCAAGAAAATAGTAATGCATATATGTGAAGAAAGTATGTAGAAAATATAGGCCCTCAATTATATTGGTATTAGCCAAATTAAATCCTTGTGTCCGGTCTAGGAGTGCTGTATTTCCCTATTTACACTAATTAAAAAAGTGTGCTCATTGCCTTGTCATTTCCTATAGTATTAAAACCACAATGAGTAGGCACAGCGGCATCTCAAGTTCAGACTTACCTTATATTTGATGGACTAGAAGCCAAGGGCATGTTCACAGGTTGCATTTTTGCCACATTTTTCCAGAGTTATTTCTGGACGTTCTTTCCATGGAAAAACGCAGTGTTTTAATGTACAAAGTGAATGAGAATTCTGAAATCTCATGTACATTCTGCTTATTTTTTCCTTGCAGATTTGAAAACGTTTCAAATCTGCCGCATCTCAATTCTTTAAGTGTTTTTGTAGTGTTTTTCACGCAAACGAAAAAAAAACCATCAAAAACATGTATATTTTAGGCAGCATTTCACCTGCCAACCGTCTAGTATTTGCAGAATTTCTCTGCTGAAATAATGAACGTGTGCACATACTCTAGAGACTGCAAAACAGCATCAGAATGAAAATGGTGGCAAAAAGCGTTTGCAAAACAGCAGACTCAATATGTGGGCTTTCTAAGGCTACCTTCACACTAGCGTTGTGCGCCGTTGCATCGGCGACGCAACGCACAACGCACGCAAAAACGCGTCAAAACGCACGCAAAAACGCTGCGTTTTGCGACGCATGCGTCGGTTTTTGCCGAAAATCGGACGCAAGAAAAATGCAACTTGTTGCGTTTTCTTGGTCCGACGCTTGCGGCAAAAAAGACGCATGTGTCGCACAACGCAGCAAAAAAAACCGCATGCGTCCCCCATGTTAAGTATAGGGGCGCATGACGCATGCGTCGCCGCTGCGTCGCCGACGCAAACCCGACGCACATTAGCTTAACGCTAATGCGAACGTAGCCTAAGAAATAATTCTAGTAACTAGAACTGTTTCTCCAACATTTCCATTACATGTAACTGATACTATAGAGATTGCTATATAATATGTTCAATTCCTAACCTGAAAATGTGAAAAAGATTTGGATATTAGTCTTTTTATAGAAAAAAGGCAGCAGAAAATCTAACGTAAACCTCCAAGGGTGAGCTTGACCTAATATTTTATGATATAAGAAGAAAATTTTAAAAAAAACACAAGTATCTGGATAATTCATATGTATTACTGCTTATGGTCAATTACTGATCACATGACCAGTGGCATGCGCACATTGGAATATTGCCTGGTGGCAGTTGGAGAGCGACAGTTGGCTTGGATGCGGATGAGGAGGAGCTGCCTTCAGAAAAGCGACAATATGGAGAGAAAAGAGGAGGTCTTTAGTGCGAGAGGGAAGAAAAGGAGAAGAACTGTTTTGGACTCATCGGAGGATGAGAAGCCGTCCATCAAGAAGAGCCACAGGAGAGGAGAGAAGAGAAAAGGCTCAGATTTGGAGATCGTCTCCCAAGGCCAGAAAGAAGAACAGGAGTATCATCAGGAGGTCTTAGCTGGAAGAAGTGGAGCCAAGAGGAGAAGACAAATCCTTGACTTATCACAAGAAAACTCTTCAGTCAAGAAAGGAGATGAAGAGCAGAATAAAACCAAGGGTGCAGGTAAATCATACTATACATAAATTTACCACAAGCAGCCCCATGAAGTATAGCTTCTCATGTATACACTTACAGATCAGGGCAATGTTGTCACTTTCTGCACATTAATGGCACATCTTTTAAATCTGACAGTTTGAGGGTGTGATACATGAGCAACATCTGAAGCTGGACTGTTATAGATCTGTTCCCCAGTCCATTTCTTTATATATTCAGGCCTTTGTTAAACTACTACATGATCAGGCCATTTTTCCCCATACTTGTCAAGGCACATATTTTTTTTTTTTCGTACACATGGATTAAAAATCTGTAAAAAATGTTATTGTTCAGATATTTAAATAATTTTTTGCATATTTTTTGTGAAACATAAAGTCTAAATTTTACATTATTTTAATGTTATCTTATTTTATTTTTCTGGCAATATTAGTAATTATAAATAAAGGATTTATGTGTCTGTTTTAATATATTTGTTTAGGACTGCAAGGAACCAATAAAACATATGTTAAAATTTGTTCACCTATCAATATCAAATATTTTAATTTATCAGATACATATTTTTGTTGGGTTTAGGTCTTGTAACAGCAATTTGGATAGTCAGTGTTTTTTTAATAATTTCTTATTTCCTGTGTCATTTTTTTATTTATTTTACACATGGGTTGTCTAACTGTTGTTTTTTTTCCTGCTTAAAAGGATAAAAAAAATTGCAATTGGGTTTCATCAAAATAATTGCAGGCTGTAGAATTAGTAAGGTTGATCATTTTACCTTTACTTTAACAGATGTGTTGGGGACATGATTTTGTGGCATTTGCTGTTATATGGGTATGACAGATTCTCCACCTGCTCTTGTTACTGCAGCTTTCCTTACAGACTGCCCAGATCTCCAGTCTATAATATGGCATGCTGGTCACATGCGCCTCCATCAGCGACCATTGTGTGGACTGGAGAGCTCTGCATTATGTGAGGAAAGCTGACCTAACAAGTGTGGGTGGAGGACCTGCCATACTTATGTAATAGTAATTGGACATATACATGTGTCCCAAACACATCTATTGGAGTAAAGTTAAGGCCAACCTCTTAAAATTAGTGATGAGCGAACACTAAAATGTTCGGGTGCTCGTTGTTCGAGTCGAACATCTCCCGATGTTCGAGTGTTCGTTTCGAATAACGAACCCCATTGTAGTCAATGGGAGACTCGAACATTTTTCAGCGGGACCAAAGCTCTGCACAGGGAAGGTCGCCTAAAAACCTGGGAAGCTCAGAAAATGATGGAAACAACACTGGAATGGACAGGAAACAGCAGGGGCAGCATGCATAGTTGCCTCTGAGGCTGCCCAAATGCACCATTACGCCAAATTATGGCCAACAGCTTTGTGGTGACAGAGTGACCCACTTTGATGAGGTAGCAGGTGAAACACACCGAAATTGAGCCTGACACAGCATGGCAGCTATGGGCACGGCATGCGGAGGCAGCATCAGGCCGGAGAGCGGCACAGTGACGGACCCTTGAGGAGGCGGCAGCAGCATCATTCCTTACACATTGAGGCCACAGAGTGGCACAATTACATAGTTTGGAGGTAGCGAAGACCCAGCATGTGGAGGCGTCAGCACGGAGAGTGGCACGGTGACGGACCCTTCAGGAGGCGGCAGCAGCATCATTCCTTTCACATTGAGGCCACAGAGTGGCACATTTACATAGTTTGGAGGTAGCGAAGACCCAGCATGTGGAGGCGTCAGCACGGAGAGTGGCACGGTGACGGACCCTTGAGGAGGCGGCAGCAGCATCATTCCTTACACATTGAGGCCACAGAGTGGCACAATTACATAGTTTGGAGGTAGCGAAGACCCAGCATGTGGAGGCGTCAGCAGCGTCAGCACGGAGAGTGGCACGGTGACATGACAGACTTCAGTTTGAGCTGCTTTAACACGGTGGCGAGTGGAAATCTGTAGAAATCCATGCTTTATTCATCTTGATAAGCGTCAGCCTGTCAGCGCTGTCAGTTGACAGGCGTGTACGCTTATCGGTGATGATGCCACCAGCTGCACTGAAGACCCGCTCTGACAACACGCTAGCGGCAGGGCAAGCCAGCACCTCCAAGGCGTACAGTGCCAGTTCTGGCCACGTGTCCAGCTTTGAAACCCAGTAGTTGTATGGAGCAGAGTGATCATGCAGGACGTTGGTATGGTCACCTAGGTAGTCCTTCACCATCTTTCTGTAAATCTCGCCTCTACTCTGTCTAGACTGTGGATTGGTGGCATACTCTTGCATGGGGGACATAAAACTGGCAAAGGCCTTGGAGATTGATCCTCTGCCAGCGCTTGACAAGCTGCCTGCTCCCCTCCTCTCCCTCGCTTGTTGGCCCTCAGAACCATGTCCTCTGCCGCTAGCGGTGTCAGATGGGAAGGCTATTTTCAGCTTGTGCACCAGGGCCAGTTGGTATTGATGCAGTCTCATACTCCTTTCCTCTATAGGAATTAGAGTGGAAAAGTTGTGCTTGTACCGGGGGTCCAAGAGGGTGAACACCCAGTAATCGCTGGTGGAAAATATTTTTCTCACGCGAGGGTCACGGGAAAGGCAGCCTAACATGAAGTCAGCCATGTGCGCCAGAGTCCCAACACGTAAGAATTCCCCCTCCGCAACAGGCCGACTCTCCATTTCCTCCTCCTCCTCCTCCTCCAACTCCTCCTCCTCAGCCCAAACACGCTGAACTGAGAAGAGGGAATGGGTACCGTCTTCAGTCTCGCCCACAGTCTCCTCCTCTTCATCCTCATCTTCCTCCTCCCCCTCCTCAGTTACACTCTGAGAAACAGACTGGCTGGTGTTCTGGCTCTCAGTCAACTCTTCTTCCCCCATCTCCTGTGACAATCGATGCGCCTCAGACTTCATGCTGAGCAATGATTTTTTCAGCAGACAAAGCAGCGGGATGGTGACGCTGATTATGGCGTCATCCCCGCTGACCATCAGTGTTGACTCGTCAAAGTGGCTTAACACCTTACATATATCAGACATCCACGTCCACTCCTCATTGTAGATTTGAGGAAGCTGACTAACTTGACTACCGGTTCTGGTGGAAGTGGTCATCTGACAGTCTACAATGGCTCTGCGCTGCTGGTAAACCCTGTTTAACATGTGTAGGGTGGAATTCCATCTCATTGGCACGTCGCACAACAGTCGGTGAGCTGGCAGTTGTAAGCGCCGTTGCACTGCCCTCAGGGTGGCAGCATCAGTGGTGGATTTGCGGAAATGGGCACAGATGCGTCTCACCTTGGTGAGCAAATCTGACAGATTGGGGTAGGTCTTGAGGAACCGCTGAACCACCAGATTGAACACGTGGGCAAGGCATGGAACGTGTGTGAGTCTGCCCAGTTGCAGAGCCGCCACCAGATTACGCCCGTTGTCACACACGACCATGCCTGCTTTCAGGTTCAGCGGCGCCAGCCAAAGATCCGTCTGAGCCGTCATGCCCTGTAACAGCTCCTGGGCAGTGTGCCTCTTGTCACCTAAGCTCAGCAGTTTTAGCACCGCCTGCTGGCGCTTGCCCACTGCGGTCCTGCTGCGACTGCAGCTGCCGACTGAAGGTGGCGTGTCCACGGATGGAAATTTACAAGTGGTGTTTGTGGAGGAGGAGGAGGAGGAGGAGGAGGGGGGAGAAGTATAGTAATCCTGGGAAACAGTCACCGAGGTAGGCCCCGCAATCCTGGGTGTGGGCAACACATGAGCTGACCCCGGTTCAGACTCTGTCCCAGCCTCAACCAAATTAATCCAATGTGCCGTCAGGGAGATATAGTGTCCCTGCCCCCCAGCACTGGTCCACGTGTCCGTGGTTAAGTGGACCTTTTCTGTAACCGCGTTGGTCAGGGCACGGTTGATGTTCTGAGACACGTGCTGGTGTAGTGCTGGGACGGCACATCGAGAAATAGTGGCGGCTTGGGACGGAGTAGCGAGGGGCAGCCACCGCCATCAGGTTGCGGAATGCCTCCGTCTCCACCAGCCTGTAGGGCAGCATCTCCAAACTCAGGAGTTTGGAGACGTGGACATTTAAGGCCTGTGCATGTGGGTGGGTGGAGGCATATTTGCGCTTGCGCTCAAATGTTTCATGCAAAGACAGCTGAACACTGCGCTGGGACACATTGGTGGATTGTGGGCGGGATGGTGAAGGTGCAGGGGTGGTTGCATGGCGGGAGTCGCTGGTGCCGGGCTCCTGGGCTGGGGAGTTACTGGCAGAGCCAGCATGTGACACAGGGGAAGGAGCAGCGGTGCGACCAGAAGGAGGTGAACGGCCTTGATTCCAATGAGTTGGGTGTTTAGCACTCATATGCCTGCGCATGCTGGTAGTGCTTAGGTTGCTAGTGGTGGCTCCCCTACTGAGCTTGGTGTGGCACAGGTTGCACAACACAGTCCGTCGGTCCTCCTCACTTTCTTTAAAGAAGCTCCAGACTTTAGAACACCGAGGCCTCGACCAAACTGGTTCACTTGTTGAACCTCTGTCTGATGAAATTACTCTGGCCCTGCCTCTCCCTCTGGTCGCACGTCTACCTCTTGCAACGTTTTCTGATGTTACACTTGCCTCCCCCTCCGAAGCACTCTCTTGACTAGGCCTAACAACCCAGCTGGGGTCAGTCACCTCATCATCCACCAGCTCCTCCTCCTCCCATTCATCAGCCTGCTCCCCCCTGGGAATTACTGCACTGACAAGCACCTCACTGTCTGACACCCGTGTCTCATCCTCAGACACCTCTCCACAGACTATTTGTAAATCCCCACTTTCATCACCCACAGACTGGGAAAGCTCTCTATTTTGGGCATCGGGACAGACCCACTGGTCAGGTTGCTGCTCAGCAGTGCTTTGTGAATCTAGGAAGGGTTGGGAAAACAGTTCCTGGGAGTATGCAGGATTTGAATCACTAATTTCCAAGGAGGGGCCAGGCTGGGCAGGAGGAGGTTGAGCTGAAAGATCCTGAGGTCCACTCCCTTGGCTAGCGTTGGTGGACTGCGTGGAAGACTGGGCGGTGGATAAACTACTGGATGCATTATCCGCTATCCAGTTGATCACCTGTTCGCACTGCTGGGGATCCAATAGGGGTGTGCCACGTGACACTGTAAATTGGGACAGGAAGCTAGAAAAGGGTACTCTGCGGCGTTCCAGTGCTCCATCAGAAGCAGGTACTGTGTCACCCTGCCCAGGACTACGGCCTCTGCCTGCAACCTCACTTTGACGCCCACGACCACGTCCTCGTCCTCGTCCCTTACCCCTGGGGTTCACCATTGTAAAGGTTATGCTAGAAAAGCTAGTTATGAAGGTGAAATACACTCTATTTGTCCAAACAGAGGATATATTGCGTGTTGCAAAAAGGACTATTCGGTAAAGAGCGTATTTTATGCAACCAAACCTTGGTTTACAGCAAACTGATGTGTATCAGTAACAGATATAAAACTGTGTTTTATATTTGTGGTATTTCTTCAGATCAAATACCCCTTCTTTATGTAACTATTAGATATGGCGTGCACAAAACTGGCCACAGGCCTAGTCACTAAATACAGAGCTTATTTTTGGACCACAAAACTTGGGTACCAGTAACAGATATAAAACTGTGTTTATATTTGTGGTATTTCTTCACATCAAATACCCTTTATTTCTTTAACTATTAGATATGGCGTGCACAAATCTGGCAACAGGCCTAGTCACTAAATACAGAGCGTATTTTTGAACCACAAAACTTGGGTACCAGTAACAGATATAAAACTGTGTTTATATTTGTGGTATTTCTTCACATCAAATACCCTTTATTTCTTTAACTATTAGATATGGCGTGCACAAATCTGACAACAGGCCTAGTCACTAAATACAGAGCGTATTTTTGAACCACAAAACTTGGGTACCAGTAACAGATATAAAACTGTGTTTATATTTGTGGTATTTCTTCACATCAAATACCCTTTATTTCTTTAACTATTAGATATGGCGTGCTATAAAAATGCAATTTTTATCTAATGCGGTTTTTTGGACACACAAAACCTTGGATTAGAATGTAGGGTATTCTATACTATATATATATATACTATATATGTGGCAGAATTGCGTATTCTGTACACTGCGCTTATGTGTACGCTAAACAAATATTTTTGGGCCAGGTGTGGTATATCTGTATCACTCAAAAATGCATTTTTATATCTTATGCGGTTTTATTTTTAGGCCGCAAATATTTCCTTTTTTAATTTATTAATTATTGTTATTAATTAATATTATTATTATTAAATGAGGTGACAGCGTGTGCTGTACCACTCTACGGAGTCTGAGGCACTACAAGTCCCAGACAGCAGCACAAATGAGGTTACAGCGTGTGCTGGAGTCTGAGGCACTACAAGTCCCAGACAGCAGCACAAATGAGGTTACAGCGTGTGCTGGAGTCTGAGGCACTACAAGTCCCAGACAGCAGCACAAATGAGGTTACAGACAGCGTGTGCTGGAGGCTAAATGGAGTCTGAGGAACATCCAGCAGCCGATATTCTAATAGTGCGGCGTTCGCCCAAAATGGCGGACGCCGCACTATAAAGCCCAGCCTAATGCACACACGATCCCTGCCTAATGCCTAATGCCTATAAAGATTGACTTGGAGACTGAGATTGAGACTTGGCACTGAGACAGTGAGTGCGCAGCTAAGATGGCGGCCGCTGCACTCCTGGTCCCAGCTGCCACACAGCTAGCCAGCAAATACAAGAGAGGACTAGTAGTAGTAAACGTAGATTAGCCCTGACAAGGGCTGTTGATTTCTGCACCCTGCCTGCCTGATTAATTCTGGTCTTTGTCCCTGCTCTAGTCCCTATCAATTCCCAGTCCCCCCAGCACGTCTGTCCCTATGCTCTTTCACACTGCAAATGGCTGAAAGCGCCGAACATAATGAAAGCAGTCTATTGGCTGGTCAGGTCACCTGATCTGGCCAGCCACTCACTGCTCTCGTCTTGTACATGTCCCTACGTCATGCTAGTAGCTTAGAAGGCTCACCTAACATGATTGGCTCCTTGAAAAACCGCCAAAAATGAGAAAAACAAAAACGATATTTCACTCGAGTACCGCGAGATGTTCGGCCGAATACCGAACACCTTCGAACGCCCTAATGTCCGATCGAACACCAGGTTCGAGTGAACACGTTCGCTCATCACTACTTAAAATACTTTTTTAAAAATCTTATGTCCCTTCTAACTGGTGCTGGTTAGTGTTGAGCGATACCGTCCGATACTTGAAAGTATCGGTATCGGAAAGTATCGGCCGATACCGGCAAAGTATCGGATCCAATCCGATACCGATACCCGATACCAATACAAGTCAATGGGACTCAAGTATCGGACGGTATTCCTGATGGTTCCCAGGGTCTGAAGGAGAGGAAACTTTCCTTCAGGCCCTGGGATCCATATAAATGTGTAAAAGAAAGAATTAAAATAAAAAATATCGCTATACTCACCTCTCCGACACAGCCTGGACCTCAGCGAGGGAACCGGCAGCGTTGTTTGTTTAAAATTCGCGCTTTTACTTGGTTACGTGAAGTCCCGGCTTGTGATTGGTCAGGGCGGCCATGTTGCCGGGATGCGGACCAATCACAGCAAGCCGTGACGAAATTTCGTCACGGCTTGCTGTGATTGGTCCGCGTCCCGGCAACATGGCCGCCATTAACCAATCACAAGCCGGGACGTCACGGGAGGCTGGACACGCGCCCATTTTAAAAAGCGCGCGTGTCCAGCCTCCAGTGACGTCCCGGCTTATGATTGGTCACGGCGCCATGTTGCCGGGACGCGGACCAATCACAGCAAGCCGTGACGAAATTACGTCACGGCTTGCTGTGATTGGTCCGCGTCCCGGCAACATGGCCGCCATTAACCAATCACAAGCCGTGACGTCACGGGAGGCTGGACACGCGCGCTTTTTAAAATGGGCGCGTGTCCAGCCTCCCTTGACGTCCCGGCTTGTGATTGGTTGCGCCGCGGTCAACCAATCACAAGCCGGGAGGCTGGACACGCGCGCATTTTAAAATTTTAAAATGGGCGCGTGTCCAGCCTCCCGGCTTGTGATTGGTTGACCGCGGCGCAACCAATCACAAGCCGGGACGTCACGGGAGGCTGGACACGCGCCCATTTTAAAAAGCGCGCGTGTCCAGCCTCCCGTGACGTCACGGCTTGTGATTGGTTAATGGCGGCCATGTTGCCGGGACGCGGACCAATCACAAAGCCGGGACGTAATTTTAAAATCCTTAAGGACCTGAAATTACGTCACGGCTTGCTGTGATTGGTTGCTTCTCCCATGTGACTGCGACGCAACCAATCACAACGCCGGAACGTAATTTTAAAATCCTGAAGGACCTGAAATTACGTCACGGCTTGCTGTGATTGGTTGCGTCCCGGTCACATGGGCGGCACGCAACCAATCACAAGCCGGGACTCACGTAAAGGAAAGAAAAGCGCGAATTTTAAACAAAGAACGCTGCCGCTTCCCTCGGTAAGGTGCAGGCTGCGTCGGAGAGGTGAGTATAGCAATATTTTTTATTTTAATTCTCTCTTTTACACATTTTTACATTAATGTTGTTTCGATACCGATACCCGATATCACAAAAATATCGGATCTCGGTATCGGAATTCCGATACAGCAAGTATCGGCCGATACCCGATACTTGCAGTATCGGAATGCTCAACACTAGTGCTGGTATATTGACCCTAGTTACAGGGGAAACTGTGACTGACAGTATATAGATAGGATGTACGTCACTCTGTATAGAAATATGATGCCAAAATAGGATACCACTCCATGTGCTTAGTGAAGATTTACTTTCTGTACATACCCTTGAAATGCTGTGTGCATTGTTTCAGAGACCCTTGCATATTTTTACAAATTTTTTGTCATAATCTAATTTCTGTAAATATGACATCAAGTCTTATACAAATGTTTATTTGTGCATGTTTTCCTACATGTTGTTTCTCCTTTCTCAGCGATTATTATGTACACTCACCGGCCACTTTATTAGGTACACCATGCTAGTAACGGGTTGGACCCCCTTTTGCCTTCAGAACTGCCTCAATTCTTCGTGGCATAGATTCAACAAGGTGCTGGAAGCATTCCTCAGAGATTTTGGTCCATATTGACATGATGGCATCACACAGTTGCCGCAGATTTGTCGGCTGCACATCCCAAAGATGCTCCATACAAGGCAGGATGGATCCATGCTTTCATGTTGTTTACGCCAAATTCTGACCCTACCATCCGAATGTCGCAGCAGAAATCGAGACTCATCAGACCAAGCAACGTTTTTCCAATCTTCTACTGTCCAATTTCGATGAGCTTGTACAAATTGTAGCCTCAGTTTCCTGTTCTTAGCTGAAAGGAGTGGTACCCGGTGTGGTCTTCTGCTGCTGTAGCCCATCTGCCTCAAAGTTCGACGCACTGTGCGTTCAGAGATGCTCTTAGGCCTACCTTGGTTGTAACGGGTGGCGATTTGAGTCACTGTTGCCTTTCTATCAGCTCGAACCAGTCTGCCCATTCTCCTCTGACCTCTGGCATCAACAAGGCATTTCCGCCCACAGAACTGCCACTCACTGGATTTTTTTTCTTTTTCGGACCATTCTCTGTAAACCCTAGAGATGGTTGTGCGTGAAAATCCCAGTAGATCAGCAGTTTCTGAAATACTCAGACCAGCCCTTCTGGCACCAACAACCATGCCACGTTCAAAGGCACTCAAATCACCTTTCTTCCCCATACCGATGCTCGGTTTGAACTGCAGGAGATTGTCTTGACCATGTCTACATGCCTAAATGCACTGAGTTGCCGCCATGTGATTGGCTGATTAGAAATTAAGTGTTAACAAGAAGTTGGACAGGTGTACCTAATAAAGTGGCCGGTGAGTGTATATATGTGTATATTACTGTAAATCTCACTGTAAATTTCATTATTATTGTATTTTACTGTAAAATTCACTGAAACATACTCGGATTTGTGAGGTGGTAACTTTTTCTGTTTGTTTATCGTATACTTACATTCTGATGAAGGTCCTTGGACCAAAAATGTCACTATTTTTGGATTGCTTTGCTAATAAATCTGATATTATTTTTCTGCATCTCGATGAGTGCTGGATTCTTTCTTCACTATGTGACTGACAGAGGGATCCGCGCTGCAGCAGCTGCACAATCCGGTGCAGGTGTTATACAGTGTAGTGTTGTTTTAGATCAGGTCTGTACAACATACGGCCCTCAGACCACATGCGGCCCACCAAAGTTTTACTGCAGCCCATGGAGCTGTCCAGGATACGCATCTCCCTTCTTATATTCAAATGCAGTTGCGTCTTTCAGACTCAAATATGTTTGAACGTTGTCGCCAGGACTGGGGTAGAGCAGCGCTCTTCAGTCCCAGCCCTGATGTGCAGCGGTGCACTATGCTGACATCATCACACTACTGCCGACACCGAAGCGCCGAGCCACAGAGGAGAAGAAGCGACCAATAGCAAGTGCTCCATCAAGAAGCCAAATATTGTATAAATTATATAATTGTGGATGGGGAAGGAAGGGGTTAATGTTACAGTGATTGCATATAATGTGGGTGGGAATTGTGATAGGGGGCACAGTTATGTGAGAGGCAGTGTTAGTGGAAAGGTACTTCATTCAGAGGGGCAGTGTGCGGAAGGATATTTTGGAGAGGGGCAGTGTGTGAGTATTTTTTGCAGAGAGGCAGTTTCCAGGGGGACATTTTCAACAGGGGCAGTGGGAGGGATATTTTGCAGAGCGTCATTGTGCTGGGGCCATTTTGCAGAGGGGCAGTGCGGGGGGGACATTTTTCAGAGGGGCAGTGGGGGGGGGAAATTTTGTGCAGGAAGCACAAGCAATTATTTATTCAGGGGCACAGTATGGGAGACATTTTTATATATGGGGCAGTATAATGATACTTTTAGTTTTAAGGGCACAGTGTTGGGATGTGCTGCTGAAGACAGAGAAGAGTGAAATCTGCAGACCTGAGCTCTGGGTGTGAAATCTCATGATGGGTTCTCTACTACATGGAGAGAAAAATGGATAGAAATGACTTCAATCAAGGAAGATGACAAATATAAGGTACCTGGATGTATTTGTTTATATATGATGCTTCCTGCTTCTCTTCAGTGCTGTGGTTCCTGTGTGGTCCTCAGTCTGATGATGATGACTATTTCCTAATCTTTTGCATGTTTGTCACACTTAAATGTTTCCGATCACCAAACAAAATTAAATATTTGACAAAGATAACACAAGTAATCACAAAATGCAGTATTGATCCAAAACACAACCGGAAATCCACCTCTGAGTGGCTTAAAAAAAACAAAATTGAGACTTTGGAGCCGCCTAGTGAAAGTCCTGACCCTAATCCAATTGAGATGCTGTGGCATGACCTTAAAAAGACGGTTCATGCTCGGAAACCCTCCAATGTGGCTGAATTGCAAGAATTCTACATAGATGAGTGCGCCAAAATTTCTCCAGAGCATTGTAAAAGACTCATTGACAGTTATCGCAAACACTTGATTGCAGTTGTTGCTGCTGATAGTGACCCAACCAGTTATTAGGTTTAGGGGGCAATCACTTTTTATTTTATGATTCCTTGTGTTATCTTTGTCTAATATTTAAATTGGATTGGTGATCTGAACATTTAAGTGTGACCAACATGCAAATGAATAGGAAATCAGGAAGGGGGCAAACACGTTTTCACACACACACACACACACACACACACACACACACACACACACACACACACACACACACACACACACACACACGCACGTATTATGTTGAAATAGAGCGAGAGAATTTTCAAGCTCAAAAGTTCGGGTCACCATTGTTTTCGGTGGGTTTCAGTTTCTGGCTCAAGTTTGGATAAAGTTCTGGTACCTTAACTCAACTTTGGAATAGACTTCACGTAGGGTATCTAGGGTCCACTCATCCCAATATAACATTTATTTATATTCCATAATATACAATAAATATCCATTCTCTTCAATCATCTGTTTAAGAGAAACAAAATGTAACAAATATTATCCCTCACATATTATTCCGTCATTCCTCCTCCCTAGAACCAAAACAAATCCCACCAGCACCCCCCTAACTGTCGGGGAGGATAAAAGGAAAAAAAAACACTCATCCCTTCACTAGCATTGCTCATTCCACCTGTCCATTCTTCCCAGATAGGCTCATATACAGTTGTCTGATTGTTATTATCATAGACCATTTTCTCTAGTTTCTCTTATCAATAAATATAATTGCGCTGGTTCTTTTACCTTCCATTTCCTCATAATTACAAACACAGTTTATAACAAAATACGTATTTATAAGATCTTATTACTACCTCCCTTAAAACTAAACATCTTCATCTCCTAAAAAAGAATTTTTAGGGTCAGTTTATAAATGCATTTAAACATTACCGTATTTTTCGGACTATAAGACGCACCGGACTATAAGGCGCACCCAGGTTTTAGAGGTGGAAAATAGGGAAAAAAATATTTGAAGCAAAAAAAATGTGGTAAAATATTTAATAACATAAATAACATACTATTATATGTGGTGTTATTATATATAATAGTATGTTATTATGTTGGAAGCTGCGGGACCAGTGTGGTGTCTGTGAAGTACGATATGAAGACGCTGGAGGGTGAGTATAAGGGCTCATTTCCACATGCGAGGCACACGTCCGTATCTCGCATGTGGAAACCAAGCTCTGGCGCCGGCACTTTGGAGCGGAGCTGTGCAGCTCCATGTGTTCCTATGCGGCCGCACGCTCCGCTCTGGAGTGCCGGCTCCACAGCTTGGTTTCCACATGCGAGATACGGACGTGTGCCTCGCATGTGGAAATGAGCCCTAAGAATGGGTGCACAGGGCTTATAGTGAAAGCACCACTCCAGCACTGCAAAATAACACTGGAGTGCTGCTTTAAAATCCCATGGGAGAACTATAACTCCCAGCATGTCCTGCAGATCCTATGACATGCTGGGAGTTATAGTTCACCAAAGGAGTGGCAGAGTGCTTTATTGTGTTTTGTAAAGACTGACCTCTTAATTGTGGCAGCCAGCCACACTGTTGTGAGGTAAAAGCTGGAGCATCCCATGGCTGCACTCACAGAGCCCTCCCTGTTGTTGTTGCCTTTCCACAGCGCAGGACATAAGAGGAAGCTGCAGATTCTAGGTGGGAGTCTGAACGACCTATGATGATGTCAGAAGAGGGAGGGCTCTGAGCTGCCATGTGATGCTCCAGCCCGCCCACTTCTGACATCACACAGGTCCTCCCTGTGCACCAGACAGCTCAGCGTCCAGCACAGGCAGGTAGACAGCGATCTCCTGGCCTCTGCTGCTGCCTCCTCCTCCCCCAGACACACAGATTCTCCCCGGAATCAGTGCTGGGGAAACTGTGTGTCCCTGCTTAAGTGCAGCATTCATTTGCTGCTCCCGGCTCACCGTTCAGCTGATCGGTGGGTGGGGAGCAGCTAATAAATATTCACTGCACTTAATCAGCGGGGCCATGTGCTTTCCCCAGCAGCTGATTCCGGCAGCTGGGACATCCTGAAGTGGGATAACAGTGCGATCCCACTCGCTGCTGCGAGTCCCTTGTTAGTGCATTAATTCCTTCAATTTTCCCTGTTACAAAACTTTTTCCATTACATATGTTACTTTTTTCCCAGTCTATATATCCAATGATATTACTTATTCTCAGAATTTAAAATTATGCCAGAAAGGAGTAAATGTAAGATAGCCTGTGATTTCCAAACCGTATTCATTTGGATTCAATATTACATCAATCAAGTTTTACTTTTGACGTCAATACTCTGAATTAGCCCAGTTTCTAGCATATCAAAGATGGACAAACAATCTACATCACAGCTCACCTTTCTAAATCACAATGCAGTAAACCGTCCGCCCATCCTTCAATCACTCCCCCTCTTAAAAATCTGTGGCAAATGAGAGACCAAACAGCAAATATGAATACCAACATAAAACAGGTACTAAAACATCTCATAAATGGTGTATTTTATTTCAATATATAATTGACAACATTAATAAATAATAAACAATGCAGAGCACCCTAGGAGAACCACTACACACAAATGTATATAAATATTGTAAGCAGATAAAACATTTTGGTACAAGAATCCCAAAGTCTATAAGGTATATCCCTATGCATCCAAAAAGAACTGCATATCATCAAATGTAGAAGACTGTACTCATATCAGGTGTGTCAAGCTCCCTGACAAAGCTAGGGTGAAACGCGCGTTGGGGCTTTTGGTCCGCACAACACCTATCCTCGTCTCATCACTTGAAGTGCACACAGTCTTAACTTTGATGATATGTGGTTCCTTTTGGATGCATAGAGATACACCTTATGGGATACTTGTACAAACATTTTTATCTACTTATTATATTTAAATACATTTGTGTGTAGTGGTCCTCCAAGGGTGCTCTGCATTGTTTATTATTTATTAATGTTGTCAATTATATATTGAAATAAAATATACGATTTATGAGACTTTAGAGCACCAGTTTTTTGTTCGTACTCATCGTTGAGCTGTGCCTCTCTGTATTTGTCATTTATATGTGCTCAGTATTATGTTGGTATTAATTCAAATAGTAAATATGCCGATTGGTCAGAGACAAACCTGAATTATCAAGTTTCAATTGCAAAATATTACTTTTTATTCTAGCTACTTTTCCTTTCCAAAACAAATCCCTCATTAAAGTGTCTATGACTTTATTCTCTGGTATTGTTATTGGTGTCAGGATAGCCTGAAATATTCTTTATTGTTTCAGGAGAAATAAAGAGTAATTCATCAGGAACATTTTCTTTTTTAAATTCTGAGTCAGTTGATAATCTAAGGGGTTTTTGAGAAGTAAGTAGCGAGATCTGCTCCCTTACAATTGATTATGGAAGATTCATTTATTTAAGGCAGGGTATTTGGGGCTGGGTGGATGTCTGGTTGAGGAGCTCTCTAAGTCCTCGCTCACATGAGCATATAACATGGCCGAGTGCTATACAATGTTTTATCAGATAGCACTCAGCCCAATGTTATACTATGGGGCAGTGGAGATCTGTAATTTTTTATTCATGATGATTCGGCATGAAAGAATAATCACAGCATTCTGCAATTGGCTCAGCAAATTGGATCGCACTCATCCAATCAAGTGTAAGGGTGGGTGTAAAACATCAGACTGCACTTGGATGTCATCTGAGAGCAGTTTGATTTAAGCCGACATAGACAATGGAGAAGATGGAGAAATTAAGTTCTCCATCTACTCTGCACCTGTGATATGATTTTCTCAGACAAGAGAATCGGATCTCAGTAAACTGACACTCGGCTATAAGTCTGGTCAGAATTGGAGTTGCATGTCATTAGCATAAATGATCCAATTCTCTCATGAGAGAATAACAGCTCTTGTGACCCCAGCCTTACATGTGTAGTTAGGGAGCTAAGAGTGGGAGATGGTTTGAAGGGGTTATATGGAAAGTGGAGTGGGAGGAGGTATTAAAAGAGGAGTGATATTTTATTTTAATTAATATTTTGACAGTGAAAATGATCTAATTTAAAGAGGTATTCTCATCTGCAAGATCCTTTCCCAATATGTAGCAGGTGTAATATTATTATTATTATTATTATTATTATTATTATTACACCTACTACATACTGGAATATGATCTTGGACATGGGAATACACCTTTAACCCCTTAACGACCGCCGATACGCCTTTTAACGGCGGCCGCTAAGGGTACTTAAACCACAGCGCCGTTAATTAACGGCGCTGTGGAAAAAGTGAATAGCGCCCCCCAGAGTCGGATTTTCTCTGGGGTCTCGGTTACTGGGGGTAGCCGAGACCCCAGAGAACATGATTCGGGGTTTTTTTACCGACCCCCGAGTTGCGATCGCCGGTAATTAACTGTTTACCGGCGATCGCAAAAAAAAACAAACACGATGTGCCATTTCATTTCTCTGTCCTCCGATGTGATCGCACATCAGAGGACAGAGATCACCCCCCGATACTCACCTGTCTCCCCCGATGCTCCTCGTGGCTCCCGATGGGCGCCGCCATCTTCTTTCGACAAAAAAATGGCGGGCGCATGCGCAGTGCGCCCGCCGGCCGGCACCCGGGAGATCTTTGGGGTCTTGGCTGCCGGGGGTAGCCGAGACCCCAAAGAACATGATCGGGGTCGGTTTTTACCGACCCCTGTTTTGCGATCGACGGTAATTAACTGTTTACCGGCGACCGGGGTCCAATTTCTCTTGTTACCCTTGTCAAAATAAAAATTTGGGGGCTTAAAAATCTTTTTTGTGGAAAAAAAATTTTATTTTTATTTTCACGACTCTGCATTATAAACTTCTGTGAAGCACTTGGGCATTCAAAGTTCTCACCACACATCTAGATAAGTTCCTTGGGGGGTCTAGTTTCCAAAATGGGGTCACTTGTGGGGGGTTTCTACTGTTTAGGTACATCGGGGGCTCTGCAAACGCAACATAACGCCCGCAGACCATTCTATCAAAGTCTGCATTCCAAAACGGCGCTCCTTCCCTTCCGAGCACTGCCGTGCACCCAATCAGTGGTCCCCCACCCCACACATGGGATATCAGTGTACTCAGGACAAATTGGACAACAACTTTTGGGGTCCAATTTCTCTTGTTACTCTTGTCAAAATAAAAATTTGGGGGCTTAAAAATCTTTCTTGTGGAAAAAAAAATTTATTTTTATTTTCACGACTGTGCATTATAAACTTCTGTGAAGCACTTGAGCATTCAAAGTTCTCACCACACATCTAGATAAGTTCCTTGAGGGGTCTAGTTTCCAAAATGTGGTCAATTGTGGGGGGTTTCTACTGTTTAGGTACATCGGGGGCTCTGCAAATGCAACATAACGCCCGCAGACCATTCTATCAAAGTCTGCATTCCAAAACGGCGCTCCTTCTCTTCCGAGCTCTGCCATGCGCCCAAACAGTGGTTTACCCCAACATATGGGGTATCAGCCTACTCAGCATAAATTGCACAATAAATGTGGGGGTCCAATTTCTCCTGTTACCTTTGAGAAAATAAAAAATTGCAGGCTAAACAATCATTTTTGAGGGGAAAAAAAAGGATTTTTTATTTTCGCGGCTCTACTTTATAAATTTCTGTGAAGCACTTGGGGGTTTAAAGTGCTCACCACACATCTAGATAAGTTCCTTAAGTGGTCTAGTTTCCAAAATGGGGTCAATTGTGGGGGGTTTCTACTGTTTAGGCACATCAGGGGCTCTCCAAACGCGACATGGTGTCCGATCTCAATTCCAGCCAATTCTACATTGAAAAAGTAAAACGGCACTCCTTCTCTTCCAAGCTCTGTGGTGCGCCCAAACAGTGGTTTACCCCCACATATGGGGTATCGACGTACTCAGGAGAAATTACACAACAACTTTTGTGGTCTAATTTCTCCTGTTACCCTTGTCAAAATAAAAATTTGGGGGCAAAATATCATTTTTGTAGAAAAAATGCGACTTTTTATTTTCACGGCTCTACGCTATAAACTTCCGTGAAGCACCTGGGGGTTTAAAGTGCTCACCACACATCTAGATAAGTTCCTTAAGGGGTGTAGTTTCCAAAATTGTGTCACTTGTGGGGGGATTCCACTGTTTAGGCACATCAGGGGCTCTCCAAATGCAACATGGCATCTGATCTCAATTCCAGCCAATTCTACATCGAAAAAGAAAAACGGCGCTCCTTCTCTTCCAAGCTCTGCGGTGCGCCCAAACAGTGGTTTACCCCAACATATGGGGTATCGGCGTATTCAGGGGAAATTGCACAACAAAATTTATGGTTAAATTTCTGTTTTTACACTTGTGAAAATAAAAAAAATGGTTCTGAAGTAAAATGTTTGCAAAACAAAGTTAAATGTTCATTTTTGCCTTCCACATTGTTTCAGTTCCTGTGAAGCACGTAAAGGGTTAATAAACTTCTTGTATGTGGTTTAGAGCACCTTGAGGGGTGCAGTTTTTAGAATGGTGTCACACATGGTTATTTTCTATCATATAGACCCCTCAAAATGACTTCAAATGTGATGTGGTCCCTAAAAAAAAGGTGTTGTAAAAATGAGAAATTGCTGGTCAACTTTTAACCCTTATAACTCCCTAACAAAAAAAACCAATTGTTTCCAAAATTGTGCTGATGTAAAGTAGACATGTGGGAAATGTTATTTATTAACTATTTTTTGTGACATATCTCTCTGATTTAAGGACATAAAAATACAAGATTTGAAAATTGCAAAATTTTTATTTTTTTTGCCATATTTCTGTTTTTTTCATAAATAATCGCAAGAAATATCAAAGAAATGTTACCACTAACATGAAGTACAATATGTCACAAAAAAACAGTCTCAGAATCGGCAGGATCCATTGAAGCGTTCCAGAGTTATAACCTCATAAAGTGACAGTGGTCAGAATTGTAAAAATTGGCCTGGTCATTAAGTACCAAATTGGCTCTGTCACTAAGGGGTTAATGTTAGAGGAGTTTGAGATAAGTTGAAATGGCATGCTGGCTTTGATTGGATGAGAAGGCTGAAACTGTTGGGTTAAAAGGAACAACCCCCCAGAAGTAATAGTAGATATACAAATGAATTAACAGTGTGGAACTAAAATGGGCATTAACAATCATTTTCGGCAAACCAAAAAGGAAGCAAAAGAATCAGAGGACTGATGTCAGGAGTTTCTGTCTGTGGAAAATGCACAGTGAGAAAAAGCGTTGGATGTTCTTAAGGAGACACTCTTGAAAAAGACCCAAACCCCATTCTTCTTTTGGAATGATTTATGAAAAGTGAGAAAGAAGAAGTAAAATGTTATCTACATCAATGAACAAACACAATAACAAGTTAACAGTGAAATAAATTATGTGTAGAAAGGTGAAAATAATGGATGATTCTATTCAAAATGCTCAGGCCTATGGAGAATGCTATAAGGGCTGTCCCACACGTCCAGATAATTCCGGTACCGGAAACAATCGGTACCGGAATTATCCGTGTCCGTGTGCCCCTACGTTTCTTGTGTACATCAGTGTGGCACACTTGTGGCACACGTGTGCCGCCCGTGTGCCCACTGGGTACCACACGCACCATGCTGGGTACCACACGTACGAGCATCTGGTGCTGAATCCGCGATTCATATGTTCCCTGCAGCAGCATTTGCTGCAGAGAAAATATGAATAATAGTGTTTAAAATAAAGATCTACCTGTCCGCCGCCCTCCCACCCCCTGTGCGCCCCCCCGCTGTTCAGAAAATACTCACCCGCTCCCTCGTTGGCTGTCGGTGCTTCCTGGTCTGGCCGCGGCTTCCACTGTATGCGGTCACGTGGGGCCGCTCATTTACACTCATGAATAGGCGGCTCCACCCCTATGGGAGGTGGAGCCACATATTCATGAGTCTAATCGGCGGGCCCACGTGACCGCACACAGTAGAAGGGGCGGCCGGCACAGAACACTGCGAGGGAGGCGGGTGAGTATTTTCTGAACAGCGGGGGGGGGGCGCACAGGGGGTGGAGGGCGGCGGACACATAGATCTCTATTTTAAACACTATTATTCATATTTTCTCTGCAGCAAACGCTGCTGCACAGAAGATATGAATCGCGGCTTCAGCACCATGTGGGGGGGACAGCGCTTACTGTAGCGCTGTCTCCTGCACGCACACGGACTGCAGACGAACAACGTCCGTGTGCGGTCCGTGTTTTACACGGACCCATTGACTTTATTGGGTCCGTGTAATACGTGCGCTCCCACGAACACTGACATGTCTCCGTGTTTGGCACACGGAGACACGGTCCGCAAAAAATCAATGACATCTGCACAGATGCATTGATTTTTATCGGTCTACGTGTGTCAGTGTCTCCGGTACGTGAGGAAACTGTCACCTCACGTACCGGAGCCACTGACGTGTGAAACCGGCCTAAGAAAGTTTAAGTCCAAAAGTAATTTTAATTTAGTACAATTAAAAACCTTATATACTATATACTACACCATTTTAAAAACTTACAGAAGAGGACAGGATAGCCTTGGATATAGCCATAGATGTTAGTGAAATGGAGTTGGCTCTTAAAGGGAATCTGTCATCAATATCAACCCTCCAAAACTGTCTATTAATGCATTGATACCATGTTTTTGGCGATCAGTTGCCTTATTCCAGAGAAACTCCACCTTTTTTCTAGTAGACAAATAAGGCATTATGTGGTCTGGGCATGACAGAGTGCTTCCACAGAGACTTCCTCTGGAGCTTATTTTTCATGCTCAGCAATGCATCTGTCTGTATTCTACCCTTCCATGGGCAGTGGCTATCAGTAAATGCTAGGTCATGCTTTGAACACTTAAAGAAATACTCCCTCAATGTTTTTATCCTTTTAATACACTGAAGTCTGCTTCTACATAGAGCTTAGAAGGATTCAACTAGTCAGTAGTAATCACATGATATCATAGACCTAATAGAAAAGAGAAAAATTATCTGGGTAGAAAGGCAAAATGAGCAATTGTTAGCACAAAGTGAAATATAATATAATGATTGCAATATAATAAGCGGATGAAAATTTTGATGGGAGCAGTGCTTCAGTAGGCCTCATTTGCATATTGCATTTCTTTGGAATAAGGCAACAGATTGCAGAAAATTATATTTTAATGACTTACGTGCCCATGTAGACGGTTTAGAATGATTGATCTTAGGACACTTTGCGTTGTGTATTTTTTGCACATATTTGTTGCAGAAAATACACACTGTTTTATATTACCAGCAAAGTGAATGAGATTTCTGAAGTCTCATACCCACGTTGCTTATTTTTTCCTTACAGATTTGATGCAGATTCAAGTCTGCGGAATGTCCCTGTTTGCAGCGCTTTTGTCTCGTATTTCACCCATACGTAAGGAAAACAATAAAAATACATGAAAACCACATGTAAAATACTCTCCAAAATACACGTGTATTTTATGCAGCATTTTCCTGCCAACACCTCAAGATTTTCAGTGGAATTTTCTGCTGCAAATCCTGATTGTGTGCACATAGCCTTAAGCAGGTTTTATTGCTGCAGCTATAAAATATTATTAATAAAGTTCAGGAAGAGGTACATTACCTAATAAAATGTAGACCGCTCTCATTACCGTTATTCCTACAGTGAGTGAAGATCCGTTATTACTAGAATCATGTAGGTGTACAGTCTATCCAATGCAGAGATACAATAACAGCCAAGGTGTTAGCTAATGGGGGCAAAGATAGTGGGTAAATTAATACATGAGAAACCAACGAGATCGGTCTCAGGAATCTAGACTCGAATATACGTCTGCTTTATTTTCTATTATTGTCTTCCATCCAGATAATGAAGGTGCTGGAGGCATCTTGTCATTAGATGCGGCAATAGCATTTGGTGTCATGGAATGGGCTTATTTATGGGAAATATTGGGTAGATGTGACCCAGAATGTAGTAGGTGGACTAAGCTCCAGAGAGGGTGATGGTGGATGGGGCTTTGTCTCTGCCTTTCCCCTTTCTGGGGCCACAGGACATGCATTTCCTAGTCCACGCTGCTTTTTGCGCTACCTATTGACCATATATACGGGGTTGTAAAGGAATAAGGGGGTTTCAGTTTGGGACTCAGGAGGAAACGTTAGCGACGTACGCAGGTGTCATGTTTTTTAGTTAATGTAAAGGAAGATCTAGGGACAATTATTATATCAATGAAAGGTTTTGTTATTTTTTCTAGATTGATATTAATTGGGATAAGTCACATATTGTTATTGGACATTAATTTACAAGCTATAGGGAGTGATATATACTGTAGAGTGCAACAGTTATAAATATTAGGTATTAAATATATGATATCACATAAGAAAGGGGATAATATAGAGGCGAATGTCATTCCGGGGTTCATCTGACTCGGCAGAATGGCAAAAATTTGTCGTGACTAGGACGCATCAATCTGAATAAAAAAATGTTTTTATATTTGTTAAAAAAAATCCTCTCTTTGCTACTTAGTAACTGATTGTAGGAAGACATGCATGTTAAAGCGACCTTCCAGCCTGAGACTAAAAAGTGACTACACTTTATAAATGTGCAGCCATCCTTCCTGGCGCCCTCCTTTTGCCTCCCACTACCTCCATTGCTTAGATCTGCGTTCTGTTTATCCTGTTTATCCAAGATGGGCGCCACATTCTTAAGTCTAAACCGCTTCTTCCCTGTCTTTTTTGGGCTGTGAGATGGGAAAGGAAAGGCAGGAGAGGTTTAGATTTGTCATTGCTTTCTCTATGCCTCTACGGCAGCCATCTTCGAAGTAGGAGGAAAGGAACGTCGATCTCAGCATAGGAGGTAGCGGGAAGCACCAGGTAGAGCGCCTATACAATGGAACCTTACACCCACTTATTTTACACCCCTTTAAGATTGTTCTAGGACAATATTAGAGTTGAGCTGCAATTGGATTCTAAGGCAGGACGCTTGATATAGGACAATCACTGTGGTACCAGGATTATTCTGCACATAAATGACACAGAGTCTCCATTTTGTAAGAAAATAAATAACCCTTTGTGCTAAAGTGAATAGTAAATTATAGTCAGTTTTTCTGTTAACAGCATAAAATAATATTTTTACAAAAATGCATACTCCAATGCTGACCAATACTGAATTCTCTGCTAAGGTTATAAAATAACTAAGGCTTCTTTCACACTAGCGTCGGGCTCGGCCCGTCGCCGTGCGTCGGGCCGAGGTTCCCGACAGTAGCGTTGTCTCCGCCACACAACGGGGGCAGCGGATGCATTTTTCCAGCGCATCCGCTGCCCCATTGTGAGGTGCGGGGAAGTGCGGGGAGGTGGGGGCGGAGTTCCGGCCGCGCATGCGCGGTCGGAAAAAGCAGACCGTCGGGAGCAAAAAACGTTACATGTAACGTTTTTTGCTCCCGACGGTCCGCCACAGCACGGCGCAACCGTCGCACGACGGTTGCGACGTGTGTCATTGCATCGCAAATGCGTCGCTAATGTTAGTCAATGCAGAAAAAACGCATCCTGCAAGCACTTTTGCAGGATGCGTTTTTTCGGAATAACGACGCATTTGCGACGTAATGCGGTTAACGCTAGTGTGAAAGTAGCCTAACATGTTATAAATGGACAGTAAATATTTTTTTCTAATTTCTTGTATTATTTCTGGTCCCCTTTTAGGAGACAGTGGTGAGAGGCCATCCCTTCCCGGCAGCAGAGTCTCTGACAACATCAAGAGATTAAATTTTCATCAGGTGCTTGGCCGGGGAAGTTTTGGAAAGGTAAGAACCTACAACATTAGGAGAGCAGATTGTATATTGTTTCCGTACAATGTAAGGTCATGAGTGAAGTACGGCATAACACTGTTAATAACATCTTAGATCCGCAGATTCGGATGTTTCTACGAGAGGCAAATGCAGGGCGGTTTCCAAATGTATTGCTACTTATATCAATGCAATAGTGTTTTCTGGTAGTCTACAGTGGGTAAAAGTGTTTTTCTGGAGCCTCTAGGAAGTTGGAGGCGCTACTGATGTTTTCCCCACAGGTGCCTGCACCTTGGAAACTTGCATGGCAACTTGCATGGCCAGCAAATTACGGCATGTATTTTTCAATACAGGAGCATGATCCTGTTGGCTGTTCAAGTGTGAGACAGACACCTGTATACACAACATCATGCAGAAGTGAGAGCTGCTGTAGAAACTCTACATACAAATATGTGACCAGAGCACCTTCATCCACATGCTAGTGGTGTCCCCTACATTGAACGTGGAAGAAGGTGCTCTGGTCAGATGAGACCAAAGTTGAGCTTTTTTGACTAAGTGTAAAACACTATTTGTGGAGGAAAACATATACTGCAGATCAACTTGAAAACACCATCCACACCGTCAAACATGGTGGTGATGGCATTATGCTGTGGAGATCTTTTTATTTATCAGGTATAGGGAACCTGGCCAGAGTTAATCAGAAGATGGATGAAGCTAAATACAGTAGAATCCTGGAGGAAAACCTGTTAAAGGCCGCAAAAACATGAGACTGAGGCGAATGTTCACCTTCC
Source organism: Ranitomeya variabilis (assembly GCF_051348905.1). Taxonomy (NCBI): domain Eukaryota; kingdom Metazoa; phylum Chordata; class Amphibia; order Anura; family Dendrobatidae; genus Ranitomeya; species Ranitomeya variabilis. Next base: position 103,947,451 of record NC_135234.1, read on the forward strand.
AGCAGAACGACAACCCTAAACATACTGCCAGAGCTACAATGGGATGGTTTAGAATGGCCCAGTCACAGTCCAGACATAAATCCCATCAAGAAACTGTGGCTAGACTTGATAGCTGCTGTTCCCACATGCTCTCCATCCAATATCACTGAGTTAGAGCGCGTTTGCAAAGACGAACGGCCAAAAGGTTCAGCTTCTAGATGATCAAAGTTGGTAGAGATATACCGTATTTTCCGGCGTATAAGACGACTTTTTAACCCCTGAAAATCTTCTTAAAAGTTGGGGGTCGTCTTATACGCCGGGTATCGCCTTGTACGCCGGGTGTATATGGTGGGTGGGGGGAGTGGTCCTGATGACGACGAGGGGGCGTCTCACAGGAAAGTGAATATCCCCCATTACCTCATCGTAGCGCTGCAGCGTGGGGTCTCTGTGCTGGGAGCGGCGGCTGCTGTGCTGTGGGGCGGCGGCTCCTCTTCTGCAGTGTGGGGCCTCTGTGCTGTGGGGCGGCGGTGGCGGCGTATCTTCATGCAGTCGGGGCTCCTCCGGCATCTCCTTAAAGCCCGGAGGCCCCGCCGGTGCAATGCGGTGGCCTCCGGGAAAATGGCCGCTGCTCAGATTCAGATCTCGTCCCGAGATCTCGGGAGACGAGATCTGAATCTGAGCAGCGGCCATTTTCCCGGAGGCAGCTCAATAGGTGCGATGCGGTGGCCTCCGGGAAAATGGCCGCTGCTCAGATTCAGATCTCGTGTCCCGAGATCTCGGGACGAGATCTGAATCTGAGCAGCGGCCATTTTCCCGGAGGCCACCGCATTGCACCGATGGAGCTGCCGGCGGGGCCTCCGGGCTTTAAGGAGATGCCGGAGGAGCCCCGACTGCATGAAGATACGCCGCCGCCGCCCCACAGCACAGAGGCCCCACACTGCAGAAGAGGAGCCGCCGCCCCACAGCACCCACGCGGCACAAAGAGGAGCCGCCGCCGCTCCCAGCAGAGACCCCACGCTGCAGCGCTACGATGAGGTAATGGGGGATACTCACTCTCCTGTGAGACGCCCCCTCGTCGTCATCAGGACCACTCCAGACACATTAGTCACCGGCCCTATAAGACGACATACGGCATATAAGAAGACCCCCGACTTTTAAGAAGATTTTATATTTTAACTGGTAAAGTTGGGGGGTCGTCTTATACGCCCAGTCGTATTATACGCCGGAAAATACTCCAAAAGATTTGCAGAAGTAATTGCATAGAAAGGTGATCCTACAAAGTATTAGGGGGGCTGAATACAAATGCACATCATCATTTTCAGAATCGTATTTTTAAAACATTTAGAAAACCATATATCATTTACATGTCAACTTTGTGAAAAACTTTTTAAAAATGTTGAAAAGTTCACAGGGTATGAACATTTTTTCTAGGCACTGTACTTATTGTACATCTGCATGTACATAGGTATGTGCCAATATACTGTATGTGTGTGTGCTGAGAATGACATTTATTAAAAATATTGTCCAGGATTAAAAAATAATAATAATTAAAAATAACTATAACAGCAGGGATTAGATTAAAAATATATCACCAATGTTTATATATAACCCCTGACTATCCAGTGATCATTGTTTACCTTGCAGCAGTGGTGAAGTCTCAAACATTTTCCTGATTGCTGAGCAATGACTGATCTCTATGGTATTGTCCAATTAATAGAAGCATGCAAAGTGTCCATATATTTATAAATAAAGTGCATGTGCTGTAATGCATAATAAGCCACAAAATTGGATTAGACACAAAGAGTAGCCCTGTATATAACAGGGACCAAGGATAATAACGCAGAGTGTCACATATTCCGGGCCATAAGTCCTGCTAATGGAACCAGGTATAGGCAATGCATAAAAAAGTCAAGTACAGCAAAGCATATTTACCACAGAGTGTAGGAATCTAGGTGCCCACAACACCTGACGCGCGTTTCGCTCCGAAAGTTTCGTCCACCTCGGTCCTTGGTTATGTTTATAGCACATGTACCTTATTTATAAATATATGGACATTTTGTATGTATAGGCACTTGACATTCCTCTGGGAATAGGCAACTGATACTTGTGTTATATTTACATATTGCTTTGCTATATCCAGGTGTTCTTACATCTATTCCTGTCCCTGTTTCTATGTATCCCCTCTTGTGCTTTAGTTATTGGTATATATTTATATGACCATTATTGTATATTTTATATTGTTTAAATAAAATATATATTTTTAAGCCCATTTAGGAATGGTTATTCTTTCTTAGTGTTTGTATACCTCCTTATACAGAGAGCTCCCCCTTGTGGTGTTTGCCAACAGACATTACCTTTCATGGCTGCACAGGAATCTATACACTATTTCAAATGCTAATAGAAAAATACACAAATGCAAAAAATGAATAGTAATGATAAGTTCCAAAATTGGATGTAAAATTGTTCCTATCCCGAAATAATCTTATACATATGCTGAACAGGTCGGATACACCACATCTCCTGGGCAGGGAAGGAAGCATAAGAGAGTTTATAGATGTGACACCCGCTAGGGCCGTGGTGTACTTGGAACCGGGTCGGACAATTCTTTAAGGGGTGGTCACAGCATCAGTGACCTGGTCCATGGCCCTGGGTGTGCAATCAAAGTGGTGAGGGAATGTTTGGAGGGGATTTCACGTGACCCCACCTGTGGTGTTTGGCTATTGATGGCCGAAGCTGCTTAAGGGGACCGCTGGGGCCAGTGGTGTTGCAGCTGAGATGGTTCGGCTCCCCTCAGGTGGAGCGGGGCCCCAGGGCTACCAGAGCAGTATATGAGGGATGGTGGACGTTGCGGTGCAGGAATGAGGGTGTAGGAAATGACTGGAGCACACAAGGACTGTGGTTTCTTTACCTTTAATTGCAGGTGCAGTCCGGGGCACTGGTGAAAGGTGATAATGGAGGTCCGGGCAGCCTGGAAGCATTTCAGGATGCAACTAGCCAGGTGGATTTGGAGGCCTTCCCTCTGCGCTGCTCCCTAGGTCTTTGATGCCTTAAGCTCTCCATAAGTCCCTATTACTGTCTGTCCATGAAATAGACCATTCCCCGCATGGCAGGCAGCTTGAGCCTGTTCCAGGTGTCACTCCCTTGTGGTGACTCTGGGCTGTAGTATGCTGCTTTGCCTCAGGGTGTCAGCTGGGGCCAGGAGACTTGAAATCTCATGCCCTCTGGTTTCAGTTGCTGGGCCTGCAGTTCCCACATAACCACAGACTCCAGTGTCTGATCTTTGGCGCTCAGTCCCAGAGTGAGCTCAGTCGCAGCTCCAATCCTTCGGTTTCTCCTCACTTGCCTCCTCTTCTTTCCTCTCAGACTCACACACTAAGACTAACTGGCTAACCCCATCCCCAGGCCAAAACCTATAGGGGAGCTCCCCTGAAACTGGGTTTAGAGCTCCCCCTTCTGGTCTGGAGTCAGGAAAGATGTTGCATGCTGTGTTACCTGCTAAGGGGATCCCTCCTTGCTTCCAGGCATGACATCACCCCCTGTGAGGGGAGGCAATGCCTTTGTGGCAACCGGACTCCTGGACATTACAGCAGGGGATCACAGCTGTTTCTTTTTGTGAGGTAAAACATTTACCTGCCTGTTTTTAAACAATATTTTACATAAAAGAATCAGCTGTGATCCCCTGCTGTCCTGTGTGTATACTCTCTTTTGCTTCCTCCGCCCAACAGCTGTGATATGATCAGACCATGTTCCTGTACGGTCAGACACAGCCATTAAACAGTACACAGCAGGGGCACATTTATAAGATTATATCAGCACAGGAACACATTTTTTAAACACATCCAATTGTGGAGTTGATTTTAAGTTCATGATCTGTTGACTAAATATATTTTGCTCATGGCACAGCCCCTTGTGGCATATTATGAAAAAAAGGAGATCAGCCTCTAATGTGGAACTGTACGTAAAAAAATAGGTATTAGAAAAGCAATAATTTTGGGGGGTTTGTCAATGGAAACTTTTTTTAAATACCACAACTTAAGCAGAATCGGGACTGCTTCTATTTAGCATAACGGCTGTGAAATAATCTACTTGCCTCAGAGAGCAGTGCTCATCACCCGCTCACGTTTACAGCTTTATCAGCCTATATGGACACAGAATGCAATTAGTTATACAAAACTATTTAAAGTAAACCTGTCATGTGAAAAATGCTATTAACCTGCAGATATAGCATTATTCTGCAGCTTTAAACCCATTTGCAGTGAAAGCACGGCAGTCAGGAGGAAATAAAGCTTATTCCTCTCAGGAGCTTCCAGCTTTCAGTCATAGAGGTGCGGCTTTTGCCATCTCTCAGTACACAGTTAACAGGGGCTATAAATAGTTTGCAGGCAGCACCCTAAATTACCATTGTCTCTGCGGACACCAGGGCGCACGTCCTCACCAGGGGGTCCATCCCAGACAGAAGATCCAAATGCAAAATGAAGAGAAGGACAGCGCCACACCAGGGAGTGAAAAAGCAGCTCACATTTTATTCTGCCTCCTGCTTCAACGTTTCGGTCCGAAGACCTTTGTCAAGCACAGTGTGCTGGTGTGGCGCTGTCCTTCTCTTCATTTTGAACAGGGGCTATAAGTCTTGGCACTGACTGACAGCCGCTCAGCCAGTGCATCTGTGCAGAGTCGCTGTCAGTCACATTTCTAAAAGTAGATATATATACAGGATATTTGATGTATCTCATAACCCCTTTAATTATGCTTAGGAAGCGGCCTGCTCCACCAAACCCTCATCTTGGCTCAGTTACAAAGCTGCCCGCAAGCCACAACCAGGATCATAACTGGTTTCACAACTGGGTTACAATAATAAGTGTATAATCAGGCAGTAAAGATAGGTAAATGGCTCTATGGTGGGTGCTGCTGGTGGTACCCAGGTAAAAAATGCATTCAACATAGGAAATGCAACACTTTTAGACCTGCACCGTGGACTTTGATACCACCAACATCTAAGTACAGTTGTGCATCCCCACACAGGCTCTTCATAATGATTCTCATTTCAGCTTTTCATGGCTGACAGAAATAATGCCGACCAGCTCTGGAGTTGGAGATATTCCTGATTCAATCATTCATGGCTACTATGGAAATAATCCTTTATCTTCCTACCTTTAATGGGTAATTCTAGTTACTAGTCACTCTATATGACTGCAGACTTGTGAATTCACACAGAGAGCAATGTGCGTGCTGTCAACATTCTCTGATGCCAGTGCCGGTGCTAGGAACGGCGGGAACATAAATGAAGATATGCAAGATATACAAGTGAATTGAGCGAGGCTGAATAAATGACCACCCACTTCCAACATTGGAGAATCCTCACTAGTAGTGTTGAGCGATACCGTCCGATACTTGAAAGTATCGGTATCGGAAAGTATCGGCCGATACCGGCAAAGTATCTGATCTAATCCGATACCGATACCCGATACCAATACAAGTCAATGGGACTCAAGTATCGGACGGTATTCCTGATGGTTCCCAGGGTCTGAAGGAGAGGAAACTCTCCTTCAGGCCCTGGGATCCATATTAATGTGTAAAACAAAGAATTAAAATAAAGAATATTGCTTTACTCACCTCTCCGACGCAGCCTGGACCTCACCGAGGGAACCGGCAGCGTTCTTTGCTTAAAATGCGCGCTTTTACTTCCTTCCGTGACGTCACGGCTTGTGATTGGTCGAGTGCCGCCCATGTGGCCGCGACGCGACCAATCACAGCAAGCCGTGACGTAATTTTCAGGTCCTCAATGCCTAATTCTAGGCATTCAGGAATTTAAAATTACGTTCCGGCTTGTGATTGGTCGCGTCGCGGTCACATGGGCGAAGCGACCAATCACAAGCCGTGACGTCACGGGAGGCAGGAGACGCGCGCATTTTTAAAATTACGTCACGGCTTGTGATTGGTTGCGTGCCGCCCATGTGACCGCGACGCGACCAATCACAGCAAGCCGTGACGTAATTTCAGGTCCTGATGCCTATTTCTGCATTGAGGACCTGAAATTACGTCACGGCTTGCTGTGATTGGTCGCGTCGCGGTCACATGGGCGGCACGCAACCAATCACAAGCCGTGACGTAATTTTAAAAATGCGCGCGTCTCCTGCCTCCCGTGACGTCACGGCTTGTGATTGGTCGCGTCGCCCATGTGACCGCGACGCGACCAATCACAAGCCGGAACGTAATTTTAAATTCCTGAATGCCTAGAATTAGGCATTGAGGACCTGAAAATTACGTCACGGCTTGCTGTGATTGGTAGCGTCGCGGCCACATGGGCGGCACGTGACCAATCACAGGCCGTGACGTCACGGAAGGAAGTAAAAGCGCGCATTTTAAGCAAAGAACGCTGCCGGTTCCCTCGGTGAGGTCCAGGCTGCGTCGGAGAGGTGAGTATAGCAATATTTTTTATTTTAATTCTTAATTTTACACATTAATGTTGTTTCGATACCGATACCCGATACCACAAAAGTATCGGATCTCGGTATCGGAATTCCGATACCCGCAAGTATCGGCCGATACCCGATACTTGCGGTATCGGAATGCTCAACACTACTCACTAGTCTGTAGTCACATACAGTGATGGTTGACTTGTACCACAAGGCTGGACAACCCCTATAGTGAAGGTCACCAACTAATGACCATTGTTTTCTAGGTGGTGCTGGCGGGAGATAGATACACCCGCCAGCAATTTGCTGTTAAAGTCATCACAAAGAGGAACCTGCTAGCTGAAGGAGAGGAGCGTGCGATGGTGGAGCGGCGTGTGTTACACCTTGCATCTGGCAGCCCCTTCCTTCTTCATGGCACATTTGCCTTTCAGACCAAGGTAAAATTGTGACAGGTTCATTAATATTGGATAAATCATAAAGTGCACTCATCTATATGCACAGAACATATCCACATTTACATATGGTGTTGTTAACATTTCAGCATTGAAAACATGTTAACGTCATGCTCCTTGTATGTGTAGCTGTCACCTACTGTGGGAACACTGGACAAACCCTGGGAATCAGGCAATGTGCCTACAAATATGATGCTGATGGGTAACTTTTGGGGTTTCTCGATTGAAGTCCATGGAAAATCTTGGAGTGGTCCAACTGGCTCCCAAAATCTGAAGTCATTTGTCCACCCCTATAGATGTCATTCTTAATGAGCACTTCACAATGGTGAGAAATGCAGAAGTCAACATAACAATGAAAAGTGATCACATCCTTCATATGTAAATACATTTTCTTTATGTGTATACTTACAAAAACCAATAAACACATAGTAAAAAAGAATAAAGTATCATTATTGCTATTATTATGTAAGTATATCTTCATGAGATAGGGGAATAGAGATTGATCACAAAACCTATGGGATCTAAGGAAAATCCAAATTTCATTCTCATCAAAATGTCTATCACTATACAGACAAAATAACTGATTATTGAGTGTTAGTAAATGTATGGAGGCTACAAGGATTTTATCATTGAAACTGATTTCTACGTCTTGTCTGACAGGAGCTTGTTCTTCTTGGGATGGAGTATGTCACCTGTGGCGAATTCCACCATCTCCTGATGAGGACGGGGCCTCTTAACATCCCAAGTGCACGGTACAGTAGTCATAGTCTAAGCAATACAGCTATGCATTTTCTAACCGAGACTGACTAGATTGATTAGATTGTGCGAGCACTAAGGTTCGGGTAAATTCTTATCTTCCATTCACAGGGCTGTTATTAGGAACACACTTAGGAAAAAATGGCTCTTTTTCCACTACACCACAACTGTCCACAGGTTGTGTATGGTATTGCAGCTCATCCCCATTCACTTAGTGATGTGATGGTAGGTCATTAATATCTGATTGGTGGGCGCGAAACACCCGGCACCGCGTCAATCAGCTGTTCACGGTGTCGGTGGTGGCGGAAACTGACCAGTTAGGGAACTGCGGAGCACAGCTTCATATACTGTATAGTGGCCATGGCTGTGTACATCTGCCCCCTCTTCAGATCAGTAGGTGGTAGATGTGCAGTACCCGACTGCGGACACTATACAGTAGAGGGACCTGCGCTGTGCAGCTCCATCACTGATCATTTCCGGCCACGAACAGCTGATCCATGGGGTGCTGGGTGTCAGACCCCCACCGCTCAGACATATTCTAAGTATGGGCCATCAATGTTAAAGTAGTGGACAACCTCTTTGATTATTAGTATATAATCACGCACAAATCTGTTTCACAGCTTACTATTATTAACACATGGAGCTCTGGAGTGGATATATGGGATGTCTTTTACTTATACTATGATCAGTAATTACACTACTCAGGTAATGAATACGTCCCATACACCAGGAAGTTCTCCATAAGTAAGACCCAAAAATAAATTAGATAAATCTAATTAGACAGAAACAGTTATTTTTTTTTGTAGGAGAAGATAAAAAGTGATCGGTGGATATGTTACACTTTTAAGAGCAATTTTTTCCTTATTATTGGGATTGGCCATTAATATCTGTGTTACTAATATTCAGTTGAGCAGGTCCAGGTGAACTATAATTAGTACAATATGTGCGAATGCCCTACTGGATCATAACAAAAAATAAATAAAACTAAAATAATAATAATAAATATATGCATATAATAAATATAAGTATAAAACACTGAAAAGTTTTGCCTGTCTAGTCTTTTGAGCAGTATATATTTCTGACTTTCTCATTCACTAATTAGTCTCTACTCTTTTCTTTCTGCCAGATTCTACGCCGCCGAACTTGTGTGCGGAATTCAATACCTGCATTCTAAGGGCATCGTCCACCGGTAACTAGAAATACATCTAATCCTCCAACACCAGTGGGCTTATAACTCTACACAGCATTACTGATAATTATAGAATGGACCCCGATAACAATCCATTTGTCTTCTTCTTCACAGAGATCTCAAGCCTTCCAACATCTTGGTGGCTGCGACGGGCCATGTAAAGATTGCCGACTTCGGACTGGCCCTTGAAAACATCTATGGAGACCGGACAGCCACCGAATACGCTGGGACACCGGGCTTCATTGCTCCCGAGATGCTGGCTGCAGAGGAGTACAATGCTGGAGTAGACTGGTACGCATTTGGCATCATTTTGAACATCATGATTACCAGCAGGTCCAAATACCATCGAGGACTATTCAATGCTTCCAGCGAAGAGGCGAAAAACATCATTAAAAAGGTCAGTATATGATATAAGTGATTACTTTTATGCTGTAATGTTAGCTGTAAATTACTATTATATCCAGCTCTGTTGATGGAAGATAAATGTCCCAATCTCAAGGTAGATCAAGGGTTTACGAGTTCAATATATTTTAGGGATGTAGCAATGGTATGCATTACCTATCATATGTCATATTGTAGATTTCAGAATATAAACACTAATATATATAAATTAAAAAAAAGTTTATTTTTTTATTTCAATTTTATTTGTTAAGTTGTTATATAAATGTAATTTTTTTTCTTCTTTTGCAGCTCCTCCGGGAAGATCCTGCCATGCGTCTTGGAGTCAATGGTAACATCAGAGCCCATAGGTTTTTCCAGCGTATTGACTGGAATGCGGTGGAATCCCTTAGAATGTGTCCGCCACATGCTCCTGTGCCAGTAAGTATTAGAGGAGATGTTTTATACAGACTCATAGATTGATAGTTTCACATAGATTTAATCTCTTTTTCCAAATTTGTAATGTTACTAAAAATAATGAAGGGGGCTGGTCTTAGGCTCACTACTATACTGGAATGAGGCTCAAACCACTAATATTTTGTTTATGAAGGTAATGAATCTGAGGTCAAATTTGTCGGTGGAGAGATGAGAAGTCTCCATACATGTTAACTGATCGGGAGAAAGTGACAAAATCTGCCGATCATTGGTTGGCTTACAGTATGTAGAGGGCCTCCAGCCTTCCTGAACTTTGCTATATACTATTCTCATGTAATCACCTTGTGCTTTCTTTTTCTCTTATAGCCAAGAAACATCCAGCGCGGCTCCAGACCATTCGATCTCCAAATTCTGGAAGCAGCAGAGGCTAACAACGCAGCCCTCTCAGCAGACCACCAGGCCTTATTCACGGGGTTTTCATTTACCAACATCAGCTGGAAAACCCCAAACCATCCACCAGTTCTTTAATACCACCAGAGCAAGCTGTCTTCCTAAGTCCTAAGAAGAACATCCGGACGCTGCTGATCCCTACTGGTGAGAGGAAGCTGGTGACAGGGGAGGATGTGCGGTATACTGGTGAGAGAAGGCTGGTGACAGGGCAGGATGTGCGGTATACTGGTGAGAGGAGGCTGGTGATGGGAGGCTGCTGCTGTCTACTGGTGAGAGGAGGCTGGTGACAGGGGAGGCTGCTGCTGTATGCTGGTGAGAGGAGGCTGGTGACAGGGGAGGATGTGCTGTATACTGGTGAGAGGAGGCTGATGATGGGAGGCTGGTGAGGGGAGGCTGGTAAGGAGAGAAGATGAGAGTCTGGTAAGGAGAGGAGATGAGAGTTTGGTAAGGAGAGGAAATGAGAGACTGGAGAGGAGATGAGATGAGTCTGGTAAGGAGAGGAGATGAGAGGCTACAGAGGAGATGAGATGAGTCTGGTAAGGAGAGGAGATGAGAGGCTGGAGAGGAGAGGAGAAGAGAGGCTGGAGAGGAGAGGCTGAAGAGGAGAGGAGAGGCTGGAGAGGAGAGGAGATGAGAGGCTGGAGAGGAGAGGAGATGAGAAGCTGGAGAGGGGAGATGAGAGGCTGGAGAGGAGAGGAGATGAGAGGCTGGGGAGGAGAGGAGATGAGAGGCTGGAGAGGAGATGAGAGGCTGGAAAGGAGAGGAGATGAGAGGCTGGAGAGGAGAGGAGATGAAAGGCTGGGGAGGAGAGGAGATGAGAGGCTGAAGAGGAGAGGCTGGAGAGGAGAGGAAAGGCTGGAGAGGAGATGAGAGGCTGGAAAGGAGAGGCTGGAGAGGAGAGGAAATGAGAGGCTGGAGAGGAGATGAGAGGCTGGAGACGAGAGGAGATGAGAGGCTGGAGAGGAGAGGAGATGAGAGGCTGGATGGGAGAGGAGATGAGAGGCTGGGGAGGAGAGGAGAGGCTGAAGAGGAGATGAGAGGCTGGAGAGGAGATGAGAGGCTGGAGAGGAGAGAAGATGAGAGGAGATGAGAGGCTGGAGAGGAGAGGAGAGGCTGGAGAGGAGAGGAAATGAGAGGCTGGAGAGGAGAGGAGATGAGAGGCTGGGGAGGAGAGTAGATGTGAGGCTGGAGAGGAGAGGAGATGAGAGGATGGAGAGGAGATGAGAGGCTGGAGAGGAGATGAGAGGCTGGAGAGGAGATGAGAGGCTGGAAAGGAGAGGAGATGAGAGGAGATGAGAGGCTGGAGAGGAGAGGAGATGAGATGGGAGGCTGGAGAGGAGAGGAGATGAGAGGCTGGAGAGGAGAGGAGATGAGAGGCTGGGGAGGAGAGGAGATGAGAGGCTGGAGAGGAGAGGAGATGAGAGGCTGGAGAGGAGATGAGAGGCTGGAGATGAGAGGGAGGAGAGGAGATGAGAGGCTGGAGAGGAGAGGAGATGAGAGGCTGGAGAGGAGAGGAGAGGCTGGAGAGGATAGGCTGGAGAGGAGAGGCTGGAGAGGAGATGAGAGGCTGGAGAGGGGATGAGAGGCTGGAGAAGAGAGGCAGGAGAGGAGAGGAGATGAGAGGCTGGAGAGGAGATGAGAGGCTGGAGAGGAGATGAGAGGCTGGAGAGGAGAGGAAATGAGAGGAGATGAGAGGCTGGAGAGGAGAGGAGATGAGAGGCTGGAGAGGAGAGGAGATGAGAGTTTGGTAAGGAGAGGAAATGAGAGGCTGGAGAGGAGATGAGATGAGTCTGGTAAGGAGAGGAGATGAGAGGCTGAAGAGGAGATGAGATGAGTCTGGTAAGGAGAGGAGATGAGAGGCTGGAGAGGAGAGGAGAAGAGAGGCTGGAGAGGAGAGGCTGAGGAGGAGAGGAGAGGCTGGAGAGGAGAGGAGATGAGAGGCTAAAGAGGAGAGGAGATGAGAAGCTGGTGAGGGGAGATGAGAGGCTGGAGAGGAGAGGAGATGAGAGGCTGGGGAGGAGAGGAGATGAGAGGCTGGAGAGGAGAGGAGATGCGAGGCTGGAGAGGAGATGAGAGGCTGGAGAGGAGAGGAAATGAGAGGAGATGAGAGGCTGGAGAGGAGAGGAGATGAGAGGCTGGAGAGGAGAGGAGATGAGAGTTTGGTAAGGAGAGGAAATGAGAGGCTGGAGAGGAGATGAGATGAGTCTGGTAAGGAGAGGAGATGAGAGGCTGAAGAGGAGATGAGATGAGTCTGGTAAGGAGAGGAGATGAGAGGCTGGAGAGGAGAGGAGAAGAGAAGCTGGAGAGGAGAGGCTGAGGAGGAGAGGAGAGGCTGGAGAGGAGAGGAGATGAGAGGCTGGAGAGGAGAGGAGATGAGAAGCTGGTGAGGGGAGATGAGAGGCTGGAGAGGAGAGGAGATGAGAGGCTGGGGAGGAGAGGAGATGAGAGGCTGGAGAGGAGAGGAGATGCGAGGCTGGAGAGGAGATGAGAGGCTGGAGAGGAGAGGAGATGAGAGATGAGAGGCTGGAGAGGAGATGAGAGGAGAGGCTGGAGAGGAGAGGAGATGAGAGGCTGGAGAGATGAGAGGCTGGAGAGGAGAGAGAGGAGAGGAGAGGCTGGAAAGGAGAGGAGAGGAGATGAGAGGCTGGAGAGGAGATGAGAGGATGTAGAGGAGAGGAGATGAGAGGCTGGAGAGGAGAGGAGATGAGAGGCTGGATGGGAGAGGAGATGAGAGGCTGGGGAGGAGAGGAGATGAGAGGCTGGAGAGGAGATGAGAGGCTGGAGAGGAGATGAGAGGCTGGAGAGGAGAGGAGATGAGAGGAGATGAGAGGCTGGAGAGGAGAGGAGATGAGAAGAGAGGCTGGAGAGAAGAGGAGATGAGAGGCTGGAGAGGAGAAGAGAGGCTGGAGAGGGGAGGAGAGGAGAGGCTAGAGAGGGGAGGAGAGGAGAGGCTGGAGAGGAGAGGCTGGAGAGGAGATGAGAGGCTGGAGAGAAGATGAGAGGCTGGAGAGGAGAGGAGATGAGAGGCTGGGGAGGAGAGGAGATGAGAGGCTGGGGAGGAGAGGAGATGAGAGGCTGGAGAGGAGATGAGAGGCTGGAGAGAAGTGATGAGAGGCTGGAGAGGAGAGGCTGGAGAGGAGATGAGAGGCTGGAGAGGAGATGAGAGGCTGGAGAGGAGAGGAGATGAGATGCTTGGAGAGGATTGGAGATGAGATGAGAGGCTGGAGAGGAGAGTTGAGAGGCTGGAGAGGAAAGTAGAGGAGAGGCTGTTGAGGAGAGGCTGGATAGGAGAGGAGATGAGAGGCTAGAAAGGAGAGGAGAGACTGGAGAGGAGAGGAGATGAGAGGCCGGAGAGGAGAGGAGATGAGAGGCTGGAGAGGAGATGAGAGGCTGGAGAGTAGAGGAGATGAGAGGCTGGAGAGGAGATGAGAGGCTGGAGAGGAGAGGAGATGAGAGGCTGGAGAGGAGATGAGAGGTTGGAGAGGAGAGGAAATGAGAGGCTGGAGAGGAGAGGAGATGAGAGGCTGGAGAGGATAAGAGATGATAGGAGATAAGAGGCTGGAGAGGAGAAGAGAGGCTGGAGAGGAGAGGCGAGGAGATGAGAGGCTGGAGAGGAGAGGAGATGAGAGGAGATGAGAGGCTGGAGAGGAGTGGAGATGAGAGGCTGGAGAGGAGAAGCTGGAGAGGAGAGGAGAGGCTGGAGAGGAGATGAGAGGCTGGAGAGGAGAGGAGAGGCTGGAGAGGAGAGGAGATGACAGGCTGGAGAGGCGAGGAGATGAGAGGAGATGAGAGGCTGGAGAGGAGAGGAGATGAGAGTTTGGGAAGGAGAGGAGAAGAGAGGCTGGAGAGGAGATGAGAGGCTGGAGAGGAGATGAGAGGCTGGAGAGGAGAGGAGATGAGAGGAGATGAGAGGCTAGAGAGGAGATGAGAGGAGAGGCTGGAGAGGAGAGGAGAGGCAGGAGAGGAGAGGAGATGAGAGGCTGGAGAGGGGAGGAGAGGAGAGGTTGGAGAGGGAAGGAGAGGAGAGGCTGGAGAGGAGAGGAGATGAGAGGCTGGGGAGGAGAGGAGATGAGAGGCTGGAGAAGAGATGAGAGGCTGGAGAGGAGATGAGAGGCTGGAGATGAGAGGGAGGAGAGGAGATGAGAGGAGATGAGAGGCTGGAGAGGAGAGGAGATGAGAGGCTGGAGAGGAAAGGAGAGGCTGGATAGGAGAGGCTGGAGAGGAGAGGCTGGAGAGGAGAGGAGAGGCTGGAGATGAGAGGAGATGAGAGGCTGGAGAAGAGAGGAGATGAGAGGCTGGAGAGGAGAGGAGATGATAGGCTGGAGAAGAGATGAGAGGCTTGAGAGGAGAGGAGATGAGAGGCTGGGGAGGAGAAAAGATGAGAGGCTGGAGAGGAGAGGCTGGAGAGGAGAGGAGAGGCTGGAGAGGAGATGAGAGGCTGGAAAGGAGATGAGAGGCTGGAAAGGAGAGGCTGGAGAGGAGATGAGAGGCTGGAAAGGAGAGGAGATGAGAGGCTGGAGAGGAGATGAGAGGAGATGAGAGGCTGGAGAGGAGAAGAGAGGAGAGGCTGGAGAGGAGAGTAGAGGCTGGAGAGATGAGAGGAGAGGCTGGAGAGGAGAGGAGATGAGAGGCTGGAGAGGAGAGGAGATGAGAGGCTGGATGGGAGAGGAGATGAGAGGCTGGGGAGGAGAGGAGATGAGAGACTGGAGAGGAGATGAGAGGCTGGAGAGGAGATGAGATGAGAGGAGATGAGAGGCTGGAGAGGAGAGGAGATGAGAAGAGAGGCTGGAGAGGAGAGGAGATGAAAAGGAGGAGGGGAGATGAGAGGCTGGAGAGGAGTGGAGATGAGAGGCTGGAGTGGAGAGGAGAGGCTGGAGAGGAGAGGCTGGAAAGGAGATGAGAGGCTGGAGAGGAGATGAGATGAGAGGATATGAGAGGCTGGAGAGGAGATGAGAGGCTGGAGAGGAGAGTAGAGGAGAGGCTGGAGAGGAGAGGCTGGAGAGGAGAGGAGATGAGAGGCTAGAAAGGAGAGGAGAGACTGGAGAGGAGAGATGAGAGGCTGGAGAGGAGATGAGAGGCTGGAGAGGAGATGAGAGGCTGGAGAGGAGAGGAGATGAGAGGCTAGAAAGGAGAGGAGATGAGAGGCTGGAGAGGAGATGAGAGGCTGGAGAGGAGAGGAAATGAGAGGCTGGAGAGGAGATGAGCGGCTGGAGAGGAGAGTAGATGAGAGGCTGGAGAGGATAAGTAATGATAGGAGATGAGAGGCTGGAGAGGAGATGAGAGGCTGGGGAGAAGAGGCGAGGAGATGAGAGGCTGGAGAGGAGAGGAGATGAGAAGAGAGATGAGAGGCTGGAGAGGAGAGGAGATGAGAAGCTGGAGAGGAGAGGCTGGAGAGGCGAGGAGATGAGAGGCTGGAGAGGAGAGGAGATGAGAGGCTGGAGAGGAGAGGAGATGAGAGGCTGGAGAGGAGAGGAGAGGCTGGAGAGGAGATGAGAGGCTGGAGAGGAGATGAGAGGCTGGAGAGGAGAGAAGATGAGAGGAGATGAGAGGCTGGAGAGGAGAGGAGAGGCTGGAGAGGAGAGGAAATGAGAGGCTGGAGAGGAGAGGAGATGAGAGGCTGGGGAGGAGAGTAGATGTGAGGCTGGAGAGGAGAGGAGATGAGAGGATGGAGAGGAGATGAGAGTCTGGAGAGGAGATGAGAGGCTGGAGAGGAGATGAGAGGCTGGAAAGGAGAGGAGATGAGAGGAGATGAGAGGCTGGAGAGGAGATGAGATGAGAGGCTGGAGAGGGGAGGAGATGAGAGGCTGGAGAGGAGAGGAGAGGCTGGGGAGGAGAGGAGATGAGAGGCTGGAGAGGAGAGGAGATGAGAGGCTGGAGAGGAGATGAGAGGCTGGAGATGAGAGGGAGGAGAGGAGATGAGAGGAGATGAGAGGCTGGAGAGGAGAGGAGATGAGACGCTGGAGAGGAGAGGCTGGAGAGGTGAGGCTGGAGAGGAGAGTAGAGGCTGGAGAGAAGAGAGGAGAGGCTGGAGAGGAGAGGAGATGAGAGGCTGGAGAGGAGAGGAGATGAGAGGCTGGATGGGAGAGGAGATGAGAGGCTGGGGAGGAGAGGAGATGAGAGGCTGGAGAGGAGATGAGAGGCTGGAGAGGAGATGAGAGGCTGGAGAGGAGACGAGATGAGAGGAGATGAGAGGCTGGAGAGGAGAGGAGATGAGAGGAGAGGCTGGAGAGGAGAGGAGATGAGAGGCTGGAGAGGAGAAGAGAGGCTGGAGAGGGGAGGAGAGGAGAGGCTAGAGAGGGGAGGAGAGGAGAGGCTGGAGAGGAGAAGAGAGGCTGGAGAGGAGATGAGAAGCTGGAGAGAAGATGAGAGGCTGGAGAGGAGAGGAGATGAGAGGCTGGGGAGGAGAGGAGATGAGAGGCTGGGGAGGAGAGGAGATGAGAGGCTGGAGAGGAGATGAGAGACTGGAGAGAAGAGATGAGAGGCTGGAGAGGAGAGGCTGGAGAGGAGATGAGATGCTGGAGAGGAGATGAGAGGCTGGAGAGGAGAGGAGATGAGAGGCTTGGAGAGGATTGGAGATGAGATGAGAGGCTGGAGAGGAGAGTTGAGAGGCTGGAGAGGAAAGTAGAGGAGAGGCTGGAGAGGAGAGGCTGGATAGGAGAGGAGATGAGAGGCTAGAAAGGAGAGGAGAGACTGGAGAGGAGAGGAGATGAGAGGCCGGAGAGGAGAGGAGATGAGAGGCTGGAGAGGAGATGAGAGGCTGGAGAGGAGAGGAGATGAGAGGCTGGAGAGGAGATGAGAGGCTGGAGAGGAGAGGAGATGAGAGGCTGGAGAGGAGATGAGAGGCTGGAGAGGAGAGGAAATGAGAGGCTGGAGAGGAGAGGAGATGAGAGGCTGGAGAGGATAAGAGATGATAGGAGATGAGAGGCTGGAGAGGAGATGAGAGGCTGGAGAGGAGAGTCGAGGAGATGAGAGGCTGGAGAGGAGAGGAGATAAGAGGAGATGAAAGGCTGGAGAGGAGAGGAGTTGAGAGGCTGGAGAGGAGAGGCTGGAGAGGAGAGGAGAGGCTGGAGAGGAGAGGAGATGAGAGGCTGGAGAGGAGAGGAGATGAGAGGCTGGAGAGGAGAGGAGAGGCTGGAGAGGAGATGACAGGCTGGAGAGGAGAGGAGATGAGAGGAGATGAGAGGCTGGAGAGGAGAGGAGATGAGAGTTTGGGAAGGAGAGGAGATGAGAGGCTGGAGAGGAGATGAGAGGCTGGAGAGGAGAGGAGATGAGAGGAGATGAGAGGCTGGAGAGGAGATGAGAGGAGAGGAGAGGAGAGGCAGGAGAGGAGAGGAGATGAGATGAGAGGCTGGAGAGGGGAGGAGAGGAGAGGCTGGAGAGGAGAGGCTGGAGAGGAGAGGAGATGAGAGGCTGGAGAGAAGATGAGAGGCTGGAGAGGAGATGAGAGGCTGGGGAGGAGAGGAGATGAGGGGCTGGAGAGGAGATGAGATGAGAGTTTGGGAAGGAGAGGAGATGAGAGGCTGGAGAGGAGATGAGAGGCTGGAGAGGAGAGGAGATGAGAGGAGATGAGAGGCTGGAGAGGAGATGAGAGGAGAGGAGAGGAGAGGCAGGAGAGGAGAGGAGATGAGATGAGAGGCTGGAGAGGGGAGGAGAGGAGAGGCTGGAGAGGAGAGGCTGGAGAGGAGAGGCTGGAGAGGAGAGGAGATGAGAGGCTGGAGAGAAGATGAGAGGCTGGAGAGGAGATGAGAGGCTGGGGAGGAGAGGAGATGAGAGGCTGGAGAGGAGATGAGAGGCTGGAGAGGAGATGAGAGGCTGGAGATGAGAGGGAGGAGAGGACATGAGAGGAGATGAGAGGCTGGAGAGGAGAGGAGATGAGAGGCTGGAGAGGAAAGGAGAGGCTGGATAGGAGAGGCTGGAGAGGAGAGGCTGGAGAGGAGAGGAGATGATAGGCTGGAGAAGAGATGAGAGGCTTGAGAGGAGAGGAGATGAGAGTCTGGGGAGGAGAAAAGATGAGAGGCTGGAGAGGAGAGGCTGGAGAGGAGAGGCTGGAGAGGAGATAAGAGGCTGGAAAGGAGAGGCTGGAGAGGAGATGAGAGGCTGGAAAGGAGAGGAGATGAGAGGCTGGAGAGGAGATGAGAGGAGATGAAAGGCTGGAGAGGAGATGAGAGGCTGGAGAGGAGATGAGAGGCTGGAGAGGAGAAGAGAGGAGAGGCTGGAGAGGAGAGTAGAGGCTGGAGAGATGAGAGGAGAGGCTGGAGAGGAGAGGAGATGAGAGGCTGGAGAGGAGAGGAGATGAGAGGCTGGATGGGAGAGGAGATGAGAGGCTGGGGAGGAGAGGAGATGAGAGACTGGAGAGGAGATGAGAGGCTGGAGAGGAGATGAGAGGAGATGAGAGGCTGGAGATGAGAGGAGATGAGAAGAGAGGCTGGAGAGGAGAGGAGATGAGAGGCTGGAGAGGAGATGAGAGGCTGGAGAGGAGAGGAGATGAGAGGCTGGGGAGGAGAGGAGATGAGAGGCTTTAGAGGAGAGGAGATGAGAGGCTGGAGAGGAGCTGAGAGGCTGGAGAGAAGAGATGAGAGGCTGGAGAGGAGAGGAGATGAAAGGGAGGAGGGAAGATGAGAGGCTGGAGAGGAGTGGAGATGAGAGGCTGGAGAGGAGACAAGATGAGAGGCTGGAGTGGAGAGGAGAGGCTGGAGAGGAGAGGCTGGAGAGGAGATGAGAGGCTGGAAAGGAGATGAGAGGCTGGAGAGGAGATGAGAAGCTGGAGAGGAGAGGAGATGAGAGGCTGGAGAGGAGAGGAGATGAGAGGATATGAGAGGCTGGAGAGGAGAGGCTGGAGAGGAGAGGAGTTGAGAGTCTAGAAAGGAGAGGAGAGACTGGAGAGGAGAGGAGATGAGAGGCTGGAGAGGAGATGAGAGGCTGGAGAGGAGATGAGAGGCTGGAGAGGAGAGGAGATGAGAGGCTGGAGAGGAGAGGCTGGAGAGGAGAGGAGATGACAGGCTGGAGAGGAGAGGAGATGAGAGGCTGGAGAGGAGAGGAGATGAGAGGCTGGGGAGGAGAGGAGATAAGAGGCTGGAGATGAGATGAGAGGCTGGAGAGGAGATGAGAGGCTGGAGAGGAGAGGAGATGAGAGGAGATGAGAGGCTGTAGAGGAGATGAGAGGAAAAGCAGGAGAAGAGAGGCTGGAGAGGAGAGGAGATGAGAGGCTGGAGAGTGGAGGAGAGGAGAGGTTGGAGAGGGGAGGAGAGGAGAGGCTGGAGAGGAGAGGAGATGAGAGGCAGGAGAGAAGATGAGAGGCTGGAGAGGAGAGGAGATGAGAGGCTGGGGAGGAGAGGAGATGAGAGGCTGGAGAGGAGAGGAGATAAGAGGCTGGAGAGGAGATGGGAGGCTGGAGAGGAGAGGAGAAGAGAGGCTGGAGAGAAGATGAGAGGCTGGAGAGGAGAGGAGATGAGAGGCTGGAGAGGAGATAAGAGGCTGGAGAGGAGAGGAGATGAGAGGGAGGAGAGGAGATGAGAGGAGATGAGAAGCTGGAGAGGAGAATTTTTTGTTTTTTTTAATCATAGCATTAAAAGCTATATTGCTTTGCTATGTAAAATAATTATATTTACCGGTAGCAACCGGTGACTATAGTTACACTTTTCCCCCTCCTCCATGACAGCTCATTGAGCTGTTCTGGGTGACAGGGAAATTTGGTGAGTGATGGCTGGCTATTAAGGGGTGGAGGAGGCCAGTTTTTTTTTTTTTTTTTAAAATCATAGCATTTAAAGCTATATTGCTTTGCTATGTAAAATAATTATATTTACCGGTGGCTACCGGTGACTATAGTTACACTTTCCCTCTCCTCCATAACAACTCATTGAGTTGTCCTGGATGACGGGGAAATATGGTGAGTGATGGCTGGCTATTAAGGGGTGGAGGAGGCTAGTTTTTTTTTTTTTTTTTTTTTTAAATCATAGCATTTAAAGCTATATTGCTTTGCTATGTAAAATAATTATATTTACCGGTGGCTACCGGTGACTATAGTCACACTTTACCCCCTCCTCCATAACAACTCATTGAACTGTTCTGGGTGACGGGGAAATATGTCGAGTGATGGCTGGCTATTGAGGGGTGGAGGAGGCCAGTTTTTTTTTTTTTTTAAATCATAGCATTTAAAGCTACATTGCTTTGCTATGTAAAATAATTATATTTACCGGTGGCTACCGGTGACTATAGTTACACTTTTCCCCCTCCTCCATAACAACTCATTGAACTGTTCTGGGTGACGGGGAAATATGGCGAGTGATGGCTGGCTATTAAGGGGTGGAGGAGGCCAGATTTTTTTTTTTTTAATCATAGCATTTAAAGCTACATTGCTTTGCTATGTGAATTAATTATATTTACCGGTGGCTACCGGTGACTATAGTTACACTTTTCCCCCTCCTCCATAACAACTCATTGAGTTGTCCTGGATGACGGGAAAATATGGTGAGTGATGGCTGGCTATTAAGGGGTGGAGGAGGCCACTTTTTTTTTTTTTTTTTTTTAAATCATAGCATTTAAAGCTATATTGCTTTGCTATGTAAAATAATTATATTTACCGGTGACTATAGTCACACTTTTCCCCCTCCTCCATAACAATTCATTGAGCTGTCCTGGATGATGGGGAAATATGGTGAGTGATGGCTGGCTATTAAGGGGTGGAGGAAGCCAGTTTTTTTTTTGTTTTTTGTTTTTTAAATCATAGCATTTAAAGCTATATTGCTTTGCTATGTAAAATAATTATATTTACCGATGGCTACCGGTGACTATAGTTACACTTTTCCCCCGCCTCCATAACAACTCATTGAACTGTTCTGGGTGACGGGGAAATATGGCGAGTGACGGCTGGCTATTGAGG
Source organism: Ranitomeya variabilis (assembly GCF_051348905.1). Lineage (NCBI taxonomy): Eukaryota > Metazoa > Chordata > Amphibia > Anura > Dendrobatidae > Ranitomeya > Ranitomeya variabilis. Next base: position 103,968,382 of record NC_135234.1, read on the forward strand.
GGTGGAGGAGGCCAGTTTTTTGTTTTTTTTTTTAATAATAGCATTTAAAGCTACATTGCTTTGCTATGTAAATTAGTTATATTTACCGGTGGCTACCGGTGACTATAGTTACACTTTTCCCCCTCCTCCATAACAACTCATTGAGCTGTTCTGGGTGACGGGGAAATATGGCGAGTGATGGCTGGCTATTAAGGGGTGGAGGAGGCCAGTTTTTTTTTTTTTTAAATCATAGCATTTAAAGCTACATTGCTTTGCTATGTAAAATAATTATATTTACCGGTGGCTACCGGTGACTATAGTTACACTTTTCCCCCTCCTCCATAACAACTCATTGAGCTGTTCTGGGTGACGGGGAAATATGGCGTGTGATGGCTTGCTATTAAGGAGTGGAAGAGGCCAGTTTTGTTTTTTTGTTTTTTTAAATCATAGCATTTAAAGCTACATTGCTTTGCTATGTAAATTAATTATATTTACCGGTGGCTACCGGTGACTATAGTTACACTTTTCCCCCCCCCTCCATAACAACTCATTGAGCTGTTCTGGGTGACAGGGAAATATGGCGAGTGATGGCTGGCTATTAAGGGGGTGGAGGAGGCCAGCTTTTTTTTTTTTTTTTAAATCATAGCATTTAAATCTACATTGCTTTGCTATGTAAATAAATTATATTTACCGGTGGCTACCGATGACTATAGTTACACTTTCCCCCCCCCCCTCCATAACAACTCATTGAGCTGTCCTGGATGACGGGGAAATATGGTGAGTGATGGCTGGCTATTAAGGGGTGGAGGAGGCCAGTTTTTTTTTTTAATCATAGCATTTAAAGCTATATTGCTTTGCTATGTAAAATAATTATATTTACCGGTGGCTACCGGTGACTATAGTCACACTTTTCCCCTTCCTCCATAACAAATCATTGAGCTGTTCTGCGTGACGGTTAAATAAGGCGAGTGATGGCTGGCTATTAAGGGGTGGAGGAGGCCAGTTTTTTTTTAAATCATAGCATTTAATGCTACATTGCTTTGCTATGTAAATTAATTATATTTACCGATGGCTACCGGTGACTATAGTTACACTTTTCCCCCTCCTCCATAACAACTCATTGAGCTGTTCTGGGTGACGGGGAAATATGGCGAGTGACGGCTGGCTATTGAGGGGTGGAGGAGGCCAGTTTTTTTTTTTTTTTTTAAATAATAGCATTTAAAGCTACATTGCTTTGCTATGTAAATTAATTATATTTGCCGGTGGCTACCGGTGACTATAGTTACACTTTTCCCCCTCCTCCATAACAACTCATTGAGCTGTTCTGGGTAACGGGGAAATATGGTGAGTGATAGCTGGCTATTAAGGGGTGGAGGAGGCCAGTTTTTTTTTAAATAATAGCATTTAAAGCTATATTGGTTAGCTATGTAAAATAATTATATTTACCGGTGGCTACCGGTGACTATAGTTACACTTTTCCCCCCCCCTCCATAACAACTCATTGAGCTGTTCTGGGTGACAGGGAAATATGGCGAGTGATGGCTGGCTATTAAGGGGGTGGAGGAGGCCAGCTTTTTTTTTTTTTTTAAATCATAGCATTTAAAGCTACATTGCTTTGCTATGTAAATTAATTATATTTGCCGGTGGCTACCGGTGACTATAGTTACACTTTTCCCCCTCCTCCATAACAACTCATTGAGCTGTTCTGGGTAACGGGGAAATATGGTGAGTGATAGCTGGCTATTAAGGGGTGGAGGAGGCCAGTTTTTTTTTAAATAATAGCATTTAAAGCTATATTGCTTAGCTATGTAAATTAATTATATTTACCGGTGGCTACCGGTGACTATAGTCACACTTTTCCCCCTCCTCCATAACAACTCATTGAGCTGTCCTGGATGACGGGGAAATATGGTGAGTGATGGCTGGCTATTAAGGGGTGGAGGAGGCCAGTTTTTTTTTTAAATCATAGCATTTAATGCTACTTTGCTTTGCTATGTAAATTAATTATATTTACCGATGGCTACCGGTGACTATAGTTACACTTTTCCCCCTCCTCCATAACAACTCATTGAGCTGTTCTGGGTGACGGGGAAATATGGCGAGTGATGGCTGGCTATTAAGGGGTGGAGGAGGCCAGTTTTTTTTTTTTTTAAATCATAGCATTTAAAGCTACATTGCTTTGCTATGTAAATTAATTATATTTACCGATGGCTACCGGTGACTATAGTTACACTTTTCCCCCTCCTCCATAACAACTCATTGAGCTGTTCTGGGTGACGGGGAAATATGGCGAGTGATGGCTGGCTATTAAGGGGTGGAGGAGTCCAGTTTTTTTTTTTTTTTTAAATCATAGCATTTAAAGCTACATTGCTTTGCTATGTAAATTAATTATATTTATCGGTTGCTACCGGTGACTATAGTTACACTTTTCCCCCTCCTCCATAACAACTCATTGAGCTGTTCTGGGTGACAGGGAAATATGGCGAGTGATGGCTGACTATTAAGGGGTGGAGGAGGCCAGCTTTTTTTTTTTTTTTTAAATCATAGCTTTTACAGCTATATTGCTTTGCTATGTAAATTAATTATATTTACCGGTGGCTACCGATGACTATAGTTACACTTTTCCCCCTTCTCCATAACAACTCATTGAGCTGTTCTGAGTGACGGGGAAATATGGCGAGTGATGGCTGGCTATCAAGGGGTGGAGGAGGCCAGTTTTTTTTTTTTAAATCATAGCATTTAAAGCTACATTGCTTTGCTATGTAAATTAATTATATTTACCGGTTGCTACCGGTGACTATAGTTACACTTTTCCCCCTCCTCCATAACAACTCATTGAGCTGTTCCGAGTGACGGGGAAATATGGCGAGTGATGGCTGGCTATTAAGGGGTGGAGGAGGCCAATTTTTTTTTTTTTTTTTTTTTTTTTTAAATCATAGCATTTAAAGCTATATTGCTTTGCTGTGTAAATTAATTATATTTACCGGTGGCTACCGGTGACTATAGTTATACTTTTCCCCCTCCTCCATAACAACTGATTGAGCTGTTCTGGGTGACGGGGAAATATGGCGAGTGATGGCTGGCTATTAAGGGGTGGAGGAGGCCAGTTTTTTTTTCGTTTGTTTTTTTTTTAAATCATAGCATTTAAATCTATATTGCTTTGCTATGTAAATTAATTATATTTACCGGTGGCTACCGGTGACTATAGTTATACTTTTCCCCCTCCTCCATAACAACTGATTGAGCTGTTCTGGGTGACGGGGAAATATGGCGAGTGATGGCTGGCTATTAAGGGGTGGAGGAGGCCAGTTTTTTTCTTTTTTTTTTTTAAATCATAGCATTTAAAGCTACATTGCTTTGCTATGTAAATTAATTATATTTACCGAAGCTACCGGTGACTATAGTTACACTTTTCCCCCTCCTCCATAACAACTCATTGAGCTGTTCTGGGTGACGGGGAAATATGGCGAGTGATGGCTTGCTATTAAGGGGTGGAAGAGGCCATTTTTTTTTGTTTTTTTTTAAATCATAGCATTTAAAGCTACATTGCTTTGCTATGTAAATTAATTATATTTACCGGTGGCTACCGGTGACTATAGTTACACTTTTCCCCCTCCTCCATAACAACTCATTGAGCTGTTCTGGGTGACGGGGAAATATGGCGAGTGATGGCTTGCTATTAAGGGGTGGAAGAGGCCAGTTTTGTTTTGTTTTTTAAATCATAGCATTTAATGCTACATTGCTTTGCTATGTAAATTAATTATATTTACCGGTGGCTACCGGTGACTACAGTTACACTTTTCCCCTCCTCCATAACAACTCATTGAGCTGTTCTGGGTGACGGGGAAATATGGTGAGTGATGGCTGGCTATTAAGGGGTGGAGGAGGCCAGTTTTTTTTTTTTAAATCATAGCATTTAAAGCTATATTGCTTTGCTGTGTAAATTAATTATATTTACCGGTGGCTACCAGTGACTATAGTTATACTTTTCCCCCTCCTCCATAACAACTGATTGAGCTGTTCTGGGTGACGGGGAAATATGGCGAGTGATGGCTGGCTATTAAGGGGTGGAGGAGGCCAATTTTTTTGTTTTAAATTATAGCATTTAAAGCTATATTGCTTTGCTATGTAAATTAATTATATTTACCGGTGGCTACCGGTGACTATAGTTACACTTTTCCTCCTCCTCCATAACAACTCATTGAGCTGTTCTGGGTGACGGGGAAATATGGCGAGTGATGGCTGGCTATTAAGGGGTGGAGGAGGCCAGTTTTTTTTTTTTTTTTTTAAATCATAGCATTTAAAGCTACATTGCTTTGCTATGTAAATTAATTATATTTACCGGTGGCTACCGGTGACCATAGTTACACTTTTCCCCCTCCTCCATAACAACTCACTGAGCTGTTCTGGGTGACTGGGAAATATGGCGAGTGATGGCTGGCTATTAAGGGGAGGAGGAGGCCAGTTTTTGTTTTTTTTTTAAATCATAGCATTTAAATCTACATTGCTTTGCTATGTAAATTAATTATATTTACCGGTGGCTACCGGTGACTATAGTTACACTTTTCCCTCTCCTCCATAACAACTCATTGAGCTGTTCTGGGTGACGGGGAAATATGGCGAGTGATGGCTGGCTATTAAGGGGTGGAGGAGGCCATTTTTTTTTTTTTTTTTAAATCATAGCATTTAAAGCTACATTGCTTTGCTATGTAAATTAATTATATTTACCGGTGGCTACCGGTGGCTATAGTTACACTTTTCCCCCTCCTCCATAACAACTCATTGAGCTGTTCTGGGTGACGGGGAAATATGGCGAGTGATGGCTTGCTATTAAGGGGTGGAGGAGGCCAGTTTTGTTTTTTGTTTTTTTAAATCATAGCATTTAAAGCGACATTGCTTTGCTATGTAAATTAATTATATTTACCGGTTGCTACCGGTGACTATAGTTACACTTTTCCCCCTCCTCCATAACAACTCATTGAGCTGTTCTGGGTGACGGGGAAATATGGTGTGTTGATGGCTGGCTATTAAGGGGTGGAGGAGGCCAATTTTTTTTTTAAATCATAGCATTCAAAGCTATATTGCTTTGCTATGTAAAATAATTATATTTACCGGTGGCTACCGGTGGCTACCGGTGACTATAGTTACACTTTTCTCCCTCCTCCATAACAACTCATTGAGCTATCATGAGCAATGGGGAAATAAGGTGAGTGGTGGCCCAAGCAGCTTGGATTGTGTGCCTCTCCACTCTTCCTCCAGACTCTGGGACCTTTTCTTTCCAAGGTCTAGTGTGAAGTATCCACAATCAATGATCGTTTTGGGAAACTGGTCATCTCCTGGTGTAGGTCCACTGTGTTTATGAGGACCAATGTCAGTGCAGCCGTCTACCAGGAAATTGTAGAGCACTACATGCTTCCCTCTGCCGACAAGCTTTTTGGAGAAGATTAACTTTTTGATGACATTCTAATTTTGTATGATGCACCTGTAGTATACAGGTAATACTGTGATCAGCAGTGCCATTATACACATGATGACCTTAAATCAGAGAGTTATGTCATATAAAATAGTTAATAAATTACATTTCCCACATGTCCACTTAACATAAGCACAATTTTGGACACTTTTTTTGTTAGGAAGTTAAAAGGGTTAAAAGTTGACCAGAGATTTCTCATGTTTCCAACAAAATTTACAAAATCATTTTTTTTGTGACCACAGAGCTCAGAAAGGAAGGGGCATTTTTTATTTGGGAGTGCAGAATTTGCTGGATTTCTTCTGTGTGACGAGGAGCCATTTTGCTTTTCAAAAGCCTTTGTACTACCAGTAATGTGGTAGCTTCCTAATTCGGAGCTCTACGCTTACATTTGTGTTTCCATCTAAATCTCTGAGTGACATAACTCAGATGAAATCCCCGAGGGATCCATTCATTATAAAGAGGCAGCAGACTTACTCTGGACTTCATCTGGCCTCTAATAAGCGGAGTACTTCTTTTCAGAGGTGTACAAAACTTTGGCTGATGGCACTTTTATGCACACCTAAAAAGACGGACACCACTGGATCATAGGCCAGACAGTGTCCACAGTGCCTCCATCTGCCTCATTGTAGGGAATCTTCCATCATAGATTCCGTCTGACTGACGTATTTCAGAGCTTTACACGAAAACCCCGGTGTAAGCGCTCAGCGCAGTGCACAGGATAAATGTGAGCTGAGCCCTTCTGTGATCTGTGGGAGGCAGAATGAACAAAACAGTAGGCGAAGAAATGGCTTGATTTATTTTTTACACCGTTCCTCGTGTAGTATAAGTGACAAGATGACTTTATTCTGCTGGTCGGTGCGATTACAGCGATAGCAGATTTATATTGGGTTTTTATGTTTGGCTGCTGTCACAGACTAAAAGATGCCTTTTTTTGCAAAACCAAGTTTTTACATCACCATATTTAGAGAGATATAATTTTTCCACATTTCTGCTGACAGATTCATTTGATGGCTTGTTTTTTGTGGAACAAGTTGATGTTTTTATTAGAACCATATTTGGCACATTACATATTTAATAGATTTCTATTCCAATTTTTGTGAGGCAGAATGAGCAAAAACCAACAATTCAGGAATTAGTATTTTTTTTAATGCCGTTCTGCGTGTGGTAAATTGATAAAGCAGATTTATTCTTCAGGTCAGTGCAATTACAGTAATGCCTCATTTATACAGTTTCTTTGCTTGTTGGTTCTTTTACGCAATAAAAACTTATTAAAAAAATATTATTTTTGCATTATTCTGAGAGCTATAACTTTTTTATTTTTCTACTGATAGAGCTGTATGTAAGATAAGATTAGATAAGATGGGGGTAGGGTGGGAGCTAAAGGGGTGGTGGAGGGAGGACGGGGCAGGGGCCTTATTATTAGTGTTTACTGTTTTGCACTACATGCACTACATCATATGTGCTGTTTGGGGGGCTGAAAGGGAGGTAGGGGGCTTATTATTCTTACAGCCTAGGGGTCTTATTATAAGCCCAGCCTGTGAGTATAACAAGCCCCCATACAGTATCCGCGACATGAGTTGTGTTATATTTAATACTGTTATAGTAAGTAACTTATTATTATTATTATAAAGTTATTAAAGCTCTCCTGACCAGTGATACAGACCGCCTGCAGCGGCTCTAGTGTCCCAGCCAGGTTTGTTCCCACGGTCAGTAAATGCTGCATGTTGGACACTGTGTACTTGTGCAGCGTCCAACCTGCAGCGTCCAGATGTTACAGCATAGTGGATGGGATTCCAAGAAATGCCATGTCCACTATGCGTGCACCGAGACCCGAGGAAACGGACATGTGCTGCCTGCCAATTCCTGAACTTCTGCACATACCCAAAAGCTGCGACGTTTCAGTGAAAATCATACTAATAGCTGCTGGGGAGCCAGCAGCGCTGTGCACTAGTCCTACAGACAGGTCTCTGGTGGCTTCTCTCCAGCTGCTGACAGTGACTGACATGTCTCTGTTATACGCCCACGTAGGATGACATTTGTCAGTCACTGTCACCAGCTGGGGAGAAGACACCAGGGACCTGACTATAGGACTAGTGCACAGCGCCGCACAGTCAGCGGCTGGGGAGAAGCCGCCAGTTACCTGACTGTAGGACTACTGCACAGTGCCGCACTGTCAGCGGCTGGGGAGAAGCCGCCAGTGACCTGACTGTAGGACTAGTGCACAGCGCTGCACAGTCAGCGGATGGGGAGAAGCCGCCAGTTACCTGACTGTAGGACTAGTGCACAGCACCGCACAGTCAGCGGCTGGGGAGAAGCTGCCAGTGACCTGACTGTAGGACTAGTGCACAACGCCGCACAGTCAGCGGCTGGAGAGAAGCTGCCAGTGACCTGACTGTAGGACTAGTGCACAGCGCCGCACTGTCAGCGGGTGGGGAGAAGCCGCCAGGGACCTGTCTGTAGGACTAGTGCACAGCGCCAATCGCTACCCAGCAGATATTAGTATGTTTTTCTCTGAAACGCCGCAGCTTTATCGAGACAAACATACCTGGTGAAATACTTTGGCTGGGGCATGATACACGCTGCACATAGTTTGAGCAGCTTGTATCACCTGTCAGGCTTCCTTTAAAGGGGTAGTCCAGGCTTGGGATAAAAGTCTGCAGTCAACCTATGTGACTGCAGACTGCCAAATTATGACAAGGTGCAGTGCGCCTGCTGCCATGAGTCCGATCAGGTGTGATCAGGCGGTCATGCAGGCGCATGTTTGCTATTTGCACGTGCCGCCTAGATACGTTTGGCATCTTTCAATAAAAAAGAATTGAGAGAAAATGAAAGAGAGTAGTCAACACGGACTGCAAGTTGCATACCTGCAGTCACATGACCACCTGCTCACATCACCGATATCGGGGCCATTATTACTGTACACGGGGGAAACATGGGCCATTATTACTGTACATAGGGGACTTATGGGCCATTATTACTGTGCATACATGGGGGACTCAGGGGACTTTATTGAATGTTAATATAATTAGAACTCAGGACAAGAATTATATTATATTCACAATCCAATTAGTGCAATGCGAATACAATTTCAGGGGGCCCTCATATAGTGTGGGGGCCATTACACAGTGTGAGGACTACTGTTGGGGCCATTATACAGTTTGGGAGTTAATGAAGGGGCTATCACACAGCTTGGAGGCTAATATGGGGACTACTGTGAGAGGCCCTCATACAGTGTGGGAGCCAATATAAAGTGTGAGGACTACTGTGGTGCCATTATACAGTGTGAGAGCTAATATGAGTGCCATTCTACAGTGTAGGGGTGATCATACAGTGTGGAGACTAATATAGAGGCTAATATAAAGTGTGAGGGCCAATATATATTATTGGGGCTACTGTGGGGGTCATTATATTGTGTTTGATGGAGCAGTGGGCCCATCAGACTGTGTATAGGGCACCTGTGGACCCACCCTGCTATGTATAGGGCAGCTGTAGGACCTGCATACTGTGCATAGAGTGTAATAATTATAGGGGATAACTCAGGAGACTTTGCGTGGAACAAGACAACTACAGGACACAGTTTTATAAGTGGTAAAGTCTATATTATCACACGGTGATTCAAACAGGTGCAGAGACAAAATCAAGTCCACAACACTTGGTGCAAATATCAAATGCAGCTCAGCAGTCTATAGGAAACTTCAGAGGAAAATGCAATCATGCAGAAAGTCTAAAAAGCACAATTATTCTTGAGGATACTTGACACGAATAAGTCCTTGCTTAGTCCAAAGCACAGATAGATATGCTTATAAGGCAGTTCCAATAATATCTTAGCTCAACCAGGGAGGTCTGGGTAATAGTATCAGGTTCTTGCAAAGCAGAAACAGCTTACATGTCCAGCAAATGCAGATGGAAGTAAACACGAGCAGCAGATGAAGGAGGATTACTGGAACTGGTGTATGCAGCAGGAACTCAGAGCAGAGTAGCAGGATAACCCCACAGGTTCACAGGAGCAGGTATATAGCCAGGGAGTCACCAGAGGGCAGGAGCTGGATGCAAGGCAGAATACTCTGCCACAGACTGAAGGCTGGGGTGGAGTTTTATAGCAGGAAGACACAGTGCACATGAGACCAAAGACGCCATCTTGGAAAAGGGCAGTAATGCACAAAAAGGTAATAAAAAATGTTCAGAGTCCTGACACATGTGTTTTTCTTACCAGTGCATTTTTACCATCCTCTTGCACTGGCTTTTTTAGCTGTTGTTATTTGCTCACTTCAATGCCTTGTTTTTGTCTACTATTTTCTAATAAAATTTTGTATTGATTTATATTAAACCCCTACTTGTGTGGATTTTGTATTAACAGCTATATTACGACTCAAGTGATTTATCAATATCCTTTTATTCACTCATTTATTCCATTTGTTAGTCCGTTTTCATCTTCTTTAACATTCATTTTTGGAAAAATGTTCAAGGGGCTTCTAAAGGATTAAATACAGGAGTATATGACAAAATAATATTATAATTGATCGTCAGCACAGATTTCTGAAAGACAAAAGATGGCAAACTAACATGATAAGTTTTTTTAATGAAAAGAGTAGAAACCTGGACAGAGGGGTAGCTGAGGATATCGTATTTTTAAACTTTGCCAATGCACTTGATACCGTACCACACAGATGTCTAATGGGTAAATTAAAGTCTATAGGCTTAGAAAGTAAGGTTTGAAAACTGCCTAAAACAGTGGACTCAGAATGTTGTGGTCAATGACTACTACTTGAATAGGGTCTGATTCAAAGTGCAAAAACGGTTTCATTTAAAACCCACTCAAATGACAAAGGGGCGCTCTCTTTTCCCAGAAAAAGAAAAGTTAAGTCTCCAGAGGAGAGAGGTCTTCTTTAACTTAAGATATATTTTTCTATGGAATAGGCTACCTCAGGAGCTATTCATATCTAGAACCGTCAATGGCTTCAAAAAAGGCTTGAATGCTTTTTTTTAGATAGATGCAGGTCCTATAGGTCCCTCCGAGCGCCACATTTATCACAAATATATGGCATATCTAATGAATATTTATGAATGTATGAAATGTAAGTGCCTTTTTAGGTTCTGATGTTTGTCTAGAGACTCTAGAGCAATGTCCCTCCTCTACTTTTCGAATAATCCCGTTCTTCTAGAAAGTGTAATACTGAAGTGCTTAGCTTTGCTTGTATTTCCTAGCAACCAAAGCGAAGACCCAACTGTCTAAGCACCTCATAGTCTGATTTTATGACATTTATATAGAGATGAGCAAGCACTAAAATGATCGGATGCTAGTTAATTGAGCGAAGCACATCCTAATTCGAGTAATGAGTATAATGGGAGTAAACGGGAAATCCGAGCATTTGTCTGCCAGACCATACAAGGAGGTCTGGGGGGCTGTGAAAATGTTGAAATGGATGGAAAAGGTCTGATTGTAAGGATAAAAGCATGGGGAAGACCTCTGGAAGCATCTCTGACTCATAGATGGTTGCTGAGAACAATGGTGTCACACTTTTACTCCACTGTAAGGACTGACTATAAAACATTCAAAATTGACGACAAATTGGAGTTTACAGGAAAAAATGTTAAGAAACATTCTTTCCTGTATAATGACTTGTATATAAGGCAACATTTAAAAATATTTTTTTTTAAATAATTTAAATAAACTAAAATTGAATTTTTTATTTAAAAATTGGAAAGTTGTGTGAGTGTAATTTATGAAATAAGCAAGAACTACCGAAAATGTGATGGAAGAGGAACTCAAATACACCCTGAATTAGACATAAAGGAGGGCCTCATACACATTATGTTCAAATTGTCATTATAGTTGTACTCCTGCACTCATGAAGGCTATGCACTAAGTGCAAAGCCTGACAAAAATTAAAGCAAGGTCATCCATACAGCTTTGAAGGCACCAACTGGAGTACCTCATTCAAATATTGTGAAAAAAGTATAGTTGTGGTACTCCTACACTCATAAAAGTTATGTACAGTGCAAAGCCTTACAAATTACAAGCAAGGTCATCCATACACCCTTGAAGGCACCAACTGGAGTACCTCATTTGAATATTGTGAACATAGTGTATTTGTGGTACTCCTACACTGATAATGGCTCTGCAAACAGTGAAAAGCCAGGAAAAAATTATAATCAGACATATCCATATACTCTTAAAAAGACAACAACTGGAGGGCCTCATAAAAATTTTTTGAAAGTGTAGTTGATGTACTCCTACACTCATAAAAGCTTTGAACAAAGTGCAAAGCCAGGAAAAAAATTATAATTAGGGTCATCCACCTCATTCAAACATTGTGAACAAAATGTAGTTGTGGTACTTCTACACTCATAAAAGCTCAGCACACAGTGCAAAGCCTGCCAAAAATTACAGCCAATATCATGCATATGCCCTTCAAGGCACCAAGTGCAGTGTCTCATAATAAAATTAAGAAAGTGTAGTTGTGGCACTTCTACACTCATAAAGGCTTTGTACATAGTGAAAAACAAGGATTTAATAATAAGGGTCATCCAGTCATCCATAGTTCCTTGAAGGCAAAAATGACAAGCAGGGTCATTTATACACCCTTCAAGGCATCAAGTGGAAAGCCTCATGAAAAAATTAAGCCAGGCCAGGCAAACCCAGGAAAAATTATAAGAAGAATCACCTAGTCATCCATAGACCCTTGAAGGCAACAACGCATGCCTCATTCAAATATTGAAAATTAAATGGGATATGTCACCCCCGCGATACTCTTCAGCTATTACTATGGGCATACAGGTAATATAAATGTTAATCTAGTCTTACCTGTATGCCTCATAGTTGCATCTAGATGTGAAGAAATAGACTTTTATTTCATTATGTTAATGATTTCTGCCAGGCTTTGGGGCATGCGGTGCTTTGAAGATTTCCCTGCCTCCACTCTTCATTATACTACCACCCCCCTCCCATGCACATCACACTGACCTGTTATGTGCAATTGTGGTGCCTGAATCCCTCACATTGGCTCTGTGTATTCAGCGCTCCTGTGCGCAGGCGCCAGAGCACAAGAACACTGAATATACTGACCATAGAGAGAAGAAAAAGGTACAGATTGTCGAGCAAGTGCAGGGCACACGCACAGTATTCCGGCGCACAACTGCACATCACAGGTCAGTGTGACATGTATGGGAGGGGGTGATAGTATAATGAAGAGCAGAGGCAGTGATTTCTTACAGGCACTGCAGACCCCGGAGCCTGGAAGAAATCATTAACATAATGAAATATGATTGTGGCTGGAATAATAAAATAAATTGGAGGTGTTGTGTCAGGTATCAGGTCTCCCAGCTAAGAAGGCTTACACCGCTCTCCCACCAGGTCTTCATTGAAACTTTAATTCCAAGCTGTAAATGCTGCACCAGACCCTTATACCTTATGCGTGGGCTATGGCTGACTGCTTCTGTGCCATTATAAAAGGCTCTGCTGTGGGTCAATGATCAGTCAGCTACCAGTGTTACTTTCCTTACATTTTACTGCCAATAGTACTGTGTGAAACTGATGTTTGTGCCATCTAAGTGTGGCTGGAATAAAAAAAAATTGGAGGTGTTGCATGAGGTATCACCGTTCCACGAACATGTTCGGCAAACATCTAAACAATCAAAGAATGGAACCGAACCTTGAAAGGTTTGCTCATCTCTATTAATGAAAAGGAAATCCTGCTCTCCAATATCGAGATATAGTAGAATTTATTAAATGATTCGGCCCACTGTCATGCAAAAATGTGACTTTGCAGTCAACATGAGCATTATAAACGTACTGTGAAAAATAATACACTGGTATACAGAGATTATGGTGTCAACAATGTCTGAACGGATTTATATTTAAGTTTATGGTGCTGATTCAGAATATTGTTAAAGGGCCAAAAGACCAAAAGCTATTGCATTTGTTATCACACACAAGTCGCATTGGGGGAATGCATTATTTTCATAAATGAATTTTGTGGAAAACTTGAACCAATTCATCAAAAGTCATTAGATTTTTTAATTCAGCACCCTCAAAATACTCAAAGCCATTCAAAAATCTTTGGCACTTGAAATATTTTTTTTGTAGACCTGTGTAATGTGACATAAAAAGACATCCAAAATACATAACTGACAAAAATGTATACTCTAGGATATAGTGAATAAGCGAGTACCATGGAAAAGCAAATATCTTCAAGTATAAGCAAATAATCCTTATTATTGCTTAGTAGAAAATTACCAAAAAAATTGCAAAAAAAATTACAATATGCTGAGACATTACCAATAGCTAATCTAGGTTTTACCAGAAAAAACAATCTGTATGCACCAAATGTGTACTTAAGTTACAAATAACTCCAGTCTATATACCGATAATACAAAAAAATCGCAAGAAAATAGTAATGCATATATGTGAAGAAAGTATGTAGAAAATATAGGCCCTCAATTATATTGGTATTAGCCAAATTAAATCCTTGTGTCCGGTCTAGGAGTGCTGTATTTCCCTATTTACACTAATAAAAAAGCGTGCTCATTGCCTTGTCATTTCCTATAGTATTAAAACCACAATGAGTAGCCACAGCGGCATCTCAAGTTCAGACTTACCTTATATTTGATGGACTAGAAGCCAAGGGCATGTTCACAGGTTGCATTTTTGCCACATTTTTCCAGAGTTATTTCTGGACGTTCTTTCCATGGAAAAACGCAGTGTTTTAATGTACAAAGTGAATGAGAATTCTGAAATCTCATGTACATTCTGCTTATTTTTTCCTTGCAGATTTGAAAACGCTTCAAATCTGCCGCAACTCAATTCTTTAAGTGTTTTTGTAGTGTTTTTCACGCAAACGAAAAAAACCCCATCAAAAACATGTATATTTTAGGCAGCATTTCACCTGCCAACCGTCTAGTATGTGCAGAATTTCTCTGCTGAAATAATGAACGTGTGCACATACCCTAAAGACTGCAAAACAGCATCAGATTGAAAATGGTGGCAAAAAGCGTTTGCAAAACAGCAGACTCAATATGTGGTCTTTCTAAGAAATAATTCTATTAACTAGAACTGTTTCTCCAACATTTCCATTACATGTAACTGATACTATAGAGATTGCTATAAAATATGTTCAATTCCTAACCTGAAAATGTGAAAAAGATTTGGATATTAGAGTCTTTTTATAGAAAAAAGGAGGCAGAAAATCTAACGTAAACCTCCAAGGGTGAGCTTGGCCTAATATTTTGTGATATAAGAAGAAAATAAAAAAAAAACACAAGTATCTGGATAATTCATATGTATTACTGCTTATGGTCAATTACTGATCACATGACCAGTGGCATGCGCACATTGGAATATTGCCTGGTGGCAGTTGGAGAGCGACAGTTGGCTTGGATGCGGATGAGGAGGAGCTGCCTTCAGAAAAGCGACAATATGGAGAGAAAAGAGGAGGTCTTTAGTGCGAGAGGGAAGAAAAGGAGAAGAACTGTTTTGGACTCATCGGAGGATGAGAAGCCGTCCATCAAGAAGAGCCACAGGAGAGGCGAGAAGAGAAAAGGCTCAGATTTGGAGATCATCTCCCAAGGCCAGAAAGAAGAACAGGAGTATCATCAGGAGGTCCTAGCTGGAAGAAGTGGAGCCAAGAGGAGAAGACAAATCCTTGACTTATCACAAGAAAACTCTTCAGTCAAGAAAGGAGATGAAGAGCAGAATAAAACCAAGGGCGCAGGTAAATCATACTATAAATCAATTTACCACAAGCAGCCCCATGAAGTGTAGCTTCTCATGTTTACACTTATAGATCAGGGCAATGTTGTCACTTTACACACATTAATGGCACATCTTTTAAATCTGACAGTTTGAGGGTGTGATACATGAGCAACATCTGAAGCTGGACTGTTATAGATCTGTTCCCCAGTCCATTGCTTTATATATTCAGGCCTTTGTTAAACTACTACATGATCAGGCCATTTTTAACCCATACGTGTCAAGGCACATATTTTTTTTTTTTTTCGTACACATGGATTAAAGATCTGTAAAAAAATGTTATTGTTCAGATATTTAAATAATTTTTTGCATATTTTTTGTGAAACATAAAGTCTAAATTTTACATTATTTTAATGTTATCTTATTTTATTTTTCTGGCAATATTAGTAATTATAAATAAAGGATTTATGTGTCTGTTTTAATATATTTGTTTAGGACTGCAAGGAACCAATAAAACATATGTTAAAATTTGTTCACCTATCAATATCAAATATTTTAATTTATCAGATACATATTTTTGTTGGGATTAGGTCTTGTAACAGCAATTTGGGTAGTCAGTGTTTTTTTAATAATTTCTTATTTCCTGTGTCATTTTTTTATTTATTTTACACATGGGTTGTCTAACTGTTGTTTTTTTTCCTGCTTAAAAGGATAAAAAAAATTGCAATTGGGTTTCATCAAAATAATTGCAGGCTGTAGAATTAGTTAGTGAGGTTGATCATTTTACCTTTACTTTAACAGATGTGTTGGGGACATGATTTTGTGGTATTTGCTATTATATGGGTATGACAGATTCTCCACCTGCTCTTCTTACTGCAGCTTTCCTTACAGACTGCCCAGATCTCCAGTCTATAATATGGCATGCTGGTCACATGCGCCTCCATCAGCGACCATTGTGTGGACTGGAGAGCTCTGCATTATGTGAGGAAAGCTGAACTAACAAGTGGAGGTGGAGGACCTGCCATACCTATGTAATAGTAATTGGACATATACACGTGTCCCAAACACATCTATTGGAGTAAAGTTAAGGCCAACCTCTTAAAATACTTTTTAAAAAATCTTATGTCCCTTCTAACTGGTGCTGGTATATTGACCCTAGTTACAGGGGAAACTGTGACTGACAGTATATAGATAGGATGTACGTCACTGTGTATAGAAATACGATGCCAAAATAGGCTACCACTCCATATGCTCAGATTTACTTTCTGTACATACCCTTGAAATGCCGTGTGCATTGTTTCAGAGACCCTTGCATATTTTTACAAATTTTTTGTCATAATCTAATTTCTGTAAATATGACATCAAGTCTTATACAAATGTTTATTTGTGCATGTTTTCCTACATGTTGTTTCTCCTTTCTCAGCGATTATTATGTCCATATGTGTATATTACTGTAAATCTCACTGTAAATTTCATTATTATTGTATTTTACTGTAAAATTCACTGAAACATACTCGGATTTGTGAGGTGGTAACTTTTTCTGTTTGTTTATCGTATACTTACATTCTGATGAAGGTCCTTGGACCAAAAATGTCACTATTTTTGGATTGCTTTGCTAATAAATCTGATATAATTTTTCTGCATCTTGATGAGTGCTGGATTCTTTGTTCACTATGTGACTGACAGAGGGATCCGCGCTGCAGCAGCTGCACAATCCGGTGCAGGTGTTATACAGTGTAGTGTTGTTTTCGATCAGGTCTGTACAACATACGGCCCCAGACCACATGCGGCCCACCAAAGTATTACTGCAGCCCATGGAGCTGTCCAGGATACACATCTCCCTTCTTATATTCAACTGCAGTTGCGTCTTTCAGACTCAAATATATTTGAACGTTGTCGCCAGGACTGGGGTAGAGCAGCTTCTTCAGTCCCAGCCCTGATGTGCAGCGGTGCACTATGCTGACATCGTCACTACTGCCGACACTGAAGCGCCGAGCCACAGAGGAGAAGAAGCGACCAATAGCAAGTGCTCCATCAAGGAGCCAAATATTGTATAAATTATATAATTGTGGATGGGGAAGGAAGGGGTCAATGTTACAGTGATTGCACATAATGTGGGTGAGAATTGTGATAGGGGGCACAGTTATGTGAGAGGCAGTGTTAGTGGAAAGGTACTTCATTCAGAGGGGCAGTGTGCAGAAGGATATTTTGGAGAGGGGCAGTGTGTGAGTATTTTTTGCAGAGAGGCAGTTTCCAGGGGGACATTTTCAACAGGGGCAGTGGGAGGGATATTTTGCAGAGCGTCATTGCGCTGGGGCCATTTTGGAGAGGGACAGTGTGTGGGGGACATTTTTTCAGATCGGCTGTGTGCGCAGGACATTTTTCAGAGGGGCAGTGGGGGGGGGGGGAATTTTGTGCAGGAAGCACAAGCAATTATTTATTCAGGGGCAAAGTATGGGAGACATTTTTATTTATGGGGCAGTATAATGATACTTTTAGTTTTAAGGGCACAGTGTTGGGATGTGCTGCTGAAGACCTGAGCTCTGGGTGTGAAATCTCATGATGGGTTCTCTACTACATGGAGAGAAAAATGGATAGGAATGACTTCAATCAAGGAAGATGACAAATATAAGGTACCTGGATGTATTTGTTTATATATGATGCTTCCTGCTTCTCTTCAGTGCTGTGGTTCCTGTGTGGTCCTCAGTCTGATGATGATGACTATTTCCTAATCTTTTGCATGTTTGTCACACTTAAATGTTTCCGATCACCAAACAAAATTAAATATTGGACAAAGATAACACAAGTAATCACAAAATGCAGTATTGATCCAAAACACAACTGCAAATCCACCTCTGAGTGGCTTAAGAAAAACAAAATTGAGACTTTGGAGCTGCCTAGTGAAAGTCCTGACCCTAATCCAATTGAGATGCTGTGGCATGACCTTAAAAAGACGGTTCATGCTCGGAAACCCTCCAATGTGGCTGAATTGCAAGAATTCTGCATAGATGAGTGCGCCAAAATTTCTCCAGAGCGTTGTAAAAGACTCATTGACAGTTATCGCAAACACTTGATTGCAGTTGTTGCTGCTGATAGTGACCCAACCAGTTATTAGGTTTAGGGGGCAATCACTTTTTATTTTATGATTACTTGTGTTATCTTTGTCTAATATTTAAATTGGATTGGTGATCTGAACATTTAAGTGTGACCAACATACAAATGAATAGGAAATCAGGAAGGGGGCAAACACGTTTTCGCACACACACACACACACACACACACACACACACACACACACACACACACACACACACGTATTATGTTGAAATAGAGCGAGAGAATTTTCAAGCTCAAAAGTTCGGGTCACCATTGTTTTCGGTGGGTTTCAGTTTCTGGTTGAAGTTTGGATAAAGTTCTGGTACCTTAACTCAACCTTGGAATAGACTTCACGTAGGGTATCTAGGGGTCCACTCATCCCAATATAACATTTATTTATATTCCATAATATACAATAAATATCCATTCTCTTCAATCATCTGTTTAAGAGAAACAAAATGTAACAAATATTATCCCTCATATATTATTCCATCATTCCTCCTCCCTAGAACCAAAACAAATCCCACCAGCACCCCCCTAACTGTCGGGGAGGATAAAAGGAAAAAAAACACTCATCCCTTCACTAGCATTGCTCATTCCACCTGTCCATTCTTCCCAGATAGGCTCATATACAGTTGTCTGATTGTTATTATCATAGACCATTTTCTCTAGTTTCTCTTATCAATAAATATAATTGCGCTGGTTCTTTTACATTCCATTTCCTCATAATTACAAACACAGTTTATAACAAAATACGTATTAATAAGATCTTATTACTACCTCCCTTAAAACTAAACATCTTCATCTCCTAAAAAAGAATTTTTAGGGTCAGTTTATAAATGCATTTAAACATTACCGGTATTTAATGCACCATTGAATTTCCATCCACTATCTTACTAACTTTGGACTTTCGCCAGATGGAATTAAGCAGTTCTCCACTGGTTATTTGTACATCTAGGACACTGCGAGTTTTCACTTTTGCCTATTTTATATAAAAAATCTGGAGCACGATGCAACCTATGTAGAAGAAAAAAAAGTGACATTATATGTGAGGCATTAATGGAAACTTGCATCAGATTTCAAATATTTGCTTTAATCTATTATCTCCTATATTCTCCATACATTTATTGCTGCACCACAACTTTTGATTGCTTTGCTATTAATTTATAATTAGGTTATAGCCGCTCAACCAGCACAAAGCCATTCACCTGATCTTGTATGATCATATATATCATGTTTGAACTATATTTTATAAAAACTTCTATTTCTGTATAATTTAGTGAATTTCTCAACTGCAGATATGTAGAATATTCCAAAGTCCCTTGTTAGTGCATTAATTCCTTCAATTTTCCCTGTTACAAAACGTTTTCCATTACATATGTTACTTTTTTCCCAGTCTATATATCCAATGATATTACTTATTCTCAGAATTTAAAATTATGCCAGAAAGGAGTAAATGTAAGATAGCCTGTGATTTCTAAACCATATTCATTTGGATTCAATATTACATCAATCAAGTTTTACTTTTGACGTCAATACTCTGAATTAGCCCAGTTTCTAGCATATCAAAGATGGACAAACAATCTACATCACAGCTCACCTTTCTAAATCACAATGCAGTAAACCGTCCGCCCATCCTTCAATCACTCCCCCTCTTAAAAATCTGTGGCAAATGAGAGACCAAACAGCAAATTTGAATACCAACATAAAACAGGTACTAAAACATCTCATAAATGGTGTATTTTATTTCAATATATAATTGACAACATTAATAAATAATAAACAATGCAGAGCACCCTAGGAGAACCACTACACACAAACGTATATAAATATTGTAAGCAGATAAAACATTTTGGTACAAGAATCACAAAGTCTATAAGGTATATCCCTATGCATCCAAAAAGAACTGCATATCATCAAATGTAGAAGACTGTACTCATATCAGGTGTGTCAAGCCCCCTGGTGAAGCTAGGGTGAAACGCGCGTTGGGGCTTTTGGTCCGCACAACACCTATCCTCATTGTCTCATCACTTGAAGTGCACACAGTCTTAACTTTGATGATATGTGGTTCCTTTTGGATGCATAGAGATATACCTTATGGGATTCTTGTACAAACATTTTTATCTACTTATTATATTTAAATACATTTGTGTGTAGTGGTCCTCCAAGGGTGCTCTGCATTGATTATTATTTATTAATGTTGTCAATTATATATTGAAATAAAATATACGATTTATGAGACTTTAGAGCACCAGTTTTTTGTTCGTACTCATCGTTGAGCTGTGCCTCTCTGTATTTCTCATTTATATGTGCTCAGTATTATGTTAGTATTAATTCAAATAGCAAATATGCTGATTGGTCAGAGACAAACCTGAATTATCAAGTTTCAATTGCAAAATATTACTTTTTATTCTTGCTACTTTTCCTTTCCAAAACAAATCCCTCATTAAAGTGTCTATGACTTTATTCTCTGGTATTGTTATTGGTGTCAGGATAGCCTGAAATATTCTTTATTGTTTCAGGAGAAATAAATAGTAATTCATCAGGAACATTTTCTTTTTTAAATTCTGAGTCAGTTGATAATCTAAGGGGTTTTTGAGAAGTAAGTAGCGAGATCTGCTCCCTTACAATTGATTATGGAAGATTCATTTATTTAAGGCAGGGTATTTGGGGCTGGGTGGATGTCTGGTTGAGGAGCTCTCTAAGGCCTCGCTCACACGAGCGTATAACATGGCCGAGTGCTATACAATATTTTATCAGATAGCACTCAGCCCAATGTTATACTATGGGGCAGTGGAGATCTGTAATTTTTTATTCATGATGATTCGGCATGAAAGAATAATCACAGCATTCTGCAATTGGTTCAGCAAATTGGATCGCACTCATCCAATCAAGTGTAAGGGTGGGTGTAAAACATCAGACTGCACTTGGATGTCATCTGAGAGCAGTTTGATTTAAGCCGACATAGACAATGGAGAAGATGGAGAAATTAAGTTCTCCATCTACTCTGCACCTGTGATATGATTTTCTCAGACAAGAGAATCGGATCTCAGTAAACTGACACTCGGCTATAAGTCTGGTCAGAATTGGAGTTGCATGTCATTAGCATAAATGATCCAATTCTCTCATGAGGGAATAACAGCTCTTGTGACCCCAGCCTTACATGTGTAGTTGGGGAGCTATGAGTGGGAGATGGTTTGAAGGGGTTATATGGAAAGTGGAGTGGGAGGAGGTATTAAAAGAGGAGTGATATTTTATTTTAATTAATATTTTGACAGTGAAAATGATCTAATTTAAAGAGGTATTCTCATCTGCAAGATCCTTTCCCAATATGTAGCAGGTGTAATATTATTATTATTATTATTATTATTATTATTATTATTATTACACCTACTACATACTGGAATATGATCTTGGACATGGGAATACACCTTTAACCCCTTAACGACCGCCGATACGCCTTTTAACGGCGGCCGCTAAGGGTACTTAAACCACAGCGCCGTTAATTACCGGCGCTGTGGAAAAAGTGAATAGCGCCCCCCAGAGTCGGATTTTCTCTGGGGTCTCGGTTACTGGGGGTAGCCGAGACCCCAGAGAACATGATTCGGGGTTTTTTTACCGACCCCCGAGTTGCGATCGCCGGTAATTAACTGTTTACCGGCGATCGCAAAAAAAAAAAAACACGATGTGCCATTTAATTTCTCTGTCCTCCGATGTGATCGCACATCAGAGGACAGAGATCACCCCCCGATACTCACCTGTCTCCCCCGGTGCTCCTCGTGGCTCCCGATGGGCGCCGCCATCTTCTTTCGACAAAAAAATGGCGGGCGCATGCGCAGTGCGCCCGCCGGCCGGCCGGCACCCGGGAGATCTTTGGGGTCTTGGCTGCCGGGGGTAGCCGAGACCCCAAAGAACATGATCGGGGTCGGTTTTTACCGACCCCTGTTTTGCGATCGACGGTAATTAACTGTTTACCGGCGACCGGGGTCCAATTTCTCTTGTTACCCTTGTCAAAATAAAAATTTGGGGGCTTAAAAATCTTTTTTGTGGAAAAAAAAATTTATTTTTATTTTCACGACTCTGCATTATAAACTTCTGTGAAGCACTTGGGCATTCAAAGTTCTCACCACACATCTAGATAAGTTCCTTGGGGGGTCTAGTTTCCAAAATGGGGTCACTTGTGGGGGGTTTCTACTGTTTAGGTACATCGGGGGCTCTGCAAACGCAACATAACGCCCGCAGACCATTCTATCAAAGTCTGCATTCCAAAACGGCGCTCCTTCCCTTCCGAGCACTGCCGTGCACCCAATCAGTGGTCCCCCACCCCACACATGGGATATCAGTGTACTCAGGACAAATTGGACAACAACTTTTGGGGTTTTAAAGCACTTGGGGGTTTAAAGTGCTCACCACACATCTAGATAAGTTCCTTAAGTGGTCTAGTTTCCAAAATGGGGTCAATTGTGGGGGGTTTCTACTGTTTAGGCACATCAGGGGCTCTCCAAACGCGACATGGTGTCCGATCTCAATTCCAGCCAATTCTACATTGAAAAAGTAAAACGGCACTCCTTCTCTTCCAAGCTCTGCGGTGCGCCCAAACAGTGGTTTACCCCCACATATGGGGTATCGACGTACTCAGGAGAAATTACACAACAACTTTTGTGGTCTAATTTCTCCTGTTACCCTTGTCAAAATAAAAATTTGGGGGCAAAATATCATTTTTGTAGAAAAAATGTGACTTTTTATTTTCACGGCTCTACGCTATAAACTTCCGTGAAGCACCTGGGGGTTTAAAGTGCTCACCACACATCTAGATAAGTTCCTTAAGGGGTGTAGTTTCCAAAATTGTGTCACTTGTGGGGGGATTCCACTGTTTAGGCACATCAGGGGCTCTCCAAACGCAACATGGCATCTGATCTCAATTCCAGCCAATTCTACATCGAAAAAGAAAAACGGCGCTCCTTCTCTTCCAAGCTCTGCGGTGCGCCCAAACAGTGGTTTATCCCAACATATGGGGTATCGGCGTATTCAGGGGAAATTGCACAACAAAATTTATGGTTAAATTTCTGTTTTTACACTTGTGAAAATAAAAAAAATGGTTCTGAAGTAAAATGTTTGCAAAAAAAAGTTAAATGTTCATTTTTGCCTTCCACATTGTTTCAGTTCCTGTGAAGCACGTAAAGGGTTAATAAACTTCTTGAATGTGGTTTAGAGCACCTTGAGTGGTGCAGTTTTTAGAATGGTGTCACACCTGGTTATTTTCTATCATATAGACCCCTCAAAATGACTTCAAATGTGATGTGGTCCCTAAAAAAAAGGTGTTGTAAAAATGAGAAATTGCTGGTCAACTTTTAACCCTTATAACTCCCTAACAAAAAAAAACAATTGTTTCCAAAATTGTGCTGATGTAAAGTAGACATGTGGGAAATGTTATTTATTAACTATTTTTTGTGACATATCTCTCTGATTTAAGGACATAAAAATACAAGATTTGAAAATTGCAAAATTTTTATTTTTTTTGCCATATTTCTGTTTTTTTCATAAATAATCGCAAGAAATATCAAAGAAATGTTACCACTAACATGAAGTACAATATGTCACGAAAAAACAGTCTCAGAATCGGCAGGATCCATTGAAGCGTTCCAGAGTTATAACCTCATAAAGTGACAGTGGTCAGAATTGTAAAAATTGGCCTGGTCATTAAGTACCAAATTGGCTCTGTCACTAAGGGGTTAATGTTAGAGGAGTTTGAGATAAGTTGAAATGGCATGCTGGCTTTGATTGGATGAGAAGGCTGAAACTGTTGGGTTAAAAGGAACAACCCCCCAGAAGTAATAGTAGATATACAAATGAATTAACAGTGTGGAACTAAAATGGGCATTAACAATCATTTTCGGCAAACCAAAAAGGAAGCAAAAGAATCAGAGGACTGATGTCAGGAGTTTCTGTCTGTGGAAAATGCACAGTGAGAAAAAGCGTTGGATGTTCTTAAGGAGACACTCTTGAAAAAGACCCAAACCCCACTCTTCTTTTGGAATGATTTATGAAAAGTGAGAAAGAAGAAGTAAAATGTTATCTACATTAATGAACAAACACAATAACAAGTTAACAGTGAAATAAATTATGTGTAGAAAGGTGAAAATAATGGATGATTCTATTCAAAATGCTCAGGCCTATGGAGAATGCTATAAGGGCTGTCCCACATGTCCAGATAATTCCGGTACCGGAAACAATCGGTACCGGAATTATCCGTGTCCGTGTGCCCCTACGTTTCTTGTGTACATCAGTGTGGCACACTTGTGGCACACGTGTGCCGCCCGTGTGCCCACTGGGTACCACACGCACCGTGCTGGGTACCACACGTACGAGCATCTGGTGCTGAATCCGCGATTCATATGTTCCCTGCAGCAGCGTTTGCTGCAGAGAAAATATGAATAATAGTGTTTAAAATAAAGATCTACCTGTCCGCCACCCTCCCACCCCCTGTGCGCCCCCCCGCTGTTCAGAAAATACTCACCCGCTCCCTCGTTGGCTGTCGGTGCTTCCTGGTCTGGCCGCGGCTTCCACTGTATGCGGTCACGTGGGGCCGCTCATTTACACTCATGAATAGGCGGCTCCACCCCTATGGGAGGTGGAGTCACATATTCATGAGTCTAATCGGCGGGCCCACGTGACCGCATACAGTAGAAGGGGCGGCCGGCACAGAACACTGCGAGGGAGGCGGGTGAGTATTTTCTGAACAGCGGGGGGGGGCGCACAGGGGGTGGGAAGGCGGCGGACACATAGATCTTTATTTTAAACACTATTATTCATATTTTCTCTGCAGCAAACGCTGCTGCACAGAAGATATGAATCGCGGCTTCAGCACCATGTGGGGGGGACAGCGCTTACTGTAGCACTGTCTCTTGCACGCACACGGACAACGTTTGGCACACGGAGACACGGTCCGCAAAAAAATCAATGACATCTGCACAGATGCATTGATTTTTATGGGTCTACGTGTGTCAGTGTCTCCGGTACGTGAGGAAACTGTCACCTCACGTACCGGAGCCACTGACGTGTGAAACCGGCCTAAGAAAGTTTAAATCCAAAAGTAATTTTAATTTAGTACAATTAAAAACCTTATATACTATATACTACACCATTTTAAAAACTTACAGAAGAGGACAGGAT
Organism: Ranitomeya variabilis; assembly: GCF_051348905.1. Classification (NCBI taxonomy): domain Eukaryota; kingdom Metazoa; phylum Chordata; class Amphibia; order Anura; family Dendrobatidae; genus Ranitomeya; species Ranitomeya variabilis. The sequence goes on from NC_135234.1 coordinate 103,993,791, forward strand.
AGCCTTGGATATAGCCATAGATGTTAGTGAAATGGAGTTGGCTCTTAAAGTGAATCTGTCATCAATATCAACCCTCCAAAACTGTCTATTAATGCATTGATACCATGTTTTTGGCGATCAGTTGCCTTATTCCAGAGAAGCTCCACCTTTTTTCTAGTAGACAAATAAGGCATTATGTGGTGTGGGCATGACAGAGTGCTTCCACAGAGACTTCCTTTGGAGCTTATTTTTCATGCTCAGCAGAGCGTCTGTCTGTATTCTACCCTTCCATGGGCAGTGGCTATCAGTAAATGCTACGTCATGCTTTGAACACTTAAAGAAATACTCCCTCAATGTTTTTATCCTTTTAATACACTGAAGTCTGCTTCTACATAGAGCTTACTAGTCAGTAGTAATCACATGATATCATAGACCTAATAGAAAAGAGAAAAATTATCTGGGTAGAAAGGCAAAATGAGCAATTGTTAGCACAAAGTGAAATATAATATAATGATTGCAATATAATAAGCGGATGAAAATTTTGATGGGAGCAGTGCTTCAGTAGGCCTCATTTGCATATTGCATTTCTTTGGAATAAGGCAACAGATTGCAGAAAATTATCTTTTAATGACTTACGTGCCCATGTAGACGGTTTAGAATGATTGATCTTAGGACACTTTGCGTTGTGTATTTTTTGCACATATTTGTTGCAGAAAATACACACTGTTTTATATTACCAGCAAAGTGAATGAGATTTCTGAAGTCTCATACCCACGTTGCTTATTTTTTCCTTACAGATTTGATGCAGATTCAAGTCTGCGGAATGTCCCTGTTTGCAGTGCTTTTGTCTCGTATTTCACCCATACGTAAGGAAAACAATAAAAATACATGAAAAACACATGTAAAATACTCTCCAAAATACACGTGTATTTTATGCAGCATTTTCCTGCCAACACCTCAAGATTTTCAGTGGAATTTTCTGCTGCAAATCCTGATTGTGTGCACATAGCCTTAAGCAGGTTTTATTGCTGCAGCTATAAAATATTATTAATAAAGCTCAGGACGAGGTACATTACCTAATAAAATGTAGACTGCTATCATTACCGTTATTCCTACAGTGAGTGAAGATCCGTTATTACTAGAATCATGTAGGTGTACAGTCTATCCAATGCAGAGATACAATAACAGCCAAGGTGTTAGCTAATAGGGGGCAAAGATAGTGGGTAAATTAATACATAAGAAACCAACGAGATTGGTCTCAGGAATCTAGACTCGAATATACGTCTGCTTTATTTTCTATTATTGTCTTCCATCCAGATAATGAAGGTGCTGGAGGCATCTTGTCATTAGATGCGGCAACAGCATTTGGTTGCACGGAATGGGCTTATTTATGGGAAATATTGGGTAGATGTGACCCAGAATGTATTAGGTGGACTAAGCTCCAGAGAGGGTGATAGTGGATGGGGCTTTGTCTCTGCCTTTCCCCTTTCTGGGGCCACAGGACATGAATTTCCTAGTCCACGCTGCTCTTTGCGCTACCTATTGACCATATATACGGGGTTGTAAAGGAATAAGGGGGTTTCAGTTTGGGACTCAGGAGGAAACGTTAGCGACGTACGCAGGTGTCATTATTTTTAGTTAATGTAAAGGAAGATCTAGGGACAATTATTATATCAATGAAAGGTTTTGGTATTTTTTCTAGATTGATATTAATTGGGATAAGTCACATATTGTTATTGGACATTAATTTACAAGCTATAGGGAGTGATATATACTGCAGAGTGCAACAGTTATAAATATTAGGTATTAAATATATGATATCACATAAGAAAGGGGATAATATAGAGGCGAATGTCATTCCGGGGTTCATCTGACTCGGCAGAATGGCAAAAATTTGTCGTGACTAGGACACATCAATCTGAATAAAAAAATGTTTTTATATTTGTTAAAAAAAATCCTCTCTTTGCTACTTAGTAACTGATTGTAGGAAGACATGCATGTTAAAGCGACCTTCCAGCCTGAGACTAAAAAGTGACTACACTTTATAAATGTGCAGCCATCCTTCCTGGCGCCCTCCTTTTGCCTCCCACTACCTCCATTGCTTAGATCTGCGTTCTGTTTATCCTGTTTATCCAAGATGGGCGCCACATTCTTAATTCTAAACCGCTTCTTCCCTGTCTTTTTTGGGCTGTGAGATGGGAAAGGAAAGGCAGGAGAGGTTTAGATTTGTCATTGCATTCTCTATGCCTCTACGGCAGCCATCTTGGAAGTAGGAGGAAAGGAACGTCGATCTCAGCATAGGAGGTAGCGGGAAGCACCAGGTAGAGCGCCTATACAATGGAACCTTACACCCACTTATCTTACACCCCTTTAAGATTGTTCTAGGACAATATTAGAGTTGAGCTGCAATTGGATTCTAAGGCAGGACGCTTGATATAGGACAATCACTGTGGTACCAGGATTATTCTGCACATAAATGACACAGAGTCTCCATTTTGTAAGAAAATAAATAACCCTTTGTGCTAAAGTGAATAGTAAATTATAGTCAGTTTTTCTGTTAACAGCATAAAATAATATTTTTACAAAAATGCATACTCCAATGCTGACCAATACTGAATTCTCTGCTAAGGTTATAAAATAACTAAGGCTTCTTTCACACTAGCGTCGGGCCGAGGTTCCCGACGCTAGCGTTGTCTTCGCCGCACAACGGGGGCAGCGGATGCATTTTTCCAGCGCATCCGCTGCCCCATTGTGAGGTGCGGGGAAGTGCGGGGAGGTGGGGGCGGAGTTCCGGCCGCGCATGCGCGGTCGGAAAAAGCAGACCGTCGGGAGCAAAAAACGTTACATGTAATGTTTTTTGCTCCCGACGGTCCGCCACAGCACGGCGCAACCGTCGCACGACGGTTGCGACGTGTATCATTGCATCGCAAATGCGTCGCTAATGTTAGTCAATGCAGAAAAAACGCATCCTGCAAGCACTTTTGCAGGATGCGTTTTTTCGGAAAAACAACGCATTTGCGACGTAATGCGGTTAACGCTAGTGTGAAAGTAGCCTAACATGTTATAAATGGACAGTAAATATTTTTTTCTAATTTCCTGTATTATTTCTGGTCCCCTTTTAGGAGACAGTGGTGAGAGGCCATCCCTCCCCGGCAGCAGAGTCTCTGACAACATCAAGAGATTAAATTTTCATCAGGTGCTTGGCCGGGGAAGTTTTGGAAAGGTAAGAACCTACAACATTAGGAGAGCAGATTGTATATTGTTTCCGTACAATGTAAGGTCATGAGTGAAGTACGGCATAACACTGATAATAACATCTTAGATCCGCAGATTCGGATGTTTCTACGAGAGGCAAATGCAGGGCAGTTTCCAAATGTATTGCTACTTATATCAATGCAATAGTGTTTTCTGGTAGTCTACAGTGGGTAAAAGTGTTTTTCTGGAGCCTCTAGGAAGTTGGAGGCGCTACTGATGTTTTCCCCACAGGTGCCTGCACCTTGGAAACTTGCATGGTCAGTAAATTACAGCATGTATTTTTCAATACAGGAGCATGATCCTGTTGGCTGTTCAAGTGTGAGACAGACACCTGTATACACAACATCATGCAGAAGTGAGAGCTGCTGTAGAAACTCTACATACAAATATGTGACCAGAGCACCTTCATCCACATGCTAGTGGTGTCCCCTACATTGAATGTGGAAGAAGGTGCTCTGGTCAGATGAGACCAAAGTTGAGCTTTTCCCACATGCTCTCCATCCAATATCACTGAGTTAGAGCGCGTTTGCAAAGACGAACGGCCAAAAGGTTCAGCTTCTAGATGATCAAAGCTGGTAGAGATATACCGTATTTTCCGGCGTATAAGACGACTTTTTAACCCCTGAAAATCTTCTTAAAAGTTGGGGGTCGTCTTATATGCCGGGTATCGCCTTGTACGCCGGGTGTATATGGTGGGTGGGGGGAGTGGTCCTGATGACGACGAGGGGGCGTCTCACAGGAAAGTGAATATCCCCCATTACCTCATCGTAGCGCTGCAGCGTGGGGTCTCTGTGCTGGGAGCGGCGGCTGCTGTGCTGTGGGGCGGCGGCTCCTCTTCTGCAGTGTGGGGCCTCTGTGCTGTGGGGCGGCGGTGGCGGCGTATCTTCATGCAGTCGGGGCTCCTCCGGCATCTCCTTAAAGCCCGGAGGCCCCGCCGGTGCAATGCGGTGGCCTCCGGGAAAATGGCCGCTGCTCAGATTCAGATCTCGTCCCGAGATCTCGGGAGACGAGATCTGAATCTGAGCAGCGGCCATTTTCCCGGAGGCAGCTCAATAGGTGCGATGCGGTGGCCTCCGGGAAAATGGCCGCTGCTCAGATTCAGATCTCGTGTCCCGAGATCTCGGGACGAGATCTGAATCTGAGCAGCGGCCATTTTCCCGGAGGCCACCGCATTGCACCGATGGCGCTGCCGGCGGGGCCTCCGGGCTTTAAGGAGATGCCGGAGGAGCCCCGACTGCATGAAGATACGCCGCCGCCGCCCCACAGCACAGAGGCCCCACACTGCAGAAGAGGAGCCGCCGCCCCACAGCACCCACGCGGCACAAAGAGGAGCCGCCGCCGCTCCCAGCAGAGACCCCACGCTGCAGCGCTACGATGAGGTAATGGGGGATACTCACTCTCCTGTGAGACGCCCCCTCGTCGTCATCAGGACCACTCCAGACACATTAGTCACCGGCCCTATAAGACAACATACGGCGTATAAGAAGACCCCCGACTTTTAAGAAGATTTTATATTTTAACTGGTAAAGTTGGGGGGTCGTCTTATACGCCCAGTCGTATTATACGCCGGAAAATACTCCAAAAGATTTGCAGAAGTAATTGCATAGAAAGGTGATCCTACAAAGTATTAGGGGGGCTGAATACAAATGCACATCATCATTTTCAGAATCGTATTTTTAAAACATTTAGAAAACCATATATCATTTACATGTCAACTTTGTGAAAAACTTTTTAAAAATGTTGAAAAGTTCACAGGGTATGAACATTTTTTCTAGGCACTGTACTTATTGTACATCTGCATGTACATAGGTATGTGCCAATATACTGTATGTGTGTGTGCTGAGAATGACATTTATTAAAAATATTGTCCAGGATTAAAAAATAATAATAATTAAAAATAACTATAACAGCAGGGATTAGATTAAAAATATATCACCAATGTTTATAACCCCTGACTATCCAGTGATCATTGTTTACCTTGCAGCAGTGGTGAAGTCTCAAACATTTTCCTGATTGCTGAGCAATGACTGATCTCTGTGGTATTGTCCAATTAATAGAAGCATACAAAGTGTCCATATATTTATAAATAAAGTGCATGTGCTGTAATGCATAATAAGCCACAAAGTTGGATTAGACACAAAGAGTAGCCCTGTATATAACAGGGACCAAGGATAATAAGGCAGAGTGTCACATATTCCGGGCCATAAGTCCTGCTAATGGAACCAGGTATAGGCAATGCATAAAAAAGTCAAGTACAGCAAAGCATATTTACCACAGAGTGTAGGAATCTAGGTGCCCACAACACCTGACGCGCGTTTCGCTCCGAAAGTTTCGTCCACCTTGGTCCTTGGTTATGTTTATAGCACATGTACCTTATTTATAAATATATGGACATTTTGTATGTATAGGCACTTGACATTCCTCTGGGAATATGCAACTGATACTTGTGTTATATTTACATATTGCTTTGCTATATCCAGGTGTTCTTACATCTATTCCTGTCCCTGTTTCTATGTATCCCCTCTTGTGCTTTAGTTATTGGTATATATTTATATGACCATTATTGTATATTTTATATTGTTTAAATAAAATATATATTTTTTAGCCCATTTAGGAATGGTTATTCTTTCTTAGTGTTTGTATACCTCCTTATACAGAGAGCTCCCCCTTGTGGTGTTTGCCAACAGACATTACCTTTCATGGCTGCACAGGAATCTATACACTATTTCAAATGCTAATAGAAAAATACACAAATGCAAAAAATGGATAGTAATGATAAGTTCCACAATTGGATGTAAAATTGTTCCTATCCCGAAATAATCTTATACATATGCTGAACAGGTCGGATACACCACATCTCCTGGGCAGGGAAGGAAGCATAAGAGAGTTTATAGATGTGACACCCGCTAGGGCCGTGGTGTACTTGGAACCGGGTCGGACAATTCTTTAAGGGGTGGTCACAGCATCAGTGACCTGGTCCATGGCCCTGGGTGTGCAATCAAAGTGGTGAGGGAATGTTTGGAGGGGATTTCACGTGACCCCACCTGTGGTGTTTGGCTATTGATGGCTGAAGCTGCTTAAGGGGACCGCTGGGGCCAGTGGTGTTGCAGCTGAGATGGTTCGGCTCCCCTCAGGTGGAGCGGGGCCCCAGGGCTACCAGAGCAGTATATGAGGGATGGTGGACGTTGCGGTGCAGGAATGAGGGTGTAGGAAATGACTGGAGCACACAAGGACTGTGGTTTCTTTACCTTTAATTGCAGGTGCAGTCCGGGGCACTGGTGAAAGGTGATAATGGAGGTCCGGGCAGCCTGGAAGCATTTCAGGATGCAACTAGCCAGGTGGATTTGGAGGCCTTCCCTCTGCGCTGCTCCCTAGGTCTTTGATGCCTTAAGCTCTCCATAAGTCCCTATTACTGTCTGTCCATGAAATAGACCATTCCCCGCATGGCAGGCAGCTTGAGCCTGTTCCAGGTGTCACTCCCTTGTGGTGACTCTGGGCTGTAGTATGCTGCTTTGCCTCAGGGTGTCAGCTGGGGCCAGGAGACTTGAAATCTCATGCCCTCTGGTTTCAGTTGCTGGGCCTGCAGTTCCCACATAACCACAGACTCCAGTGTCTGATCTTTGGCGCTCAGTCCCAGAGTGAGCTCAGTCGCAGCTCCAATCCTTCGGTTTCTCCTCACTTGCCTCCTCTTCTTTCCTCTCAGACTCACACACTAAGACTAACTGGCTAACCCCATCCCCAGGCCAAAACCTATAGGGGAGCTCCCCTGAAACTGGGTTTAGAGCTCCCCCTTCTGGTCTGGAGTCAGGAAAGATGTTGCATGCTGTGTTACCTGCTAAGGGGATCCCTCCTTGCTTCCAGGCATGACATCACCCCCTGTGAGGGGAGGCAATGCCTTTGTGGCAACCGGACTCCTGGACATTACAGCAGGGGATCACAGCTGTTTCTTTTTGTGAGGTAAAACATTTACCTGCCTGTTTTTAAACAATATTTTACATAAAAGAATCAGCTGTGATCCCCTGCTGTCCTGTGTGTATACTCTCTTTTGCTTCCTCCGCCCAAGAGCTGTGATATGATCAGACCATGTTCCTGTACGGTCAGACACAGCCATTAAACAGTACACAGCAGGGGCACATTTATAAGATTATATCAGCACAGGAACACATTTTTTAAACACATCCAATTGTGGAGTTGATTTTAAGTTCATGATCTGTTGACTAAATATATTTTGCTCATGGCACAGCCCCTTGTGGCATATTATGAAAAAAAGGAGGTCAGCCTCTAATGTGGAACTGTACGTAAAAAAATAGGTATTAGAAAAGCAATAATTTTGGGGGGTTTGTCAATGGAAACTTTTTTTAAATACCACAACTTAAGCAGAATCGGGACTGCTTCTATTTAGCATAACGGCTGTGAAATAATCTACTTGCCTCAGAGAGCAGTGCTCATCACACTCTCACGTTTACAGCTTTATCAGCCTACATGGACACAGAATGCAATTAGTTATACAAAACTATTTAAAGTAAACCTGTCATGTGAAAAATGCTATTAACCTGCAGATATAGCATTATTCTGCAGCTTTAAACCCATTTGCAGTGAAAGCACGGCAGTCAGGAGGAAATAAACCTTATTCCTCTCAGGAGCTTCCAGCCTTAAGTCATAGAGGTGCGGCTTTAGCCATCTCTCAGTACACAGTTAACAGGGGCTATAAATAGTTTGCAGGCAGCACCCTAAATTACCATTGTCTCTGCGGACACCAGGGCGCACGTCCTCACCAGGGGGTCCATCCCAGACAGAAGATCCAAATGCAAAATGAAGAGAAGGACAGCACCACACCAGGGAGTGAAAAAGCAGCTCACATTTTATTCTGCCTCCTGCGGCAACGTTTCGGTCCGAAGACCTTTGTCAAGCACAGTGTGCTGGTGTGGCGCTGTCCTTCTCTTCATTTTGAACAGGGGCTATAAGTCTTGGCACTGACTGACAGCCGCTCAGCCAGTGCATCTGTGCAGAGTCGCTGTCAGTCACATTTCTAAAAGTAGATATATATACAGGATATTTGATGTATCTCATAACCCCTTTAATTATGCTTAGGAAGCGGCCTGCTCCACCAAACCCTCATCTTGGCTCAGTTACAAAGCTGCCCACAAGCCACAACCAGGATCATAACTGGTTTCACAACTGGGTTACAATAATAAGTGTATAATCAGGCAGTAAAGATAGGTAAATGGCTCTATGGTGGGTGCTGCTGGTGGTACCCAGGTAAAAAATGCATTCAACATAGGAAATGCAACACTTTTAGACCTGCACCGTGGACTTTGATACCACCAACATCTAAGTACAGTTGTGCATCCCCACACAGGCTCTTCATAATGATTCTCATTTCAGCTTTTCATGGCTGACAGAAATAATGCCGACCAGCTCTGGAGTTGGAGATATTCCTGATTCAATCATTCATGGCTACTATGGAAATAATCCTTTATCTTCCTACCTTTAATGGGTAATTCTAGTTACTAGTCACTCTATATGACTGCAGACTTGTGAATTCACACAGAGAGCAATGTGCGTGCTGTCAACATTCTCTGATGCCAGTGCCGGTGCTAGGAACGGCGGGAACATAAATGAAGATATGCAAGATATACAAGTGAATTGAGCGAGGCTGAATAAATGACCACCCACTTCCAACATTGGAGAATCCTCACTAGTAGTGTTGAGCGATACCGTCCGATACTTGAAAGTATCGGTATCGGAAAGTATCGGCTGATACCGGCAAAGTATCGGATCTAATCCGATACCGATACCCGATACCAATACAAGTCAATGGGACTCAAGTATCGGACGGTATTCCTGATGGTTCCCAGGGTCTGAAGGAGAGGAAACTCTCCTTCAGGCCCTGGGATCCATATTAATGTGTAAAACAAAGAATTAAAATAAAAAATATTGCTATACTCACCTCTCCGACGCAGCCTGGACCTCACCGAGGGAACCGGCAGCGTTCTTTGCTTAAAATGCGCGCTTTTACTTCCTTCCGTGACGTCACGGCTTGTGATTGGTCGCGTGCCGCCCATGTGGCCGCGACGCGACCAATCACAGCAAGCCGTGACATAATTTTCAGGTCCTCAATGCCTAATTCTAGGCATTCAGGAATTTAAAATTACGTTCCGGCTTGTGATTGGTCGCGTCGCGGTCACATGGGCGAAGCGACCAATCACAAGCCGTGACGTCACGGGAGGCAGGAGACGCGCGCATTTTTAAAATTACGTCACGGCTTGTGATTGGTTGCGTGCCGCCCATGTGACCGCGACGCGACCAATCACAGCAAGCCGTGACGTAATTTCAGGTCCTGATGCCTATTTCTGCATTGAGGACCTGAAATTACGTCACGGCTTGCTGTGATTGGTCGCGTCGCGGTCACATGGGCGGCACGCAACCAATCACAAGCCGTGACGTAATTTTAAAAATGCGCGCGTCTCCTGCCTCCCGTGACGTCACGGCTTGTGATTGGTCGCGTCGCCCATGTGACCGCGACGCGACCAATCACAAGCCGGAACGTAATTTTAAATTCCTGAATGCCTAGAATTAGGCATTGAGGACCTGAAAATTACGTCACGGCTTGCTGTGATTGGTAGCGTCACGGCCACATGGGCGGCACGTGACCAATCACAGGCCGTGACGTTACGGAAGGAAGTAAAAGCGCGCATTTTAAGCAAAGAACGCTGCCGGTTCCCTCGGTGAGGTCAAGGCTGCGTCGGAGAGGTGAGTATAGCAATATTTTTTATTTTAATTCTTAATTTTACACATTAATGTTGTTTCGATACCGATACCCGATACCACAAAAGTATCGGATCTCGGTATCGGAATTCCGATACCCGCAAGTATCGGCCGATACCCGATACTTGCGGTATCGGAATGCTCAACACTACTCACTAGTCTGTAGTCACATACAGTGATGGTTGACTTGTACCACAAGGCTGGACAACCCCTATAGTGAAGGTCACCAACTAATGACCATTGTTTTCTAGGTGGTGCTGGCGGAAGATAGATACACCCGCCAGCAATTTGCTGTTAAAGTCATCACAAAGAGGAACCTGCTAGCTGAAGGAGAGGAGCGCGCGATGGTGGAGCGGCGTGTGTTACACCTTGCATCTGGCAGCCCCTTCCTTCTTCATGGCACATTCGCCTTTCAGACCAAGGTAAAATTGTGACAGGTTCATTAATATTGGATAAATCATAAAGTGCACTCATCTATATGCACAGAACATATCCACATTTACATATGGTGTTGTTAACATTTCAGCATTGAAAACATGTTAACGTCATGCTCCTTGTATGTGTAGCTGTCACCTACTGTGGGAACACTGGACAAACCCTGGGAACCAGGCAATGTGCCTACAAATATGATGCTGATGGGTAACTTTTGGGGTTTCTCGATTGAAGTCCATGGAAAATCTTGGAGTGGTCCAACTGGCTCCCAAAATCTGAAGTCATTTGTCCACCCCTATGGATGTCATTCTTAATGAGCACTTCACAATGGTGAGAAATGCAGAAGTCAACATAACAATGAAAAGTGATCACATCTTTCATATGTAAATACATTTTCTTTATGTGTATACTTAGAAAAACCAATAAACACATAGTAAAAAAGAATAAAGTATCATTATTGCTATTATTATGTAAGTATATCTTCATGAGATAGGGGAATAGAGATTGATCACAAAACCTATGGGATCTAAGGAAAATCCAAATTTCATTCTCATCAAAATGTCTATCACTATACAGACAAAATAACTGATTATTGAGTGTTAGTAAATGTATGGAGGCTACAAGGATTTTATAATTGAAACTGATTTCTACGTCTTGTCTGACAGGAGCTTGTTCTTCTTGGGATGGAGTATGTCACCTGTGGCGAATTCCACCATCTCCTGATGAGGACGGGGCCTCTTAACATCCCAAGTGCACGGTACAGTAGTCATAGTCTAAGCAATACAGATTGATTAGATTGATTAGATTGTGCGAGCACTAAGGTTCGGGTAAATTCTTATCTTCCATTCACATGGCTGTTATTAGGAACACACTTAGGAAAAAATAGCTCTTTTCCCACTACACCACAACTGTCCACAGGTTGTGTATGGTATTGCAGCTCATCCCCATTCACTTAGTGATGTGATGGTAGGTCATTAATATCTGATTGGTGGGCGTGAAACACCCGGCACCGCGTCAATCAGCTGTTCACGGTGTCGGTGGTGGCCGAAACTGACCAGTTAGGGAACTGCGGAGCACAGCTTCATATACTGTATAGTGGCCATGGCTGTGTACATCTGCCCCCTCTTCAGATCAGTAGGTGGTAGATGTGCAGTACCCGACTGCGGACACTATACAGTAGAGGGACCTGCGCTGTGCAGCTCCATCACTGATCATTTCCGGCCACGAACAGCTGATCCATGGGGTGCTGGGTGTCAGACCCCCACCGCTCAGACATATTCTAAGTATGGGCCATCAATGTTAAAGTAGTGGACAACCTCTTTGATTATTAGTATATAATCACGCACAAATCTGTTTCACAGCTTACTATTATTAACACATGGAGCTCTGGAGTGGATATATGGGATGTCTTTTACTTATACTATGATCAGTAATTACACTACTCAGGTAATGAATACGTCCCATATACCAGGAAGTTCTCCATATGTAAGACCCAAAAATAAATTAGATAAATCTAATTAGACAGAAACAGTTATTTTTTTTGTAGGAGAAGATAAAAAGTGATCGGTGGATATGTTACACTTTTAAGAGCAATTTTTTCCTTATTATTGGGATTGGCCATTAATATCCGTGTTACTAATATTCAGTTGAGCAGGTCCAGGTGAACTATAATTAGTACAATATGTGCGAATGCCCTACTGGATCATAACAAAAAATAAATAAAACTAAAATAATAATAATAATAATAAATATATGCATATAATAAATATAAGTATAAAACACTGAAAAGTTTTGCCTGTCTAGTCTTTTGAGCAGTATATATTTCTGACTTTCTCATTCACTAATTAGTCTCTACTCTTTTCTTTCTGCCAGATTCTACGCCGCCGAACTTGTGTGCGGAATTCAATACCTGCATTCTAAGGGCATCGTCCACCGGTAACTAGAAATACATCTAATCCTCCAACACCAGTGGGCTTATAACTCTACACAGCATTACTGATAATTATAGAATGGACCCCGATAACAATCCATTTGTCTTCTTCTTCACAGAGATCTCAAGCCTTCCAACATCTTGGTGGCTGCGACGGGCCATGTAAAGATTGCCGACTTCGGACTGGCCCTTGAAAACATCTATGGAGACCGGACAGCCACCGAATACGCTGGGACACCGGGCTTCATTGCTCCCGAGATGCTGGCTGCAGAGGAGTACAATGCTGGAGTAGACTGGTACGCATTTGGCATCATTTTGAACATCATGATTACCAGCAGGTCCAAATACCATCGAGGACTCTTCAATGCTTCCAGCGAAGAGGCGAAAAACATCATTAAAAAGGTCAGTATATGATATAAGTGATTACTTTTATGCTGTAATGTTAGCTGTAAATTACTATTATATCCAGCTCTGTTGATGGAAGATAAATGTCCCAATCTCAAGGTAGATCAAGGGTTTACGAGTTCAATATATTTTAGGGATGTAGCAATGGTATGCATTACCTATCATATGTCATATTGTAGATTTCAGAATATAAACACTAATATATATAAATTAAAAAAAAGTTTATTTTTTTATTTCAATTTTATTTGTTAAGTTGTTATATAAATGTAATTTTTTTTCTTCTTTTGCAGCTCCTCCGGGAAGATCCTGCCAGGCGTCTTGGAGTGCATGGTAACATCAGAGCCCATAGGTTTTTCCAGCGTATTGACTGGGATGCGGTGGAATCCCTTAGAATGTGTCCGCCACATGTTCCTGTGCCAGTAAGTATTAGAGGAGATGTTTTATACAGACTCATAGATTGATAGTTTCACATAGATTTAATCTCTTTTTCCAAATTTGTAATGTTACTAAAAAGAATGAAGGGGGCTGGTCTTAGGCTCACTACTATACTGGAATGAGGCTCAAACCACTAATATTTTGTTTATGAAGGTAATGAATCTGAGGTCAAATTTGTCGGTGGAGAGATGAGAAGTCTCCATACATGTTAACTGATCGGGAGAAAGTGACAAAATCTGCCGATCATTGGTTGGCTTACAGTATGTAGAGGGCCTCCAGCCTTCCTGAACTTTGCTATATACTATTCTCATGTAATCACCTTGTGCTTTCTTTTTCTCTTATAGCCAAGAAACATCCAGCGCGGCTCCAGACCATTCGATCTCCAAATTCTGGAAGCAGCAGAGGCTAACAACGCAGCCCTCTCAGCAGACCACCAGGCCTTATTCACGGGGTTTTCATTTACCAACATCAGCTGGAAAACCCCAAACCATCCACCAGCTCTTTAATACCACCAGAGCAAGCTGTCTTCCTAAGCCCTAAGAAGAACATCCGGACGCTGCTGATCCCTACTGGTGAGAGGAAGCTGGTGACAGGGGAGGATGTGCGGTATACTGGTGAGAGAAGGCTGGTGACAGGGCAGGATGTGCGGTATACTGGTGAGAGGAGGCTGGTGATGGGAGGCTGCTGCTGTCTACTGGTGAGAGGAGGCTGGTGACAGGGGAGGCTGCTGCTGTATGCTGGTGAGAGGAGGCTGGTGACAGGGGAGGATGTGCTGTATACTGGTGAGAGGAGGCTGATGATGGGAGGCTGGTGAGGGGAGGCTGGTAAGGAGAGAAGATGAGAGTCTGGTAAGGAGAGGAGATGAGAGTTTGGTAAGGAGAGGAAATGAGAGACTGGAGAGGAGATGAGATGAGTCTGGTAAGGAGAGGAGATGAGAGGCTACAGAGGAGATGAGATGAGTCTGGTAAGGAGAGGAGATGAGAGGCTGGAGAGGAGAGGAGAAGAGAGGCTGGAGAGGAGAGGCTGAAGAGGAGAGGAGAGGCTGGAGAGGAGAGGAGATGAGAGGCTAGAGAGGAGAGGAGATGAGAAGCTGGAGAGGGGAGATGAGAGGCTGGAGAGGAGAGGAGATGAGAGGCTGGGGAGGAGAGGAGAGGCTGGAAAGGAGAGGAGATGAGAGGCTGGAGAGGAGAGGAGATGAAAGGCTGGGGAGGAGAGGAGATGAGAGGCTGAAGAGGAGAGGCTAAAGAGGAGAGGAAAGGCTGGAGAGGAGATGAGAGGCTGGAAAGGAGAGGCTGGAGAGGAGAGGAAATGAGAGGCTGGAGAGGAGATGAGAGGCTGGAGACGAGAGGAGATGAGAGGCTGGAGAGGAGAGGAGATGAGAGGCTGGATGGGAGGGGAGATGAGAGGCTGGGGAGGAGAGGAGAGGCTGAAGAGGAGATGAGAGGCTGGAGAGGAGATGAGAGGCTGGAGAGGAGAGAAGATGAGAGGAGATGAGAGGCTGGAGAGGAGAGGAGAGGCTGGAGAGGAGAGGAAATGAGAGGCTGGAGAGGAGAGGAGATGAGAGGCTGGGGATGAGAGTAGATGTGAGGCTGGAGAGGAGAGGAGATGAGAGGATGGAGAGGAGATGAGAGGCTGGAGAGGAGATGAGAGGCTGGAAAGGAGAGGAGATGAGAGGAGATGAGAGGCTGGAGAGGAGAGGAGATGAGAAGGGAGGCTGGAGAGGAGAGGAGATGAGAGGCTGGAGAGGAGAGGAGATGAGAGGCTGGGGAGGAGAGGAGATGAGAGGCTGGAGAGGAGAGGAGATGAGAGGCTGGAGAGGAGATGAGAGGCTGGAGATGAGAGGGAGGAGAGGAGATGAGAGGAGATGAGAGGATGGAGAGGAGAGGAGATGAGAGGCTGGAGAGGAGAGGAGAGGCTGGAGAGGAGAGGAGATGAGAGGCTGGAGAGGAGAGGAGAGGCTGGAGAGGATAGGCTGGAGAGGAGAGGAGATGAGAGGCTGGAGAGGGGAGGAGAGGCTGGAGAAGAGAGGCAGGAGAGGAGAGGAGAGGTTGGAGAGGAGAGGAGATGAGAGTTTGGTAAGGAGAGGAAATGAGAAACTGGAGAGGAGATGAGATGAGTCTGGTAAGGAGAGGAGATGAGAGGCTGAAGAGGAGATGAGATGAGTCTGGTAAGGAGAGGAGATGAGAGGCTGGAGAGGAGAGGAGAAGAGAGGCTGGAGAGGAGAGGCTGAGGAGGAGAGGAGAGGCTGGAGAGGAGATGAGAGGCTGGAGAGGAGAGGAGATGAGAAGCTGGTGAGGGGAGATGAGAGGCTGGAGAGGAGAGGAGATGAGAGGCTGGGGAGGAGAGGAGATGAGAGGCTGGAGAGGAGATGAGAGGAGAGGCTGGAGAGGAGATGAGAGGAGAGGCTGGAGAGGAGATGAGAGGAGAGGCTGGAGAGGAGAGGAGATGAGAGGCTGGAGAGATGAGAGGCTGGAGAGGAGAGAGAGGAGAGGAGAGGCTGGAAAGGAGAGGAGATGAGAGGCTGGAGAGGAGATGAGAGGATGTAGAGGAGAGGAGATGAGAGGCTGGAGAGGAGAGGAGATGAGAGGCTGGATGGGAGAGGAGATGAGAGGCTGGAGAGGAGATGAGAGGCTGGAGAGGAGATGAGAGGCTGGAGAGGAGAGGAGAGGCTGGAGAGGAGAGGAGATGAGAAGAGAGGCTGGAGAGGAGAGGAGATGAGAGGCTGGAGAGGAGAAGAGAGGCTGGAGAGGGGAGGACAGGAGAGGCTAGAGAGGGGAGGAGAGGAGAGGCTGGAGAGGAGAGGCTGGAGAGGAGATGAGAGGCTGGAGAGAAGATGAGAGGCTGGAGAGGAGAGGAGATGAGAGGCTGGGGAGGAGAGGAGATGAGAGGCTGGGGAGGAGAGATGAGAGGCTGGAGAGGAGATGAGAGGCTGGAAAGAAGAGATGAGAGGCTGGAGAGGAGAGGCTGGAGAGGAGATGAGAGGCTGGAGAGGAGAGGAGATGAGATGCTTGGAGAGGATTGGAGATGAGATGAGAGGCTGGAGAGGAGAGTTGAGAGGCTGGAGAGGAAAGTAGAGGAGAGGCTGGAGAGGAGAGGCTGGATAGGAGAGGAGATGAGAGGCTAGAAAGGAGAGGAGAGACTGGAGAGGAGAGGAGATGAGAGGCCGGAGAGGAGAGGAGATGAGAGGCTGGAGAGGAGATGAGAGGCTGGAGAGGAGAGGAGATGAGAGGCTGGAGAGGAGATGAGAGGCTGGAGAGGAGAGGAGATGAGACGCTGGAGAGGAGATGAGAGGTTGGAGAGGAGAGGAAATGAGAGGCTGGAGAGGAGAGGAGATGAGAGGCTGGAGAGGATAAGAGATGATAGGAGATAAGAGGCTGGAGAGGAGAAGAGAGGCTGGAGAGGAGAGGCGAGGAGATGAGAGGCTGGAGAGGAGAGGAGATGAGAGGAGATGAGAGGCTGGAGAGGAGAGGAGATGAGAGGCTGGAGAGGAGAAGCTGGAGAGGAGAGGAGAGGCTGGAGAGGAGAGGAGATGAGAGGCTGGAGAGGAGAGGAGATGAGAGGCTGGAGAGGAGAGGAGAAGCTGGAGAGGAGAGGAGATGAAAGGCTGGAGAGGAGAGGAGATGAGAGGAGATTAGAGGCTTGAGAGGAGATGAGAGGCTGGAGAGGAGATGAGAGGCTGGAGAGGAGATGAGAGGCTGGAGAGGAGAGGAGATGAGAGGAGATGAGAGGCTGGAGAGGAGATGAGAGGAGAGGCTGGAGAGGAGAGGAGAGGCAGGAGAGGAGAGGAGATGAGAGGCTGGAGAGGGGAGGAGAGGAGAGGTTGGAGAGGGAAGGAGAGGAGAGGCTGGAGAGGAGAGGAGATGAGAGGCTGAAGAGAAGATGAGAGGCTGGAGAGGAGAGGAGATGAGAGGCTGGGGAGGAGAGGAGATGAGAGGCTGGAGAGGAGATGAGAGGCTGGAGAGGAGATGAGAGGCTGGAGATGAGAGGGAGGAGAGGAGACGAGAGGAGATTAGAGGAGATGAGAGGAGATGAGAGGAGATGAGAGGCTGGAGAGGAGAGGAGATGAGAGGCTGGAGAGGAATGGAGAGGCTGGATAGGAGAGGCTGGAGAGGAGAGGCTGAAGATGAGAGGAGATGAGAGGCTGGAGAGGAGAGGAGATGAGAGGCTGGAGAGGAGAGGAGATGAGAGGCTGGAGAAGAGATGAGAGGCTTGAGAGGAGAGGAGATGAGAGGCTGGGGAGGGGAAAAGATAAGAGGCTGGAGAGGAGAGGCTGGAGAGGAGAGGAGAGGCTGGAGAGGAGATGAGAGGCTGGAAAGGAGATGAGAGGCTGGAAAGGAGATGAGAGGCTGGAAAGGAGAGGCTGGAGAGGAGATGAGAGGCTGGAAAGGATAGGAGATGAGAGGCTGGAGAGGAGATGAGAGGAGATGAGAGGCTGGAGAGGAGATGAGAGGCTGGAGAGGAGAAGAGAGGCTGGAGAGGAGAAGAGAGGCTGGAGAGGAGAGGAGATGAGAAGCTGGAGAGGAGAGGAGAGGCTGGAGAGGAGAGGAGATGAGAGGCTGGAGAGGAGAGGAGATGAGAGGCTGAATGGGAGAGGAGATGAGAGGCTGGGGAGGAGAGGAGATGAGAGACTGGAGAGGAGATGAGAGGCTGGAGAGGAGAAGAGATGAGAGGAGACGAGAGGCTGGAGAGGAGAGGAGATGAGAAGAGAGGCTGGAGAGGAGAGGAGATGAGAGGCTGGAGAGGAGAAGAGAGGCTGGAGAGGGGAGGAGAGTAGAGGCTGGAGAGGGGAGGAGAGGAGAGGCTGGAGAGGAGAGGAGAGGCTGGAGAGGAGAGGAGAGGCTGGAGAGAAGATGAGAGGCTGGAAAGGAGAGGAGATGAGAGGCTGGGGAGGAGAGGAGATGAGAGGCTGGAGAGGAGAGGAGATGAGAGGCTGGAGAGGAGCTGAGAGGCTGGAGAGAAGAGATGTGAGGCTGGAGAGTAGATGAGAGGCTGGAGAGGAGAGGAGATGAAAGGGAGGAGGGGAGATGAGAGGCTGGAGAGGAGTGGAGATGAGAGGCTGGAGAGGAGACGAGATGAGAGGCTGGAGTGGAGAGGAGAGGCTGGAGAGGAGATGAGAGGCTGGAGAGGAGATGAGAGGCTGGAGAGGAGATGAGAGGCTGGAGATCTCGGAGAGGAGATGAGAGGCTGGAGAGGAGATAAGATGAGAGGATATGAGAGGCTGGAGAGGAGAGGAGATGAGAGGCTGGAGAGGAGAGTAGAGGAGAGGCTGGAGAGGAGAGGCTGGAGAGGAGAGGAGATGAGAGGCTAGAAAGGAGAGGAGAGACTGGAGAGGAGAGGAGATGAGAGGCTGGAGAGGAGATGAGAGGCTGGAGAGGAGATGAGAGGCTGGAGAGGAGAAGAGATGAGAGGCTGGAAAGGAGAGGAGATGAGAGGCTGGAGAGGAGATGAGAGGCTGTAGAGGAGAGGAAATGAGAGGCTGGAGAGGAGATGAGCGGCTGGAGAGAAGAGTAGATGAGAGGCTGGAGAGGATAAGTAATGATAGGAGATGAGAGGCTGGAGAGGAGATGAGAGGCTGGAGAGAAGAGGCGAGGAGATGAGAGGCTGGAGAGGAGAGGAGATGAGAAGAGAGATGAGAGGCTGGAGAGGAGAGGAGATGAGAAGCTGGAGAGGAGAGGCTGGAGAGGCGAGGAGATGAGAAGCTGGAGAGGAGATGAGAGGCTGGAGAGGAGAGATGAAAGGCTGGAGAGGAGAGGAGAATAGAGGCTGGAGAGGAGAGGCTGAGGAGGAGAGGAGAGGCTGGAGAGGAGATGAGAGGCTGGAGAGGAGAGGAGATGAGAAGCTGGTGAGGGGAGATGAGAGGCTGGGGAGGAGAGGAGATGAGAGGCTGGGGAGGAGAGGAGATGAGAGGCTGGAGAGGAGAGGAGATGCGAGGCTGGAGAGGAGATGAGAGGCTGGAGAGGAGAGGAGATGAGAGGAGATGAGAGGCTGGAGAGGAGATGAGAGGAGAGGCTGGAGAGGAGAGGAGATGAGAGGCTGGAGAGATGAGAGGCTGGAGAGGAGAGAGAGGAGAGGAGAGGAGAGGCTGGAGAGGAGATGAGAGGATATAGAGGAGAGGAGATGAGAGGCTGGAGAGGAGAGGAGATGAGAGGCTGGATGGGAGAGGAGATGAGAGGCTGGGGAGGAGAGGAGATGAGAGGCTGGAGAGGAGATGAGAGGCTGGAGAGGAGATGAGAGGCTGGAGAGGAAAGGAGATGAGAGGAGATGAGAGGCTGGAGAGGAGAGGAGATGAGAAGAGAGGCTGGAGAGGAGAGGAGATGAAAGGCTGGAGAGGAGAAGAGAGGCTGGAGAGGAGAAGAGAGGCTGGAGAGGGGAGGAGAGGAGAGGCTAGAGAGGGGAGGAGAGGAGAGGCTGGAGAGGAGAGGCTGGAGAGGAGATGAGAGGCTGGTGAGAAGATGAGAGGCTTTAGAGGAGAGGAGAGGCTGGGGAGGAGAGGAGATGAGAGGCTGGGGAGGAGATGAGATGAGAGGCTGGAGAGGAGATGAGAGGCTGGAGAGAAGAGATGAGATGCTGGAGAGGAGAGGCTGGAGAGGAGATGAGAGGCTGGAGAGGAGATGAGAGGCTGGAGAGGAGAGGACATGAGATGCTTGGAGAGGATTGGAGATGAGATGAGAGGCTGGAGAGGAGAGTTGAGAGGCTGGAGAGGAAAGTAGAGGAGAGGCTGGAGAGGAGAGGCTGGATAGGAGAGGAGATGAGAGGCTAGAAAGGAGAGGAGAGACTGGAGAGGAGAGGAGATGAGAGGCCGGAGAGGAGAGGAGATGAGAGGCTGGAGAGGAGATGAGAGGCTGGAGAGGAGAGGAGATGAGAGGCTGAAGAGGAGATGAGAGGTTGGAGAGGAGAGGAAATGAGAGGCTGGAGAGGAGAGGAGATGAGAGGCTGGAGAGGATAAGAGATGATAGGAGATGAGAGGCTGGAGAGGAGAGGAGATGAGAGGCTGGAGAGGAGAGGAGATGAGAGGCTGGAGAGGAGAAGCTGGAGAGGAGAGGAGAGGCTGGAGAGGAGAGGAGATGAGAGGCTGGAGAGGAGAGGAGATGAGAGGCTGGAGAGGAGAGGAGATGAGAGGAGATGAGAGGCTGGAGAGGAGAGGAGATGAGAGTTTGGGAAGGAGAGGAGATGAGAGGCTGGAGAGGAGATGAGAGGCTGGAGAGGAGATGAGAGGCTGGAGAGGAGATGAGAGGAGATGAGAGGCTGGAGAGGAGATGAGAGGAGAGGCTGGAGAGGAGAGGAGAGGAGAGGCAGGAGAGGAGAGGAGATGAGAGGCTGGAGAGGAAAGGAGAGGAGAGGTTGGAGAGGGAAGGAGAGGAGAGGCTGGAGAGGAGAGGAGATGAGAGGCTGAAGAGAAGATGAGAGGTTGGAGAGGAGAGGAGATGAGAGGCTGGGGAGGAGAGGAGATGAGAGGCTGGAGAGGAGATGAGAGGCTGGAGAGGAGATGAGATGAGAGGCTGGAGAGGAAAGGAGAGGCTGGATAGGAGAGGCTGGAGAGGAGAGGCGAGGCTGGAGAAGAGAGGAGATGAGAGGCTGGAGAGGAGAGGAGATGAGAGGCTGGAGAGGAGAGGAGATGATAGGCTGGAGAAGAGATGAGAGGCTTGAGAGGAGAAAAGATTAGAGGCTGGAGAGGAGAGGCTGGAGAGGAGAGGAGAGGCTGGAGAGGAGATGAGAGGCTGGAAAGGAGAGGCTGGAGAGGAGATGAGAGGCTGGAAAGGAGAGGAGATGAGAGGCTGGAGAGGAGATGAGAAGAGATGAGAGGCGATGAGAGACTGGAGAGGAGAGGAGATGAGAGGCTGGAGAGGAAAGGAGAGGATGGATAGGAGAGGCTGGAGAGGAGAGGCGAGGCTGGAGAAGAGAGGAGATGAGAGGCTGGAGAGGAGAGGAGATGATAGGCTGGAGAAGAGATGAGAGGCTTGAGAGGAGAAAAGATGAGAGGCGAGGAGAGGCTGGAGAGGAGATGAGAGGCTGGAAAGGAGAGGCTGGAGAGGAGATGAGAGGCTGGAAAGGAGAGGAGATGAGAGGCTGGAGAGGAGATGAGAGGAAATGAGAGGCTGGAGAGGAGATGAGAGGCTGGAGAGGAGAAGAGAGGAGAGGCTGGAGAGGAGAGTAGAGGCTGGAGAGATGAGAGGAGAGGCTGGAGAGGAGATGAGAGGCTGGAGAGGAGAGGAGATGAGAGGCTGGATGGGAGAGGAGATGAGAGGCTGGGGAGAAGAGGAGATGAGAGGAGATGAGAGGCTGGAGAGGAGAGGAGATGAGAGGAGATGAGAGGCTGGAGAGGAGATGAGAGGCTGGAGAGGAGAGGAGATGAGAGGCTGGAGAGGAGAAGAGAGGCTGGAGAGGGGAGGAGAGGAGAGGAGAGGCTGGAGAGGGGAGGAGAGGAAAGGCTGGAGAGGAGAGGAGAGGCTGGAGAGGAGAGGAGATGAGAGGCTGGAGAGAAGATGAGAGGCTGGAAAGGAGAGGAGATGAGAGGCTGGGGAGGAGAGGAGATGAGAGGCTGGAGAGGAAAGGAGATGAGAGGCTGGAGAGGAGCTGAGAGGCTGGAGAGAAGAGATGAGAGGCTGGAGAGTAGATGAGAGGCTGGAGAGGAGATAAAAGGGAGGAGGGGAGATGAGAGGCTGGAGAGGAGTGGAGATGAGAGGCTGGAGAGGAGACGAGATGAGAGGCTGGAGTGGAGACGAGATGAGAGGCTGGAGTGGAGAGGAGAGGCTGGAGAGGAGAGGCTGGAAAGGAGATGAGAGGCTGGAGAGGAGATGAGAGGCTGGAGAGGAGAGAAGATGAGAGGCTGGAGAGGAAAGAAGATGAGAGGATATGAGAGGCTGGAGAGGAGAGGAGATGAGAGGCTGGAGAGGAGAGTAGAGGAGAGGCTGGAGAGGAGAGGCTGGAGAGGAGAGGAGATGAGAGGCTAGAAAGGAGAGGAGAGACTGGAGAGGAGAGGAGATGAGAGGCTGGAGAGGAGATGAGAGGCTGGAGAGGAGATGAGAGGCTGGAGAGGAGAGGAGATGAGAGGCTGGAAAGGAGAGGAGATGAGAGGCTGGAGAGGAGATGAGAGGCTGGAGAGGAGAGGAAATGAGAGGCTGGAGAGGAGATTAGCGGCTGGAGAGGAGAGTAGATGAGAGGCTGGAGAGGATAAGTAATGATAGGAGATGAGAGGCTGGAGAGGAGATGAGAGGCTGGAGAGGAGAGGAAATGAGAGGCTAGAGAGGAGAGGAGATGAGAGGCTGGGGAGGAGAGTAGATGTGAGGCTGGAGAGGAGAGGAGATGAGAGGATGGAGAGGAGATGAGAGGCTGGAGAGGAGATGAGAGGCTGGAGAGGAGATGAGAGGCTGGAAAGGAGAGGAGATGAGAGGAGATGAGAGGCTGGAGAGGAGAGGAGATGAGATGAGAGGCTGGAGAGGAGAGGAGATGAGAGGCTGGAGAGGAGAGGAGAGGCTGGGGAGGAGAGGAGATGAGAGGCTGGAGAGGAGAGGAGATGAGAGGCTGGAGAGGAGATGAGAGGCTGGAGATGAGAGGGAGGAGAGGAGATGAGAGGAGATGAGAGGCTGGAGAGGAGAGGAGATGAGACGCTGGAGAGGAGAGGCTGGAGAGGTGAGGCTGGAGAGAAGAGTAGAGGCTGGAGAGAAGAGAGGAGAGGCTGGAGAGGAGAGGAGATGAGAGGCTGGAGAGGAGAGGAGATGAGAGGCTGGATGGGAGAGGAGATGAGAGGCTGGGGAGGAGAGGAGATGAGAGGCTGGTGAGGAGATGAGAGGCTGGAGAGGAGATGAGAGGCTGGAGAGGAGATGAGAGGCTAAAGAGGAGAGGAGATGAGAGGAGATGAGAGGCTGGAGAGGAGAGGAGATGAGAGGAGAGGCTGGAGAGGAGAGGAGATGAGAGGCTGGAGAGGAGAAGAGAGGCTGGAGGGGGAGGAGAGGAGAGGCTAGAGAGGGGAGGAGAGGAGAGGCTGGAGAGGAGAAGAGAGGCTGGAGAGGAGATGAGAGGCTGGAGAGAAGATGAGAGGCTGGAGAGGAGAGGAGATGAGAGGCTGGGGAGGAGAGGAGATGAGAGTCTGGGGAGGAGAGGAGATGAGAGGCTTGAGAGGAGATGAGAGGCTGGAGAGGAGATGAGAGGCTGGAGAGGAGAGGCTGGAGAGGAGATGAGATGCTGGAGAGGAGAGGAGATGAGAGGCTTGGAGAGGATTGGAGATGAGATGAGAGGCTGGAGAGGAGAGTTGAGAGGCTGGAGAGGAAAGTAAAGGAGAGGCTGGAGAGGAGAGGCTGGATAGGAGAGGAGATGAGAGGCTAGAAAGGAGAGGAGAGACTGGAGAGGAGAGGAGATGAGAGGCCGGAGAGGAGAGGAGATGAGAGGCTGGAGAGGAGATGAGAGGCTGGAGAGGAGAGGAGATGAGAGGCTGGAGAGGAGATGAGAGGCTGGAGAGGAGAGGAGATGAGAGGCTGGAGAGAAGATGAGAGGCTGGAGAGGAGATGAGAGGCTGGGGAGGAGAGGAGATGAGAGGCTGGAGAGGAGATGAGAGGCTGGAGAGGGGATGAGAGGCTGGAGATGAGAGGGAGGAGAGGACATGAGAGGAGATGAGAGGCTGGAGAGGAGAGGAGATGAGAGGCTGGAGAGGAGAGGAGAGGCTGGATAGGAGAGGCTGGAGAGGAGAGGCTGGAGAGGAGAGGAGATGATAGGCTGGAGAAGAGATGAGAGGCTTGAGAGGAGAGGAGATGAGAGGCTGGGGAGGAGAAAAGATGAGAGGCTGGAGAGGAGAGGCTGGAGAGGAGAGGAGAGGCTGGAGAGGCGATGAGAGGCTGGAAAGGAGAGGCTGGAGAGGAGATGAGAGGCTGGAAAGGAGAGGAGATGAGAGGCTGGAGAGGAGATGAGAGGAGATGAAAGGCTGGAGAGGAGATGAGAGGCTGGTGAGGAGATGAAAGGCTGGAGAGGAGAAGAGAGGAGAGGCTGGAGAGGAGAGTAGAGGGTGGAGAGATGAGAGGAGAGGCTGGAGAGGAGAGGAGATGAGAGGCTGGAGGGGAGAGGAGATGAGAGGCTGGATGGGAGAGGAGATGAGAGGCTGGGGAGGAGAGGAGATGAGAGGCTGGAGAGGAGAAGAGAGGCTGGAGAGATGAGAGGAGAGGCTGGAGAGGAGAGGAGATGAGAGGCTGGAGAGGAGAGGAGATGAGAGGCTGGAGAGGAAAAGACAGGCTGGAGAGGGGAGGAGAAGAGAGGCTAGAGACGGGAGGAGAGGAGAGGCTGGAGAGGAGAGGAGAGGCTGGAGAGGAGAGGAGATGAGAGGCTGGAGAGAAGATGAGAGGCTGGAGAGGAGAGGAGATGAAAGGCTGGAGAGGAGAAGAGAGGCTGGAGAGGAGAAGAGAGGCTGGAGAGGGGAGGAGAGGAGAGGCTAGAGAGGGGAGGAGAGGAGAGGCTGGAGAGGAGAGGCTGGAGAGGAGATGAGAGGCTGGTGAGAAGATGAGAGGCTTTAGAGGAGAGGAGAGGCTGGGGAGGAGAGGAGATGAGAGGCTGGGGAGGAGATGAGATGAGAGGCTGGAGAGGAGATGAGAGGCTGGAGAGAAGAGATGAGAGGCTGGAGAGGAGAGGCTGGAGAGGAGATGAGAGGCTGGAGAGGAGATGAGAGGCTGGAGAGGAGAGGACATGAGATGCTTGGAGAGGATTGGAGATGAGATGAGAGGCTGGAGAGGAGAGTTGAGAGGCTGGAGAGGAAAGTAGAGGAGAGGCTGGAGAGGAGAGGCTGGATAGGAGAGGAGATGAGAGGCTAGAAAGGAGAGGAGAGACTGGAGAGGAGAGGAGATGAGAGGCCGGAGAGGAGAGGAGATGAGAGGCTGGAGAGGAGATGAGAGGCTGGAGAGGAGAGGAGATGAGAGGCTGGAGAGGAGATGAGAGGTTGGAGAGGAGAGGAAATGAGAGGCTGGAGAGGAGAGGAGATGAGAGGCTGGAGAGGATAAGAGATGATAGGAGATGAGAGGCTGGAGAGGAGAGGAGATGAGAGGCTGGAGAGGAGAGGAGATGAGAGGCTGGAGAGGAGAAGCTGGAGAGGAGAGGAGAGGCTGGAGAGGAGAGGAGATGAGAGGCTGGAGAGGAGAGGAGATGAGAGGCTGGAGAGGAGAGGAGATGAGAGGAGATGAGAGGCTGGAGAGGAGAGGAGATGAGAGTTTGGGAAGGAGAGGAGATGAGAGGCTGGAGAGGAGATGAGAGGCTGGAGAGGAGATGAGAGGCTGGAGAGGAGATGAGAGGAGATGAGAGGCTGGAGAGGAGATGAGAGGAGAGGCTGGAGAGGAGAGGAGAGGAGAGGCAGGAGAGGAGAGGAGATGAGAGGCTGAAGAGAAGATGAGAGGTTGGAGAGGAGAGGAGATGAGAGGCTGGGGAGGAGAGGAGATGAGAGGCTGGAGAGGAGATGAGAGGCTGGAGAGGAGATGAGATGAGAGGCTGGAGAGGAAAGGAGAGGCTGGATAGGAGAGGCTGGAGAGGAGAGGCGAGGCTGGAGAAGAGAGGAGATGAGAGGCTGGAGAGGAGAGGAGATGAGAGGCTGGAGAGGAGAGGAGATGATAGGCTGGAGAAGAGATGAGAGGCTTGAGAGGAGAAAAGATTAGAGGCTGGAGAGGAGAGGCTGGAGAGGAGAGGAGAGGCTGGAGAGGAGATGAGAGGCTGGAAAGGAGAGGCTGGAGAGGAGATGAGAGGCTGGAAAGGAGAGGAGATGAGAGGCTGGAGAGGAGATGAGAAGAGATGAGAGGCGATGAGAGACTGGAGAGGAGAGGAGATGAGAGGCTGGAGAGGAAAGGAGAGGATGGATAGGAGAGGCTGGAGAGGAGAGGCGAGGCTGGAGAAGAGAGGAGATGAGAGGCTGGAGAGGAGAGGAGATGATAGGCTGGAGAAGAGATGAGAGGCTTGAGAGGAGAAAAGATGAGAGGCGAGGAGAGGCTGGAGAGGAGATGAGAGGCTGGAAAGGAGAGGCTGGAGAGGAGATGAGAGGCTGGAAAGGAGAGGAGATGAGAGGCTGGAGAGGAGATGAGAGGAAATGAGAGGCTGGAGAGGAGATGAGAGGCTGGAGAGGAGAAGAGAGGAGAGGCTGGAGAGGAGAGTAGAGGCTGGAGAGATGAGAGGAGAGGCTGGAGAGGAGATGAGAGGCTGGAGAGGAGAGGAGATGAGAGGCTGGATGGGAGAGGAGATGAGAGGCTGGGGAGAAGAGGAGATGAGAGGAGATGAGAGGCTGGAGAGGAGAGGAGATGAGAGGAGATGAGAGGCTGGAGAGGAGAGGAGATGAGAGGCTGGAGAGGAGAGGAGATGAGAGGCTGGAGAGGAGAAGAGAGGCTGGAGAGGGGAGGAGAGGAGAGGAGAGGCTGGAGAGGGGAGGAGAGGAAAGGCTGGAGAGGAGAGGAGAGGCTGGAGAGGAGAGGAGATGAGAGGCTGGAGAGAAGATGAGAGGCTGGAAAGGAGAGGAGATGAGAGGCTGGGGAGGAGAGGAGATGAGAGGCTGGAGAGGAAAGGAGATGAGAGGCTGGAGAGGAGCTGAGAGGCTGGAGAGAAGAGATGAGAGGCTGGAGAGTAGATGAGAGGCTGGAGAGGAGATGAAAGGGAGGAGGGGAGATGAGAGGCTGGAGAGGAGTGGAGATGAGAGGCTGGAGAGGAGACGAGATGAGAGGCTGGAGTGGAGACGAGATGAGAGGCTGGAGTGGAGAGGAGAGGCTGGAGAGGAGAGGCTGGAAAGGAGATGAGAGGCTGGAGAGGAGATGAGAGGCTGGAGAGGAGAGAAGATGAGAGGCTGGAGAGGAAAGAAGATGAGAGGATATGAGAGGCTGGAGAGGAGAGGAGATGAGAGGCTGGAGAGGAGAGTAGAGGAGAGGCTGGAGAGGAGAGGCTGGAGAGGAGAGGAGATGAGAGGCTAGAAAGGAGAGGAGAGACTGGAGAGGAGAGGAGATGAGAGGCTGGAGAGGAGATGAGAGGCTGGAGAGGAGATGAGAGGCTGGAGAGGAGAGGAGATGAGAGGCTGGAAAGGAGAGGAGATGAGAGGCTGGAGAGGAGATGAGAGGCTGGAGAGGAGAGGAAATGAGAGGCTGGAGAGGAGATTAGCGGCTGGAGAGGAGAGTAGATGAGAGGCTGGAGAGGATAAGTAATGATAGGAGATGAGAGGCTGGAGAGGAGATGAGAGGCTGGAGAGGAGAGGAAATGAGAGGCTAGAGAGGAGAGGAGATGAGAGGCTGGGGAGGAGAGTAGATGTGAGGCTGGAGAGGAGAGGAGATGAGAGGATGGAGAGGAGATGAGAGGCTGGAGAGGAGATGAGAGGCTGGAGAGGAGATGAGAGGCTGGAAAGGAGAGGAGATGAGAGGAGATGAGAGGCTGGAGAGGAGAGGAGATGAGATGAGAGGCTGGAGAGGAGAGGAGATGAGAGGCTGGAGAGGAGAGGAGAGGCTGGGGAGGAGAGGAGATGAGAGGCTGGAGAGGAGAGGAGATGAGAGGCTGGAGAGGAGATGAGAGGCTGGAGATGAGAGGGAGGAGAGGAGATGAGAGGAGATGAGAGGCTGGAGAGGAGAGGAGATGAGACGCTGGAGAGGAGAGGCTGGAGAGGTGAGGCTGGAGAGAAGAGTAGAGGCTGGAGAGAAGAGAGGAGAGGCTGGAGAGGAGAGGAGATGAGAGGCTGGAGAGGAGAGGAGATGAGAGGCTGGATGGGAGAGGAGATGAGAGGCTGGGGAGGAGAGGAGATGAGAGGCTGGTGAGGAGATGAGAGGCTGGAGAGGAGATGAGAGGCTGGAGAGGAGATGAGAGGCTAAAGAGGAGAGGAGATGAGAGGAGATGAGAGGCTGGAGAGGAGAGGAGATGAGAGGAGAGGCTGGAGAGGAGAGGAGATGAGAGGCTGGAGAGGAGAAGAGAGGCTGGAGGGGGAGGAGAGGAGAGGCTAGAGAGGGGAGGAGAGGAGAGGCTGGAGAGGAGAAGAGAGGCTGGAGAGGAGATGAGAGGCTGGAGAGAAGATGAGAGGCTGGAGAGGAGAGGAGATGAGAGGCTGGGGAGGAGAGGAGATGAGAGTCTGGGGAGGAGAGGAGATGAGAGGCTTGAGAGGAGATGAGAGGCTGGAGAGGAGATGAGAGGCTGGAGAGGAGAGGCTGGAGAGGAGATGAGATGCTGGAGAGGAGAGGAGATGAGAGGCTTGGAGAGGATTGGAGATGAGATGAGAGGCTGGAGAGGAGAGTTGAGAGGCTGGAGAGGAAAGTAAAGGAGAGGCTGGAGAGGAGAGGCTGGATAGGAGAGGAGATGAGAGGCTAGAAAGGAGAGGAGAGACTGGAGAGGAGAGGAGATGAGAGGCCGGAGAGGAGAGGAGATGAGAGGCTGGAGAGGAGATGAGAGGCTGGAGAGGAGAGGAGATGAGAGGCTGGAGAGGAGATGAGAGGCTGGAGAGGAGAGGAGATGAGAGGCTGGAGAGAAGATGAGAGGCTGGAGAGGAGATGAGAGGCTGGGGAGGAGAGGAGATGAGAGGCTGGAGAGGAGATGAGAGGCTGGAGAGGGGATGAGAGGCTGGAGATGAGAGGGAGGAGAGGACATGAGAGGAGATGAGAGGCTGGAGAGGAGAGGAGATGAGAGGCTGGAGAGGAGAGGAGAGGCTGGATAGGAGAGGCTGGAGAGGAGAGGCTGGAGAGGAGAGGAGATGATAGGCTGGAGAAGAGATGAGAGGCTTGAGAGGAGAGGAGATGAGAGGCTGGGGAGGAGAAAAGATGAGAGGCTGGAGAGGAGAGGCTGGAGAGGAGAGGAGAGGCTGGAGAGGCGATGAGAGGCTGGAAAGGAGAGGCTGGAGAGGAGATGAGAGGCTGGAAAGGAGAGGAGATGAGAGGCTGGAGAGGAGATGAGAGGAGATGAAAGGCTGGAGAGGAGATGAGAGGCTGGAGAGGAGATGAAAGGCTGGAGAGGAGAAGAGAGGAGAGGCTGGAGAGGAGAGTAGAGGGTGGAGAGATGAGAGGAGAGGCTGGAGAGGAGAGGAGATGAGAGGCTGGAGGGGAGAGGAGATGAGAGGCTGGATGGGAGAGGAGATGAGAGGCTGGGGAGGAGAGGAGATGAGAGGCTGGAGAGGAGAAGAGAGGCTGGAGAGATGAGAGGAGAGGCTGGAGAGGAGAGGAGATGAGAGGCTGGAGAGGAGAGGAGATGAGAGGCTGGAGAGGAAAAGACAGGCTGGAGAGGGGAGGAGAGGAGAGGCTAGAGACGGGAGGAGAGGAGAGGCTGGAGAGGAGAGGAGAGGCTGGAGAGGAGAGGAGATGAGAGGCTGGAGAGAAGATGAGAGGCTGGAGAGGAGAGGAGATGAGAGGCTGGGGAGGAGAGGAGATGAGAGGCTGGAGAGGAGAGGAGATGAGAGGCTAGAGAGGAGCTGAGAGGCTGGAGAGAAGAGATGAGAGGCTGGAGAGTAGATGAGAGGCTGGAGAGGAGAAGAGAGGCTGGAAAGGAGATGAGAGGCTGGAGAGGAGATGAGAGGCTGGAGAGGAGAGGAGATGAGAGGCTGGAGAGGAGAGGAGATGAAAGGGAGGAGTCGAGATGAGAGGCTGGAGAGGAGACGAGATGAGAGGCTGGAGTGGAGAGGAGAGGCTGGATAGGAGAGGAGATGAGAGGCTAGAAAGGAGAGGAGAGACTGGAGAGGAGAGGAGATGAGAGGCCGGAGAGGAGAGGAGATGAGAGGCTGGAGAGGAGATGAGAGGCTGGAGAGGAGAGGAGATGAGAGGCTGGAGAGGAGATGAGAGGTTGGAGAGGAGAGGAAATGAGAGGCTGGAGAGGAGAGGAGATGAGAGGCTGGAGAGGATAAGAGATGATAGGAGATGAGAGGCTGGAGAGGAGAGGAGATGAGAGGCTGGAGGGGAGAGGAGATGAGAGGCTGGATGGGAGAGGAGATGAGAGGCTGGGGAGGAGAGGAGATGAGAGGCTGGAGAGGAGAAGAGAGGCTGGAGAGATGAGAGGAGAGGCTGGAGAGGAGAGGAGATGAGAGGCTGGAGAGGAGAGGAGATGAGAGGCTGGAGAGGAAAAGACAGGCTGGAGAGGGGAGGAGAGGAGAGGCTAGAGACGGGAGGAGAGGAGAGGCTGGAGAGGAGAGGAGAGGCTGGAGAGGAGAGGAGATGAGAGGCTGGAGAGAAGATGAGAGGCTGGAGAGGAGAGGAGATGAGAGGCTGGGGAGGAGAGGAGATGAGAGGCTGGAGAGGAGAGGAGATGAGAGGCTAGAGAGGAGCTGAGAGGCTGGAGAGAAGAGATGAGAGGCTGGAGAGTAGATGAGAGGCTGGAGAGGAGAAGAGAGGCTGGAAAGGAGATGAGAGGCTGGAGAGGAGATGAGAGGCTGGAGAGGAGAGGAGATGAGAGGCTGGAGAGGAGAGGAGATGAAAGGGAGGAGTCGAGATGAGAGGCTGGAGAGGAGACGAGATGAGAGGCTGGAGTGGAGAGGAGAGGCTGGATAGGAGAGGAGATGAGAGGCTAGAAAGGAGAGGAGAGACTGGAGAGGAGAGGAGATGAGAGGCCGGAGAGGAGAGGAGATGAGAGGCTGGAGAGGAGATGAGAGGCTGGAGAGGAGAGGAGATGAGAGGCTGGAGAGGAGATGAGAGGTTGGAGAGGAGAGGAAATGAGAGGCTGGAGAGGAGAGGAGATGAGAGGCTGGAGAGGATAAGAGATGATAGGAGATGAGAGGCTGGAGAGGAGAGGAGATGAGAGGCTGGAGAGGAGAGGAGATGAGAGGCTGGAGAGGAGAAGCTGGAGAGGAGAGGAGAGGCTGGAGAGGAGAGGAGATGAGAGGCTGGAGAGGAGAGGAGATGAGAGGCTGGAGAGGAGAGGAGATGAGAGGAGATGAGAGGCTGGAGAGGAGAGGAGATGAGAGTTTGGGAAGGAGAGGAGATGAGAGGCTGGAGAGGAGATGAGAGGCTGGAGAGGAGATGAGAGGCTGGAGAGGAGATGAGAGGAGATGAGAGGCTGGAGAGGAGATGAGAGGAGAGGCTGGAGAGGAGAGGAGAGGAGAGGCAGGAGAGGAGAGGAGATGAGAGGCTGAAGAGAAGATGAGAGGTTGGAGAGGAGAGGAGATGAGAGGCTGGGGAGGAGAGGAGATGAGAGGCTGGAGAGGAGATGAGAGGCTGGAGAGGAGATGAGATGAGAGGCTGGAGAGGAAAGGAGAGGCTGGATAGGAGAGGCTGGAGAGGAGAGGCGAGGCTGGAGAAGAGAGGAGATGAGAGGCTGGAGAGGAGAGGAGATGAGAGGCTGGAGAGGAGAGGAGATGATAGGCTGGAGAAGAGATGAGAGGCTTGAGAGGAGAAAAGATTAGAGGCTGGAGAGGAGAGGCTGGAGAGGAGAGGAGAGGCTGGAGAGGAGATGAGAGGCTGGAAAGGAGAGGCTGGAGAGGAGATGAGAGGCTGGAAAGGAGAGGAGATGAGAGGCTGGAGAGGAGATGAGAAGAGATGAGAGGCGATGAGAGACTGGAGAGGAGAGGAGATGAGAGGCTGGAGAGGAAAGGAGAGGATGGATAGGAGAGGCTGGAGAGGAGAGGCGAGGCTGGAGAAGAGAGGAGATGAGAGGCTGGAGAGGAGAGGAGATGATAGGCTGGAGAAGAGATGAGAGGCTTGAGAGGAGAAAAGATGAGAGGCGAGGAGAGGCTGGAGAGGAGATGAGAGGCTGGAAAGGAGAGGCTGGAGAGGAGATGAGAGGCTGGAAAGGAGAGGAGATGAGAGGCTGGAGAGGAGATGAGAGGAAATGAGAGGCTGGAGAGGAGATGAGAGGCTGGAGAGGAGAAGAGAGGAGAGGCTGGAGAGGAGAGTAGAGGCTGGAGAGATGAGAGGAGAGGCTGGAGAGGAGATGAGAGGCTGGAGAGGAGAGGAGATGAGAGGCTGGATGGGAGAGGAGATGAGAGGCTGGGGAGAAGAGGAGATGAGAGGAGATGAGAGGCTGGAGAGGAGAGGAGATGAGAGGAGATGAGAGGCTGGAGAGGAGAGGAGATGAGAGGCTGGAGAGGAGAGGAGATGAGAGGCTGGAGAGGAGAAGAGAGGCTGGAGAGGGGAGGAGAGGAGAGGAGAGGCTGGAGAGGGGAGGAGAGGAAAGGCTGGAGAGGAGAGGAGAGGCTGGAGAGGAGAGGAGATGAGAGGCTGGAGAGAAGATGAGAGGCTGGAAAGGAGAGGAGATGAGAGGCTGGGGAGGAGAGGAGATGAGAGGCTGGAGAGGAAAGGAGATGAGAGGCTGGAGAGGAGCTGAGAGGCTGGAGAGAAGAGATGAGAGGCTGGAGAGTAGATGAGAGGCTGGAGAGGAGATGAAAGGGAGGAGGGGAGATGAGAGGCTGGAGAGGAGTGGAGATGAGAGGCTGGAGAGGAGACGAGATGAGAGGCTGGAGTGGAGACGAGATGAGAGGCTGGAGTGGAGAGGAGAGGCTGGAGAGGAGAGGCTGGAAAGGAGATGAGAGGCTGGAGAGGAGATGAGAGGCTGGAGAGGAGAGAAGATGAGAGGCTGGAGAGGAAAGAAGATGAGAGGATATGAGAGGCTGGAGAGGAGAGGAGATGAGAGGCTGGAGAGGAGAGTAGAGGAGAGGCTGGAGAGGAGAGGCTGGAGAGGAGAGGAGATGAGAGGCTAGAAAGGAGAGGAGAGACTGGAGAGGAGAGGAGATGAGAGGCTGGAGAGGAGATGAGAGGCTGGAGAGGAGATGAGAGGCTGGAGAGGAGAGGAGATGAGAGGCTGGAAAGGAGAGGAGATGAGAGGCTGGAGAGGAGATGAGAGGCTGGAGAGGAGAGGAAATGAGAGGCTGGAGAGGAGATTAGCGGCTGGAGAGGAGAGTAGATGAGAGGCTGGAGAGGATAAGTAATGATAGGAGATGAGAGGCTGGAGAGGAGATGAGAGGCTGGAGAGGAGAGGAAATGAGAGGCTAGAGAGGAGAGGAGATGAGAGGCTGGGGAGGAGAGTAGATGTGAGGCTGGAGAGGAGAGGAGATGAGAGGATGGAGAGGAGATGAGAGGCTGGAGAGGAGATGAGAGGCTGGAGAGGAGATGAGAGGCTGGAAAGGAGAGGAGATGAGAGGAGATGAGAGGCTGGAGAGGAGAGGAGATGAGATGAGAGGCTGGAGAGGAGAGGAGATGAGAGGCTGGAGAGGAGAGGAGAGGCTGGGGAGGAGAGGAGATGAGAGGCTGGAGAGGAGAGGAGATGAGAGGCTGGAGAGGAGATGAGAGGCTGGAGATGAGAGGGAGGAGAGGAGATGAGAGGAGATGAGAGGCTGGAGAGGAGAGGAGATGAGACGCTGGAGAGGAGAGGCTGGAGAGGTGAGGCTGGAGAGAAGAGTAGAGGCTGGAGAGAAGAGAGGAGAGGCTGGAGAGGAGAGGAGATGAGAGGCTGGAGAGGAGAGGAGATGAGAGGCTGGATGGGAGAGGAGATGAGAGGCTGGGGAGGAGAGGAGATGAGAGGCTGGTGAGGAGATGAGAGGCTGGAGAGGAGATGAGAGGCTGGAGAGGAGATGAGAGGCTAAAGAGGAGAGGAGATGAGAGGAGATGAGAGGCTGGAGAGGAGAGGAGATGAGAGGAGAGGCTGGAGAGGAGAGGAGATGAGAGGCTGGAGAGGAGAAGAGAGGCTGGAGGGGGAGGAGAGGAGAGGCTAGAGAGGGGAGGAGAGGAGAGGCTGGAGAGGAGAAGAGAGGCTGGAGAGGAGATGAGAGGCTGGAGAGAAGATGAGAGGCTGGAGAGGAGAGGAGATGAGAGGCTGGGGAGGAGAGGAGATGAGAGTCTGGGGAGGAGAGGAGATGAGAGGCTTGAGAGGAGATGAGAGGCTGGAGAGGAGATGAGAGGCTGGAGAGGAGAGGCTGGAGAGGAGATGAGATGCTGGAGAGGAGAGGAGATGAGAGGCTTGGAGAGGATTGGAGATGAGATGAGAGGCTGGAGAGGAGAGTTGAGAGGCTGGAGAGGAAAGTAAAGGAGAGGCTGGAGAGGAGAGGCTGGATAGGAGAGGAGATGAGAGGCTAGAAAGGAGAGGAGAGACTGGAGAGGAGAGGAGATGAGAGGCCGGAGAGGAGAGGAGATGAGAGGCTGGAGAGGAGATGAGAGGCTGGAGAGGAGAGGAGATGAGAGGCTGGAGAGGAGATGAGAGGCTGGAGAGGAGAGGAGATGAGAGGCTGGAGAGAAGATGAGAGGCTGGAGAGGAGATGAGAGGCTGGGGAGGAGAGGAGATGAGAGGCTGGAGAGGAGATGAGAGGCTGGAGAGGGGATGAGAGGCTGGAGATGAGAGGGAGGAGAGGACATGAGAGGAGATGAGAGGCTGGAGAGGAGAGGAGATGAGAGGCTGGAGAGGAGAGGAGAGGCTGGATAGGAGAGGCTGGAGAGGAGAGGCTGGAGAGGAGAGGAGATGATAGGCTGGAGAAGAGATGAGAGGCTTGAGAGGAGAGGAGATGAGAGGCTGGGGAGGAGAAAAGATGAGAGGCTGGAGAGGAGAGGCTGGAGAGGAGAGGAGAGGCTGGAGAGGCGATGAGAGGCTGGAAAGGAGAGGCTGGAGAGGAGATGAGAGGCTGGAAAGGAGAGGAGATGAGAGGCTGGAGAGGAGATGAGAGGAGATGAAAGGCTGGAGAGGAGATGAGAGGCTGGAGAGGAGATGAAAGGCTGGAGAGGAGAAGAGAGGAGAGGCTGGAGAGGAGAGTAGAGGGTGGAGAGATGAGAGGAGAGGCTGGAGAGGAGAGGAGATGAGAGGCTGGAGGGGAGAGGAGATGAGAGGCTGGATGGGAGAGGAGATGAGAGGCTGGGGAGGAGAGGAGATGAGAGGCTGGAGAGGAGAAGAGAGGCTGGAGAGATGAGAGGAGAGGCTGGAGAGGAGAGGAGATGAGAGGCTGGAGAGGAGAGGAGATGAGAGGCTGGAGAGGAAAAGACAGGCTGGAGAGGGGAGGAGAGGAGAGGCTAGAGACGGGAGGAGAGGAGAGGCTGGAGAGGAGAGGAGAGGCTGGAGAGGAGAGGAGATGAGAGGCTGGAGAGAAGATGAGAGGCTGGAGAGGAGAGGAGATGAGAGGCTGGGGAGGAGAGGAGATGAGAGGCTGGAGAGGAGAGGAGATGAGAGGCTAGAGAGGAGCTGAGAGGCTGGAGAGAAGAGATGAGAGGCTGGAGAGTAGATGAGAGGCTGGAGAGGAGAAGAGAGGCTGGAAAGGAGATGAGAGGCTGGAGAGGAGATGAGAGGCTGGAGAGGAGAGGAGATGAGAGGCTGGAGAGGAGAGGAGATGAAAGGGAGGAGTCGAGATGAGAGGCTGGAGAGGAGACGAGATGAGAGGCTGGAGTGGAGAGGAGAGGCTGGAGAGGAGAAGAGAGGCTGGAAAGGAGATGAGAGGCTGGAGAGGAGATGAGAGGCTGGAGAGGAGAGGAGATGAGAGGCTGGAGAGGAGAGGAGATGAGAGGATATGAGAGGCTGGAGAGGAGAGGAGATGAGAGGCTGGAGAGGAGAGTAGAGGAGAGGCTGGAGAGGAGAGGCTGGAGAGGAGAGGAGTTGAGAGTCTAGAAAGGAGAGGAGAGACTGGAGAGGAGAGGAGATGAGAGGCTGGATAGGAGATGAGAGGCTGGAGAGGAGATGAGAGGCTGGAGAGGAGAGGAGAGGCTGGAGAGGAGAGGCTGGAGAGAAGAGGAGATGACAGGCTGGAGAGGAGAGGAGATGAGAGGCTGGAGAGGAGAGGAGATGAGAGGCTGGGGAGGAGAGGAGATAAGAGGCTGGAGAGGAGATGAGAGGCTGGAGAGGAGATGAGAGGCTGGAGAGGAGAGGAGATGAGAGGAGATGAGAGGCTGGAGAGGAGATGAGAGGAAAAGCAGGAGAGGAGAGGCTGGAGAGGAGAGGAGATGAGAGGCTGGAGAGTGGAGGAGAGGAGAGGTTGGAGAGGGGAGGAGAGGAGAGGCTGGAGAGGAGAGGAGATAAGAGGCTGGAGAGGAGATGGGAGGCTGGAGAGGAGAGGAGAAGAGAGGCTGGAGAGAAGATGAGAGGCTGGAGAGGAGAGGAGATGAGAGGCTGGAGAGGAGAGGAGATGAGAGGGAGGAGAGGAGATGAGAGGAGATGAGAAGCTGGAGAGGAGAATTTTTTGTTTTTTTTAATCATAGCATTAAAAGCTATATTGCTTTGCTATGTAAAATAATTATATTTACCGGTAGCAACCGGTGACTATAGTTACACTTTTCCCCCTCCTCCATGACAGCTCATTGAGCTGTTCTGGGTGACGAGGAAATTTGGTGAGTGATGGCTGGCTATTAAGGGGTGGAGGAGGCCAGTTTTTTTTTTTGTTTTTTTTTAAATCATAGCATTTAAAGCTATATTGCTTTGCTATGTAAAATAATTATATTTACCGGTGGCTACCGGTGACTATAGTTACACTTTCCCTCTCCTCCATAACAACTCATTGAGTTGTCCTGGATGACGGGGAAATATGGTGAGTGATGGCTGGCTATTAAGGGGTGGAGGAGGCCAGTTTTTTTTTTTTTTTTTTTTTTTAAATCATAGCATTTAAAGCTATATTGCTTTGCTATGTAAAATAATTATATTTACCGGTGGCTACCGGTGACTATAGTTACACTTTTCCCCCTCCGCCATAACAACTCATTGAACTGTTCTGGGTGACGGGGAAATATGGCGAGTGATGGCTGGCTATTGAGGGGTGGAGGAGGCCAGTTTTTTTTTTTTTAATCATAGCATTTAAAGCTATATTGCTTTGCTATGTAAATTAATTATATTTACCGGTGGCTACCAGTGACTATAGTTACACTTTCCCCCTCCTCCATAACAACTCATTGAGTTGTCCTGGATGACGGGGAAATATGGTGAGTGATGGCTGGCTATTAATGGGTGGAGGAGGCCAGTTTTTTTTTTTTTTTTTAATCAAACCATTTAAAGCTATATTGCTTTGCTATGTAAATTAATTATATTTACCGGTGGCTACAGGTGACTATAGTTACACTTTTCCCCCTCCTCCATAACAACTCATTGAGCTGTTCTGGGTGACGGGGAAATATGGCGAGTGATGGCTGGCTATTAAGGGGTGGAGGAGGCCAGATTTTTTTTTTTTGAATCATAGCATTTAAAGCTACATTGCTTTGCTATGTGAATTAATTATATTTACCGGTGGCTACCGGTGACTATAGTTACACTTTCCCCCTCCTCCATAACAACTCATTGAGTTGTCCTGGATGACGGGAAAATATGGTGAGTGATGGCTGGCTATTAAGGGGTGGAGGAGGCCAGTTTTTTTTTTTTTTTTTTTTTTTTTTTTAAATCATAGCATTTAAAGCTATATTGCTTTGCTATGTAAAATAATTATATTTACCGGTGGCTACCGGTGACTATAGTCACACTTTTCCCCCTCCTCCATAACAATTCATTGAGCTGTCCTGGATGATGGGGAAATATGGTGAGTGATGGCTGGCTATTAAGGGGTGGAGGAGGCCAGTTTTTTTTTTTTTTTTTTAAATCATAGCATTTAAAGCTACATTGCTTTGCTATGTAAATTAATTATATTTACCGGTGGCTACCGGTGACTATAGTTACACTTTCCCCCCCCCCTCCATAACAACTCATTGAGCTGTCCTGGATGACGGGGAAATATGGTGAGTGATGGCTGGCTATTAAGGGGTGGAGGAGGCCAGTTTTTTTTTGTTTTTTTTAATCATAGCATTTAAAGCTATATTGCTTTGCTATGTAAAATAATTATATTTACCGGTTGGCTACCGGTGACTATAGTCACACTTTTCCCCTTCCTCCATAACAACTCATTGAGCTGTTCTGCGTGACGGTTAAATAAGGCGAGTGATGGCTGGCTATTAAGGGGTGGAGGAGGCCAGTTTTTTTTTAAATCATAGCATTTAATGCTACATTGCTTTGCTATGTAAATTAATTATATTTACCGATGGCTACCGGTGACTATAGTCACACTTTCCCCCCCCCTCCATAACAACTCATTGAGCTGTTCTGGGTGACAGGGAAATATGGTGAGTGATGGCTGGCTATTAAGGGGTGGAGGAGGCCAGTTTTTTTTTTTTTTTTTAATCATAGCATTTAAAGCTATATTGCTT
Organism: Ranitomeya variabilis; assembly: GCF_051348905.1. Taxonomy (NCBI): domain Eukaryota; kingdom Metazoa; phylum Chordata; class Amphibia; order Anura; family Dendrobatidae; genus Ranitomeya; species Ranitomeya variabilis. The sequence continues at coordinate 104,032,017 of NC_135234.1, forward strand.
TGCTATGTAAAATAATTATATTTACCGGTGGCTACCGGTGAGTATAGTCACACTTTTCCCCTTCCTCCGTAACAACTCATTGAGCTGTTCTGGGTGACGGGGAAATAAGGCGAGTGATGGCTGGCTATTAAGGGGTGGAGGACGCCAGTTTTTTTTTAAATCATAGCATTTAATGCTACATTGCTTTGCTATGTAAATTAATTATATTTACCGATGGCTACCGGTTACTATAGTTACACTTTTCCCCCTCCTCCATAACAACTCATTGAGCTGTTCTGGGTGACAGGGAAATATGGCGAGTGATGGCTGGCTATTAAGGGGTGGAGGAGGCCAGTTTTTTGTTTTTTTTAAATCATAGCATTTAAAGCTACATTGCTTTGCTATGTAAATTAATTATATTTACCGGTGGCTACCGGTGACTATAGTTACACTTTTCCGCCTCCTCCATAACAGCTCATTGAGCTGTTCTGGGTAACGGGGAAATATGGTGAGTGATGGCTGGCTATTAAGGGGTGGAGGAGGCGAGTTTTTTTTTTTTTGAATCATAGCATTTAAAGCTACATTGCTTTGCTATGTAAATTAATTATATTTACCGGTGGCTACCGGTGACTATAGTTACACTTTTCCCCCTCCTCCATAACAACTCATTGAGCTGTTCTGGGTAACGGGGAAATATGGTGAGTGATGGCTGGCTATTAAGGGGTGGAGGAGGCCAGTTTTTTTTTAAATAATAGCATTTAAAGCTATATTGCTTAGCTATGTAAATTAATTATATTTACCGGTGGCTACCGGTTACTATAGTTACACTTTTCCCCCTCCTCCATAACAACTCATTGAGCTGTTCTGGGTGACAGGGAAATATGGCGAGTGATGGCTGGCTATTAAGGGGTGGAGGAGGCCAGTTTTTTTTTAAATAATAGCATTTAAAGCTATATTGCTTAGCTATGTAAATTAATTATATTTACCGGTGGCTACCGGTGACTATAGTCACACTTTTCCCCCTCCTCCATAACAACTCATTGAGCTGTCCTGGATGACGGGGAAATATGGTGAGTGATGGCTGGCTATTAAGGGGTGGAGGAGGCCAGTTTTTTTTTTTTTTAATCATAGCATTTAAAGCTACATTGCTTTGCTATGTAAATTAATTATATTTACCGGTTGCTACCGGTGACTATAGTTACACTTTTCCCCCTCCTCCATAACAACTCATTGAGCTGTTCTGAGTGACGGGGAAATATGGCGAGTGATGGCTGGCTATTAAGGGGTGGAGGAGGTCAATTTTTTTTTTTATTTATTTATTTTTTTAAATCATAGCATTTAAAGCTATATTGCTTTGCTGTGTAAATTATTTATATTTACCGGTGGCTACCGGTGACTATAGTTACACTTTTCCCCCTCCTCCATAACAACTGATTGAGCTGTTCTGGGTGACGGGGAAATATGGCGAGTGATGGCTGGCTATTAAGGGGTGGAGGAGGCCAGTTTTTTTTTCGTTTGTTTTTTTTTAAATCATAGCATTTAAATCTATATTGCTTTGCTATGTAAATTAATTATATTTACCGAAGCTACCGGTGACTATAGTTACACTTTTCCCCCTCCTCCATAACAACTCATTGAGCTGTTCTGGGTGACGGGGAAATATGGCGAGTGATGGCTTGCTATTAACGGGTGGAAGAGGCCATTTTTTTTTCTTTTTTTTAAATCATAGCATTTAAAGCTACATTGCTTTGCTATGTAAATTAATTATATTTACCGGTGGCTACCGGTGACTATAGTTACACTTTTCCGCCTCCTCCATAACAACTCATTGAGCTGTTCTGGGTGACGGGGAAATATGGCGAGTGATGGCTTGCTATTAAGGGGTGGAAGAGGCCAGTTTTTTTTTTTTTTTTTAAATCATAGCATTTAAAGCTACATTGCTTTGCTATGTAAATTAATTATATTTACTGGTTGCTACCGGTGACTATAGTTACACTTTTCCCCCTCCTCCATAACAACTCATTAAGCTGTTCTGGGTGACGGGGAAATATGGCGAGTGATGGCTGGCTATTAAGGGGTGGAGGAGGCCAGTTTTGTTTTGTTTTTTAAATCATAGCATTTAATGCTACATTGCTTTGCTATGTAAATTAATTATATTTACCGGTGGCTACCGGTGACTATAGTTACACTTTTCCCCTCCTCCATAACAACTCATTGAGCTGTTCTGGGTGACGGGGAAATATGGTGAGTGATATCTGGCTATTAAGGGGTGGAGGAGGCCAGTTTTTTTTTTTAAATCATAGCATTTAAAGCTATATTGCTTTGCTGTGTAAATTAATTATATTTACCGGTGGCTACCGGTGACTATAGTTATACTTTTCCCCCTCCTCCATAACAACTGATTGAGCTGTTCTGGGTGACGGGGAAATATGGCGAGTGATGGCTGGCTATTAAGGGGTGGAGGAGGCCATTTTTTTTTTTTTTTAAATCATAGCATTTAAAGCTACATTGCTTTGCTATGTAAATTAATTATATTTACCGGTGGCTACCGGTGGCTATAGTTACACTTTTCCCCCTCCTCCATAACAACTCATTGAGCTGTTCTGGGTGACGGGGAAATATGGTGAGTGATGGCTGGCTATTAAGGGGTGGAGGAGGCCAATTTTTTTTTTTTTAATTCATAGCATTTAAAGCTACATTGCTTTGCTATGTAAATTAATTATATTTACCGGTGGCTACCGGTGACTATAGTTACACTTTTCCCCCTCCTCCATAACAACTCATTGAGCTGTTCTGGGTGACGGGGAAATATGGCGAGTGATGGCTGGCTATTAAGGGGTGGAGGAGGCCAGTTTTTTTTTTAAATCATAGCATTCAAAGCTATATTGCTTTGCTATGTAAAATAATTATATTTACCGGTGGCTACCGGTGACTATAGTTACACTTTTCTCCCTCCTCCATAACAACTCATTGAGCTATCATGAGCAATGGGGAAATAAGGTGAGTGGTGGCCCAAGCAGCTTGGATTGTGTGCCTCTCCACTCTTCCTCCAGACTCTGGGACCTTTTCTTTCCAAGGTCTAGTGTGAAGTATCCACAATCAATGATCGTTTTGGGAAACTGGTCATCTCCTGGTGTAGGTCCACTGTGTTTTATGAGGACCAATGTCAGTGCAGCCGTCTACCAGGAAATTGTAGAGCACTACATGCTTCCCTCTGCTGACAAGCTTTTTGGAGAAAATTAACTTTTTGATGACATTATAATTTTGTATCATGCACCTGTAGTATACAGGTAATACTGTGATCAGCAGTGCCATTATACACATGATGACCTTAAATCACAGAGTTATGTCATATAAAATAGTTAATAAATTACATTTCCCACATGTCTACTTAACATAAGCACAATTTTGGACACTTTTTTTGTTAGGAAGTTAAAAGGGTTAAAAGTTGACCAGAGATTTCTCATGTTTCCAACAAAATTTACAAAATCATTTTTTTTGGGACCACAGAGCTCAGAAAGGAAGGGGCATTTTTTATTTGGGAGTGCAGAATTTGCTGGATTTCTTCTGTGTGACGAGGAGCCATTTTGCTTTTCAAAAGCCTTTGTACTACCAGTAATGTGGTAGCTTCCTAATTCGGAGCTCTACGCTTACATTTGTGTTTCCATCTAAATCTCTGAGTGACATAACTCAGATGAAATCCCCGAGGGATCCATTCATTATAAAGAGGCAGCAGACTTACTCTGGACTTCATCTGGCCTCTAATAAGCGGAGTACTTCTTTTCAGAGGTGTACAAAACTTTGGCTGATGGCACTTTTATGCACACCTAAAAAGACGGACACCACTGGATCATAGGCCAGACAGTGTCCACAGTGCCTCCATCTGCCTCATTGTAGGGAATCTTCCATCATAGATTCCGTCTGACTGACGTATTTCAGAGCTTTACACGAAAACCCCGGTGTAAGTGCTCAGCGCAGTGCACAGGATAAATGTGAGCTGAGCCCTTCTGTGATCTGTGGGAGGCAGAATGAACAAAACAGTAGGCGAAGAAATGGCTTGATTTATTTTTTACACCGTTCCTCGTGTAGTATAAGTGACAAGATGACTTTATTCTGCTGGTCGGTGCGATTACAGCGATAGCAGATTTATATTGGGTTTTTATGTTTGGCTGCTGTCACAGACTAAAAGATGCCTTTTTTTGCAAAACCAAGTTTTTACATCACCATATTTAGAGAGATATAATTTTTCCACATTTCTGCTGACAGATTCATTTGATGGCTTGTTTTTTGTGGGACAAGTTGATGTTTTTATTAGAACCATATTTGGCACATTACATATTTTAATAGATTTCTATTCCAATTTTTGTGAGGCAGAATGAGCAAAAACCAACAATTCAGGAATTAGTATTTTTTTTAATGCCGTTCTGCGTGTGGTAAATTGATAAAGCAGATTTATTCTTCAGGTCAGTGCGATTACAGTAATGCCTCATTTATAGTTTCTTTGCTTGTTGGTTCTTTTACGCAATAAAAACTTATTAAAAAAATATTATTTTTGCATTATTCTGAGAGCTATAACTTTTTTATTTTTCTACTGATAGAGCTGTATGAAAGATAAGATAAGATAAGATGGGGGTAGGGTGGGAGCTAAAGGGGTGGTGGAGGGAGGACGGGGCAGGGGCCTTCTTATTAGTGTTTACTGTTTTGCACTACATCATATGTGCTGTTTGGGGGGCTGAAAGGGAGGTAGGGGGCTTATTATTCTTACAGCCTAGGGGTCTTATTATAAGCCCAGCCTGTGAGTATAACAAGCCCCCATACAGTATCCGCGACATGAGTTGTGTTATATTTAATACTGTTATAGTAAGTAACTTATTATCATTATTATAAAGTTATTAAAGCTCTCCTGACCAGTGATACAGACCGCTTGCAGCGGCTGTAGTGTCCAAGCCAGGTATGTTCCCATGGTCAGTAAATGCTGCAGATTGGACACTGTGTACTTGTGCAGCGTCCAACCTGCAGCGTCCAGATGTTACAGCATAGTGGATGGGATTCCAAGAAACGCCATGTCCACTATGCGTGCACCGAGACCCGAGGAAACGGACATGTGCTGCCTGCCAATTCCTGAACTTCTGCACATACCCAAAAGCTGCGACGTTTCAGTGAAAATCATACTAATAGCAGCTGGGGAGCCAGCAGCGCTGTGCACTAGTCCTACAGACAGGTCTCTGGTGGCTTCTCTCCAGCTGCTGACAGTGACTGACATGTCTCTGTTATACGCCCACGTAGGATGACATTTGTCAGTCACTGTCACCGGCTGGGGAGAAGACACCAGGGACCTGACTGTAGGACTAGTGCACAGCGCCGCTCAGTCAGCGGCTGGGGAGAAGCCGCCAGTTACCTGACTGTAGGACTAGTGCACAGCGCTGCACAGTCAGCGGATGGGGAGAAGCCGCCAGTTACCTGACTGTAGGACTAGTGCACAGCGCCGCACAGTCAGCGGCTGGTTATTAGCCGCCAGTGACCTGACTGTAGGACTAGTGCACAGTGCCGCACTGTCAGCGGCTGGGGAGAAGCCGCCAGTGACCTGACTGTAGGACTAGTGCACAGCGCCGCACAGTCAGCGGCTGGGGAGAAGCCACCAGTTACCTGACTGTAGGACTAGTGCACAGCACCGCACAGTCAGCGGCTGGGGAGAAGCTGCCAGTGACCTGACTGTAGGACTAGTGCACAACGCCGCACAGTCAGTGGCTGGGGAGAAGCCACCAGGGACCTGTCTGTAGGACTAGTGCACAGCACCGCACTGTCAGCGGGTGGGGAGAAGCCGCCAGTGACCTGACTGTAGGACTAGTGCACAGCGCCGCACTGTCAGCGGGTGGGGAGAAGCCGCCAGGGACCTGTCTGTAGGACTAGTGCACAGCGCCAATCGCTACCCAGCAGATATTAGTATGTTTTTCTCTGAAACGCCGCAGCTTTATCGAGACAAACATACCTGGTGAAATACTTTGGCTGGGGCATGATACACGCTGCACATAGTTTGAGCAGCTTGTATCACCTGTCAGGCTTCCTTTAAAGGGGTAGTCCAGGCTTGGGATAAAAGTCTGCAGTCAACCTATGTGACTGCAGACTGCCAAATTATGACAAGGTGCAGTGCGCCTGCTGCCATGAGTCCGATCAGGTGTGATCAGGCGGTCATGCAGGCGCATGTTTGCTATTTGCACGTGCCGCCTAGATACGTTTGGCATCTTTCAATAAAAAAGAATTGAGAGAAAATGAAAGAGAGTAGTCAACACGGACTGCAAGTTGCATACCTGCAGTCACATGACCACCTGCTCACATCACCGATATCGGGGCCATTATTACTGTACACGGGGGAAACATGGGCCATTATTACTGTACATAGGGGACTTATGGGCCATTATTACTGTGCATACATGGGGGACTCAGGGGACTTTATTGAATGTTAATATAATTAGAACTCAGGACAAGAATTATATTATATTCACAATCCAATTAGTGCAATGCGAATACAATTTCAGGGGGCCCTCATATTGTGTGGGGCCATTACACAGTGTGAGGACTACTGTTGGGGCCATTATACAGTTTGGGAGTTAATGAAGGGGCTATCACACAGCTTGGAGGCTAATATGGGGACTACTGTGAGAGGCCCTCATACAGTGTGGGAGCCAATATAAAGTGTGAGGACTACTGTGGTGCCATTATACAGTGTGAGAGCTAATATGAGTGCCATTCTACAGTGTATGGGTGATCATACAGTGTGGAGACTAATATAGAGGCTAATATAAAGTGTGAGGGCCAATATATATTATTGGGGCTACTGTGGGGGTCATTATATTGTGTTTGATGGAGCAGTGGGCCCATCAGACTGTGTATAGGGCACCTGTGGACCCACCCTGCTATGTATAGGGCAGCTGTAGGACCTGCATACTGTGCATAGAGTGTAATAATTATAGGGGATAACTCAGGAGACTTTGCGTGGAACAAGACAACTACAGGACACAGTTTTATAAGTGGTAAAGTCTATATTATCACATGGTGATTCAAACAGGTGCAGAGACAAAATCAAGTCCACAACACTTGGTGCAAATATCAAATGCAGCTCAGCAGTCTATAGGAAACTTCAGAGGAAAATGCAATCACGCAGAAAGTCTAAAAAGCACAATTATTCTTGAGGATACTTGACACGAATAAGTCCTTGCTTAGTCCAAAGCACAGATAGATATGCTTATAAGGCAGTTCCAATAATATCTTAGCTCAACCAGGGAGGTCTGGGTAATAGTATCAGGTTCTTGCAAAGCAGAAACAGCTTACATGTCCAGCAAATGCAGATGGAAGTAAACACGAGCAGCAGATGAAGGAGGATTACTGGAACTGGTGTATGCAGCAGGAACTCAGAGCAGAGTAGCAGGATAACCCCACAGGTTCACAGGAGCAGGTATATAGCCAGGGAGTCACCAGAGGGCAGGAGCTGGATGCAAGGCAGAATACTCTACCACAGACTGAAGGCTGGGGTGGAGTTTTATAGCAGGAAGACACAGTGCACATGAGACCAAAGACGCCATCTTGGAAAAGGGCAGTAATGCACAAAAAGGTAATAAAAAATGTTCAGAGTCCTGACACATGTGTTTTTCTTACCAGTGCATTTTTACCATCCTCTTGCACTGGCTTTTTTAGCTGTTGTTATTTGCTCACTTCAATGCCTTGTTTTTGTCTACTATTTTCTAATAAAATTTTGTATTGATTTATATTAAACCCCTACTTGTGTGGATTTTGTATTAACAGCTATATTACGACTCAAGTGATTTATCAATATCCTTTTATTCACTCATTTATTCCATTTGTTAGTCCGTTTTCATCTTCTTTAACATTCATTTTTGGAAAAATGTTCAAGGGGCTTCTAAAGGATTAAATACAGGAGTATATGACAAAATAATATTATAATTGATCGTCAGCACAGATTTCTGAAAGACAAAAGATGGCAAACTAACATGATAAGTTTTTTTAATGAAAAGAGTAGAAACCTGGACAGAGGGGTAGCTGAGGATATCGTATTTTTAAACTTTGCCAATGCACTTGATACCGTACCACACAGATGTCTAATGGGTAAATTAAAGTCTATAGGCTTAGAAAGTAAGGTTTGAAAACTGCCTAAAACAGTGGACTCAGAATGTTGTGGTCAATGACTACTACTTGAATAGGGTCTGATTCAAAGTGCAAAAACGGTTTCATTTAAAACCCACTCAAATGACAAAGGGGTGCTCTCTTTTCCCAGAAAAAGAAAAGTTAAGTCTCCAGAGGAGAGAGGTCTTCTTTACCTTAAGATATATTTTTCTATGGAATAGGCTACCTCAGGAGCTATTCATATCTAGAACCGTCAATGGCTTCAAAAAAGGCTTGAATGCTTTTTTTTAGATAGATGCAGGTCCTATAGGTCCCTCCGAGCGCCACATTTATCACAAATATATGGCATATCTAATGAATATTTATGAATGTATGAAATGTAAGTGCCTTTTTAGGTTCTGATGTTTGTCTAGAGACTCTAGAGCAATGTCCCTCCTCTACTTTTCGAATAATCCCGTTCTTCTAGAAAGTGTAATACTGAAGTGCTTAGCTTTGCTTGTATTTCCTAGCAACCAAAGCGAAGACCCAACTGTCTAAGCACCTCATAGTCTGATTTTATGACATTTATATAGAGATGAGCAAGCACTAAAATGATCGGATGCTAGTTAATTGAGCGAAGCACATCCTAATTCGAGTAATGAGTATAATGGGAGTAAACGGGAAATCCGAGCATTTGTCTGCCAGACCATACAAGGAGGTCTGGGGGGCTGTGAAAATGTTGAAATGGATGGAAAAGGTCTGATTGTAAGGATAAAAGCATGGGGAAGACCTCTGGAAGCATCTCTGACTCATAGATGGTTGCTGAGAACAATGGTGTCACACTTTTACTCCACTGTAAGGACTGACTATAAAACATTCAAAATTGACGACAAATTGGAGTTTACAGGAAAAAATGTTAAGAAACATTCTTTCCTGTATAATGACTTGTATATAAGGCAACATTTAAAAATATTTTTTTTAAAATAATTTAAATAAACTAAAATTGAATTTTTTATTTAAAAATTGGAAAGTTGTGTGAGTGTAATTTATGAAATAAGCAAGAACTACCGAAAATGTGATGGAAGAGGAACTCAAATACACCCTGAATTAGACATAAAGGAGGGCCTCATACACATTATGTTCAAATTGTCATTATAGTTGTACTCCTGCACTCATGAAGGCTATGCACTAAGTGCAAAGCCTGACAAAAATTAAAGCAAGGTCATTCATACAGCTTTGAAGGCACCAACTGGAGTACCTCATTCAAATATTGTGAAAAAAGTATAGTTGTGGTACTCCTACACTCATAAAAGTTATGTACAGTGCAAAGCCTTACAAATTACAAGCAAGGTCATCCATACACCCTTGAAGGCACCAACTGGAGTACCTCATTTGAATATTGTGAACAAAGTGTATTTGTGGTACTCCTACACTGATAATGGCTCTGCAAACAGTGAAAAGCCAGGAAAAAATTATAATCAGACATATCCATATACTCTTAAAAAGACAACAACTGGAGGGCCTCATAAAAATTTTTTGAAAGTGTAGTTGATGTACTCCTACACTCATAAAAGCTTTGAACAAAGTGCAAAGCCAGGAAAAAAATTATAATTAGGGTCATCCACCTCATTCAAACATTGTGAACAAAATGCAGTTGTGGTACTTCTACACTCATAAAAGCTCAGCACACAGTGCAAAGCCTGCCAAAAATTACAGCCAATATCATGCATATGCCCTTCAAGGCACCAAGTGCAGTGTCTCATAATAAAATTAAGAAAGTGTAGTTGTGGCACTTCTACACTCATAAAGGCTTTGTACATAGTGAAAAACAAGGATTTAATAATAAGGGTCATCCAGTCATCCATAGTTCCTTGAAGGCAAAAATGACAAGCAGGGTCATTTATACACCCTTCAAGGCATCAAGTGGACAGCCTCATGAAAAAATTAAGCCAGGCCAGGCAAACCCAGGAAAAATTATAAGAAGAATCACCTAGTCATCCATAGACCCTTGAAGGCAACAACGCATGCCTCATTCAAATATTGAAAATTAAATGGGATATGTCACCCCCGCGATACTCTTCAGCTATTACTATGGGCATACAGGTAATATAAATGTTAATCTAGTCTTACCTGTATGCCTCATAGTTGCATCTAGATGTGAAGAAATAGACTTTTATTTCATTATGTTAATGATTTCTGCCAGGCTTTGGGGCATGCGGTGCTTTGAAGATTTCCCTGCCTCCACTCTTCATTATACTACCACCCCCCTCCCATGCACATCACACTGACCTGTTATGTGCAATTGTGGTGCCTGAATCACTCGCATTGGCTCTGTGTATTCAGCGCTCCTGTGCGCACCCGCCAGAGCACAAGAACACTGAATATACTGACCATAGAGAGAAGAAAAAGGTACAGATTGTCGAGCAAGTGCAGGGCACACGCACAGTATTCCGGCGCACAACTGCACATCACAGGTCAGTGTGACATGTATGGGAGGGGGTGATAGTATAATGAAGAGCAGAGGCAGTGATTTCTTACAGGCACTGCAGACCCCGGAGCCTGGAAGAAATCATTAACATAATGAAATATGATTGTGGCTGGAATAATAAAATAAATTGGAGGTGTTGTGTCAGGTATCAGGTCTCCCAGCTAAGAAGGCTTACACCGCTCTCCCACCAGGTCTTCATTGAAACTTTAATTCCAAGCTGTAAATGCTGCACCAGACCCATACCTTATGCGTGGGCTATGGCTGACTGCTTCTGTGCCATTATAAAAGGCTCTGCTGTGGGTCAATGATCAGTCAGCTACCAGTGTTACTTTCCTTACATTTTACTGCCAATAGTACTGTGTGAAACTGATGTTTGTGCCATCTAAGTGTGGCTGGAATGAAAAAAAAATTGGAGGTGTTGCATGAGGTATCACCGTTCCACGAACATGTTCGGCAAACATCTAAACAATCAAAGAATGGAACCGAACCTTGAAAGGTTCGCTCATCTCTATTAATGAAAAGGAAATCCTGGTCTCCAATATCGAGATATAGTAGAATTTATTAAATTATACGGCTCACTGTCATGCAAAAATGTGACTTTGCAGTCAACATGAGCATTATAAACGTACTGTGAAAAATAATACACTGGTATTCAGAGATTATGGTGTCAACGATGTCTGAACGGATTTATATTTAAGTTTATGGTGCTGATTCAGAATATTGTTAAAGGGCCAAAAGACCAAAAGCTATTGCATTTGTTATCACACACAAGTCGCATTGGGGGAATGCATTATTTTCATAAATGAATTTTGTGGAAAACTTGAACCAATTCATCAAAAGTCATTAGATTTTTTAATTCAGCACCCTCAAAATACTCAAAGCCATTCAAAAATCTTTGGCACTTGAAATACTTTTTTTTGTAGACCTGTGTAATGTGACATAAAAAGACATCCAAAATACATACCCGACAAAAATGTATACTCTAGGATATAGTGAATAAGCGAGTACCATGGAAAAGCAAATATCATCAAGTATAAGCAAATAATCCTTATTATTGCTTAGTAGAAAATTACCAAAAAAATTGCAAAAAAAAATTACAATATGCTGAGACATTACCAATAGCTAATCTAGGTTTTACCAGAAAAAACAATCTGTATGCACCAAATGTGTACTTAAGTTACAAATAACTCCAGTCTATATACCGATAATACAAAAAAATCGCAAGAAAATAGTAATGCATATATGTGAAGAAAGTATGTAGAAAATATAGGCCCTCAATTATATTGGTATTAGCCAAATAAAATCCTTGTGTCCGGTCTAGGAGTGCTGTATTTCCCTATTTACACTAATAAAAAAAGTGTGCTCATTGCCTTGTCATTTCCTATAGTATTAAAACCACAATGAGTAGCCACAGCGGCATCTCAAGTTCAGACTTACCTTATATTTGATGGACTAGAAGCCAAGGGCATGTTCACAGGTTGCATTTTTGCCACATTTTTCCAGAGTTATTTCTGGACGTTCTTTCCATGGAAAAACGCAGTGTTTTAATGTACAAAGTGAATGAGAATTCTGAAATCTCATGTACATTCTGCTTATTTTTTCCTTGCAGATTTGAAAACGCTTCAAATCTGCCGCAACTCAATTCTTTAAGTGTTTTTGTAGTGTTTTTCACGCAAACGAAAAAAACCCCATCAAAAACATGTATATTTTAGGCAGCATTTCACCTGCCAACCGTCTAGTATGTGCAGAATTTCTCTGCTCAAATAATGAACGTGTACACATACCCTAAAGACTGCAAAACAGCATCAGATTGAAAATGGTGGCAAAAAGCGTTTGCAAAACAGCAGACTCAATATGTGGGCTTTCTAAGAAATAATTCTATTAACTAGAACTGTTTCTCCAACATTTCCATTACATGTAACTGATACTATAGAGATTGCTATAAAATATGTTCAATTCCTAACCTGAAAATGTGAAAAAGATTTGGATATTAGAGTCTTTTTATAGAAAAAAGGCAGCAGAAAATCTAACGTAAACCTCCAAGGGTGAGCTTGGCCTAATATTTTGTGATATAAGAAGAAAATTTAAAAAAAACACAAGTATCTGGATAATTCATATGTATTACTGCTTATGGTCAATTACTGATCACATGACCAGTGGCATGCGGACATTGGAATATTGCCTGGTGGCAGTTGGAGAGCGACAGTTGGCTTGGATGCGGATGAGGAGGAGCTGCCTTCAGAAAAGCGACAATATGGAGAGAAAAGAGGAGGTCTTTAGTGCGAGAGGGAAGAAAAGGAGAAGAACTGTTTTGGACTCATCGGAGGATGAGAAGCCGTCCATCAAGAAGAGCCACAGGAGAGGAGAGAAGAGAAAAGGCTCAGATTTGGAGATCGTCTCCCAAGGCCAGAAAGAAGAACAGGAGTATCATCAGGAGGTCCTAGCTGGAAGAAGTGGAGCCAAGAGGAGAAGACAAATCCTTGACTTATCACAAGAAAACTCTTCAGTCAAGAAAGGAGATGAAGAGCAGAATAAAACCAAGGGCGCAGGTAAATCATACTATAAATCAATTTACCACAAGCAGCCCCATGAAGTATAGCTTCTCATGTATACACTTAGGCTACTTTCACACTAGCGTCGGGAACAACCCGTCGCTGCGCGTCGGGCCGACGTTCCCGACGCTAGTGTGGTCTCCGCCGCACAACGGGGGCAGCGGATGCATATTTTCCACGCATCCGCTGCCCCATTGTGAGGTGCGGGGATGTGCGGGGAGGTGGGGGCGGAGTTCCGACTGCGCATGCGCAGTCGGAAAAAGCGGACCGTCGGGAGCAAAAAACGTTACATGTAACGTTTTTTTCTCCCGACGGACCGCTACCATACGCCCAAACGCCGCCAAACGCATTGACCGTTTGGAAAGGCGTCGCGAATGCGTCGCAAATGCGTCGCTAATGATACTCTATGGCGAAAAATCGTATCCAGCAAAAACTTTTGCTGGATGCGGCGTTTCGCAAAAACGACGCATTTGCGACGTATTGCAGTTAACGCTAGTGTGAAACTAGCCTTACAGATCAGGGCATTGTTGTCACTTTACACACATTAATGGCACATCTTTTAAATCTGACAGTTTGAGGGTGTGATACATGAGCAACATCTGAAGCTGGACTCTTATAGATCTGTTCCCCAGTCCATTGCTTTATATATTCAGGCCTTTGTTAAACTACTGCATGATCAGGCCATTTTTCCCCATACTTGTCAAGACACATATTTTTTTTTTTTTCGTACACATGGATTAAAGATCTGTAAAAAATGTTATTGTTCAGATATTTAAATAATGTTTTGCATATTTTTTGTGAAACATAAAGTCTAAATTTTACATTATTTTAATGTTATCTTATTTTATTTTTCTGGCAATATTAGTAATTATAAATAAAGGATTTATGTGTCTGTTTTAATATATTTGTTTAGGACTGCAAGGAACCAATAAAACATATGTTAAAATTTGTTCACCTATCAATATCAAATATTTTAATTTATCAGATACATATTTTTGTTGGGATTAGGTCTTGTAACAGCAATTTGGATAGTCAGTGTTTTTTTAATAATTTCTTATTTCCTGTGTCATTTTTTTATTTATTTTACACATGGGTTGTCTAACTGTTGTTTTTTTTCCTGCTTAAAAGGATAAAAAAAATTGCAATTGGGTTTCATCAAAATAATTGCAGGCTGCAGAATTAGTTAGTGAGGTTGATCATTTTACCTTTACTTTAACAGATGTGTTGGGGACATGATTTTGTGGCATTTGCTGTTATATGGGTATGACAGATTCTCCACCTGCTCTTCTTACTGCAGCTTTCCTTACAGACTGCCCAGATCTCCAGTCTATAATATGGCATGCTGGTCACATGCGCCTCCATCAGCGACCATTGTGTGGACTGGAGAGCTCTGCATTATGTGAGGAAAGCTGACCTAACAAGTGGAGGTGGAGGACCTGCCATACTTATGTAATAGTAATTGGACATATACACGTGTCCCAAACACATCTATTGGAGTAAAGTTAAGGCCAACCTCTTAAAATCCTTTTAACAAAATCTTATGTCCCTTCTAACTGGTGCTGGTATATTGACCCTAGTTACAGGGGAAACTGTGACTGCCAGTATATAGATAGGATGTACGTCACTCTGTATAGAAATATGATGCCAAAATAGGCTACCACTCCATGTGCTTAGTGAAGATTTACTTTCTGTACATCCCCTTGAAATGCTGTGTGCATTGTTTCAGAGACCCTTGCATATTTTTACAATTTTTTTGTCATAATCTAATTTCTGTAAATATGACATCAAGTCTTATACAAATGTTTATTTGTGCATGTTTTCCTACATGTTTTGTGGAAAAAGAAAAAAAAAAAAAAGAGCATGAACCGCACATCCCAAAATCATACGTTGATATAAAGCCGCTAGGCAAAAATTTAAATACTGACCATGAGGTTTTCAGTTTAACATTCTGATCAGACTGTATGAAGCCCACTGCCCCTTCACGGCAAACCTCGTAGTGGGTCCTAACGCCCTAACGGAGCGGAGCCGTGCGGCGACCACCGCCGCAGCGGCGATGCACCAGCAGGGCGGACGGCCTGTTGCCCCACAGCACCCATGCTGCGAGACTGAGCCCCCAAGACTCCAGACCGCGCCGCCCCACCAGCACAAAGCCACAGCAACAATGGCCGCCACACAGCACCAGCACCAAAATGAAGGGAGCATTTAAACTCACCTTCCTCCAGCTCTTCAGTGAGAGCCAAAATGGGCTAGACAAATTTTTTGTCATAATCTAATTTCTGTAAATATGACATCAAGTCTTATACAAATGTTTATTTGTGCATGTTTTTCTCCATGTTGTTTCTCCTTTCTCAGCGATTATTATGTATATATGTGTATATTACTGTAAATCTCACTGTAAATTTCATTATTATTGTATTTTACTGTAAAATTCACTGAATCATACTCGGATTTGTGAGGTGGTAACTTTTTTCTGTTTGTTTATTGTATACTTACATTCTGATGAAGGTCCTTGGACCAAAAATGTCACTATTTTTGGATTGCTTTGCTAATAAATCTGATATAATTTTTCTGCATCTCGATGAGTGCTGGATTCTTTCTTCACTATGTGACTGACAGAGGGATCTGCGCTGCAGCAGCTGCACAATCCGGTGCAGGTGTTATACAGTGTAGTGTTGTTTTAGATCAGGTCTGTACAACATACGGCCCCAGACCACATGCGGCCCACCAAAGTATTACTGCAGCCCATGGAGCTGTCCAGGATACACATCTCCCTTCTTATATTCAAATGCAGTTGCGTCTTTCAGACTCAAATATATTTGAACGTTGTCACCAGGACTGGGGTAGAGCAGCTTCTTCAGTCCCAGCCCTGATGTGCAGCGGTGCACTATGCTGACATCGTCACTACTGCCGACACCGAAGCGCCGAGCCACAGAGGAGAAGAAGCGACCAATAGCAAGTGCTCCATCAAGGAGCCAAATATTACATAAATTATATGATTGTGAATGGGGAAGGAAGGGGTTAATGTTACAGTGACTGCACATAATGTGGGTGAGAATTGTGATAGGGGGCACAGTTATGTGAGAGGCAGTGTTAGTGGAAAGGAACTTTATTCAGAGGGGCAGTGTGCGGAAGGATATTTTGGAGAGGGGCAGTGTGTGAGTATTTTTTGCAGAGAGGCAGTTTCCAGGGGGACATTTTCAACAGGGGCAGAGGGAGGGATATTTTGCAGAGCGTCATTGTGCTGGGGCCATTTTGCAGAGGGGCAGTGTGTGGGGGACATTTTTCAGATAGTAAAGGCCGGAGCAAGCCGTACCCCCTCCCCCCACGGCGTAGGCGAAGGCCTGCATGACAATGGGGGGGAGTGGGGTAGGTAAGGGGTTAACAAGAGGGGAGGGAAGGGCTGGTGGCTGAGGATTTATGGGAGTTTGGGGGGTGGGTCTAATCACTTCCCGCACTTTTGGATCGAGATCAGTCATACCTGCGATGTCTGGCGTGGATTCGATCCTGGAGTCCCTTAGGGCGGCTGCAGCGTCACATCCCCCCGGGTGGTTGCAGGCGCAGGTGGCCCGCATCATGTCGGACGGTGCGGGGCCGTCCGGCGCTGCAGCGCCGCTGGAGCGGCGTTCTCGGAGGACGCGGCCCCCCGAGCGCCTTTCACCAGACTCCGGTCCCCGAGCCCCCAGAAGGCGCAGGAGCCCCTCGCGGGACCCTCCAGGCCGGGCGCCGGTAAGTTCAGCGGTGGCCCGGTCCCGGCCTGGGAGGAATCCAACTGCCGGTCGGGGCTCAGCGGCGGTTGGCAGGCCTGCACCCCGCAGGGCAGCGGGGGCGGGGCTTCGTCGCGCCGGTCAGCGTGCTGGGCTTGTTGGAACGGGAGGCCGCAGCGGTGAGGCTCCAGCCGCGCGGCCTGCCTCGGCCTCATCTGGGAGTGTGGGGGCTTCGGTCGGTGACACCAGGGCGGGCGGCCCACAGCAGGACGGATTCGGGCCGGCTCCAGCTTCAGCGGCGGGGACCTCTCCTGCGTCAGGTCGGCGGGACGGCGTGCTGGCGTTGGCGGCAGGCGCTGGAGCAGATCTGAGCTGGTGTGCTGCTAGCTCATCCACGCAGGCACCAGTCTCCTCGGGCAGACAGAGTCTGGCACCTTTATCCACGGTGCCTGTATCTGGACAGGGCACCTCTGAAGACCTCCTGGGATCTCATCAACGGTCGGATTCGGGCGGATCGTTTGTGGACGCGGCGAGCCGGGGACGTTTGGATGCCAGCACTTCGGCTGGGGGGCCTACAGATCCCTCGCAGCCCGGTGAGTATATGTCTGTGTCGGGTTTGTGTACTCCTACTTTGGCATCGCCAGCTTTTACGGGTAGTCAGGGGCTTGGTAGTGTGGAGAGGGTGGCAGGCGATGCCGGTTCAGCGGGGGTTCGTGAGCTGTTGGGTAGCGTGCAGGGTTTGTTATCTAGACTAGAGCAGAGTATGTCCGCTCAGAGACATTTAGGGGCTTGGTCGAGCCCGTTGGTGGGGGCTTTTGGGGCAGTTGGGGCTCCAGTGGTGGCGCCTGCGCCGATATCGGTTTCAGTGCAGACGGAGAAATAAAAAGAGTGTAGGGTGCATTTAGATGACAGGGCTCACGGCGAAGTTTATGTGTTTTTTGAGGGCCCCCTAGGGGCGCATCTTAAGAAGGAAGTTAAGGAAAAGATTGCGAAGGACGAATATGTTGAAATATTTTCGTTACTTCCGTTAGAGAAATTTAACCTAGATAAGAAAAAGAAGGATGAGGGTAAGAAGGAAGATGAGGAAAAGCGGCGGTGGCGCTTGATTCCTCAGACGTTTGCTAACTGGCTGCAGGCCTTCGCCATTTTGGCTAGTGTGATTGAAGAGAAGGCACCTGAGAATCGCTCAGGTCTGTTCTGTTACTTGGATTCTATCCATGAAGCTTATAGGGTGTATGGCGGTCAGGCGTGGCTCAGGTACGACGAGCAGTTCAGACAGAGAAAAGCGGTTCGGCCGGCAATTCGCTGGGATCAGAAAGATATCGGGCTTTGGTTGCGGGTGATGGCCCAGTACAAGTTTGGCCATCCCTTTCAAGGAGGGGCCGGTGGGTCCGGCCAGGGTTTTCAGTCCGGTGCCTCAGGGTCCTCTGGTTCCTCTAGCCAGGCAGGGGCTCAAAAGTTGGGTGTTTGCTGGCAGTTTAATGAAGGCCAGTGTAGATTCGGGGTCAACTGTAAGTTTAAACACTTGTGTTCCCACTGTAGCGGCTCCTCACACGGGGCGGCAAAATGTTTCAAGAAGGGTAGAGGAAAGGCAGGAGCCGGTAATACCCATGGGGGTGACACCGGTCATGTGGGAAAAGATGGTCCCTTATCTAAATAGATATCCAGATAGGGAAAAAGCGGTGTTACTGTTATCAGGTTTTCAAGAAGGTTTTGTTATTCCGGCCCCTTCGTTTGAGGTCCCTTGTGTTAGGAAGAATTTGCGGTCGGCTTTGTTGCATGCTGATGTGGTTTCTGAAAAGTTGCGAAAGGAGGTTGCTTTGGGGCGGATGGCGGGCCCGTTTGAGTTACCGCCTTTTGGGGATTTGGTGGTTTCCCCTTTAGGAGTTGTGCCTAAAAAAGAAGTAGGGAAATTGCGTTTGATTCAGCATCTGTCGTATCCTAGAGGTATGTCGGTTTATGACGGCCTTGACCCCGGGCTTTGCTCGGTGGTTTACGCGTCTTTTGATTTGGCGGTAGAATGGGTTCAGAAAGCCGGAAGAGGGGCTCTGCTAGCTAAGACAGATATTGAATCCGCATTTCGTTTATTGCCGGTTCATCCAGATAGCGTTAGGCTGCTTGGTTGTTTTTGGGAGGATCGCTTTTTTGTTGATAGGTGTTTACCCATGGGGTGTTCGCTTTCTTGTGCGTTGTTTGAGGCGTTTAGCTCCTTTTTGGAGTGGGTGGTTCGTGACGTTTCGGGTTGTGATTCTGTCATTCATTATTTGGATGATTTTTTGTGCGTCGGCCCGGCTGGGTCTGACTGTTGCAGGAAGATTTTGAGAGCAATAGAACTCGTGGCGCATCGTTTTGGAGTGCCGTTGGCTCCTGGTAAAACGGAGGGCCCGAGTACGTGCTTGTCTTTTCTTGGTATCGTAATTGATACCATTCAGTGGGAGTTCAGGTTGCCCATTGACAAAGTGGTGGCTTTGCGGGAGGAGGTGCTGCGGGCTTGTCGTTTGCGGAAGTTGTCATTGAGGGAGTTGCAGTCGCTTCTTGGTAAGCTGAATTTCGCTTGTCGAGTTATGCCTATGGGCAGAGTCTTTTCTAGGCGGTTGGCTATGGCTACGGCTGGAGTTCGTGCTCCTCATCATTTTGTGCGGTTGTCGGCTGACCATAAGGATGATCTGACTGTGTGGAGTTGTTTTTTGCAGAACTACAATGGCCGGTCGTTGTTTCAGGAGGGGGTGGTTGACAATGAGTCGTTGGAATTGTTTACTGATGCGGCCGGGGGGTCAGGTTTCGGTGCGTATTTTCAGGGGCAATGGTGCGCAGCACAGTGGCCGACTTCATGGATTTCTGCTGGTTTGGTTCGGAATATCGCACTTTTGGAAATTTTTCCTATTTTGGTGGCGGTGCATTTGTGGCAACAGGTTTTTCAAAACAGACGTGTTCGTTTTTACTGTGACAACATGGGGGTGGTTTGTGCGATAAATAATTTGTCGGCTGCGTCGCCCCCCGTGGTGCGTGTGTTGAGACAGCTGGTTTTATCGTGTTTGAGATTGAACGCGCATGTAACAGCGACACATGTTCCTGGGGCTCATAATTCCATTGCCGACTCTCTCTCTCGTTCACAGTTCGAACGTTTTCGGTCACTGGTTCCAGATGCGGAGGCCGTGGGGTTGGAATGCCCTGCAGAACTTTGGCTTGTGGTGTTCGAGACGCGGAGGCATTGATCAAGTCGTCGTTGGCTCCCAGAACATGGGAGGCTTACAAGGCTATTTGGCTGGAGTGGGTGGATTTGTTGCGGGCTGTCGGTTGTGGGCCGAGCGAGCAGGAGCAGACTGGGGTGTTGTTGTCCTGGTTGAGTCGTGGAGCTGCAGAGGGTTGGTCCCCTGCTAAGGTGTCTCGTGTTATGTCGGGTTTGGCATTCGGTTTTAAATTATGTGGTCAATTGGATTTAACTAAGGTTTTTCTGGTGAAACAAGCAGTGAAGGGTTTTCGGCGGCGGCCGCGGCGCATTGATGCCAGACGTCCCGTGTCTTTCAGCTTGTTGGAAAGGTTGGGCGGGGTTTTGCCTTCGATTTGTGTGTCGGGTTTTGAATTGCGTTTATTTCGGCTAGCTTTTTCTTTAGCCTTTTTTGGGGCTTTTCGGGTTGGTGAGTTGGTTTCACCTAGTAAGAAGGTTATGGGAGGTTTGTTGGCTCGTGATGTGTTTTTATCGGCAGGGTCGGTCGAGTTGTGGTTGCGGCGGTCTAAGTCCGATCAGGAAGGTAGGGGTAGCAGGATTGTGTTAGGTGCTGTTCCAGGCTCGGTTATGTGCCCTGTTGCCTGTTTAGCAAATTTTTGGGAATTGCTGCCTAGTCGTGATCGGTCGTTGTTATGCCACATGGACGGTTCCTCGTTGTCCCGGTATCAATTTACGGCGATTTTTAGAAAGACAATTGGGTTGCTGGGTCTGGAGGTAGGCGGGTTCGCTCCTCACTCTTTTAGGATTGGGGCGGCGACGGAAGCGGCGTTGGGGGGCCTTGGGGTTCCGATAATTCAGCGCATTGGCAGGTGGCGCTCTGATAGATATCGGAGTTACGTGCGCCCGTAAACGGAGGTGCTTTTTTGGAAGGTGGGTGGCTGGATGCCTGTTGTTTTGGTCGTGTTGTTTTGATTTTCGTTTTTGTGTTTTTCAGGTTCCTCGCCGTTGTTGGTGTGGATTTTCGGCCATTCATACGTCCATTGGGGAGCGCAGCGGGCTGACTTGCGGAACGACGGGCGGCAACTGGGTTTCGGTCGCGAGGTGGCGGTAATCCGTTGGTTGGGTTTTAGGGGATTGATTTGGCGTAGAGTTTTAAAAGAGATTAACGATAGTGTTCGGCTGGACAGGGCTCCGGATGTTTTAGTATTGCACGTCGGGGGTAATGACTTGGGTGCCCGACCATTTAGGGACTTGATAAAGGATATCAAGCAGGATTGTCTGCGTTTGTGGGTATTGTACCCCGGGTTGACCGTTATTTGGTCAGATATCGTGCCGCGCAAGCGATGGAGGAACATGAGGTCTTTGGACAGGTTGAATAAAGCCCGGATAAAGGTCAATCGAGCGGTATCGGGTTTTGTGGTCAGGAATGGAGGTGTGGCGGTTCGGCATTTCGAACTGGAGAAAGGGGAAGGGGCCTTTTGGTTGGCTGATGGGGTCCATTTGAATGCGGTGGGTATGGATTTTTGGGCCCTCGCTATTCAGGAGGGCATTGAACGGGCTATATTTTTTCGGAGTGGTGGGGTCTCGGGCCTTTGAGGTGTTCAAAGGGCCTCTCGTTGTGGCGGCTGGGGGGAGTCCTGGGAGTTGGTAATAAATTGGTTTGGGGATCCATTTTGGCTTATGGCTCCTCTGTTTTGGTGTTGGTGTCTTTTGAATCTGGTGAATGGTGGTTGGGGAGTTCCGGTAGGGGTGGCCGGATCTCCTGGGATTTTTTACCGTGAACAGGGAACCCTTGGGTGGGTTTTTGGTGCTCCCGAGCCAGGGTTTTGAACGGCTGGGAGTAAAGTTGGTGTTATGTACGTTCACGGTATGGGTTGTCAATCACCAGATTCTTGGGGCTCCGAGGACTCCTTCTAGCCTTTAAAAATGTTATGATTACTTTGTATTTATGTATTTATTGTTCATGTTTAATAAAAAGGCTACTGTGGCCTATATCATTCCAAAGAATTAATGATGTCGTGTCTTTATTGTTATAGGAATGATAAATGGGGGCCACGGTGGGAGAAGAGGTGGGTGGGGGTGGGTCTTTTTCCTAAGACTACCCCGTCGACGATACCAGGGTCAAGGCTGTGTGCGCAGGACATTGTTCAGAAGGGCAGTGGGGGGGGGGAAATTTTGTGCAGGAAGCACAAGCAATTATTTATTCAGGGGCACAGTATGGGAGACATTTTTATATATGGGGCAGTATAATGATACTTTTAGTTTTAAGGGCACAGTGTTGGGATGTGCTGCTGAAGACAGAGAAGAGTGAAATCTGCAGACCTGAGCTCTGGGTGTGAAATCTCATGATGGGTTCTCTACTACATGGAGAGAAAAATGGATAGGAATGACTTCAATCAAGGAAGATGACAAATATAAGGTACCTGGATGTATTTGTTTATATATGATGCTTCCTGCTTCTCTTCAGTGCTGTGGTTCCTGTGTGGTCCTCAGTCTGATGATGACTGTTTCCTAATCTTTTGCATGTTTGTCACACGTAAATGTTTCCGATCACCAAACAAAATTAAATATTGGACAAAGATAACACAAGTAATCACAAAATGCAGTATTGATCCAAAACACAACTGCAAATCCACCTCTGAGTGGCTTAAGAAAAACAAAATTGAGACTTTGGAGCCGCCTAGTGAAAGTCCTGACCCTAATCCAATTGAGATGCTGTGGCATGCCCTTAAAAAGACGGTTCATGCTCGGAAACCCTCCAATGTGGCTGAATTGCAAGAATTCTGCATAGATGAGTGCGCCAAAATTTCTCCAGAGCATTGTAAAAGACTCATTGACAGTTATCGCAAACACTTGATTGCAGTTGTTGCTGCTGATAGTGACCCAACCAGTTATTAGGTTTAGGGGGCAATCACTTTTTATTTTATGATTACTTGTGTTATCTTTGTCTAATATTTAAATTGGATTGGTGATCTGAACATTTAAGTGTGACCAACATACAAATGAATAGGAAATCAGGAAGGGGGCAAACACGTTTTCGCACACACACACACACACACACACGTATTATGTTGAAATAGAGCGAGAGAATTTTCAAGCTCAAAAGTTCGGGTCACCATTGTTTTCGGTGGGTTTCAGTTTCTGGTTGAAGTTTGGATAAAGTTCTGGTACCTTAACTCAACCTTGGAATAGACTTCACGTAGGGTATCTAGGGGTCCACTCATCCCAATATAACATTTATTTATATTCCATAATATACAATAAATATCCATTCTCTTCAATCATCTGTTTAAGAGAAACAAAATGTAACAAATATTATCCCTCACATATTATTCCATCATTCCTCCTCCCTAGAACCAAAACAAATCCCACCAGCACCCCCCTAACTGTCGGGGAGGATAAAAGGAAAAAAAACACTCATCCCTTCACTAGCATTGCTCATTCCACCTGTCCATTCTTCCCAGATAGGCTCATATACAGTTGTCTGATTGTTATTATCATAGACCATTTTCTCTAGTTTCTCTTATCAATAAATATAATTGCGCTGGTTCTTTTACATTCCATTTCCTCATAATTACAAACACAGTTTACAACAAAATACGTATTAATAAGATCTTATTACTACCTTCCTTAAAACTAAACATCTTCATCTCCTAAAAAAGAATTTTTAGGGTCAGTTTATAAATGCATTTAAACATTACCGTATTTTTCGGACTATAAGACGCACCGGACTATAAGGCGCACCCAGGTTTTAGAGGTGGAAAATAGGGAAAAAAATATTTGAAGCAAAAAAAATGTGGTAAAATATTTAATAACATAAATAACATACTATTATATGTGGTGTTATTATATATAATAGTATGTTATTATGTTGGAAGCTGCGGGACCAGTGTGGTGTCTGTGAAGTACGATATGAAGACGCTGGAGGGTGAGTATAAGGGCTCATTTCCACATGCGAGGCACACGTCCGTATCTCGCATGTGGAAACCAAGCTCTGGCGCCGGCACTTTGGAGCGGAGCTGTGCAGCTCCATGTGTTCCTATGCGGCCGCACGCTCCGCTCTGGAGTGCCGGCTCCACAGCTTGGTTTCCACATGCGAGATACGGACGTGTGCCTCGCATGTGGAAATGAGCCCTAAGAATGGGTGCACAGGGCTTATAGTGAAAGCACCACTCCAGCACTGCAAAATAACACTGGAGTGCTGCTTTAAAATCCCATGGGAGAACTATAACTCCCAGCATGTCCTGCAGATCCTATGACATGCTGGGAGTTATAGTTCACCAAAGGAGTGGCAGAGTGCTTTATTGTGTTTTGTAAAGACTGACCTCTTAATTGTGGCAGCCAGCCACACTGTTGTGAGGTAAAAGCTGGAGCATCCCATGGCTGCACACACAGAGCCCTCCCTGTTGTTGTTGCCTTTCCACAGCGCAGGACATAAGAGGAAGCTGCAGATTCTAGGTGGGAGTCTGAAGGACCTATGATGATGTCAGAAGAGGGAGGGCTCTGAGCTGCTATGTGATGCTCCAGCCCGCCCATTTCTGACATCACACAGGTCCTCCCTGTGCACCAGACAGCTCAGCGTCCAGCACAGGCAGGTAGACAGCGATCTCCTGGCCTCTGCTGCTGCCTCCTCCTCCCCCGGACACACAGATTCTCTCCGGAATCAGTGCTGGGGAAACTGTGTGTCCCTGCTTAAGTGCAGCATTCATTTGCTGCTCCCGGCTCACCGCTCAGCTGATCGGTGGGCGGGGAGCAGCTAATAAATATTCACTGCACTTAATCAGTGGGGCCATGTGCTTTCCCCAGCAGCTGATTCCAGCAGCTGGGACATCCTGAAGTGGGATAACAGTGCGATCCCACTCGCTGCTGCCCCCCTCCCCACATGCTATTTCCGTACTATAAGACGCACCCACACTTTCCTCCCAAATTTGGAGGAAAAAAAGTGCGTCTTATAGTCCGAAAAATACGGTATTTAATGCACCATTGAATTTCCATCCACTATCTTACTAACTTTGGACTTTCGCCAGATGGAATTAAGCAGTTCTCCACTGGTTATTTGTACATCTAGGACACTGCGAGTTTTCACTTTTGCCTATTTTACATAAAAAATCTGGAGCACGATGCAACCTATGTAGAAGAAAAAAAAGTGACATTATATGTGAGGCATTAATGGAAACTTGCATCAGATTTCAAATATTTGCTTTAATCTATTATCTCCTATATTCTCCATACATTTATTGCTGCACCACAACTTTTGATTGCTTTGCTATTAATTTATAATTAGGTTATAGCCGCTCAACCAGCACAAAGCCATTCACCTGATCTTGTATGATCATATATATCATGTTTGAACTATATTTTATAAAAAGTTCTATTTCTGTATAATTTAGTGAATTTCTCAACTGCAGATATGTAGAATATTCCAAAGTCCCTTGTTAGTGCATTAATTCCTTCAATCTTCCCTGTTACAAAACGTTTTCCATTACATATGTTACTTTTTTCCCAGTCTATATATCCAATGATATTACTTATTCTCAGAATTTAAAATTATGCCAGAAAGGAGTAAATGTAAGATAGCCTGTGATTTCCAAACCGTATTCATTTGGATTCAATATTACATCAATCAAGTTTTACTTTTGACGTCAATACTCTGAATTAGCCCAGTTTCTAGCATATCAAAGATGGACAAACAATCTACATCACAGCTCACCTTTCTAAATCACAATGCAGTAAACCGTCCGTCCATCCTTCAATCACTCCCCCTCTTAAAAATCTGTGGCAAATGAGAGACCAAACAGCAAATATGAATACCAACATAAAACAGGTACTAAAACATCTCATAAATGGTGTATTTTATTTCAATATATAATTGACAACATTAATAAATAATAAACAATGCAGAGCACCCTAGGAGAACCACTACACACAAACGTATATAAATATTGTAAGCAGATAAAACATTTTTGTACAAGAATCCCAAAGTCTATAAGGTATATCCCTATGCATCCAAAAAGAACTGCATATCATCAAATGTAGAAGACTGTACTCATATCAGGTGTGTCAAGCCCCCTGGTGAAGCTAGGGTGAAACGCGCGTTGGGGCTTTTGGTCCGCACAACACCTATCCTCGTTGTCTCATCACTTGAAGTGCACACAGTCTTAACTTTGATGATATGTGGTTCCTTTTGGATGCATAGAGATATACCTTATGGGATTCTTGTACAAACATTTTTATCTACTTATTATATTTAAATACATTTGTGTGTAGTGGTCCTCCAAGGGTGCTCTGCATTGATTATTATTTATTAATGTTGTCAATTATATATTGAAATAAAATATACGATTTATGAGACTTTAGAGCACCAGTTTTTTGTTCGTACTCATCGTTGAGCTGTGCCTCTCTGTATTTCTCATTTATATGTGCTCAGTATTATGTTAGTATTAATTCAAATAGCAAATATGCTGATTGGTCAGAGACAAACCTGAATTATCAAGTTTCAATTGCAAAATATTACTTTTTATTCTTGCTACTTTTCCTTTCCAAAACAAATCCCTCATTAAAGTGTCTATGACTTTATTCTCTGGTATTGTTATTGGTGTCAGGATAGCCTGAAATATTCTTTATTGTTTCAGGAGAAATAAATAGTAATTCATCAGGAACATTTTCTTTTTTAAATTCTGAGTCAGTTGATAATCTAAGGGGTTTTTGAGAAGTAAGTAGCGAGATCTGCTCCCTTACAATTGATTATGGAAGATTCATTTATTTAAGGCAGGGTATTTGGGGCTGGGTGGATGTCTGGTTGAGGAGCTCTCTAAGTCCTCGCTCACATGAGCATATAACATGGCCGAGTGCTATACAATGTTTTATCAGATAGCACTCAGCCCAATGTTATACTATGGGCAGTGGAGATCTGTAATTTTTTATTCATGATGATTCAGCATGAAAGAATAATCACAGCATTCTGCAATTGGCTCAGCAAACTGGATCGCACTCATCCAATCAAGTGTAAGGGTGGGTGTAAAACATTAGACTGCACTTGGATGTCATCTGAGAGCAGTTTGATTTAAGCCGACATAGACAATGGAGAAGATGGAGAAATTAAGTTCTCCATCTACTCTGCACCTGTGATATGATTTTCTCAGACAAGAGAATCGGATCTCAGTAAACTGACACTCGGCTATAAGTCTGGTCAGAATTGGAGTTGCATGTCATTAGCATAAATGATCCAATTCTCTCATGAGGGAATAACAGCTCTTGTGACCCCAGCCTTACATGTGTAGTTAGGGAGCTAAGAGTGGGAGATGGTTTGAAGGGGTTATACGGAAAGTGGAGTGGGAGGAGGTATTAAAAGAGGAGTGATATTTTATTTTAATTAATATTTTGACAGTGAAAATGATCTAATTTAAAGAGGTATTCTCATCTGCAAGATCCTTTCCCAATATGTAGCAGGTGTAATATTATTATTATTATTATTATTATTATTACACCTACTACATACTGGAATATGATCTTGGACATGGGAATACACCTTTAACCCCTTAACGACCGCCGATACGCCTTTTAACGGCGGCCGCTAAGGGTACTTAAACCACAGCGCCGTTAATTAACGGCGCTGTGGAAAAAGTGAATAGCGCCCCCCAGAGTCGGATTTTCTCTGGGGTCTCGGTTACTGGGGGTAGCCGAGACCCCAGAGAACATGATTCGGGGTTTTTTTACCGACCCCCGAGTTGCGATCGCCGGTAATTAACTGTTTACCGGCGATCGCAAAAAAAAACAAACACGATGTGCCATTTCATTTCTCTGTCCTCCGATGTGATCGCACATCAGAGGACAGAGATCACCCCCCGATACTCACCTGTCTCCCCCGGTGCTCCTCGTGGCTCCCGATGGGCGCCGCCATCTTCTTTCGACAAAAAAATGGCGGGCGCATGCGCAGTGCGCCCGCCGGCCGGCACCCGGGAGATCTTTGGGGTCTTGGCTGCCGGGGGTAGCCGAGACCCCAAAGAACATGATCGGGGTCGGTTTTTACCGACCCCTGTTTTGCGATCGACGGTAATTAACTGTTTACCGGCGACCGGGGTCCAATTTCTCTTGTTACCCTTGTCAAAATAAAAATTTGGGGGCTTAAAAATCTTTTTTGTGGAAAAAAAATTTTATTTTTATTTTCACGACTCTGCATTATAAACTTCTGTGAAGCACTTGGGCATTCAAAGTTCTCACCACACATCTAGATAAGTTCCTTGGGGGGTCTAGTTTCCAAAATGGGGTCACTTGTGGGGGGTTTCTACTGTTTAGGTACATCGGGGGCTCTGCAAACGCAACATAACGCCCGCAGACCATTCTATCAAAGTCTGCATTCCAAAACGGCGCTCCTTCCCTTCCGAGCACTGCCGTGCACCCAATCAGTGGTCCCCCACCCCACACATGGGATATCAGTGTACTCAGGACAAATTGGACAACAACTTTTGGGGTCCAATTTCTCTTGTTACTCTTGTCAAAATAAAAATTTGGGGGCTTAAAAATCTTTCTTGTGGAAAAAAAAATTTATTTTTATTTTCACGACTGTGCATTATAAACTTCTGTGAAGCACTTGAGCATTCAAAGTTCTCACCACACATCTAGATAAGTTCCTTGAGGGGTCTAGTTTCCAAAATGTGGTCAATTGTGGGGGGTTTCTACTGTTTAGGTACATCGGGGGCTCTGCAAATGCAACATAACGCCCGCAGACCATTCTATCAAAGTCTGCATTCCAAAACGGCGCTCCTTCTCTTCCGAGCTCTGCCATGCGCCCAAACAGTGGTTTACCCCAACATATGGGGTATCAGCCTACTCAGCATAAATTGCACAATAAATGTGGGGGTCCAATTTCTCCTGTTACCTTTGAGAAAATAAAAAATTGCAGGCTAAACAATCATTTTTGAGGGGAAAAAAAAGGATTTTTTATTTTCGCGGCTCTACTTTATAAATTTCTGTGAAGCACTTGGGGGTTTAAAGTGCTCACCACACATCTAGATAAGTTCCTTAAGTGGTCTAGTTTCCAAAATGGGGTCAATTGTGGGGGGTTTCTACTGTTTAGGCACATCAGGGGCTCTCCAAACGCGACATGGTGTCCGATCTCAATTCCAGCCAATTCTACATTGAAAAAGTAAAACGGCACTCCTTCTCTTCCAAGCTCTGCGGTGCGCCCAAACAGTGGTTTACCCCCACATATGGGGTATCGACGTACTCAGGAGAAATTACACAACAACTTTTGTGGTCTAATTTCTCCTGTTACCCTTGTCAAAATAAAAATTTGGGGGCAAAATATCATTTTTGTAGAAAAAATGCGACTTTTTATTTTCACGGCTCTACGCTATAAACTTCCGTGAAGCACCTGGGGGTTTAAAGTGCTCACCACACATCTAGATAAGTTCCTTAAGGGGTGTAGTTTCCAAAATTGTGTCACTTGTGGGGGGATTCCACTGTTTAGGCACATCAGGGGCTCTCCAAACGCAACATGGCATCTGATCTCAATTTCAGCCAATTCTACATCGAAAAAGAAAAACGGCGCTCCTTCTCTTCCAAGCTCTGCGGTGCGCCCAAACAGTGGTTTACCCCAACATATGGGGTATCGGCGTATTCAGGGGAAATTGCACAACAAAATTTATGGTTACATTTCTGTTTTTACACTTGTGAAAATAAAAAAAATGGTTCTGAAGTAAAATGTTTGCAAAAAAAAGTTAAATGTTCATTTTTGCCTTCCACATTGTTTCAGTTCCTGTGAAGCACGTAAAGGGTTAATAAACTTCTTGAATGTGGTTTAGAGCACCTTGAGGGGTGCAGTTTTTAGAATGGTGTCACACATGGTTATTTTCTATCATATAGACCCCTCAAAATGACTTCAAATGTGATGTGGTCCCTAAAAAAAAGGTGCTGTAAAAATGAGAAATTGCTGGTCAACTTTTAACCCTTATAACTCCCTAACAAAAAAAACCAATTGTTTCCAAAATTGTGCTGATGTAAAGTAGACATGTGGGAAATGTTATTTATTAACTATTTTTTGTGACATATCTCTCTGATTTAAGGACATAAAAATACAAGATTTGAAAATTGCAAAATTTTTATTTTTTTTGCCATATTTCTGTTTTTTTCATAAATAATCGCAAGAAATATCAAAGAAATGTTACCACTAACATGAAGTACAATATGTCACGAAAAAACAGTCTCAGAATCGGCAGGATCCATTGAAGCGTTCCAGAGTTATAACCTCATAAAGTGACAGTGGTCAGAATTGTAAAAATTGGCCTGGTCATTAAGTACCAAATTGGCTCTGTCACTAAGGGGTTAATGTTAGAGGAGTTTGAGATAAGTTGAAATGGCATGCTGGCTTTGATTGGATGAGAAGGCTGAAACTGTTGGGTTAAAAGGAACAACCCCCCAGAAGTAATAGTAGATATACAAATGAATTAACAGTGTGGAACTAAAATGGGCATTAACAATCATTTTCGGCAAACCAAAAAGGAAGCAAAAGAATCAGAGGACTGATGTCAGGAGTTTCTGTCTGTGGAAAATGCACAGTGAGAAAAAGCGTTGGATGTTCTTAAGGAGACACTCTTGAAAAAGACCCAAACCCCATTCTTCTTTTGGAATGATTTATGAAAAGTGAGAAAGAAGAAGTAAAATGTTATCTACATTAATGAACACAATAACAAGTTAACAGTGAAATAAATTATGTGTAGAAAGGTGAAAATAATGGATGATTCTATTCAAAATGCTCAGGCCTATGGAGAATGCTATAAGGGCTGTCCCACACGTCCAGATAATTCCGGTACCGGAAACAATCGGTACCGGAATTATCCGTGTCCGTGTGCCCCTACGTTTCTTGTGTACATCAGTGTGGCACACTTGTGGCACACGTGTGCCGCCCGTGTGCCCACTGGGTACCACACGCACCATGCTGGGTACCACACGTACGAGCATCTGGTGCTGAATCCGCGATTCATATGTTCCCTGCAGCAGCGTTTGCTGCAGAGAAAATATGAATAATAGTGTTTAAAATAAAGATCTACCTGTCCGCCGCCCTCCCACCCCCTGTGCGCCCCCCCGCTGTTCAGAAAATACTCACCCGCTCCCTCGTTGGCTGTCGGTGCTTCCTGGTCTGGCCGCGGCTTCCACTGTATGCGGTCACGTGGGGCCGCTCATTTACACTCATGAATAGGCGGCTCCACCCCTATGGGAGGTGGAGCCACATATTCATGAGTCTAATCGGCGGGCCCACGTGACCGCATACAGTAGAAGGGGCGGCCGGCACAGAACACTGCGAGGGAGGCGGGTGAGTATTTTCTGAACAGCGGGGGGGGGGGCGCACAGGGGGTGGAGGGCGGCGGACACATAGATCTCTATTTTAAACACTATTATTCATATTTTCTCTGCAGCAAACGCTGCTGCACAGAAGATATGAATCGCGGCTTCAGCACCATGTGGGGGGGACAGCGCTTACTGTAGCGCTGTCTCCTGCACGCACACGGACTGCAGACGAACAACGTCCATGTGCGGTCCGTGTTTTACACGGACCCATTGACTTTATTGGGTCCGTGTAATACGTGCGCTCCCACGAACACTGACATGTCTCCGTGTTTGGCACACGGAGACACGGTCCGCAAAAAATCAATGACATCTGCACAGATGCATTGATTTTTATCGGTCTACGTGTGTCAGTGTCTCCGGTACGTGAGGAAACTGTCACCTCACGTACCGGAGCCACTGACGTGTGAAACCGGCCTAAGAAAGTTTAAGTCCAAAAGTAATTTTAATTTAGTACAATTAAAAACCTTATATACTATATACTACACCATTTTAAAAACTTACAGAAGAGGACAGGATAGCCTTGGATACAGCCATAGATGTTAGTGAAATGGAGTTGGCTCTTAAAGGGAATCTGTCATCAATATCAACCCTCCAAAACTGTCTATTAATGCATTGATACCATGTTTTTGGCGATCAGTTGTCTTATTCCAGAGAAACTCCACTTTTTTTCTAGTAGACAAATAAGGCATTATGTGGTCTGGGCATGACAGAGGGCTTCCACAGAGACGGCCTCTGGAGCTTATTTTTCATGCTCAGCAATGCATCTGTCTGTATTCTACCCTTCCATGGGCAGTGGCTATCAGTAAATGCTAGGTCATGCTTTGAACACAAAGAAATACTCCCTCAATGTTTTTATCCTTTTAATACACTGAAGTCTGCTTCTACATAGAGCTTAGAAGGATTCAACTAGTCAGTAGTAATCACATGATATCATAGACCTAATAGAAAAGAGAAAAATTATCTGGGTAGAAAGGCAAAATGAGCAATTGTTAGCACAAAGTGAAATATAATATAATGATTGCAATATAATAAGCGGATGAAAATTTTGATGGGAGCAGTGCTTCAGTAGGCCTCATTTGCATATTGCATTTCTTTGGAATAAGGCAACAGATTGCAGAAAATTATCATTTAATGACTTACGTGCCCATGTAGACGGTTTAGAATGATTGATCTTAGGACACTTTGCGTTGTGTATTTTTTGCACATATTTGTTGCAGAAAATACACACTGTTTTATATTACCAGCAAAGTGAATGAGATTTCTGAAGTCTCATACCCACGTTGCTTATTTTTTCCTTACAGATTTGATGCAGATTCAAGTCTGCGGAATGTCACTGTTTGCAGTGCTTTTGTCTCGTATTTCACCCATACGTAAGGAAAACAATAAAAATACATGAAAAACACATGTAAAATACTCTCCAAAATACACGTGTATTTTATGCAGCATTTTCCTGCCAACACCTCAAGATTTTCAGTGGAATTTTCTGCTGCAAATCCTGATTGTGTGCACATAGCCTTAAGCAGGTTTTATTGCTGCAGCTATAAAATATTATTAATAAAGCTCAGGACGAGGTACATTACCTAATAAAATGTAGACCGCTATCATTACCGTTGTTCCTACAGTGAGTGAAGATCCGTTATTACTAGAATCATGTAGGTGTACAGTCTATCCAATGCAGAGATACAATAACAGCCAAGGTGTTAGCTAATAGGGGGCAAAGATAGTGGGTAAATTAATACATAAGAAACCAACGAGATCGGTCTCCGGAATCTAGACTCGAATATACGTCTGCTTTATTTTCCATTATTGTCTTCCATCCAGATAATGAAGGTGCTGGAGGCATCTTGTCATTAGATGCGGCAATAGCATTTGGTTGCATGGAATGGGCTTATTTATGGGAAATATTGGGTAGATGTGACCCAGAATGTAGTAGGTGGATTAAGCTCCAGAGAGAGAGGGTGATGGTGGATGGGGCTTTGTCTCTGCCTTTCCCCCTTTCTGGGGCCACAGGACATGAATTTCCTAGTCCACGCTGCTCTTTGCGCTACCTATTGACCATATATACGGGGTTGTAAAGGAATAAGGGGGTTTCAGTTTGGGACTCAGGAGGAAACGTTAGCGACGTACGCAGGTGTCATTATTTTTAGTTAATGTAAAGGAAGATCTAGGGACAATTATTATATCAATGAAAGGTTTTGGTATTTTTTCTAGATTGATATTAATTGGGATGAGTCACATATTGTTATTGGACATTAATTTACAAGCTATAGGGAGTGATATATACTGTAGAGTGCAACAGTTATAAATATTAGGTATTAAATATATGATATCACATAAGAAAGGGGATAATATAGAGGCGAATGTCATTCCGGGGTTCATCTGACTCGGCAGAATGGCAAAAATTTGTCGTGACTAGGACACATCAATCTGAATAAAAAATGTTTTTATATTTGTTAAAAAAATCCTCTCTTTGCTACTTAGTAACTGATTGTAGAAAGACATGTATGTGAAAGCGACCTTCCAGCCTGAGACTAAAAAGTGACTACACTTTTTGAATGTGCAGCCATCCTTCCTGGCACCCTCCTTTTGCCTCCCACTACCTCCATTGCTTAGATCTGTGTTCTGTTTATCCTACCTCCAAGATGGGCGCCACATTCTTAAGTCTAAACCGCTTCTTCCCTGTCTTTTTTGGGCTGTGAGATGGGAAAGGAAAGGCAGGAGAGGTTTAGATTTGTCATTGCATTCTCTATGCCTCTACGGCAGCCATCTTGGAAGTAGGAGGAAAGGAACGTCGATCTCAGCATAGGAGGTAGCGGGAAGCACCAGGTAGAGCGCCTATACAATGGAACCTTACACCCACTTATCTTACACCCTTTAAGATTGCTCTAGGACAATATTAGAGTTGAGCTGCAATTGGATTCTAAGGCAGGACGCTTGATATAGGACAATCACTGTGGTACCAGGATTATTCTGCACATAAATGACACAGAGTCTCCATTTTGTAAGAAAATAAATAACCCTTTGTGCTAAAGTGAATAGTAAATTATAGTCAGTTTTTCTGTTAACAGCATAAAATAATATTTTTACAAAAATGCATACTCCAATGCTGACCAATACTGAATTCTCTGCTAAGGTTATAAAATAACTAAGGCTTCTTTCACACTAGCGTCGGGCTCGGCCGAGGTTCCCGACGCTAGCGTTGTCTCCGCCGCACAACGGGGGCAGCGGATGCATTTTTCCAGCGCATCCGCTGCCCCATTGTGATGTGCGGGGAAGTGCGGGGAGGTGGGGGCGGAGTTCCGGCCGCGCATGCGCGGTCGGAAAAAGCAGACCATCGGGAGCAAAAAACGTTACATGTAACGTTTTTTGCTCCCGACGGTCCGCCACAGCACGGCGCAACCAAGCACTTTTGCAGGATGCGTTTTTTCGGAAAAACGACGCATTTGCGACGTAATGCGGTTAACGCTAGTGTGAAAGTAGCCTAACATGTTATAAATGGACAGTAAATATTTTTTCTAATTTCTTGTATTATTTCTGGTCCCCTTTTAGGAGACAGTGGTGAGAGGCCATCCCTCCCCGGCAGCAGAGTCTCTGACAACATCAAGAGATTAAATTTTCATCAGGTGCTTGGCCGGGGAAGTTTTGGAAAGGTAAGAACCTACAACATTAGGAGAGCAGATTGTATATTGTTTCCGTACAATGTAAGGTCATGAGTGAAGTACGGCATAACACTGTTAATAACATCTTAGATCCGCAGATTCGGATGTTTCTACGAGAGGCAAATGCAGGGCGGTTTCCAAATGTATTGCTACTTATATCAATGCAATAGTGTTTTCTGGTAGTCTACAGTGGGTAAAAGTGTTTTTCTGGAGCCTCTAGGAAGTTGGAAGCGCTACTGATGTTTTCCCCACAGGTGCCTGCACCTTGGAAACTTGCATGGCAACTTGCATGGCCAGCAAATTACGGCATGTATTTTTCAATACAGGAGCATGATCCTGTTGGCTGTTCAAGTGTGAGACAGACACCTGTATACACAACATCATGCAGAAGTGAGAGCTGCTGTAGAAACTCTACATACAAATATGTGACCAGAGCACCTTCATCCACATGCTAGTGGTGTCCCCTACATTGAATGTGGAAGAAGGTGCTCTGGTCAGATGAGACCAAAGTTGAGCTTTTTTGACTAAGTGTAAAACACTATTTGTGGAGGAAAACATATACTGCAGATCACCTTGAAAACACCATCCACACCGTCAAACATGGTGGTGATGGCATTATGCTGTGGAGATCTTTTTATTTATCAGGTATAGGGAACCTGGCCAGAGTTAATCAGAAGATGGATGAAGCTAAATACAGTAGAATCCTGGAGGAAAACCTGTTAAAGGCCGCAAAAACATGAGACTGAGGCGAATGTTCACCTTCCAGCAGAACGACAACCCTAAACATACTGCCAGAGCTACAATGGGATGGTTTAGAATGGCCCAGTCACAGTCCAGACATAAATCCCATCAAGAAACTGTGGCTAGACTTGATAGCTGCTGTTCCCACATGCTCTCCATCCAATATCACTGAGTTAGAGCGCGTTTGCAAAGACGAACGGCCAAAAGGTTCAGCTTCTAGATGATCAAAGCTGGTAGAGATATACCGTATTTTCCGGCGTATAAGACGACTTTTTAACCCCTGAAAATCTTCTTAAAAGTTGGGGGTCTGTTGTGAATTTGGTTTCTGGGCTCCCCCGGTGGTTTCTGGTGGTACTGCACTTGTGTGCTTCATCTCCTCTGTTCACCTGTTTCCATCAGGATGTGGGAGTTTTCTATTTAACCTGGCTCCTCAGTCATTTCTATGCCGGCCAACAATGTTACCAGAAGCCTTTCTGTTGCATGTTCCTGCTCCTAGACTACTATCAGCTAAGTTGGACTTGTAGTCCTAAGTTTGTTTTGCATTTTTGTTCCAGTTCTCTGTGATTGATTATTTCTGAGGCTGGAAGCTCTTGTGAGCTGAAATTGCCACTCTGGTGTCATGAGTTGATATTAGAGTCTTAAAGTAATTTCAGGATGGTGTTTTGAAAGGGTTTTCAGCTGACTGTGAAGTTCCCTTTTCTGTCTTCCTACTATCTAGTAAGCGGACCTCAATTTGCTAAACCTATCTTCATACTTCGTATGTCAATTTCCTCTGAAATCACCGACAATATATGTGGGGGCTACTGTCTGCCTTTTGGGGAAAATTTCTCTAGAGGTAAGCCAGGTCTGTATTTTCCTCTGCTAGGGTCAGTCAGTTCTCCGGCTGGCGCTGGGCGTCTAGGGATAAAACGTAGGCACGCTACCCGGCCACTGTTAGTTGTGCGGTAGGTTTAGCTCACAGTCAGCTCGAGTTCCCATCTTCCAAGAGCTAGTCCTTTTTGTATGCTTTACTATGTTCTCTTGCCATTGAGAACCATGACAGCGGTCGTCTTATACGCCGGGTATCGCCTTGTACGCCGGGTGTATATGGTGGGTGGGGGGAGTGGTCCTGATGACGACGAGGGGGCGTCTCACAGGAAAGTGAATATCCCCCATTACCTCATCGTAGCGCTGCAGCGTGGGGTCTCTGTGCTGGGAGCGGCGGCTGCTGTGCTGTGGGGCGGCGGCTCCTCTTCTGCAGTGTGGGGCCTCTGTGCTGTGGGGCGGCGGTGGCGGCGTATCTTCATGCAGTCGGGGCTCCTCCGGCATCTCCTTAAAGCCCGGAGGCCCCGCCGGTGCAATGCGGTGGCCTCCGGGAAAATGGCCGCTGCTCAGATTCAGATCTCGTCCCGAGATCTCGGGAGACGAGATCTGAATCTGAGCAGCGGCCATTTTCCCGGAGGCAGCTCAATAGGTGCGATGCGGTGGCCTCCGGGAAAATGGCCGCTGCTCAGATTCAGATCTCCTGTCCCGAGATCTCGGGACGAGATCTGAATCTGAGCAGCGGCCATTTTCCCGGAGGCCACCGCATTGCACCGATGAAGCTGCCGGCGGGGCCTCCGGGCTTTAAGGAGATGCCGGAGGAGCCCCGACTGCATGAAGATACGCCGCCGCCCCACAGCACAGAGGCCCCACACTGCAGAAGAGGAGCCGCCGCCCCACAGCACCCACGCGGCACAAAGAGGAGCCGCCGCCGCTCCCAGCAGAGACCCCACGCTGCAGCGCTACGATGAGGTAATGGGGGATACTCACTCTCCTGTGAGACGCCCCCTCGTCGTCATCAGGACCACTCCAGACACATTAGTCACCGGCCATATAAGACGACATACGGCATATAAGAAGACCCCCGACTTTTAAGAAGATTTTATATTTTAACTGGTAAAGTTGGGGGGTCGTCTTATACGCCCAGTCGTATTATACGCCGGAAAATACTCCAAAAGATTTGCAGAAGTAATTGCATAGAAAGGTGATCCTACAAAGTATTAGGGGGGCTGAATACAAATGCACATCATCATTTTCAGAATCGTATTTTTAAAACATTTAGAAAACCATATATCATTTACATGTCAACTTTGTGAAAAACTTTTTAAAAATGTTGAAAAGTTCACAGGGTATGAACATTTTTTCTAGGCACTGTACTTATTGTACATCTGCATGTACATAGGTATGTGCCAATATACTGTATGTGTGTGTGCTGAGAATGACATTTATTAAAAATATTGTCCAGGATTAAAAAATAATAATAATTAAAAATAACTATAACAGCAGGGATTAGATTAAAAATATATCACCAATGTTTATAACCCCTGACTATCCAGTGATCATTGTTTACCTTGCAGCAGTGGTGAAGTCTCAAACATTTTCCTGATTGCTGAGCAATGACTGATCTCTATGGTATTGTCCAATTAATAGAAGCATGCAAAGTGTCCATATATTTATAAATAAAGTGCATGTGCTGTAAACATAATAAGCCACACAGTTGAATTAGACACAAAGAGTAGCCCTGTATATAACAGGGACCAAGGATAATAAGGCAGAGTGTCACATATTCCGGGCCATAAGTCCTGCTAATGGAACCAGGTATAGGCAATGCATAAAAAAGTCAAGTACAGCAAAGCATATTTACCACAGAGTGTAGGAATCTAGGTGCCCACAACACCTGACGCGCGTTTCGCTCCGAAAGTTTCGTCCACCTTGGTCCTTGGTTATGTTTATAGCACATGTACCTTATTTATAAATATATGGACATTTTGTATGTATAGGCACTTGACATTCCTCTGGGAATAGGCAACTGATACTTGTGTTATATTTACATATTGCTTTGCTATATCCAGGTGTTCTTACATCTATTCATGTCCCTGTTTCTATGTATCCCCTCTTGTGCTTTATTTATTGGCATACATTTATATGACCATTATTGTATATTTTATATTGTTTAAATAAAATATATATTTTTTAGCCCATTTAGGAATGGTTATTCTTTCTTAGTGTTTGTATACCTCCTTATACAGAGAGCTCCCCCTTGTGGTGTTTGCCAACAGACATTACCTTTCATGGCTGCACAGGAATCTATACACTATTTCAAATGCTAATAGAAAAATACACAAATGCAAAAAATGAATAGTAATGATAAGTTCCACAATTGGATGTAAAATTGTTCCTATCCCGAAATAATCTTATACATATGCTGAACAGGTCGGATACACACCATCTCCTGGGCAGGGAAGGAAGCATAAGAGAGTTTATAGATGTGACACCCGCTAGGGCCGTGGTGTACTTGGAACCGGGTCGGACAATTCTTTAACCCCTTCACCCCCAAGGGTGGTTTGCACGTTAATGACCGGGCCAATTTTTACAATTCTGACCACTGTCCCTTTATGAGGCTATAACTCTGGAACGCTTTGACGGATCTTGGCGATTCTGACATTGTTTTCTCGTGACATATTGTACTTCATGTTAGTGGTAAAATTTATTCGATATAACTTGCGTTTATTTGTGAAAAAAATGGAAATTTGGCGAAAATTATGAAAATTTTGCAATTTTCCAACTTTGAATTTTTATGCCCTTAAATCACAGACATATGTCACGCAAAATACTTAATAAGTAACATTTCCCACATGTCTACTTTACATCAGTACAATTTTGGAACCAAAATTTTTTTTTGTGACGGAGTTATAAGGGTTAAAAGTTGACCAGCAATTTCTCATTTTTACAACACCATTTTTTTTTAGGGACCACATCTCATTTGAAGTCATTTTGAGGGGTCTATATGATAGAAAATACTCAAGTGTGACACCATTCTAAAAACTGCACCCCTCAAGGTGCTCAAAACCACATTCAAGAAGTTTATTAACCCTTCAGGTGTTTCACAGGAATTTTTGGAATGTTTAAATAAAAATGAACATTTAACTTTTTTTCACACAAAATTTATTTCAGCTCCAATTTGTTTTATTTTACCAACGGTAACAGGAGAAAATAGACCCCCAAAGTTGTTGTATAATTTGTCCTGAGTACGCTGATACCCCATATGTGGGGGTAAACCATTGTTTGGGCGCATGGCAGAGCTTGGAAGGGAAGGAGCGCCATTTGACTTTTCAATGCAAAATTGACTGGAATTGAGATGGGACGCCATGTTGCGTTTGGAGAGCCCCTGATGTGCCTAAACATTGAAACTCCCTACAAGTGACACCATTTTGGAAAGTAGACCCCCTAAGGAACTTATCTAGATGTGTGGTGAGCACTTTGACCCACCAAGTGCTTCACAGAAGTTTATAATGCAGAGCCGTAAAAATAAAAAATCATATTTTTTCACAAAAATGATCTTTTCGCCCCCAATTTTTTATTTTCCCAAGGGTAAGAGAAGAAATTGGACCCCAAAAAATGTTGTGCAATTTGTCCTGAGTACGCTGATACCCCATATGTGGGTGTAAACCATTGTTTGGGCGCATGGCAGAGCTTGGAAGGGAAGGAGCGCCATTTGACTTTTCAATGCAAAATTGACTGGAATTGAGATGGGACGCCATGTTGCGTTTGGAGAGCCCCTGATGTGCCTAAACATTGAAACTCCCTACAAGTGACACCATTTTGGAAAGTAGACCCCCTAAGGAACTTATCTAGATGTGTGGTGAGCACTTTGACCCACCAAGTGCTTCACAGAAGTTTATAATGCAGAGCCGTAAAAATAAAAAATCATATTTTTTCACAAAAATGATCTTTTCGCCCCCAATTTTTTATTTTCCCAAGGGTAAGAGAAGAAATTGGACCGCAAAAAATGTTGTGCAATTTGTCCTGAGTACGCTGATACCCCATATGTGGGTGTAAACCATTGTTTGGGCGCATGGCAGAGCTTGGAAGGGAAGGAGCGCCATTTGACTTTTCAATGCAAAATTGACTGGAATTGAGATGGGACGCCATGTTGCGTTTGGAGAGCCCCTGATGTGCCTAAACATTGAAACTCCCTACAAGTGACACCATTTTGGAAAGTAGACCCCCTAAGGAACTTATCTAGATGTGTGGTGAGCACTTTGACCCACCAAGTGCTTCACAGAAGTTTATAATGCAGAGCCGTAAAAATAAAAAATCATATTTTTTCACACAAATGATCTTTTCGCCCCCAATTTTTTATTTTCCCAAGGGTAAGAGAAGAAATTGGACCCCAAAAAATGTTGTGCAATTTGTCCTGAGTACGCTGATACCCCATATGTGGGTGTAAACCATTGTTTTGGCGCATGGCAGAGCTTGGAAGGGAAGGAGCGCCATTTGACTTTTCAATGCAAAATTGACTGGAATTGAGATGGGACGCCATGTTGCGTTTGGAGAGCCCCTGATGTGCCTAAACATTGAAACTCCCTACAAGTGACACCATTTTGGAAAGTAGACCCCCTAAGGAACTTATCTAGATGTGTGGTGAGCACTTTGACCCACCAAGTGCTTCACAGAAGTTTATAATGCAGAGCCGTAAAAATAAAAAATCATATTTTTTCACACAAATTATCTTTTCGCCCCCAATTTTTTATTTTCCCAAGGGTAAGAGAAGAAATTGGACCCCAAAAAATGTTGTGCAATTTGTCCTGAGTACGCTGATACCCCATATGTGGGTGTAAACCATTGTTTTGGCGCATGGCAGAGCTTGGAAGGGAAGGAGCGCCATTTGACTTTTCAATGCAAAATTGACTGGAATTGAGATGGGACGCCATGTTGCGTTTGGAGAGCCCCTGATGTGCCTAAACATTGAAACTCCCTACAAGTGACACCATTTTGGAAAGTAGACCCCCTAAGGAACTTATCTAGATGTGTTTTGAGAGCTTTGAACCCCCAAGTGTTTCACTACAGATTATAACGCAGAGCCGTGAAAATAATTTTTTTTTTTTTTCTCAAAAATGATTTTTTAGCCCCCAGCTTTGTATTTTTACAAGGGTAACAGAATAAATTGGACCCCAAAATTTGTTTTCCAATTTGTCCTGAGTACGCTGATACCCCATATGTGGGGGGGAACCACTGTTTGGGCGCATGACAGAGCTCGGAATGGAAGGAGCGCCATTTGGAATGCAGACTTAAATGGATTGGTCAGCAGCCGTCACGTTGCATTTGCAGAGCCCCTGATGTACCCAAACAGTACAAACCCCCCACAAGTGACCCCATATTGGAAACTAAACCTCCCAAGGAACTTATCTAGATGTGTTTTGAGAACTTTGAACCCCCAAGTGTTTCACTAAAGTTTATAGCGCAAATCCGTGAAAATAAAAATTCTTTTTTTTTTTCACAAAAATGATTTTTTAGCCCCCAGTTTTGTATTTTCACAAGGGTAACAGGATAAATTGGACCCCAAAAGTTGTTGTCCAATTTGTCCTGAGTACGCTGATACCCCATATGTGGGGGGGAACCACTGTTTGGGTGCATGACAGAGCTCGGAAGGGAAGGAGCACCATTTGGAATGCAGCCTTAAATGGATTGGTCTGCAGGCGTCACGTTGCATTTGCAGAGCCCCTGATGTACCCAAACAGTACAAACCCCCCACAAGTGACCCCATATTGGAAACTAGACCTCCCAAGGAACTTATCTAGATGTGTTGTGAGAACTTTGAACCCCCAAGTGTTTCACTACAGTTTATAACGCAGAGCCGTGAAAATAAAACATCTTTTTTTTCCCACAAAAATGATTTTTAGCCCCCCAAATTTTTATTTTCCTAAGGATAACAAGAGAGCTTGGACCCCAGAAGTTGTTGTTCAATTTGTCCCGAGTACGCTGATAACACATATGTTGGGGTAAACCCCTTTTTGGGCGCACGGGAGAGCTCGGAAGGGAAGGAGCACTGTTTTACTTTTTCAACGCAGAATTGGCTGGAATTGAGATTGGACGCCATGTCGCGCTTGGAGAGCCCCTGATGTGCCTGGACAGTGGAAACTCCCCAATTCTACCTGAAACCCTAACCCAAACACACCCCTAACCCTAATCCCAACGGTGACCCTAACCACACCCCTAACCCTGACACACCCATAATTCTAATCCCAACCCTAATCCAAACGTAAATGTAATCCAAACCCTAACCCTAACTTTAGCCCCAACCTTAACTTTAGCCCCAACCCTAACTTTAGCCCCAACCCTAACTTTACCTCCAACCCTAGCCCTAACCCTAACCCTACCCCTACCCCTAACCCTAAACGTGACTGAAATACGTGGCACTGAAATACGTGGCACTGAAATACGTGGCACTGAAATACGTGGCACTGAAATACGTGGCACTGAAATACGTGGCACTTAAATACGTGGCACTTAAATACGTGGCACTTAAATACATGGCACTGAAATACGTGGCACTGAAATACGTGGCACTGAAATACGTGGCACTGAAATACGTGATACGTGGCACTTAAATACGTGCCACTGAAACACGTGGCACTGAAATACGTGATACATGGCACTGAAATACGTGGCACTGAAATACGTGGCACTGAAATACGTGGCACTGAAATATGTGATACGTGGCACTTAAATACGTGGCACTGAAACACGTGGCACTGAAATACGTGATACATGGCACTGAAATACGTGGCACTGAAATACGTGGCACTGAAATACGTGGCACTGAAATACGTGGCACTGAAATACGTGGCACTGAAATACGTGGCACTTAAATACGTGGCACTTAAATACGTGGCACTGAAATACGTGGCACTGAAATACGTGGCACTGAAATACGTGGCACTGAAATACGTGATACGTGGCACTTAAATACGTGGCACTGAAACACGTGGCACTGAAATACGTGATACTAAAATATGTGGCACTGAAATACGTGATACGTGGCACTGAAATACGTGGCACTGAAACACGTGGCACTGAAATATGTGATACGTTGCCCTGAAATACATGGCACTGAAATACATGGCACTGAAATACGTGGCACTGAAATACGTGGCACTGAAATACGTGGCACTGAAATACGTGGCACTGAAATACGTGGCACTATGACTGTCAGAAAATGTTCATTAAACGGTTAGGGGTGAGGTTAGGGGTAGAGTTAGGGTTAGGGTTTGGATCCCTTTATCACAATGATGGTGGTGGGTGGCTTTTCAGTGTGTTTTCTGTTTTTTTTTCGATAAAAATGCATGCGTTTTTAACGCAAACAAACGCATGTGCTTAAAAACGCAAGAAAATACTGCAGGTTGTATTTCTGAAAATTAACGCATGCAGAAAAAAACCGCATGCGTTTGAAAACGCGACCAAACGTGTACAAAAAAAAACGCATGCGTTTTCAATGTTAAATATAGGGAAAAAACGCATGCGTTTTTTTGTGCA
Organism: Ranitomeya variabilis; assembly: GCF_051348905.1. Lineage (NCBI taxonomy): Eukaryota > Metazoa > Chordata > Amphibia > Anura > Dendrobatidae > Ranitomeya > Ranitomeya variabilis. The sequence continues at coordinate 104,076,110 of NC_135234.1, forward strand.
AAAAACGCTGCAGACAAAAACGCAAGTGTGAAACCAGCGACGCTTTTTATAGCAAAAAAGTTTTTGCGTCTCCACATTTTGAGAGCTATAATTTTTCCACATTTTGCTCCACAGAGTCATGTGAGGTCTTGTTTTTTGCGGGACGAGTTGACGTTTTTATTGGTAACATTTTCGGACACGTGACCGTTTTTGATCGCTTTTTATTCCGATTTTTGTGAGGCAGAATGACCAAAAACCAGCAATTCCTGAATTTCTTTTGGGAGAGGCGTTTATACCGTTCCGCGTTTGGTAAAATTGATAAAGCAGTTTTATTCTTCGGGTCAGTACGATTACAGCGATATCTCATTTATATCATTTTTTTATGTTTTGGCGCTTTTATACGATAAAAACTATTTTATAGAAAAAATAATTATTTTGGTATCGCTTTATTCTCAGGACTATAACTTTTTTATTTTTTTGCTGATGATGCTGTGTTGCGGCTTGTTTTTTGCAGGACAAGATGACGTTTTCAGTGGTACCATGGTTATTTATATATGTCTTTTTGATCGCGTGTTATTCCACTTTTTGTTCGGCGGTATGGTAATAAAGCGTTGTTTTTTGCCTCGTTTTTTTTTTTTTTTTCTTACGGTGTTTACTGAAGGGGTTAACTAGTGGGGCAGTTTTATAGGTGGGGTCGTTACGGACGCGGCGATACTAAACATGTGTACTTTTATTGTTTTTTTTTTTTATTTAGATAAAGAAATGTATTTATGGGAATAATATATATTTTTTTTTTTTCATTATTTTGGAATATTTTTTTTAATTTTTTTTTACACATTTGGAAATTTTTTTTTTTACTTTTTTACTTTGCCCCAGGGGGGGACAATACAGATCGGTGATCTGTCAGTTTGCATAGCACTCTGACAGATCACCGATCTGCGAGAGGTGCAGGCTGCTTCACAGTGCCTGCTCTGAGCAGGCGTCTGTGAAGCCACCTCCCTCCCTGCAGGACCCGGATCCGCGGCCATCTTGGATCCGGGTCTGGAGCAGGCAGGGAGGGAGGTAAGACCCTCGCAGCAACGCGATCACATCGCGTTGCTGCGGGGGGCTCAGGGGCGATGCTTCCCTGCACCGCCGGCACATCGCGATCATGTTTGATCGCGGTGTGCCGGGGGTTAATGTGCCGGGAGCGGTCCGTGACCGCTCCTGGCACATAGTGCCGGATGTCAGCTGCGATATGCAGCCGACACCCGGCCGCGATCGGCCGCGCTCCCCCCGTGAGCGCGGCCGATCGGCTATGACGTACTATCCCGTCGGCGGTCATGGGGGCCCACCCCACCTCGACGGGATAGTACGTCGGATGTCAGGAAGGGGTTAAGGGGTGGTCACAGCATCAGTGACCTGGTCCATGGCCCTGGGTGTGCAATCAATGTGGTGAGGGAATGTTTGGAGGGGATTTCACGTGACCCCACCTGTGGTGTTTGGCTATTGATGGCCGAAGCTGCTTAAGGGGACCGCTGGGGCCAGTGGTGTTGCAGCTGAGATGGTTCGGCTCCCCTCAGGTGGAGCGGGGCCCCAGGGCTACCAGAGCAGTATATGAGGGATGGTGGACGTTGCGGTGCAGGAATGAGGGTGTAGGAAATGACTGGAGCACACAAGGACTATGGTTTCTTTACCTTTAATTGCAGGTGCAGTCCGGGGCACTGGTGAAAGGTGATAATGGAGGTCCGGGCAGCCTGGAAGCATTTCAGGATGCAACTAACCAGGTGGATTTGGAGGCCTTCCCTCTGCGCTGCTCCCTAGGTCTTTGATGCCTTAAGCTCTCCATAAGTCCCTATTACTGTTTGTCCATGAAATAGACCATTCCCCGCATGGCAGGCAGCTTGAGCCTGTTCCAGGTGTCACTCCCTTGTGGTGACTCTGGGCTGTAGTATGCTGCTTTGCCTCAGGGTGTCAGCTGGGGCCAGGAGACTTGAAATCTCATGCCCTCTGGTTTCAGTTGCTGGGCCTGCAGTTCCCACATAACCACAGACTCCAGTGTCTGATCTTTGGCGCTCAGTCCCAGAGTGAGCTCAGTCGCAGCTCCAATCCTTCGGTTTCTCCTCACTTGCCTCCTCTTCTTTCCTCTCAGACTCACACACTAAGACTAACTGGCTAACCCCATCCCCAGGCCAAAACCTATAGGGGAGCTCCCCTGAAACTGGGTTTAGAGCTCCCCCTTCTGGTCTGGAGTCAGGAAAGATGTTGCATGCTGTGTTACCTGCTAAGGGGATCCCTCCTTGCTTCCAGGCATGACATGACCCCCTGTGAGGGGAGGCAATGCCTTTGTGGCAACCGGACTCCTGGACATTACAGCAGGGGATCACAGCTGTTTCTTTTTGTGAGGTAAAACATTTACCTGCCTGTTTTTAAACAATATTTTACATAAAAGAATCAGCTGTGATCCCCTGCTGTCCTGTGTGTATACTCTCTTTTGCTTCCTCCGCCCAAGAGCTGTGATATGATCAGACCATGTTCCTGTACGGTCAGACACAGCCATTAAACAGTACACAGCACGGGCACATTTATAAGATTATATCAGCACAGGAACACATTTTTTAAACACATCCAATTGTGGAGTTGATTTTAAGTTCATGATCTGTTGACTAAATATATTTTGCTCATGGCACAGCCCCTTGTGGCATATTATGAAAAAAAGGAGGTCAGCCTCTAATGTGGAACTGTACGTAAAAAAATAGGTATTAGAAAAGCAATAATTTTGGGGGGTTTGTCAATGGAAACTTTTTTTAAATACCACAACTTAAGCAGAATCGGGACTGCTTCTATTCAGCATAACGGCTGTGAAATAATCTACTTGCCTCAGAGAGCAGTGCTCATCACCCGCTCACGTTTACAGCTTTATCAGCCTACATGGACACAGAATGCAATTAGTTATACAAAACTATTTAAAGTAAACCTGTCATGTGAAAAATGCTATTAACCTGCAGATATAGCATTATTCTGCAGCTTTAAACCCATTTGCAGTGAAAGCACGGCAGTCAGGAGGAAATAAACCTTATTCCTCTCAGGAGCTTCCAGCTTTCAGTCATAGAGGTGCGGCTTTAGCCATCTCTCAGTACACAGTTAACAGAGGCTATAAATAGTTTGCAGGCAGCACCCTAAATTACCATTGTCTCTGCGGACACCAGGGCGCACGTCCTCACCAGGGGGTCCATCCCAGACAGAAGATCCAAATGCAAAATGAAGAGAAGGACAGCGCCACACCAGGGAGTGAAAAAGCAGCTCACATTTTATTCTGCCTCCTGCGGCAACGTTTCGGTCCGAAGACCTTTGTCAAGCACAGTGTGCTGGTGTGGCGCTGTCCTTCTCTTCATTTTGAACAGGGGCTATAAGTCTTGGCACTGACTGACAGCCGCTCAGCCAGTGCATCTGTGCAGAGTCGCTGTCAGTCACATTTCTAAAAGTAGATATATATACAGGATATTTGATGTATCTCATAACCCCTTTAATTATGCTTAGGAAGCGGCCTGCTCCACCAAACCCTCATCTTGGCTCAGTTACAAAGCTGCCCACAAGCCACAACCAGGATCATAACTGGTTTCACAACTGGGTTACAATAATAAGTGTATAATCAGGCAGTAAAGATAGGTAAATGGCTCTATGGTGGGTGCTGCTGGTGGTACCCAGGTAAAAAATGCATTCAACATAGGAAATGCAACACTTTTAGACCTGCACCGTGGACTTTGATACCACCAACATCTAAGTACAGTTGTGCATCCCCACACAGGCTCTTCATAATGATTCTCATTTCAGCTTTTCATGGCTGACAGAAATAATGCCGACCAGCTCTGGAGTTGGAGATATTCCTGATTCAATCATTCATGGCTACTATGGAAATAATCCTTTATCTTCCTACCTTTAATGGGTAATTCTAGTTACTAGTCACTCTATATGACTGCAGACTTGTGAATTCACACAGAGAGCAATGTGCGTGCTGTCAACATTCTCTGATGCCAGTGCCAGTGCTAGGAACGGCGGGAACATAAATGAAGATATGCAAGATATACAAGTGAATTGAGCGAGGCTGAATAAATGACCACCCACTTCCAACATTGGAGAATCCTCACTAGTAGTGTTGAGCGATACCGTCCGATACTTGAAAGTATCGGTATCGGAAAGTATCGGCCGATACCGGCAAAGTATCGGATCTAATCCGATACCGATACCCGATACCAATACAAGTCAATGGGACTCAAGTATCGGACGGTATTCCTGATGGTTCCCAGGGTCTGAAGGAGAGGAAACTCTCCTTCAGGCCCTGGGATCCATATTAATGTGTAAAACAAAGAATTAAAATAAAAAATATTGCTATACTCACCTCTCCGACGCAGCCTGGACCTCACCGAGGGAACCGGCAGCGTTCTTTGCTTAAAATGCGCGCTTTTACTTCCTTCCGTGACGTCACGGCTTGTGATTGGTCGCGTGCCGCCCATGTGGCCGCGACGCGACCAATCACAGCAAGCCGTGATGTAATTTTCAGGTCCTCAATGCCTAATTCTAGGCATTCAGGAATTTAAAATTACGTTCCGGCTTGTGATTGGTCGCGTCGCGGTCACATGGGCGAAGCGACCAATCACAAGCCGTGACGTCACGGGAGGCAGGAGACGCGCGCATTTTTAAAATTACGTCACGGCTTGTGATTGGTTGCGTGCCGCCCATGTGACCGCGACGCGACCAATCACAGCAAGCCGTGACGTAATTTCAGGTCCTGATGCCTATTTCTGCATTGAGGACCTGAAATTACGTCACGGCTTGCTGTGATTGGTCGCGTCGCGGTCACATGGGCGGCACGCAACCAATCACAAGCCGTGACGTAATTTTAAAAATGCGCGCATCTCCTGCCTCCCGTGACGTCATGGCTTGTGATTGGTCGCGTCGACCATGTGACCGCGACGTGACCAATCACAAGCCGGAACGTAATTTTAAATTCCTGAATGCCTAGAGTTAGGCATTGAGGACCTGAAAATTACGTCACGGCTTGCTGTGATTGGTCGCGTCGCGGCCACATGGGCGGCGCGCGACCAATCACAGGCCGTGGCGTCATGGAAGGAAGTAAAAGCGCGCATTTTAAGCAAAGAACGCTGCCGGTTCCCTCGGTGAGGTCCAGGCTGCGTCGGAGAGGTGAGTATAGCAATATTTTTTATTTTAATTCTTAATTTTACACATTAATGTTGTTTCGATACCGATACCCGATACCACAAAAGTATCGGATCTCGGTATCGGAATTCCGATACCCGCAAGTATCGGCCGATACCCGATACTTGCGGTATCGGAATGCTCAACACTACTCACTAGTCTGTAGTCACATACAGTGATGGTTGACTTGTACCACAAGGCTGGACAACCCCTATAGTGAAGGTCACCAACTAATGACCATTGTTTTCTAGGTGGTGCTGGCGGAAGATAGATACACCCGCCAGCAATTTGCTGTTAAAGTCATCACAAAGAGGAACCTGCTAGCTGAAGGAGAGGAACGCGCGATGGTGGAGCGGCGTGTGTTACACCTTGCATCTGGCAGCCCCTTCCTTCTTCATGGCACATTCGCCTTTCAGACCAAGGTAAAATTGTGACAGGTTCATTAATATTTGATAAATCATAAAGTGCACTCATCTATATGCACAGAACATATCCACATTTACATATGGTGTTGTTAACATTTCAGCATTGAAAACATGTTAACGTCATGCTCCTTGTATGTGTAGCTGTCACCTACTGTGGGAACACTGGACAAACTCTGGGAACCAGGCAATGTGCCTACAAATATGATGCTGATGGGTAACTTTTGGGGTTTCTCGATTGAAGTCCATGGAAAATCTTGGAGTGGTCCAACTGGCTCCCAAAATCTGAAGTCATTTGTCCACCCCTATGGATGTCATTCTTAATGAGCACTTCACAATGGTGAGAAATGCAGAAGTCAACATAACAATGAAAAGTGATCACATCCTTCATATGTAAATACATTTTCTTTATGTGTATACTTAGAAAAACCAATAAACACATAGTAAAAAAGAATAAAGTATCATTATTGCTATTATTATGTAAGTATATCTTCATGAGATAGGGGAATAGAAATTGATCACAAAACCTATGGGATCTAAGGAAAATCCAAATTTCATTCTCATCAAAATGTCTATCACTATACAGACAAAATAACTGATTATTGAGTGTTAGTAAATGTATGGAGGCTACAAGGATTTTATAATTGAAACTGATTTCTACGTCTTGTCTGACAGGAGCTTGTGCTTCTTGGGATGGAGTATGTCACCTGTGGCGAATTCCACCATCTCCTGATGAGGACGGGGCCTCTTAACATCCCAAGTGCACGGTACAGTAGTCTTAGTCTAAGCAATACAGATTGATTAGATTGATTAGATTGTGCGAGCACTAAGGTTCGGGTAAATTCTTATCTTCCATTCACAGGGCTGTTATTAGGAACACACTTAGGAAAAAATGGCTCTTTTTCCACTACACCACAACTGTCCACAGGTTGTGTATGGTATTGCAGCTCATCCCCATTCACTTAGTGATGTGATGGTAGGTCATTAATATCTGATTGGTGGGCGCGAAACACCCGGCACTGCGTCAATCAGCTGTTCACGGTGTCGGTGGTGGCCGAAACTGACCAGTTAGGGAACTGCGGAGCACAGCTTCATATACTGTATAGTGGCCATGGCTGTGTACATCTGCCCCCTCTTCAGATCAGTAGGTGGTAGATGTGCAGTACCCGACTGCGGACACTATACAGTAGAGGGACCTGCGCTGTGCAGCTCCATCACTGATCATTTCCGGCCACGAACAGCTGATCCATGGGGTGCTGGGTGTCAGACCCCCACCGCTCAGACATATTCTAAGTATAGGCCATCAATGTTAAAGTAGTGGACAACCTCTTTGATTATTAGTATATAATCACGCACAAATCTGTTTCACAGCTTACTATTATTAACACATGGAGCTCTGGAGTGGATATATGGGATGTCTTTTACTTATACTATGATCACTAATTACACTACTCAGGTAATGAATACGTCCCATATACCAGGAAGTTCTCCATAAGTAAGACCCAAAAATAAATTAGATAAATCTAATTAGACAGAAACAGTTATTTTTTTTGTAGGAGAAGATAAAAAGTGATCGGTGGATATGTTACACTTTTAAGAGCAATTTTTTCCTTATTATTGGGATTGGCCATTAATATCTGTGTTACTAATATTCAGTTGAGCAGGTCCAGGTGAACTATAATTAGTACAATATGTGCGAATGCCCTACTGGATCATAACAAAAAATAAATAAAACTAAAATAATAATAATAATAATAATAATAAATATATGCATATAATAAATATAAGTATAAAACACTGAAAAGTTTTGCCTGTCTAGTCTTTTGAGCAGTATATATTTCTGACTTTCTCATTCACTAATTAGTCTCTACTCTTTTCTTTCTGCCAGATTCTACGCCGCCGAACTTGTGTGCGGAATTCAATACCTGCATTCTAAGGGCATCGTCCACCGGTAACTAGAAATACATCTAATCCTCCAACACCAGTGGGGCTTATAACTCTACACAGCATTACTGATAATTATAGAATGGACCCCGATAACAATCCATTTGTCTTCTTCTTCACAGAGATCTCAAGCCTTCCAACATCTTGGTGGCTGCGACGGGCCATGTAAAGATTGCCGACTTTGGACTGGCCCTTGAAAACATCTATGGAGACCGGACAGCCACCGAATACGCTGGGACACCGGGCTTCATTGCTCCCGAGATGCTGGCTGCGGAGTAGTACAATGCTGGAGTAGACTGGTACGCATTTGGCATCATTTTGAACATCATGATTACCAGCAGGTCCAAATACCATCGAGGACTCTTCAATGCTTCCAGCGAAGAGGCGAAAAACATCATTAAAAAGGTCAGTATATGATATAAGTGATTACTTTTATGCTGTAATGTTAGCTGTAAATTACTATTATATCCAGCTCTGTTGATGGAAGATAAATGTCCCAATCTCAAGGTAGATCAAGGGTTTACGAGTTCAATATATTTTAGGGATGTAGCAATGGTATGCATTACCTATCATATGTCATATTGTAGATTTCAGAATATAAACACTAATATATAAATTAAAAAAAAGTTTATTTTTTTATTTCAATTTTATTTGTTAAGTTGTTATATAAATGTAATTTTTTTTCTTCTTTTGCAGCTCCTCCGGGAAGATCCTGCCATGCGTCTTGGAGTCAATGGTAACATCAGAGCCCATAGGTTTTTCCAGCGTATTGACTGGGATGCGGTGGAATCCCTTAGAATGTGTCCGCCACATGTTCCTGTGCCAGTAAGTATTAGAGGAGATGTTTTATACAGACTCATAGATTGATAGTTTCACATAGATTTAATCTCTTTTTCCAAATTTGTAATGTTACTAAAAAGAATGAAGGGGGCTGGTCTTAGGCTCACTACTATACTGGAATGAGGCTCAAACCACAATATTTTGTTTATGAAGGTAATGAATCTGAGGTCAAATTTGTCGGTGGAGAGATGAGAAGTCTCCATACATGTTAACTGATCGGGAGAAAGTGACAAAATCTGCCGATCATTGGTTGGCTTACAGTATGTAGAGGGCCTCCAGCCTTCCTGAACTTTGCTATATACTATTCTCATGTAATCACCTTGTGATTTCTTTTTCTCTTATAGCCAAGAAACATCCAGCGCGGCTCCAGACCATTCGATCTCCAAATTCTGGAAGCAGCAGAGGCTAACAACGCAGCCCTCTCAGCAGACCACCAGGCCTTATTCACGGGGTTTTCATTTACCAACATCAGCTGGAAAACCCCAAACCATCCACCAGCTCTTTAATACCACCAGAGCAAGCTGTCTTCCTAAGCCCTAAGAAGAACATCCGGACGCTGCTGATCCCTACTGGTGAGAGGAAGCTGGTGACAGGGGAGGATGTGCGGTATACTGGTGAGAGAAGGCTGGTGACAGGGCAGGATGTGCGGTATACTGGTGAGAGGAGGCTGGTGATGGGAGGCTGCTGCTGTCTACTGGTGAGAAGAGGCTGGTGACAGGGGAGGCTGCTGCTGTATGCTGGTGAGAGGAGGCTGGTGACAGGGGAGGATGTGCTGTATACTGGTGAGAGGAGGCTGATGATGGGAGGCTGGTGAGGGGAGGCTGGTAAGGAGAGAAGATGAGAGTCTGGTAAGGAGAGGAGATGAGAGTTTGGTAAGGAGAGGAAATGAGAGACTGGAGAGGAGATGAGATGAGTCTGGTAAGGAGAGGAGATGAGAGGCTACAGAGGAGATGAGATGAGTCTGGTAAGGAGAGGAGATGAGAGGCTGGAGAGGAGAAGAGAGGCTGGAGAGGAGAGGCTGAAGAGGAGAGGCTGGAGAGGAGAGGAGATGAGAGGCTGGAGAGGAGAGGAGATGAGAAGCTGGAGAGGGGAGATGAGAGGCTGGAGAGGAGAGGAGAGGAGAGGCTGGGGAGGAGAGGAGATGAGAGGCTGGAAAGGAGAGGAGATGAGAGGCTGGAGAGGAGAGGAGATGAAAGGCTGGGGAGGAGAGGAGATGAGAGGCTGAAGAGGAGAGGCTGGAGAGGAGAGGAGAGGCTGGAGAGGAGATGAGAGGCTGGAAAGGAGAGGCTGGAGAGAAGAGGAAATGAGAGGCTGGAGAGGAGATGAGAGGCTGGAGAGGAGATGAGAGGCTGGAGACAAGAGGAGATGAGAGGCTGGAGAGGAGAGGAGATGAGAGGCTGGATGGGAGAGGAGATGAGAGGCTGGGGAGGAGAGGAGAGGCTGAAGAGGAGATGAGAGGCTGGGGAGGAGATGAGAGGCTGGAGAGGAGAGAAGATGAGAGGAGATGAGAGGCTGGAGAGGAGAGGAGAGGCAGGAGAGGAGAGGAAATGAGAGGCTGGAGAAGAGAGGAGATGAGAGGCTGGGGAGGAGAGTAGATGTGAGGCTGGAGAGGAGAGGAGATGAGAGGATGGAGAGGAGATGAGAGGCTGGAGAGGAGATGAGAGGCTGGAGAGGAGAGGAGATGAGATGGGAGGCTGGAGAGGAGAGGAGATGAGAGGCTGGAGAGGAGAGGAGATGAGATGGGAGGCTGGAGAGGAGAGGAGATGAGAGGCTGGAGAGGAGAGGAGATGAGAGGCTGGGGAGGAGAGGAGATGAGAGGCTGGAGAGGAGAGGAGATGAGAGGCTGAAGAGGAGATGAGAGGCTGGAGATGAGAGGGAGGAGAGGAGATGAGAGGAGATGAGAGGCTGGAGAGGAGAGGAGATGAGAGGCTGGAGAGGAGAGGAGAGGCTGGAGAGGATAGGCTGGAGAAGAGAGGCTGGAGAGGAGATGAGAGGCTGGAGAGGGGAGGAGAGGCTGGAGAAGAGAGGCAGGAGAGGAGAGGAGATGAGAGGCTGGAGAGGAGATGAGAGGCTGGAGAGGAGATGAGAGGCTGGAGAGGAGAGGCAATGAGAGGAGATGAGAGGCTGGAGGGGAGAGGAGATGAGAGGCTGGAGAGGAGAGGAGAGGCTGGAGAGGAGAGGAGAGGCTGGAGAGGAGAGGAGATGAGAGGCTGGAGAGGAGAGGAGATGAGAGTTTGGTAAGGAGAGGAAATGAGAGGCTGGAGAGGAGATGAGATGAGTCTGGTAAGGAGAGGAGATGAGAGGCTGAAGAGGAGATGAGATGAGTCTGGTAAGGAGAGGAGATGAGAGGCTGGAGAGGAGAGGAGAAGAGAGGCTGGAGAGGAGAGGCTGAGGAGAAGAGGAGAGGCTGGAGAGGAGAGGAGATGAGAGGCTGGAGAGGAGAGGAGATGAGAAGCTGGTGAGGGGAGATGGGAGGCTGGAGAGGAGAGGAGATGAGAGGCTGGGGAGGAGAGTAGATGAGAGGCTGGAGAGGAGAGGAGATGCGAGGCTGGAGAGGAGATGAGAGGCTGGAGAGGAGAGGAGATGAGAGGAGATGAGAGGCTGGAGAGGAGATGAGAGGAGAGGCTGGAGAGGAGAGGAGATGAGAGGCTGGAGATATGAGAGGCTGGAGAGGAGAGAGAGGAGAGGAGAGGCTGGAAAGGAGAGGAGAGGAGATGAGAGGCTGGAGAGGAGATGAGAGGATGTAGAGGAGAGGAGATGAGAGGCTGGAGAGGAGAGGAGATGAGAGGCTGGATGGGAGAGGAGATGAGAGGCTGGGGAGGAGAGGAGATGAGAGGCTGGAGAGGAGATGAGAGGCTGGAGAGGAGATGAGAGGCTGGAGAGGAGAGGAGATGAGAGGCTGGAGAGGAGAGGAGATGAGAGGCTGGAGAGGAGAGGAGATGAGAGGCTGGAGAGGAGATGAGAGGCTGGAGAGGAGAGGAAATGAGAGGCTGGAGAGGAGATGAGCGGCTGGAGAGGAGAGTAGATGAGAGGCTGGAGAGGATAAGTAATGATAGGAGATGAGAGGCTGGAGAGGAGATGAGAGGCTGGAGAGGAGAGGCGAGGAGATGAGAGGCTGGAGATGAGAGGAGATGAGAAGAGAGGCTGGAGAGGAGAGGAGATGAGAGGCTGGAGAGGAGAAGAGAGGCTGGAGAGGGGAGGAGAGGAGAGGCTGGAGAGGGGAGGAGAGGAGAGGCTGGAGAGGAGAGGAGATGAGAGGCTGGAGAGAAGATGAGAGGCTGAAGAGGAGAGGAGATGAGAGGCTGGGGAGGAGAGGAGATGAGAGGCTGGAGAGGAGAGGAGATGAGAGGCTGGAGAGGAGCTGAGAGGCTGGAGAGAGGAGATGAGAGGCTGGAGAGTAGATGAGAGGCTGGAGAGGAGAGGAGATGAAAGGGAGGAGGGGAGATGAGAGGCTGGAGAGGAGTGGAGATGAGAGGCTGGAGAGGAGACGAGATGAGAGGCTGGAGTGGAGAGGAGAGGCTGGAGAGGAGATGAGAGGCTGGAAAGGAGATGAGAGGCTGGAGAGGAGATGAGAGGCTGGAGAGGAGAGGAGATGAGAGGATATGAGAGGCTGGAGAGGAGAGGAGATGAGAGGCTGGAGAGGAGAGTAGAGGAGAGGCTGGAGAGGAGAGGCTGGAGAGGAGAGGAGATGAGAGTCTAGAAAGGAGAGGAGAGACTGGAGAGGAGAGGAGATGAGAGGCTGGAGAGGAGATGAGAGGCTGGAGAGGAGATGAGAGGCTGGAGAGGAGATGAGAGGCTGGAGAGGAGAGGAGAGGCTGGAGAGGAGAGGAGAGGCTGGAGAGGAGAGGAGATGAGAGGCTGGAGAGGAGATGAGATGAGAGGCTGGGGAGGAGAGGAGATGAGAGGCTGGAGAGGAGAGGAAATGAGAGGCTGGAGAGGAGATGAGATGCTGGAGAGGAGAGGCGATGAGAGGCTGGAGAGGAGAGGAGATGAGAGGAGATGAGAGGCTGGAGAGGAGATGAGAGGCTGGAGAGGAGAGGTGAGGCTGGAGAGGAGAGTAGAGGCTGGAGAGAAGAGAGGAGAGGCTGGAGAGGAGAGGAGATGAGAGGCTGGAGAGGAGAGGAGATGAGAGGCTGGATGGGAGAGGAGATGAGAGGCTGGGGAGGAGAGGAGATGAGAGGCTGGAGAGGAGATGAGAGGCTGGAGAGGAGAGGAGATGAGAGGAGATGAGAGGCTGGAGAAGAGAGGAGATGAGAGGAGAGGCTGGAGAGGAGAGGAGATGAGAGGCTGGAGAGGAGAAGAGAGGCTGGAGAGGGGAGGAGAGGAGAGGCTAGAGAGGGGAGGAGAGGAGAGGCTGGAGAGGAGAAGAGAGGCTGGAGAGGAGATGAGAGGCTGGAGAGAAGATGAGAGGCTGGAGAGGAGATGAGAGGCTGGGGAGGAGAGGAGATAAGAGGCTGGGGAGGAGAGGAGATGAGAGGCTGGAGAGGAGATGAGAGGCTGGAGAGAAAAGATGAGAGGCTGGAGAGGAGAGGCTGGAGAGGAGATGAGATGCTGGAGAGGAGATGAGAGGCTGGAGAGGAGAGGAGATGAGAGGCTTGGAGAAGATTGGAGATGAGATGAGAGGCTGGAGAGGAGAGTTGAAAGGCTGGAGAGGAAAATAGAGGAGAGGTAGGAGAGGAGAGGCTGGATAGGAGAGGAGATGAGAGGCTAGAAAGGAGAGGAGAGACTGGAGAGGAGAGGAGATGAGAGGCCGGAGAGGAGATGAGAGGCTGGAGACGAGATGAGAGGCTGGAGAGGAGAGGAGATGAGAGGCTGGAGAGGAGATGAGAGGCTGGAGAGGAGAGGAGATGAGAGGCTGGAGAGGAGATGAGAGGCTGGAGAGGAGAGGAAATGAGAGGCTGGAGAGGAGAGGAGATGAGAGGCTGGAGAGGATAAGAGATGATAGGAGATGAGAGGCTGGAGAGGAGATGAGAGGCTGGAGAGGAGAGGCGAGGAGATGAGAGGCTGGAGAGGAGAGGAGATGAGAGGAGATGAGAGGCTGGAGAGGAGAGGAGATGAGAGGCTGGAGAGGAGAGACTGGAGAGGAGAGGAGAGGCTGGAGAGGAGAGGAGATGAGAGGCTGGAGAGGAGAGGAGATGAGAGGCTGGAGAGGAGAGGAGAGGCTGGAGAGGAGAGGAGATGACAGGCTGGAGAGAAGAAGAGATGAGAGGAGATGAGAGGCTGGGGAGGAGAGGAGATGAGAGTTTGGGAAGGAGAGGAGATGAGAGGCTGGTGAGGAGATGAGAGGCTGGAGAGGAGAGGAGATGAAAGGAGATGAGAGGCTGGAGAGGAGATGAGAGGAGAGGCTGGAGAGGAGAGGAGAGGCAGGAGAGGAGAGGAGATGAGAGGCTGGAGAGGGGAGGAGAGGAGAGGTTGGAGAGGGAAGGAGAGGAGAGGCTGGAGAGGAGAGGAGATGAGAGGCTGGAGAGAAGATGAGAGGCTGGAGAGGAGAGGAGATGAGAGGCTGGGGAGGAGAGGAGATGAGAGGCTGGAGAGGAGATGAGAGGCTGGAGAGGAGATGAGAGGCTGGAGATGAGCGGGAGGAGAGGACTTGAGAGGAGATGAGAGGCTGGAGAGGAGAGGAGATGAGAGGCTGGAGAGGAAAGGAGAGGCTGGATAGGAGAGGCTGGAGAGGAGAGGCTGGAGAGGAGAGGAGATGAGAGGCTGGAGAGGAGAGGAGATGAGAGGCTGGAGAGGAGAGGAGATGATAGGCTGGAGAAGAGATGAGAGGCTTGAGAGGAGAGGAGATGAGAGGCTGGGGAGGAGAAAAGATGAGAGGCTGGAGAGGAGAGGCTGGAGAGGAGAGGAGAGGCTGGAGAGGAGATGAGAGGCTGGAAAGGAGAGGCTGGAGAGGAGATGAGAGGCTGGAAAGGAGAGGAGATGAGAGGCTGGAGAGGAGATGAGAGGAGATGAAAGGCTGGAGAGGAGATGAGAGGCTGGAGAGGAGATGAGAGGCTGGAGAGGAGAAGAGAGGAGAGGCTGGAGAGGAGAGTAGAGGCTGGAGAGATGAGAGGAGAGGCTAGAGAGGAGAGGAGATGAGAGGCTGGAGAGGAGAGGAGATGAGAGGCTGGATGGGAGAGGAGATGAGAGGCTGGGGAGGAGAGGAGATGAGAGGCTGGAGAGGAGATGAGAGGCTGGAGAGGAGATGAGAGGAGATGAGAGGCTGGAGATGAGAGGAGATGAGAAGAGAGGCTGGAGAGGAGAGGAGATGAGAGGCTGGAGAGGAGAAGAGAGGCTGGAGAGTGGAGGAGAGGAGAGGCTGGAGAGGGGAGGAGAGGAGAGGCTGGAGAGGAGAGGAGAGGCTGGAGAGGAGAGGAGATGAGAGGCTGGAGAGAAGATGAGAGGCTGGAGAGGTGAGAAGATGAGAGGCTGGGGAGGAGAGGAGATGAGAGGCTGGAGAGGAGAGGAGATGAGAGGCTGGAGAGGAGAGGAGATGAGAGGCTGGAGAGGAGCTGAGAGGCTGGAGAGAAGAGATGAGAGGCTGGAGAGTAGATGAGAGGCTGGAGAGGAGAGGAGATGAAAGGGAGGAGGGGAGATGAGAGGCTGGAGAGGAGTGGAGATGAGAGGCTGGAGAGGAGACGAGATGAGAGGCTGGAGTGGAGAGGAGAGGCTGGAGAGGAGAGGCTGCAGAGGAGATGAGAGGCTGGAAAGGAGATGAGAGGCTGGAGAGGAGATGAGAGGCTGGAGAGGAGAGGAGATGAGAGGATATGAGAGGCTGGAGAGGAGAGGAGATGAGAGGCTGGAGAGGAGAGTAGAGGAGAGGCTGGAGAGGAGAGGAGATGAGAGTCTAGAAAGGAGAGGAGAGACTGGAGAGGAGAGGAGATGAGAGGCTGGAGAGGAGATGAGAGGCTGGAGAGGAGATGAGAGGCTGGAGAGGAGAGGAGATGAGAGGCTGGAGAGGAGATGAGAGGCTGGAGAGGAGATGAGAGGCTGGAGAGGAGAGGAGATGAGAGGCTGGAGAGGAGAGGAGATGAGAGGCTGGAGAGGAGAGGAAATGAAAGGCTGGAGAGGAGATGAGCGACTGGAGAGGAGAGTAGATGAGAGGCTGGAGAGGATAAGTAATGACAGGAGATGAGAGGCTGGAGAGGAGATGAGAGGCTGTAGAGGAGAGGCGAGGAGATGAGAGGCTGGAGAGGAGAGGAGATGAGAAGAGAGATGAGAGGCTGGAGAGGAGAGATGAGAAGCTGGAGAGGAGAGGCTGGAGAGGCGAGGAGATGAGAGGCTGGAGAGGAGAGGAGATGAGAGGCTGGAGAGGAGAGGAGATGAGAGGCTGGAGAGGAGTTGAGAGGCCGGAGAGGAGAGGAGATGACAGGCTGGAGAGGAGAGGAGATGAGAGGAGATGAGAGCCTGGAGAGGAGATGAGAGGAAAGGCTGGAGAGGAGAGGCTGGAGAGGAGAGGAGATGAGAGGCTGGAGAGTGGAGGAGAGGAGAGGTTGGAGAGGGGAGGAGAGGAGAGGCTGGAGAGGAGAGGAGATGAAAGGCAGGAGAGAAGATGAGAGGCT
This sequence comes from Ranitomeya variabilis, assembly GCF_051348905.1. NCBI lineage: Eukaryota > Metazoa > Chordata > Amphibia > Anura > Dendrobatidae > Ranitomeya > Ranitomeya variabilis. The sequence goes on from NC_135234.1 coordinate 104,092,032, forward strand.
GGAGAGGAGAGGAGATGAGAGGCTGGGGAGGAGAGGAGATGAGAGGCTGGAGAGGAGATAAGAGGCTGGAGAGGAGATGGGAGGCTGGAGAGGAGAGGAGAAGAGAGGCTGGAGAGAAGATGAGAGGCTGGAGAGGAGAGGAGATGAGAGGCTGGAGAGGAGATGAGAGGCTGGAGAGGAGAGGAGATGAGAGGGAGGAGAGGAGATGAGAGGAGATGAGAGGCTGGAGAGGAGAATTTTTTTTTTTTTTTAATCATAGCATTAAAAGCTATATTGCTTTGCTATGTAAAATAATTATATTTACCGGTAGCAACCGGTGACTATAGTTACACTTTTCCCCCTCCTCCATGACAGCTCATTGAGCTGTTCTGGGTGACAGGGAAATTTGGTGAGTGATGGCTGGCTATTAAGGGGTGGAGGAGGCCAGTTTTTTTTTTTTTTTTAAATCATAGCATTTAAAGCTATATTGCTTTGCTATGTAAAATAATTATATTTACCGGTGGCTACCGGTGACTATAGTTACACTTTCCCTCTCCTCCATAACAACTCATTGAGTTGTCCTGGATGACGGGGAAATATGGTGAGTGATGGCTGGCTATTAAGGGGTGGAGGAGGCCAGTTTTTTTTTTTTTTTTTTTTTAAATCATAGCATTTAAAGCTATATTGCCTTGCTATGTAAAATAATTATATTTACCGGTGGCTACCGGTGACTATAGTCACACTTTTCCCCCTCCTCCATGACAACTCATTGAGCTGTCCTGGATGATGGGGAAATATGGTGAGTGATGGCTGGCTATTAAGGGGTGGAGGAGGCCAGTTTTTTTTTTTTTTTGTTTTTTTTTAAATCATAGCATTTAAAGCTATATTGCTTTGCTATGTAAAATAATTATATTTACCGGTGGCTACCGGTGACTATAGTTACACTTTTCCCCCTCCTCCATAACAACTCATTGAACTGTTCTGGGTGACGGGGAAATATGGCGAGTGATGGCTGGCTATTGAGGGGTGGAGGAGGCCAGTTTTTTTTTTTTTTTAAATCATAGCATTTAAAGCTACATTGCTTTGCTATGTAAATTAATTATATTTACCGGTGGCTACCGTTGACTATAGTTACACTTTTCCCCCTCCTCCATAACAACTCATTGAGCTGTTCTGGGTGACAGGGAAATATGGCGAGTGATGGCTGGCTATTAAGGGGTGGAGGAGGCCAGTTTTTTTTTTTTTAAATCATAGCATTTAAAGCTATATTGCCTTGCTATGTAAAATAATTATATTTACCGGTGGCTACCGGTGACTATAGTCACACTTTTCCCCCTCCTCCATGACAACTCATTGAGCTGTCCTGGATGACGGGGAAATATGGTGAGTGATGGCTGGCTATTAAGGGGTGGAGGAGGCCAGTTTTTTTTTTTTTTTGTTTGTTTTTAAATCATAGCATTTAAAGCTATATTGCTTTGCTATGTAAAATAATTATATTTACCGGTGGCTACCGGTGACTATAGTTACACTTTTCCCCCTCCTCCATAACAACTCATTGAACTGTTCTGGGTGACGGGGAAATATGGCGAGTGATGGCTGGCTATTGAGGGGTGGAGGAGGCCAGTTTTTTTTTTTTTTTAAATCATAGCATTTAAAGCTACATTGCTTTGCTATGTAAATTAATTATATTTACCGGTGGCTACCGTTGACTATAGTTACACTTTTCCCCCTCCTCCATAACAACTCATTGAGCTGTTCTGGGTGACAGGGAAATATGGCGAGTGATGGCTGGCTATTAAGGGGTGGAGGAGGCCAGTTTTTTTTTTTTTTAATCATAGCATTTAAAGCTATATTGCTTTGCTATGTAAATTAATTATATTTACCGGTGGCTACCGGTGACTATAGTTACACTTTTCCCCCTCCTCCATAACAACTCATTGAGTTGTCCTGGATGACGGGGAAATATGGTGAGTGATGGCTGGCTATTAAGGGGTGGAGGAGGCCAGTTTTTTTTTTTTTTTTTTAAATCAAAGCATTTAAAGCTATATTGCTTTGCTATGTAAAATAATTATATTTACCGGTGGCTACCGGTGACTATAGTTACACTTCCCCCCCCCCCTCCAAAACAACTCATTGAGCTGTTCTGGGTGACAGGGAAATATGGTGAGTGATGGCTGGCTATTAAGGGGTGGAGGAGGCCAGTTTTTTTTTTTTTTTTTTTAAATCATAGCATTTAAAGCTATATTGCTTTGCTATGTAAAATAATTATATTTACCGGTGGCTACCGGTGACTATAGTTACACTTTCCCTCTCCTCCATAACAACTCATTGAGTTGTCCTGGATGACGGGGAAATATGGTGAGTGATGGCTGGCTATTAAGGGGTGGAGGAGGCCAGTTTTTTTTTTTTTTTTGTTTTTTTTTAAATCATGGCATTTAAAGCTATATTGCTTTGCTATGTAAAATAATTATATTTACCGGTGGCTACCGGTGACTATAGTTACACTTTTCCCCCTCCTCCATAACAACTCATTGAGCTGTTCTGGGTGACGGGGAAATATGGCGAGTGATGGCTGGCTATTAAGGGGTGGAGGAGGCCAGTTTTTTTTTTTTTTAAATCATAGCATTTAAAGCTACATTGCTTTGCTATGTAAATTAATTATATTTACCGGTTGCTACCAGTGACTATAGTTACACTTTTCCCCCTCCTCTATAACAACTTATTGAGCTGTTCTGGGTGACAGGGAAATATGGTGAGTGATGGCTGGCTATTAAGGGGTGGAGGAGGCCAATTTTTTTTTTTTTTTAAATCATAGCATTTAAAGCTACATTGCTTTGCTATGTAAATTAATTATATTTACCGGTGGCTACCGGTGACTATAGTTACACTTTCCCCCCCCCTCCATAACAACTCATTGAGCGGTTCTGGGTGACAGGGAAATATGGCGAGTGATGGCTGGCTATTAAGGGGGTGGAGGAGGCCAGCTTTCTTTTTTTTTTTAAAATCATAGCATTTAAAGCTACATTGCTTTGCTATGTAAATTAATTATATTTACCGGTGGCTACCGGTGACTATAGTTACACTTTTCCCCCTCCTCCATAACAACTCATTGAGCTGTTCTGGGTAACGGGGAAATATGGTGAGTGATGGCTGGCTATTAAGGGGTGGAGGAGGCCAGTTTTTTTCTTTTTTTTTTTTAAATCATAGCATTTAAAGCTACATTGCTTTGCTATGTAAATTAATTATATTTACCGAAGCTATCGGTGACTATAGTTACACTTTTCCCCCTCCTCCATAACAACTCATTGAGCTGTTCTGGGTGACGGGGAAATATGGCGAGTGATGGCTTGCTATTAAGGGGTGGAAGAGGCCATTTTTTTTTTTTTTTTTTTTTTTTTTAAATCATAGCATTTAAAGCTACATTGCTTTGCTATGTAAATTAATTATATTTACCGGTGGCTACCGGTGACTATAGTTACACTTTTCCCCCTCCTCCATAACAACTCATTGAGCTGTTCTGGGTGACGGGGAAATATGGTGAGTGATGGCTGGCTATTAAGGGGTGGAGGAGGCCATTTTTTTTGTTTTAAATAATAGCATTTAAAGCTATATTGCTTTGCTATGTAAATTAATTATATTTACCGGTGGCTACCGGTGACCATAGCTACACTTTTCCCCCTCCTCCATAACAACTCACTGAGCTGTTCTGGGTGACTGGGAAATATGGCGAGTGTTGGCTGGCTATTAAGGGGTGGAGGAGGCCAGTTTTGTTTTGTTTTTTAAATCATAGCATTTAATGCTACTTTGCTTTGCTATGTAAATTAATTATATTTACCGGTGGCTACCGGTGACCATAGTTACACTTTTCCCCTCCTCCATAACAACTCATTGAGCTGTTCTGGGTGACGGGGAAATATGGCGAGTGATGGCTGGCTATTAAGGGGTGGAGGAGGCCAATTTTTTTTTTTTTTTTTAAATCATAGCTTTTACAGCTATATTGCTTTGCTATGTAAATTAATTATATTTACCGGTGGCTACCGATGACTATAGTTACACTTTTCCCCCTTCTCCATAACAACTCATTGAGCTGTTCTGAGTGACGGGGAAATATGGCGAGTGATGGCTGGCTATTAAGGGGTGGAGGAGGCCATTTTTTTTTTTTTTTTTAAATCATAGCATTTAAAGCTATATTGCTTTGCTGTGTAAATTAATTATATTTACCGGTGGCTACCGGTGACTATAGTTATACTTTTCCCCCTCCTCCATAACAACTGATTGAGCTGTTCTGGGTGACGGGGAAATATGGCGAGTGATGGCTGGCTATTAAGGGGTGGAGGAGGCCAGTTTTTTTTTTTGTTTTTTTTTTTTTAAATCATAGCATTTAAATCTATATTGCTTTGCTATGTAAATTAATAATATTTACCGGTGGCTACCGGTGACTATAGTTATACTTTTCCCCCTCCTCCATAACAACTGATTGAGCTGTTCTGGGTGACGGGGAAATATGGTGAGTGATGGCTGGCTATTAAGGGGTGGAGGAGGCCAGTTTTTTGTTTTGTTTTTTTTTTTTAAAATCATAGCATTTAAATCTATATTGCTTTGCTATGTAAATTAATAATATTTACCGGTGGCTACCGGTGACTATAGTTATACTTTTCCCCCTCCTCCATAACAACTGATTGAGCTGTTCTGGGTGACGGGGAAATATGGTGAGTGATGGCTGGCTATTAAGGGGTGGAGGAGGCAAGCTTTTTTTTTTTTAAATCATAGCATTTAAAGCTATATTGCTTTGCTGTGTAAATTAATTATATTTACCGGTGGCTACCGGTGACTATAGTTATACTTTTCCCCCTCCTCCATAACAACTGATTGAGCTGTTCTGGGTGACGGGGAAATATGGCGAGTGATGGCTGGCTATTAAGGGGTGGAGGAGGCCAGTTTTTTTTTTTTTTTTTTTTTTTTTTTTTAAATCATAGCATTTAAATCTATATTGCTTTGCTATGTAAATTAATTATATTTACCGGTGGCTACCGGTGACTATAGTTACACTTTTCCCTCTCCTCCATAACAACTCATTGAGCTGTTCTGGGTGACGGGGAAATATGGCGAGTGAAGGCTGGCTATTAAGGGGTGGAGGAGACCAGTTTTTTTCTTTTTTTTTTTTAAATCATAGCATTTAAAGCTACATTGCTTTGCTATGTAAATTAATTATATTTACCGAAGCTACCGGTGACTATAGTTACACTTTTCCCCCTCCTCCATAACAACTCATTGAGCTGTTCTGGGTGACGGGGAAATATGGCGAGTGATGGCTGGCTATTAAGGGGTGGAGGAGGCCAGTTTTTTTTTTTTTTTAAATCATAGCATTTAAAGCTACATTGCTTTGCTATGTAAATTAATTATATTTACCGGTGGCTACCGGTGACCATAGCTACACTTTTCCCCCATCTCCATAACAACTCACTGAGCTGTTCTGGGTGACTGGGAAATATGGCGAGTGTTGGCTGGCTATTAAGGGGTGGAGGAGGCCAGTTTTGTTTTGTTTTTTAAATCATAGCATTTAATGCTACATTGCTTTGCTATGTAAATTAATTATATTTACCGGTGGCTACCGGTGACTATAGTTACACTTTTCCCCTCCTCCATAACAACTCATTGAGCTGTTCTGGGTGACGGGGAAATATGGCGAGTTATGTCTGGCTATTAAGGGGTGGAGGAGGCAAGCTTTTTTTTTTTTAAATCATAGCATTTAAAGCTACATTGCTTTGCTATGTAAATTAATTATATTTACCGGTGGCTACCGGTGACTATAGTTATACTTTTCCCCCTCCTCCATAACAACTGATTGAGCTGTTCTGGGTGACGGGGAAATATGGCGAGTGATGGCTGGCTATTAAGGGGTGGAGGAGGCCAGTTTTTTTTTTTTTTAAATCATAGCATTTAAAGCTACATTGCTTTGCTATGTAAATTAATTATATTTACCGGTGGCTACCGGTGACTATAGTTACTTTTTTCCCCCTCCTCCATAACAACTCATTGAGCTGTTCTGGGTGACGGGGAAATATGGCGAGTGATGGCTGGCTATTAAGGGGTGGAAAAGGCCAGTTTTGTTTTTTGTTTTTTTAAATCATAGCATTTAAAGCTACATTGCTTTGCTATGTAAATTAATTATATTTACCGGTTGCTACCGGTGACTATAGTTACACTTTTCCCCCTCCTCCATAACAACTCATTGAGCTGTTCTGGGTGACGGGGAAATATGGTGAGTGATGGCTGGCTATTAAGGGGTGGAGGAGGCCAATTTTTTTTTTTTTAAATCATAGCATTTAAAGCTATATTGCTTTGCTATGTAAATTAATTATATTTACCGGTGGCTACCGGTGACTATAGTTACACTTTTCCCCCTCCTTCATAACAACTCATTGAGCTGTTCTGGGTGACGGGGAAATATGGCGAGTGATGGCTGGCTATTAAGGGGTGGAGGAGGCCAGTTTTTTTTTTAAATCATAGCATTCAAAGCTATATTGCTTTGCTATGTAAAATAATTATATTTACCGGTGGCTACCGGTGACTATAGTTACACTTTTCTCCCTCCTCCATAACAACTCATTGAGCTATCATGAGCAATGGGGAAATAAGGTGAGTGGTGGCCCAAGCAGCTTGGATTGTGTGCCTCTCCACTCTTCCTCCAGACTCTGGGACCTTTTCTTTCCAAGGTCTAGTGTGAAGTATCCACAATCAATGATCGTTTTGGGAAACTGGTCATCTCCTGGTGTAGTTCCACTGTGTTTTATGAGGACCAATGTCAGTGCAGCCGTCTACCAGGAAATTGTAGAGCACTACATGCTTCCCTCTGCCGACAAGCTTTTTGGAGAAAATTAACTTTTTGATGACATTCTAATTTTGTATGATGCACCTGTAGTATACAGGTAATACTGTGATCAGCAGTGCCATTATACACATGATGACCTTAAATCAGAGAGTTATGTCATATAAAATAGTTAATAAATTACATTTCCCACATGTCTACTTAACATAAGCACAATTTTGGACACTTTTTTTGTTAGGAAGTTAAAAGGGTTAAAAGTTGACCAGAGATTTCTCATGTTTCCAACAAAATTTACAAAATCATTTTTTTTGGGACCACAGAGCTCAGAAAGGAAGGGGCATTTTTTATTTGGGAGTGCAGAATTTGCTGGATTTCTTCTGTGTGACAAGGAGCCATTTTGCTTTTCAAAAGCCTTTGTACTACCAGTAATGTGGTAGCTTCCTAATTCGGAGCTCTACGCTTACATTTGTGTTTCCATCTAAATCTCTGAGTGACATAACTCAGATGAAATCCCCGAGGGATCCATTCATTATAAAGAGGCAGCAGACTTACTCTGGACTTCATCTGGCCTCTAATAAGCGGAGTACTTCTTTTCAGAGGTGTACAAAACTTTGGCTGATGGCACTTTTATGCACACCTAAAAAGACGGACACCACTGGATCATAGGCCAGACAGTGTCCACAGTGCCTCCATCTGCCTCATTGTAGGGAATCTTCCATCATAGATTCCGTCTGACTGACGTATTTCAGAGCTTTACACGAAAACCCCGGTGTAAGCGCTCAGCGCAGTGCACAGGATAAATGTGAGCTGAGCCCTTCTGTGATCTGTGGGAGGCAGAATGAACAAAACAGTAGGAGAAGAAATGGCTTGATTTATTTTTTACACCGTTCCTCGTGTAGTATAAGTGACAAGATGACTTTATTCTGCTGGTCGGTGCGATTACCGCGATAGCAGATTTATGTTGGGTTTTTATGTTTGGCTGCTGTCACAGACTAAAAGATGCCTTTTTTTGCAAAACCAAGTTTTTACATCACCATATTTAGAGAGATATAATTTTTCCACATTTCTGCTGACAGATTCATTTGATGGCTTGTTTTTTTGTGGGACAAGTTGATGTTTTTATTAGAACCATATTTGGCACATTACATATTTTAATAGATTTCTATTCCAATTTTTGTGAGGCAGAATGAGCAAAAAACAACAATTCAGGAATTAGTATTTTTTTTAATGCCGTTCTGCGTGTGGTAAATTGATAAAGCAGATTTATTCTTCAGGTCAGTGCGATTACAGTTATGCCTCATTTATAGTTTCTTTGCTTGTTGGTTCTTTTACGCAATAAAAACTTATTAAAAAAATATTATTTTTGCATTATTCTGAGAGCTATAACTTTCTTATTTTTCTACTGATAGAGCTGTATGAAAGATAAGATAAGATAAGATGGGGGTAGGGTGGGAGCTAAAGGGGTGGTGGAGGGAGGACGGGGCAGGGGCCTTATTATTAGTGTTTACTGTTTTGCTCTACATGCACTACATCATATGTGCTTTTTGGGGGGCTGAAAGGGAGGTAGGGGGCTTATTATTCTTACAGCCTAGGGGTCTTATTATAAGCCCAGCCTGTGAGTATAACAAGCCCCCATACAGTATCCGCGACATAAGTTGTGTTATATTTAATACTGTTATAGTAAGTAACTTATTATTATTATTATAAAGTTATTAAAGCTCTCCTGACCAGTGATACAGACCGCTTGCAGCGGCTGTAGTGTCCAAGCCAGGTATGTTCCCATGGTCAGTAAATGCTGCAGGTTGGACACTGTGTACTTGTGCAGCGTCCAACCTGCAGCGTCCAGATGTTACAGCATAGTGGATGGGATTCCAAGAAATGCCATGTCCACTATGCGTGCACCGAGACCCGAGGAAACGGACATGTGCTGCCTGCCAATTCCTGAACTTCTGCACATACCCAAAAGCTGCGACGTTTCAGTGAAAATCATACTAATAGCTGCTGGGGAGCCAGCAGCGCTGTGCACTAGTCCTACAGACAGGTCTCTGGTGGCTTCTCTCCAGCTGCTGACAGTGACTGACATGTCTCTGTTATACACCCACGTAGGATGACATTTGTCAGTCACTGTCACCGGCTGGGGAGAAGACACCAGGGACCTGACTGTAGGACTAGTGCACAGCGCCGCACAGTCAGCGGCTGGGGAGAAGCCGCCAGTTACCTGACTGTAGGACTAGTGCACAGCGCTGCACAGTCAGCGGATGGGGAGAAGCCGCCAGTTACCTGACTGTAGGACTAGTGCACAGCACCGTACAGTCAGCGGCTGGGGAGAAGCTGCCAGTGACCTGACTGTAGGACTAGTGCACAACGCCGCACAGTCAGTGGCTGGGGAGAAGCCACCAGGGACCTGTCTGTAGGACTAGTGCACAGCACCGCACTGTCAGCGGGTGGGGAGAAGCCGCCAGTGACCTGACTGTAGGACTAGTGCACAGCGCCGCACTGTCAGCGGCTGGAGAGAAGCTGCCAGTGACCTGACTGTAGGACTAGTGCACAGCGCCGCACTGTCAGCGGGTGGGGAGAAGCCGCCAGGGACCTGTCTGTAGGACTAGTGCACAGCGCCAATCGCTACCCAGCAGATACTAGTATGTTTTTCTCTGAAACGCCGCAGCTTTATCGAGACAAACATACCTGGTGAAATACTTTGGCTGGGGCATGATACACGCTGCACATAGTTTGAGCAGCTTGTATCACCTGTCAGGCTTCCTTTAAAGGGGTAGTCCAGGCTTGGGATAAAAGTCTGCAGTCAACCTATGTGACTGCAGACTGCCAAATTATGACAAGGTGCAGTGCGCCTGCTGCCATGAGTCCGATCAGGTGTGATCAGGCGGTCATGCAGGCGCATGTTTGCTATTTGCACATGCCACCTAGATACGTTTGGCATCTTTCAATAAAAAAGAATTGAGAGAAAATGAAAGAGAGTAGTCAACACGGACTGCAAGTTGCATACCTGCAGTCACATGACCACCTGCTCACATCACCGATATCGGGGCCATTATTACTGTACACGGGGGAAACATGGGCCATTATTACTGTACATAGGGGACTTATGGGCCATTATTACTGTGCATACATGGGGGACTCAGGGGACTTTATTGAATGTTAATATAATTAGAACACAGGACAAGAATTATATTATATTCACAATCCAATTAGTGCAATGCGAATACAATTTCAGGGGGCCCTCATATTGTGTGGGGGCCATTACACAGTGGGAGGACTACTGTTGGGGCCATTATACAGTTTGGGAGTTAATGAAGGGGCTATCACACAGCTTAGAGGCTAATATGGGGACTACTGGGAGAGGCCCTCATACAGTGTGGGAGCCAATATAAAGTGTGAGGACTACTGTGGTGCCATTATACAGTGTGAGAGCTAATATGAGTGCCATTCTACAGTGTAGGGGTGATCATACAGTGTGGAGACTAATATAGAGGCTAATATAAAGTGTGAGGGCCAATATATATTATTGGGGCTACTGTGGGGGTCATTATATTGTGTTTGATGGAGCAGTGGGCCCATCAGACTGTGTATAGGGCACCTGTGGACCCACCCTGCTATGTATAGGGCAGCTGTAGGACCTGCATACTGTGCATAGAGTGTAATAATTATAGGGGATAACTCAGGAGACTTTGCGTGGAACAAGACAACTACAGGACACAGTTTTATAAGTGGTAAAGTCTATATTATCACACGGTGATTCAAACAGGTGCAGAGACAAAATCAAGTCCACAACACTTGGTGCAAATATCAAATGCAGCTCAGCAGTCTATAGGAAACTTCAGAGGAAAATGCAATCACGCAGAAAGTCTAAAAAGCACAATTATTCTTGAGGATACTTGACACGAATAAGTCCTTGCTTAGTCCAAAGCACAGATAGATATGCTTATAAGGCAGTTCCAATAATATCTTAGCTCAACCAGGGAGGTCTGGGTAATAGTATCAGGTTCTTGCAAAGCAGAAACAGCTTACATGTCCAGCAAATGCAGATGGAAGTAAACACGAGCAGCAGATGAAGGAGGATTACTGGAACTGGTGTATGCAGCAGGAACTCAGAGCAGAGTAGCAGGATAACCCCACAGGTTCACAGGAGCAGGTATATAGCCAGGGAGTCACCAGAGGTCAGGAGCTGGATGCAAGGCAGAATACTCTACCACAGACTGAAGGCTGGGAAGACACAGTGCACATGAGACCAAAGACGCCATCTTGGAAAAGGGCAGTAATGCACAAAAAGGTAATAAAAAATGTTCAGAGTCCTGACACATGTGTTTTTCTTACCAGTGCATTTTTACCATCCTCTTGCACTGGCTTTTTTAGCTGTTGTTATTTGCTCACTTCAATGCCTTGTTTTTGTCTACTATTTTCTAATAAAATTTTGTATTGATTTATATTAAACCCCTACTTGTGTGGATTTTGTATTAACAGCTATATTACGACTCAAGTGATTTATCAATATCCTTTTATTCACTCATTTATTCCATTTGTTAGTCCGTTTTCATCTTCTTTAACATTCATTTTTGGAAAAATGTTCAAGGGGCTTCTAAAGAAGAAGGAGTATATGACAAAATAATATTATAATTGATCGTCAGCACAGATTTCTGAAAGACAAAAGATGGCAAACTAACATGATAAGTTTTTTTAATGAAAAGAGTAGAAACCTGGACAGAGGGGTAGCTGAGGATATCGTATTTTTAAACTTTGCCAATGCACTTGATACCGTACCACACAGATGTCTAATGGGTAAATTAAAGTCTATAGGCTTAGAAAGTAAGGTTTGAAAACTGCCTAAAACAGTGGACTCAGAATGTTGTGGTCAATGACTACTACTTGAATAGGGTCTGATTCAAAGTGCAAAAACGGTTTCATTTAAAACCCACTCAAATAACAAAGGGGCGCTCTCTTTTCCCAGAAAAAGAAAAGTTAAGTCTCCAGAGGAGAGAGGTCTTCTTTACCTTAAGATATATTTTTCTATGGAATAGGCTACCTCAGGAGCTATTCATATCTAGAACCGTCAATGGCTTCAAAAAAGGCTTGAATGCTTTTTTTTAGATAGATGCAGGTCCTATAGGTCCCTCCGAGCGCCACATTTATCACAAATATATGGCATATCTAATGAATATTTATGAATGTATGAAATGTAAGTGCCTTTTTAGGTTCTGATGTTTGTCTAGAGACTCTAGAGCAATGTCCCTCCTCTACTTTTCGAATAATCCCGTTCTTCTAGAAAGTGTAATACTGAAGTGCTTAGCTTTGCTTGTATTTCCTAGCAGCCAAAACGAAGACCCAACTGTCTAAGCACCTCATAGTCTGATTTTATGACATTTATATAGAGATGAGCAAGCACTAAAATGATCGGATGCTAGTTAATTGAGCGAAGCACATCCTAATTCGAGTAATGAGTATAATGGGAGTAAACGGGAAATCCGAGCATTTGTCTGCCAGACCATACAAGGAGGTCTGGGGGGCTGTGAAAATGTTGAAATGGATGGAAAAGGTCTGATTGTAAGGATAAAAGCATGGGGAAGACCTGTGGAAGCATCTCTGACTCATAGATGGTTGCTGAGAACAATGGTGTCACACTTTTACTCCACTGTAAGGACTGACTATAAAACATTCAAAATTGACGACAAATTGGAGTTTACAGGAAAAAATGTTAAGAAACATTCTTTCCTGTATAATGACTTGTATATAAGGCAACATTTAAAAATATTTTTTTTTAAATAATTTAAATAAACTAAAATTGAATTTTTTATTTAAAAATTGGAAAGTTGTGTGAGTGTAATTTATGAAATAAGCAAGAACTACCAAAAATGTGATGGAAGAGGAACTCAGATACACCCTGAATTAGACATAAAGGAGGGCCTCATACACATTATGTTCAAATTGTCATTATAGTTGTACTCCTGCACTCATGAAGGCTATGCACTAAGTGCAAAGCCTGACAAAAATTAAAGCAAGGTCATCCATACAGCTTTGAAGGCACCAACTGGAGTACCTCATTCAAATATTGTGAAAAAAGTATAGTTGTGGTACTCCTACACTCATAAAAGTTATGTACAGTGCAAAGCCTTACAAATTACAAGCAAGGTCATCCATACACCCTTGAAGGCACCAACTGGAGTACCTCATTTGAATATTGTGAACAAAGTGTATTTGTGGTACTCCTACACTGATAATGGCTCTGCAAACAGTGAAAAGCCAGGAAAAAATTATAATCAGACATATCCATATACTCTTAAAAAGACAACAACTGGAGGGCCTCATAAAATTTTTTTGAAAGTGTAGTTGATGTACTCCTACACTCATAAAAGCTTTGAACAAAGTGCAAAGCCAGGAAAAAAATTATAATTAGGGTCATCCACCTCATTCAAACATTGTGAACAAAATGTAGTTGTGGTACTTCTACACTCATAAAAGCTCAGCACACAGTGCAAAGCCTGCCAAAAATTACAGCCAATATCATGCATATGCCCTTCAAGGCACCAAGTGCAGTGTCTCATAATAAAATTAAGAAAGTGTAGTTGTGGCACTTCTACACTCATAAAGGCTTTGTACATAGTGAAAAACAAGGATTTAATAATAAGGGTCATCCAGTCATCCATAGTTCCTTGAAGGCAAAAATGACAAGCAGGGTCATTTATACACCCTTCAAGGCATCAAGTGGAAAGCCTCATGAAAAAATTAAGCCAGGCCAGGCAAACCCAGGAAAAATTATAAGAAGAATCACCTAGTCATCCATAGACCCTTGAAGGCAACAACGCATGCCTCATTCAAATATTGAAAATTAAATGGGATATGTCACCCCCGCGATACTCTTCAGCTATTACTATGGGCATACAGGTAATATAAATGTTAATCTAGTCTTACCTGTATGCCTCATAGTTGCATCTAGATGTGAAGAAATAGACTTTTATTTAATTATGTTAATGATTTCTGCCAGGCTTTGGGGCATGCGGTGCTTTGAAGATTTCCCTGCCTCCACTCTTCATTATACTACCACCCCCCTCCCATGCACATCACACTGACCTGCTATGTGCAATTGTGGTGCCTGAATCCCTCACATTGGCTCTGTGTATTCAGCGCTCCTGTGCGCAGGCGCCAGAGCACAAGAACACTGAATATACTGACCATAGAGAGAAGAAAAAGGTACAGATTGTCGAGCAAGTGCAGGGCACACGCACAGTATTCCGGCGCACAACTGCACATCACAGGTCAGTGTGACATGTATGGGAGGGGGTGATAGTATAATGAAGAGCAGAGGCAGTGATTTCTTACAGGCACTGCAGACCCCGGAGCCTGGAAGAAATCATTAACATAATGAAATATGATTGTGGCTGGAATAATAAAATAAATTGGAGGTGTTGTGTCAGGTATCAGGTCTCCCAGCTAAGAAGGCTTACACCGCTCTCTTAACCACCAGGTCTTCATTGAAAGGTCTTCCAAGCTGTAAATGCTGCACCAGACCCTTATACCTTATGCGTGGGCTATGGCTGACTGCTTCTGTGCCATTATAAAAGGCTCTGCTGTGGGTCAATGATCAGTCAGCTACCAGTGTTACTTTCCTTACATTTTACTGCCAATAGTACTGTGTGAAACTGATGTTTGTGCCATCTAAGTGTGGCTGGAATAAAAAAAAAATTGGAGGTGTTGCATGAGGTATCAGGTCTCCCAGCTAAGAAGGCTTACACGGCCTCCTTAACCACCAGGTCCTCATTGAAACTTCAATTCCAAGCTGTAAGTTCTGGGCCAGACCCTGATATCTCATGCATGGCCCATGGCTGACTGTTGCTGTGCCATTTGCAAATTTCTAGTGTGTGTCAATTGAAGCAAATTTTCATTGCGTCTTTCCCTATTTTTAACTGTTTGGGAAGCTTTTTGTGACTCCTTAAGGTGTATTTATATGTTTAATTTGGCCTCCCATTGAATCTAATGGGATTTAAATACGTTCGTCAAACCGTTCCACGAACATGTTCGGCAAACATCTAAACAATCAAAGAATGGAACCGAACCTTGAAAGGTTTGCTCATCTCTATTAATGAAAAGGAAATCCTGCTCTCCAATATCGAGATATAGTAGAATTTATTAAATGATTCTGCCCACTGTCATGCAAAAATGTGACTTTGCAGTCAACATGAGCATTATAAACGTACTGAGAAAAATAATACACTGGTATACAGAGATTATGGTGTCAACGATGTCTGAACGGATTTATATTTAAGTTTATGGTGCTGATTCAGAATATTGTTAAAGGGCCAAAAGACCAAAAGCTATTGCATTTGTTATCACACACAAGTCACATTAGGGGAATGCATTATTTTCACAGATGAATTATGTGGAAAACTTGAACCAATTCATCAAAAGTCATTAGATTTTTTAATTCAGCACCCTCAAAATACTCAAAGCCATTCAAAAAACTTTGGCACTTGAAATATTTTTTTAAAAATATTATTATTTATAAAAAGACATCCAAAATACATACCCGACAAAAATGTATACTCTAGGATATAGTGAATAAGCGAGTTCCATGGAAAAGCAAATATCATCAAGTATGACCAAATAATCCCTATTATTGTTTAGTAGAAAATTACCAAAAAAATTGCAAAAAAAATTTCAGTAAGCTGAGACATTAGCAATAACTAATCTAGGTTTTACCAGAAAAAACAATCTGTATGCACCAAATGTGTACTTAAATGACAAATAACTCCAGTTCAAACACCAGTAATACAAAAAAAATCACAAGAAAATAGTAATGCATATATGTGAAGAAAGTATGCAGAAAATAGAGGCCCTCAATTATATTGGTATTAGCCAAATAAAATCCTCGCGTCCGGACTAGGAGTGCTGTATTTCCCTATTTACACTAATAAAAAAGCGTGCTCGATACCTTGCCATTTCCTATAGTATTAAAACCACAATGAGTAGCCACAGCGGCATCTCAAGTTCAGACTTATCTTATATTTGATGGACTAGAAGCCAAGGGCATGTTCACAGGTTGCATTTTTGCCACATTTTTCCAGAGTTATTTCTGGACATTCTTTCCATGGAAAAACGCAGTGTTTTAATGTACAAAGTGAATGAGAATTCTGAAATCTCATGTACATTCTGCTTATTTTTTCCTTGCAGATTTGAAAACGTTTCAAATCTGCCGCATCTCAATTCTTTAAGTGTTTTTGTAGTGTTTTTCATGCAAACGAAAATAAAAGCATCAAAAACATGTATATTTTAGGCAGCATTTCACCTGCCAACTGTCTAGTATTTGCAGAATTTCTCTGCTCAAATAATGAACGTGTACACATACCCTAAAGACTGCAAAACAGCATCAGAATGAAAATGGTGGCAAAAAGCATTTGCAAAACAGCAAACTCAATATGTGGGCTTTCTAAGAAATAATTCTAGTAACTAGAACTGTTTCTCCAACATTTCCATTACATGTAACTGATACTATAGAGATTGCTATAAAATATGTCCTAACTTGAAAATGTGAAAAAGATTTGGATATTAGAGTCTTTTTATAGAAAAAAAGGCAGCAGAAAATCTAACGTAAACCTCCAAGGGTGAGCTTGGCCTAATATTTTGTGATATAAGAAGAAAATTAAAAAAAACACAAGTATCTGGATAATTCATATGTATTACTGCTTATGGTCAATTACTGATCACATGACCAGTGGCATGCGGACATTGGAATATTGCCTGGTGGCAGTTGGAGAGTGACAGTTGGCTTGGATGCGGATGAGGAGGAGCTGCCTTCAGAAAAGCGACAATATGGAGAGAAAAGAGGAAGTCTTTAGGCCGGTTTCACACGTCAGTGATTCCGGTACGTGAGGTGACAGTTTCCTCACGTACCGGAGACACTGACACACGTAGACCCATAAAAATCAATGCATCTGTGCAGATGTCATTGATTTTTTGCAGACCGTGTCTCCGTGTGCCAAACACGGAGACATGTCAGTGTTCGTGGGAGCGCACGTTTTACACGGACCCAATAGAGTCAATGGGTCCGTGTAAAACACGGACCTCACACGGACATTCTCCGCCTGGGGTCCGTGTGCCTGCAGGAGACAGCGCTACAGTAAGCGCTGTCCCCCCCACATGGTGCTGAAGCCGCCATTCATATGTTCCCTGCAACAGCGTTTGCTGCAGAGAAAATATGAATAATAGTGTTTAAAATAAAGATCCATGTGTCCGCCGCCCCCCCCACCCCCTGTGCGCCCCCCCGCTGGTCAGAAAATACTTACCCGCTCCCTCGCTCCTTCCTGGTCTGGCCGCGCCTCCTACTGTATGCAGTCACGTGGGGCCGATCATTTACAATCATGAATAGTCGGCTCCGCCCCTATGGGAGGTGGAGCCACATATTCATGACTGTAAATGATCGGCCCCACGTGACTGCATGCAGGAGAAGCCGCGGCCAGACCAGGAAGGAGCGAGGGAGCGGGTAAGTATTTTCTGACCAGCGGGGGGGCGCACAGGGGGTGGGGGGGCGGCGGACACATGGATCTTTATTTTAAACACTATTATTCATATTTTCTCTGCAGCAAACGCTGCTGCAGGGAAGATATGAATCGCAGCTTCAGCACCATGCAGAGTGGGTACCACACGCTCCGTGTGGTACCCACTCGCCATACGGGCGGCACACGTGTGCCGCACGTATGGCCTCCGTGAGTTCCCAGGCACACGGACACGGATAACTCCGGTACCGATTTATTCCGGTACCGGAATTATCTGGACGTGTGGGACAGCCCTTAGTGCGAGAGGGAAGAAAAGGAGAAGAACTGTTTTGGACTCATTGGAGGATGAGAAGCCGTCCATCAAGAAGAGCCACAGGAGAGGAGAGAAGAGAAAAGGCTCAGATTTGGAGATCGTCTCCCAAGGCCAGAAAGAAGAACAGGAATATCATCAGGAGGTCCTAGCTGGAAGAAGTGTAGCCAAGAGGAGAAGACAAATCCTCGACTCATCACAAGAAAACTCTTCAGTCAAGAAAGGAGATGAAGAGCAGAATAAAACCAAGGGTGCAGGTAAATCATGCTATACATCAATTTACCACAAGCAGCCCCATGAAGTGTAGCTTCTCATGTATACACTTACAGATCAGGGCAATGTTGTCACTTTACACACATTAATGGCACATCTTTTAAATCTGACAGTTTGAGGGTGTGATACATGAGCAACATCTGAAGCTGGACTGTTATAGATCTGTTCCCCAGTCCATTGCTTTATATATTCAGGCCTTTGTTAAACTACTACATGATCAGGCCATTTTTCCCCATACTTGTCAAGGCACATTTTATTTTTTTTTTTCGTACACATGGATTAAAAATCTGTAAAAAAATGTTATTGTTCAGATATTTAAATAATTTTTTGCATATTTTTTTGTGAAACATAAAGTCTAAATTTTACATTATTTTAATGTTATCTTATTTTAATTTTCTGGCAATATTAGTAATTATAAATAAAGGATTTATGTGTCTGTTTTAATATATTTGTTTAGGACTGCAAGAAATCAATAAAACATATGTTAAAATTTGTTCACCTATCATTATCAAATATTTTTATATATCAGATATATGTTTTTGTTGAGATTAGGTCTTGTAACAGCAATTTGGATAGTCTGTGTTTTTTTATTAATTTCTTATTTCCTGTGTCTTTTTTTTATTTATTTTACACATGGGTTGTCTAAGTTTTGAAACTGTTGTTTTTTTTCTTGCTTAAAAAGATAAAAAATTGCAATTGGGTTTCATCAAAATAATTGCAGGCTGTAGAATTAGTTAGTGAGGTTGATCATTTTACCTTTACTTTAACAAATGTGTTGGGGACATGATTTTGTGGCATTTGCTGTTATATGGGTATGACAGATTCTCCACCTGCTCTTCTTACTGCAGCTTTCCTTACAGACTGCCCAGATCTCCAGTCTATAATATGGCATGCTGGTCACATGCGCCTCCATCAGCGACCATTGTGTGGACTGGAGAGCTCTGCATTATGTGAGGAAAGCTGACCTAACAAGTGGAGGTGGAGGACCTGCCATACCTATGTAATAGTAATTGGACATATACACGTGTCCCAAACACATCTATTGGAGTAAAGTTAAGGCCAACCTCTTAAAACACTTTTTTTTAAAATCTTATGTCCCTTCTAACTGGTGCTGGTATATTGACCCTAGTTACAGGGGAAACTGTGACTGACAGTATATAGATAGGATGTACGTCACTCTGTATAGAAATATGATGCCAAAATAGGATACCACTCCATGTGCTTAGTGAAGATTTACTTTCTGTACATACCCTTGAAATGCTGTGTGCATTGTTTCAGAGACCCTTGCATATTTTTGCAAATTTTTTGTCATAATCTAAATTTAAATATGACATCAAGTCTTATACAGATGTTTATTTGTGCATGTTTTCCTCCATGTTGTTTCTCCTTTCTCAGCGATTATTATGTACATATGAATATATTACTGTAAATCTCACTATTATAATAATATAATTTCATTATTATTGTATTTTACTGTAAAATTCACTGAATCATACTCGGATTTGTGAGGTGGTAACTTTTTCTGTTTGTTTATCGTATACTTACATTCTGATGAAGGTCCTTGGACCAAAAATGTCACTATTTTTGGATTGCTTTGCTAATAAATCTGATATGATTTTTCTGCATCTCGATGAGTGCTGGATTCTTTCTTCACTATGTGACTGACAGAGGGATCCGCGCTGCAGCAGCTGCACAATCCGGGGCAGGTGTTATACAGTGTAGTGTTGTTTTCGGTCAGGTCTGTACAACATACGGCCCCAGACCACATGCGGCCCACCAAAGCTTTACTGCAGCCCATGGAGCTGTCCAGGATACGCATCTCCCTTCTTATATTCAAATGCAGTTGCGTCTTTCAGACTCAAATATATCTGAACGTTGTCACCAGGACTGGGGTAGAGCAGCTTCTTCAGTCCCAGCCCTGATGTGCAGCGGTGCACTATGCTGACATCATCATACTACTGCCGACACTGAAGCGCCGAGCCACAGAGGAGAAGAAGCGACCAATAGCAAGTGCTCCATCAAGGAGCCAAATATTGTATAAATTATATAATTGTGGATGGGGAAGGAAGGGGTTAATGTTACAGTGACTGCACATAATGTGGGTGAGAATTGTGATAGGGGGCACAGTTATGTGAGAGGCAGTGGTAGTGGAAAGGTACTTCATTCACAGGGGCAGTGTGCGGAAGGATATTTTGTGGAGGCGCAGTGTGTGAGTATTTTTTGCAGAGGGGCAGTTTTCAGGGGGACATTTTCAACAGGGGCAGTGGGAGGGATATTTTGCAGAGCGTCATTGTGCTGGGGCCATTTTGCAGAGGGGCAGTGTGTGGGGGACATTTTTCAGATAGGCTGTGTGCGCAGGACATTTTTCAGAGGGGCAGTGAGGGGGGGAAATTTTGTGCAGAAAGCACAAGCAATTATTTATTCAGGGGCAAAGTATGGGAGACATTTTTATTTCTGGGGTAGTATAATGATACTTTTAGTTTTAAGGGCACAGTGTTGGGATGTGCTGCTGAAGACAGAGAAGAGTGAAATCTGCAGACCTGAGCTCTTTCCTAACATTTTTTAACATTTTTTACTGTAAAATCCATTTTATGTTCGGTTTTGTATGTTTTATTGTCAGTCCGTAAAAATGGTGTAATACTGACAACATGGTCTCAACAGCGACCTGGGAAACAGAGATGCTTCCAGGCATTTTCCCATGCTGTTCCCATTCCATTTGAGCGCTGTTTCCATCCTTCTCAGCGATTTTCCTGCCTACCCAGCCATCTTGTAGGGCCTTCTGGAAAAATGCTCGAGTTCCCCATTGACTTCGATTATACTCGTTATGTGAGTCGTGCCTGTCTGAGCATCTGACCTGCTTGATTGAAGTACTGAGCACTGGAGCATTTTAATGCTTGGACATCACTAGTATTCAGCATGCCAAGTGTGTTTTATGAGTTTTATGTATTGTGGTAAGTGCTTACTTTTATTAGATTAAATGCATAATCATAATATGTTCACTTCACCTACATCAATGGATAGGGGACCTCAAGCATCACATCAGTGTACAGTGCAGTGCGCTGATGGTAAGTGATCATGTAATTAGATCTATATCTAAGACAAGGCTTTAAAGCTGCACTTCAGGAGTGAGGAAATTATATGGACATCCATTGTAACAAGCTCTTACCATTTTCTCTCTGTGGTAGAGTGAGGTGAATGATCTGTAGTGCGGACTTGTTGATGCCACTTTGCACAATTGGTATCCACAAGATTTATTATGTTTGTTTCTTAAATGTCATTGTCTCTATTCTGCAGACAGAGCTTACAGGGGTGAGATTACCGAGAATAGCTTTAAATTCAAGAATTACTTATAGCACTGTTCCCCAATATAATCTTTGAGGTGTTATCAAGGGGTACTTTAAAAGAAAACATTGTACAATTAATTTATAAATTATAGTCAAAGGAAAAGCAACTTTCCCCATTCAAGAGAATTGCAGTTAAGCTAAGTGCTCTATACTAGCTAAGCCTATACAGTATATATATCATGGCAGAATAAAATATTATCAGTCTTATGATTTCAGTCAATGGCTTTAAAAAAGTACAAGTTATAGAAACACCTCAACATTGAAATTGCAACACAAAGATGGAAAAGGAATTGAGCTGGGATATGCGTGTGTGGCCACCCCTTTGTAAATGGAGTGATAGTCGCAAGTATATGATTCAACTCTTTTTACATGGACCTTCGTTCTCATGCTTGATGGGTCCCCATGGTTGGACCCCTACAGATCATATATTTATTTCCAATACTATGGGTAAATGTGGGTGTGATAACCCCTTTAAACCCTTTGGAACCTGTCAGCTGATTCTTGCAGACCAAATCAGATTGTCTCCTGCATTATAAACATCTATGTTCTATACTGAAACACTGCGGCATTTTACAAAAAAACAGAGTTGAAAGTGCAGCGCCAAAGGGTCCTGGTCATTGCAGTAATGTCATTCTTCCACCAGGAGGAGTGATGTTACTTTTCAAGGCAATAAAGGAGATCTTCTTACCAGGTATCACAAACAACACAACACACTTTACACTCCAGTCCACCGGGGGAGCTATGCTCCTATTAGGGCACTCTTCACAATTAGGTAAAACTGGTGGTCTGGATAGGAAGTTAGGCAGAAGCTGACTGGGCTTCACCCAGGCAGCACCCTGTCAGGCAGCCACAGGGGAAGGAGGAACATCTAAGCACTGTAGACAGAGAGGTCTCTGACAGGGGATCCTGTCAGAGGCCTAGACAGAAGGCCACGGAGCTGCGCCTGCCCCACGTGCGGCAGCATCCTAAGAAAGGACACGAAAGAGAATTGTATTGCGGAGGGTGAGAAACAAAGTCATAGCAAAAGGAGAGGAAACCAGAAGGAGTTATGCCCTGCAAAAGGATGCCTCCTTTCTGAGGCGCAGGATCCGGTAGCCGGAACACCGAGGGAGCAATCGTCTCCAAGCCTTGCTCCAAAGACTGGCAGGACAGGTAATTCCACGTTACCTGCCCGACCCATACCCAGGAGGCACGGTGGCAACTTGGGGGGGCTGGGGCGTGCTAGAGTCCCTGTAAAAAGCCTCAGGCCATCAGTCATACGGGTTGTTACTATCCATCTGGGGGACAGAGAGAAAGAGACATAACATCTAGAACACCAACATCAGTTTTGAGGACCTTACCGAGACGGTCAGCAGGGAGGTACTGCAACATCCAGGCGCTAGAGAAAGGCTAATGATTTCCACCTGGATAAGGGGACTCTGGATTTGCCTTCAGACCGGCCGGACTCTGCCTACCCTGTGGTCTGTACCCTGGACTGTGGATGCTGAAACCATCAGTAAAAAGGTAAAGAGACTGCAACCTGGTGTCCTCGTTCTTCACTGCGCCTCACACCATCCACCATCTACACTCTGGGAAGCCCTGGGGATACACTTCACCTGTGGGAAGGTATACCATCTAGCTGCCATCACATCACCCCAGCGGACCCCTAAGCAGCGTCGGTCACCCTGACCGAATACCACAGGTGGGTCAGCCACCGTGACATCCCCCTTGAGAACCAAAGGGCCCGGTACCGAGTACCCCACTGTCCTACGGGGGCGCTCCAACTTTGGTGTCACGAACAGGATCTAATTAAGCCTGAAAATCGGGTCATGTGCGCCTAAGAACTGTGCCAGAATTGTATTTGAACTGTTTGTGCTGAAAGACTGGGTATTGCAAAAGACACAGCCAAAATTCCCGCCAGAACTGCAGCCACTACAGAGCCACAAGGAGCGCAGGAGAAGAAGAAGGGTGTGGCGTTGTGGGCGTGAACGAACTGAGAAGCGCAAAAAACAATGGCCGCCCAGTCTAAATATCTTTGTACCTTGAGGACGTGTCCGACAGCAGCCGAGATCCGCCTCCTGATCCTCAATGGCGGGCGGAGACAAAGAAAATGTAACCGCGCCAGGAGAAGAGAGCGGGAAAAGAACGAGGAAGAAGCAGGCATGGCAACCCTCAGGGACCGGAGTGGAGCCGTCTCGGCACAGCGCAGACCCCCGTCACCGGTGGAATGTGCAGGCATGCCACCGCTGGAGAAGATGGACCTCTTGGAATTGCCGGAGGATTCGCAATCCCTACCGCCATTGATCCTGGCGCCTTCCTCGGAGGAGTGGAATGGCGTCGGCGGAGCCACACCGAGTGCAGATACTAGATACAGCCACATTCCAGGGATCTGCCATCCCCCCGTGCCTGCTCCTTCCCCTGCTGTGACCGCTGGAGCCCCGACGGCCCCACTACCTGGCCCCGGGTCACAAGGGCATGACCTTAGGGCCCCCCTGGATAGAATACCAGCGACATTTAATCTCGCAGTATAGGGAGGAAGCGGAACAAGAGGCCCGGGGTGACTCGCCGGATGACTTTCCACCAAAATGGGGTGTCGTGGTGTGCTACAGTTCCAAAAAGGGGAAGGGTCTCATCCAACAAATTGGATTGCCGGTGAGGGTCCACGTCACCCGGGGTGAAGTGGAACCCTGCCTCCGAGGGGAATACGCGGACCCAGACTTGTACCCCAGGGACGCTGTAACCTACATGCGGTACTGGAAAGAGAACGACTTGGGCTCGGGATGTGCAGAGGTGTGCAGCCCTTATGGCGATACCTAGGACCCAGGAAAACGAACTCACCGCTGATACAGCTGCTGCAGCCCCTGCCGTAACAAATGCTCACCACCAAGCCACACAGACTTCCATTGCAGCCCATGACCTTACAGTTCATGAGAGACAAGCCAATGGCGTTTATCCAGCACTGGGTGTAACCCTGTACCCTGCCCTTCCCAGGCCAGGAAGGGTTATGTGCCAGGTAAAGCCCTGGAAGCCATCCAAATAAGCATTGAAACACTGAAAAGATTGTAAATAGTTTGTTTATTCTTTGCTGCTACTTTTAAGTACTGAACCCGTCTAGGGTTAACTCTCAAAGGGATCCCCTGCTTGAAGGGATCCTCTGTTTTGCACAAGTTTTCTTATTCCAACGAACTGCAGAATCATGAACTGTGCATGATCACAAACTGTTCTTGTAAATAGTTGGCACCTTCTTAAGGGTGCTTCCTACTGGTTTTACAAAGGAGGCTTTTACAGAGACTGCCTCTTAACAGAAATTGCTGTTAATATTACTGTAAAAAATAACTTTGCTTTTCAGACCTGAAGAAAAACCCGTTGGTGTGGCAGAATTCCGGGTCAGGATTACACGTCTTGTAGCCCACCCAAGACCAACGTTGGGGGTTCGACACGGGTCCTTCGCATCACGTCACCTTTAAATTAACTTGAATACTGATGATGTGATTATTTTGCACTACCTCAGAAAAGACTTGAATGTTGTTTTGCCCTTAAAAGGAATGTTGAATTGTTGCACCTTGATAAAGAGTTAATATATTATAGGGTTAATATAGAAGATAGTGAATTAATGCAATAAAGAGAATTGCTAATAATGTTTACATAGCCGATAGTATGTAGATAATAGTAAGAAAATAGTTGATAATGTACTTTAGATAAACTGAAAGAAAATGCAGTAGGACTGAGGGGGTTAATAGACTGTTCTGCATTTAAATAAAGTAAACCCGTGTGGGTTAGTTAGAAAGTTTGCACTTAGAGAGGAATAACTGTTTTGCACTTGAATAAAGATAAGATGTTTGCTTATGCACTTAATAAATAATAGATATTATACCTGTAAGGGTAGTTATATTTCATAGTTAGTTAGTACATCTGTTATTGGTCAGATAAAGAAGCAAGGTGATGTAAATATGTTCTTGTTTTGCAACGTTCAAGTGTCCTCACCTCCCATAAAGAGAAGCAATAGTTAAATTAATTTGTTTTATAGCATTTTAAAAATTTTGCATGTCTTTTGCTAATGTATTGTTGTTTTCTTTTCCCAGTCCAGGAGTACTGGATTTAACAGGGGGGGAGTGCAGAGCCCCAGGGTCCTGGTCGTTGCAGTACTGTCATTCTTCCACCAGGGAGAGTGTTGTTACGTTTGAAGGCAATAAAGGAGATCTTCTTACCAGGTATCACAAACAACACAACACACTTTACACTCCAGTCCACCAGGGTCGAGCTATGCTCCTATTTACTAGGGCACTCTTCACAATTAGGTAAAACTGGTGGTCTAGATAGGAAGTTAGGCAGAAGCTGACTGGGCTTCACCAGGCAGCACCCTGTCAGGCAGCCAGAGGGGAAGGAGGAACATCTAAGCGCTGCAGACAGAGGTCCCTGACAGGGGTGGGATCCTGTCAGAAGCCTAGACAGAAGGCCATGGAGCTGCGCCTGCCCCACATGCTGCAGCATCCTAAGAAGAGACACGAAAGAGAATTGTATTGCGGAGGGTGAGAAACGAAGTCATAGCAAAAGGAGAGGAAACCAGAAGGAGTTCTGCCCTGCAAAAGGCTGCCTCCTTTCTGAGGCGCAGGAACGAGTAGCCAGAACACAGAGAGAGCAATCGTCTCCAAGCCTTGCTCCAAAGACCATCAGGACAGGTAATTCCACGTTACCTGCCCGACCCATACCCAGGAGGCACGGTGGCAACTTGTGGGGGCTGGGGCGTACTAGAGTCCCTGTAAAAAGCCTTAGGCCATCAGTCATAGGGGTTGTTCCTATCCATCTGGGGGACAGAGAGAAAGAGACATAACATCTAGAACACCAACATCAGTTGTGAGGACCTTACCGAGACGCTCAGCAGGGAGGTACTACAACATCCAGGCGCTAGAGGAAGGCTACTGATTTCCACCTGGATAAGGGGACTCTGGATTTGCCTTCAGACCGGCCGGACTCTGCCTACCCTGTGGTCTGTACCCTGGACTGTGGATGCTGAAGCCATCAGTAAAAAGGTAAAGAGACTTCACCCTTGTTTCCTCGTTCTTCACTGCGCCTCACACGATCCACCATCTACACCTCTGGGAAGCCCTGGGGATGCACTTCACCTGTGAGAAGGTATACCATCTAGCTGCCATTACATCACCCCAGCGGACCCCTAAGTAGCGTCGGTCACCCTGACCGAATACCACAGGTGGCGTCACGAACATATCCCTTTAAAGACCTTTCCCCCTTTTACAACGGACGTCCCTAGGGCCACGGACCGGGTCAGCCACCGTGACATCCCCCTTGAGAACTGAAGGGCCCGGTACCGAGTACCCCACTGTCCTACGGGGGCGATCCACATATAAATGGCCCACCCTGTAGATTGTGCACATGACTATGATGACGTCGATCATATAGGTGCGGTATGAACGTTATTTCTGGTCCGTGAAGATTTAAACTTAATTTTGTGACTCATTACTTACCACTGAGGTTTATGAGTTGATAACAGATACATGAGAAAGTTTGGGTATTTTTAATCTTAGTGTATGTCTATTTGTATTTATTTTATATTGGATGATTATAAGTTAAGTTTTATTATACTCCCCATGCTACTAATATTTTGATTAAGTGAGGTATATAGGAGGTCACATACACATTAGGGTCTTTGACCCATTTTTCAGTTGTTATTTTGCTGCACTTCAAGCTCTCACTACTGCAGAAAAATGCTGATGCAGCCTGGCAGACACAGAAACACAAATTAGCACGATGTCAGATTGTCAGCAGCTTCAAGCACTAATAACACGAGGCTAAATTTAGCAGTAATATTTTGTATATATCCAGGGAGCCTGCAGGCACAGTGCAGCACATACAGTATACAGACTGCATGTTTTCTGGATGGGGATTAGCACAGTCAGGAGTGAGACCAAGTTGGAATTGCAGGAGTAAAAAGCAGCTTCATGGCAAGGAAGAAAAACCGTTCAGAACACTGTTATTAAATTGTCACTGGCTTTACTGAGGTAATGTCCAAGGATTCCTCGATTTCTGACCCTGAACGTCCACAAGAAGAAATGGACTTTACTGGTCAATATCCAGATCGTGGAACCCCGAATAGTTTTTAATACATAGTCAAAAAAGCTGACAGTGGGCTAGGCATGTTGCCAATAAGCCCGAGACTTATATCAAAAGACAGGGTGAGAAGGTCATGCCATGAATCATACCTCCCAACTTTTGAAGATGGGAAAGATGGACAAAGTTAGCAAATTTTAGGCCACGCCTCTGACCACACCCATTCATAATTAGTCACACCCATATCCACGTCCCAACCACACCCATTTAGCACTGCTGATCACACTGTTTCATATACAATAATTCTAAACAAAAAAATATGGCCACACAGTGCTCCATACTGTATAATGACCGCACATGATGCTCCATACTGTATAATGACCGCACATGATGCTCCATACTGTATAATGGCCCCACATGATGCTCCATACTGTATAATGACCCCACATGATGCTCCATACTGTATAATGACCGCACATGATGCTCCATACTGTATAATGGCCCCACATGATGCTCCATACTGTATAATGACCACACATGATGCTCCATACTGTATATTGGCCGCACATGATACTTCGTACCGCATAATGGCCACACATAGCTACTCCTACACACGCGGCTGCGCTCCGTACACTTTGCACACACGGCTCCACTCCGTACACACGCGCTCCGCTCCATACACCTCGTACACACATGGCTCCGCTCCGTACACCTCGTACACACACGGCTCTGCTCCGTACACCTCGTACACACACAGCTCTGCTCCGTACACACACGGTCCTGCTCCATACACCTCGTACACATTCAGCTCCGCTCCATACACCTCGTACACACACGGCTCCGCTCCGTACACCTCGTACACACACGGCTCCGCTCCATACACCTCGTAAACACACGGCTCCGCTCCTTACACCTCGTACACACACGGCTCCGCTTCGTACACACATGGCTTCGCTCCGAACACCTCGTACACCCACGGCTTCGCTCCGTACACCTCGTACACACACGGCTCCCCTCCATACACCTCATACACACACGGCTCCGCTTCGTACACCTCGTACACACACGGCTCCGCTCCATACACCTCGTACACACACGGCTCCGCTCCGTACACCTCGTACACACACGGCTCCGCTTCGTACACCTTGTACACACACGGCTCCGCTCCGTACACCTCGTACACACACGGCTCCGCTCCTTACACCTCGTACACACACGGCTCCGCTCCGTACACCTCGTACACACACGGCTCCGCTCCGTACACCTCGTACACACACGGCTCCGCTCCATACACCTCCTACACACACGGCTTCGCTCCATACACCTCGTACACACACGGCTTCCCTCCATACACCTCGTACACACACGGCTTCGCTCCATACACCTCGTACACACACGGATCTGCTCCATAGATCTCGTACACACACGGCTCCGCTTCTTACACCTCGCACACACATGGCTCCGCTCCATACACCTCGTACACACACGGCTCCGCTCCGTACACCTCGTACACACACGGCTCCGCTTCGTACACCTCGTACACACACGGCTCCGCTTCGTACACCTCGTACACACACGGCTCCGCTCCGTACACCTCGTACACACATGGCTCCACTCCGTACACCTCGTACACACACGGCTCCGCTCCATAGACACACGGCTCCGCTCCATACACCTCGTACACATTCAGCTCCGCTCCATACACCTCGTACACACACGGCTCCGCTCTGTACACCTCGTACACACACGGCTCCGCTCCATGCACCTCATACACACACGGCTCCGCTTGGTACACACACGGCTTCGCTCCATACACCTCGTACACACACGGCTCCGCTTCGTCCACCTCATACACACACGGCTCCGCAATGACGTTTCAAGCGCTTGAAAGACCTTAGATGACATCACGGCTTGTGACTGGTCGCGTTGCGGTCACGTGACCGCTCCGCGACCAATCACAGGCCGCGACGTCATCTAAGGACTTTTAAGCGCTCATTCTTATGAACGGAGGCTGGCGGTTACAACCAGGGCGCGTCAGAGGGTGAGTATATCAATATTTTTTATTTTTATTCTTTATTTTACACATTAATATCGATCCCGATACCGATTCCCGATACCACAAACGTATCGGATCTCGGTATCGGAATTCCGATACAGCAAATATCGGCCGATACCCGATACTTGCGGTATTGGAATGCTCAACACTAATCATCACCATTCTTCCCCTTATCTGTGATGTTGGACTCTTCTTCCCAGAGCCATAACTTTTTTATTTTTTGGTCAATATGGCCATGTGAGGGCTTGTGTTTTGTGGGACAAGTTGTACTTTTGAATGACACCATTGGTTTAACATATCATGTATTGGAAAATGGGAAAAAATTTCCAAGTGCGGTGAAATTGCAAAAAAAGTGCAATTCCATTGTTGTTTCTTGTTTGTTTTTTTAACATGTTCACTAAATGCTGAAGCTGACCTGCTGTTATGATTCTCCAGGTCATTACGAGTTCATAGACACCAAACATGTCTAGGTTCTTTTTCATTTAAGTGGTGAAAAAAAAAATTCTAAAATTTGGTTAACAAAAATGGCGCAATTTTCTGAGACCTCTCCATTTTTTGTGATCTGGGGCTGGGTGAGGGCTTACTTATTTATTTAATGGTTTTATTGATACCATTTTGGTGTAGAGACAGGTCTTTCTGGGTCTAAGTCCTTCTTTTCCCATACTGAGCATGCCCACGAGACGACCTCCCATTGGAGGTCGGGGGTCACATGCTCAGGTCCTGTTGCAGCTCCTATTGGTCCATCTGGAAGGTCTTGTACCACTTCCGCTCGGCCATGCGCTAGTGTACATTTGAAAACGTGTGTGTGTTGATGAGTGCAAGTCGTTCTTTAAACATCCCCTCCCTTGTATATGACTGCTCGCGTAAGGTGAGTTTGGAGCGCCCCCAGACGCAGGGCCGCGGGGCACTCAGTACCGGGCCTCTCAGTCTCGGTCTTGGGGTTGTCACGGTGGCCTGACCCGGTCCGTGTCCCTGCTAAGGGGCGTCCAATTAGAGGTGGTGGTGTGTGGTGCAAGGAAATAACGAGGACACAGGGTTGCAGTCTCTTTACCTTTTAACTGTAGGCTTCAGGATCCGCAATCCAGAGCACTGCTAACAGGGCTGGCTTAGACCGGCCGGTCCGAAGGCACATCCAGAGTTCCCTTTGCAGGTGGAAATCTTTCCTACCTTCTAGCGCCTGTGTGTTGTAGTACCTCCCTGCTGAGCACCACGGGATAGTCCTCACAACTGTTGTGTCTGTTCTGATGTTCTTTCTCCGTCCCCCGGATGATATGGCTAGGATGCACCCGTATGACGGGTAGGCCTGGAGTTCTTCCGGGACCCTAGAGTCGCCCCTCTCCCACAATTGCCTCCGTTGTCTGCTTAGGTGATTTAGGTGAGACGGCCAACCTATAATTGACTGTCCTGCCGTGGTTTGAAGTAATGCTTAAAGTCTCTTACTTTCTCGGCGTTCCGGCGACGCGCCTCAGTAGGATGTTGCCGATCTCGGGGCACGACTCCTACTGGTATTATCTCCTCTTTTGCTGTATTCCCATTTCTCACTCCTCCTCAATAACCCTCGCTTCTTGTCCTTTCTTAGGAGTCTGCCGCTGTAAAGCACAGGCACGGCCCCGTAACAATCTGTCCTTTTTCCGAGGGCTCTGCCAGGATCCCACCCCTGACAGGTCCTCTCTCAAGCTCTCTTCCGCTACTTCTCGCTAACTTTCTGTCCAACCCCCAGTTTTACCCAGGTGTGAGGAGTGGCCTAGTAGATAGGACCTTTTTGCTCCCCCTGGCGGCCGGAGTGTGAGGTGTAATGTGTGGTAGTGATACCTGATCAGGTGAACTCCTTCAGTGCAATCAGACGTACCATCACTCCCCTTAGTGGCAGAGCGATGTTACTGCAACAACCAGGTCTCTGGGGCACTGCAGATGTCTGATATCTAGCGCCTGGCTGAGCTATCAGCATTAAACACACAAAACAGCATCTAATTGCTGTGACCGCCAGTGCGGCGCCGTGTGCTATCAGAGCGCTTTCCTATCCCAAGTCTGGGTGGTTAGTGGCGTCCGCCAGAGCGGCAAAGCACGCACTCTTGTGCATTTACGTTATATTTTCAGTTACTCTGACACCCCAGTTGCGATGTTGAGCACAAGTGGTCTGAACGTACTCTAATCCTGTGTCTTAGGATAGAGTCCTGAGACTCCTTGCTTGCGCTCTTGGTGCGGTACGGCGGCCCTGTGACGCAACAGGGTTTGCTTCCTTCACACTGGGTGAAGTTAACCCATGTGGGTATCCACATTGTACCGCCATATAGTCCGTCATTACTCAGCAGCAGGTTTCATCTCTGCACGGTGGACCCCGGGCTGCGAACGCACCTATACCATTTCCCTTATAATTTGGTGTGTTCCGCCAGCTCTAACATTACACTAGCGCCAGGGTCTGGCTAGTAATGACGGACAAACAGCAATCCTTGCGGTACATCCAGCAGCTGGAGGGTAGGCTCTCGAGCGCACAACCTCAGCTGTGGATGTAACCGCAGTTGCTGTTCAGGCTGCTAGCGTGGCTGCAGCAACCTTGTATACTGCCACCCCTGTTCCGACTCTATCTCACCTCCACCTGCCAAAAACTTTTTCTGGTGATAGTAAGTTTTCTAGGGGTTTCGTGAGTCAGTGCTCTATACTGTACATCTCGAGCTTCTGGCCTCTCGTTTCCCCACAGAGCGGGCTAAGGTGGGGTTTATTGTGTCTCTCCTGTCAGACAGGGCATTGGAGTGGGCTACGCCGCTGTGGGAGCGTGGCGATCATGTGGTGCAGAGTGCTTTGTTGTTCCTGAGCACTCTGAAACAGGTCTTTTTAGGACCTCGTGTCACCCATGATACGGTGCTCCAACTGTTGGCATTGACTCAGGGCTCGTCCTTGGTCAGCCATTTTGCCGTCCACTTTCGCACCCTAGCATCTGAGCTGGAGTGGTCGGATAAAGCCCTTATTCCGATATTTAGGAGGGGGCTGGCTGACCATGTGAAGGACGCCCTGGTCACTAGGGAGATTCCCGCCACACTGGAGGAGTTAATAGCAGTGTCCACTCGTATTGTACTCCGTTTTCACGAGCGGAGGTTAGAGCGAGCCCAGTGTAGGCAGAGGTTTTGGCTGGCTCCCACCTTCGCCAAACCTTTGGAATCTCCAGTCCAAGCCCCTGAGTCACATGAGGCCATGGAAGTGACACGAGCGGGATCTAAGTCCCAGACCGCTCGTGCACTCCAGGTTTGTCATGTTTGCCAGCAGTCAGGACATCTTGCCACCAGATGTTCCCAGCGGTCGAGGAAACGTCAGCATCTAGTGGTAGTAGGTGGAGGTACACTAGACATGGTGACGTTTGCCTCCCAATTGTCCTTTAAGGGGACAATTACAATAGGCTCATTCACTCACTCGGTAGAGCTCTGCATGGATTCTGGGGCGGAGGGCAATTTTATGTCTTCTGCCTTCACCCAACGTCAGGCAATACCCCTTGTAATGCTAGCTCAAACAGTAACAGTACGAGTGGTGAATGGGTCAAAACTGCCCTCACAGATAACACACCAGACCATCCCTTTCACTCTGTCCTTGTCGCCATCTCATCAGGAGATTATATCTCTGCTCGTCATTCCTGAGGGAATTGATGAGATCCTGTTAGGGATGCCTTGGCTACGGTATCACTCTCCTCATATCGAGTGGTCCACAGGCAGAATTTTAGGATGGGGTGAATCTTGTGGGGTAGATGTCAGAGGAAAAACGTTCAGGTTGCTACCACTGAGGTCCCCAAGCAATATTGGCCCTGTGCGAACGTGTTCTCCAAAAGGGCTGCGGAGACCCTTCCGCCTCACCGCCCCTATGACTGTCCTATTGACCTCTTGCCTGGTGCTGAGGCTCCCCGGGGTCGAGTCTATCCATTGTCTCGCCCGGAGACGGAGGCAATGTCACAGTATATCCGAGAGAATCTGGCAAGAGGATTCATTAGGAAGTCAGTGTCACCTGCAGGGACTGGGTTCTTGTTCGTACAGAAGAGTGGAGAACTGCGTCCATGCATAGACTACAGGGGTCTTAACACCATCACCGTTAAGAATAAGTACCCACTACCCCTGATATCTGAGCTTTTTGATAGGCTACGGGGAGCAAGGTTATTTACTAAATTAGATCTGCGGGGTGCTTACAACCTGATTCGCCTTCGTGAGGTGGACGAATGGAAGACGGCTTTTAACACCAGGGATGGGCACTATGAATATCTGGTGATGCCCTTCGGGCTCTGTAATGCCCCAGCCGTTTTCCAAGACTTTGTTAAAGACATCTTCCAGGACATGCTTTCCACTTCGGTCGTAGTTTATCTGGATGATATTCTCATATACTCTCCAGATATAGACTCCCACCAGAGAGATGTTTGCAAGGTCTTCGACCTCCTTCGGGCTAACTCTCTCTATGCCAAGTTGGAGAAGTGTTTGTTTGAGCAGGAGTCATTGCCTTTCCTTGGCTATATCATCTCTGCCCAGGGATTGGCTATGGATCCTGCCAAGCTACAGGCTGTGATGGACTGGCAGGAGCCCCATTCTCTCAAAGCGGTGCAGCGCTTTATCGGGTTCATTAATTACTATCGCCAGTTCATTCCCCACTTCTCAACTTTGGTAGCTCCCTTGGTTGCCCTCACCAAGAAGGGGGCAAATCCCAAGTTGTGGTCGGAGGAGGTCTCCAAGGCATTGCTCTCGATTAAGTCACACTTCGCTAGCGCTTCCATCCTACATCGCCCCGATGTAGATAAGCCATTTATTATGGAGGTGGATGCCTCATCCGTTGGTGCTGGAGCAGTCCTCTTCCAAAAGGATGCTCAAGGTTGGAAGCATCCTTGCTTCTTCTTCTCTAAGACCTTTTCACCAGCGGAGAGGAATTATTCCATCAGGGACAGGGAGTTGCTAGCTATGAAGTTGGCTTTCTCAGAGTGGAGACATCTTCTGGAGGGAGCTCGCTTTCCCTTCCAGGTGTTCACAGACCACAAGAACTTGGTGTATTTACAGACAGCCCAGCGGCTAAATTTTCATCAGGCTAGATGGTCCCTGTTCTTCTCCCGGTTCCATTTCACCCTCCATTTTCTTTCCGGGGAGAAGAACATTCGTGCCGACGCTCTCTCTCGCTCTGTAGTGTCATCAGAGGAGGAGGAGCCTTGGCTTATTGTCCCTTCCGAGAGCCTGAGAACTGTGACTCCGGTTTTGCTAGAGTCTGTGCCCCCAGGCAAGACTTTTGCTCCATCTAATTTGCGACCGGAGGTTCTCTCTTGGGCTCACTCATCCAGGGTGGGTGGAAATTTTGGGACCAAGAGGACATCTGAGCTCTTAGCGAGGACATACTGGTGGCCGCATATGGCTCGTGACATCGCAGACTATGTTTGGGCGTGTGTCTCCTGTGCCAAGAACAAGTCTTCTCGGCAATGGCCAGCTGGGTTGCTTTACCCCCTGCCGGTAGCGGACAGGCCCTGGGAGATGGTCAGGATGGACTTTGTGGTGGGCTTACCCAAGTCTCGTAGCTGCACCATTATCTGGGTGATCACCAACCATTTTTCCAAAATGGTGCACTTGGTGCCTCTTCCACGGCTACCTTCTGCACGGGCTCTGGCTGCGTTGTTTATCAAACATATCTTTCGCCTACACGGTATGCCGGACAAAATTGTCAGTGACCGGGGTCCCCAGTTTGCGTCTCGATTCTGGAGAGAGCTTTGACGTCTACTCAGTATTGAGTTGAATCTCTTTTGCATATCATCCCGAGACGAATGGGTTTGTAGAGAGGGCCAACCAGACACTGGTCACATATCTACACCATTTTGTTTCTGCCAGGCAGGATGACTGGGCATCCTTGCTACCGTGGGCGGAGTTTGTGCTTAACAACGCCGTAGCCGACTCCACCGGTCAGACCCCATTCCTACTAAATTACGGCCAGCATCCGCGTGTCCCTGTGCCCATGCCCGTGTCTTCCGCCGTCTCCGGGTGGCAGACTGGGCTGTGGAGGCATGGGACATTTGGGACCGCACTCAGGATGCCATTCGGGCCTCCAAGGAGAGAATGAGGTCCTCCGCCGATGCTCATCGGCGCCCCGCTCCGACCTTTGCTCCTGGCGACTTAGTGTGGCTCTCCTCCCGTAACATCAGGCTGCGTGTTGAGTCCACTAAGTTTGAACCTTGCTACTTGAGTCCCTTCAAGGTCCTTGAACAGGTTAACCCTGTGGTCTACCGTCTGACCCTTCTTCCACGCCTAGGTATTACCGACACCTTTTATGTGTCCCTCTTGAAGCCCGTATACATGTCCTGGTTTTCTGAGTCATCTGCCGGGACATCGGGTTAGTCTATGGACGATTAGGAGGTGAACGCTATTTTGCGGTGCAAGGTGGTAAGTGGCAAGAAATTTTATTTGGTGGACTGGAAGGGTTATTGCCCAGAGGACAGGTCTTGGGAGCCTGCTGAGCACATTCGAGCTCCGCAGCTCATTGCGGCCTTCGAGCATAGCGAGGTCCAAGGAGGGGGGGCCCTAGGAGTGGGGGTAACAATATATCATTCACATTTTGTATTTTACCTGGGCTATATCTATTATATACTGAGATCTAATGCTTTATTCATTGCCTAACAGGGTTGGTCACCCTATTTCGGTTAATCATGGTTGGAGCCATGTTATTGACCTTTTAATTGTTTTTATTCATTCTTTCTGTGTACCTTTTATCAATAAAGGACTATTTTATCTTATTATGTCTGGTGATCCTACTTTATATAGCTTGTCTTTGTCTTGATTTTTGTATACCTGTCCTCCAAAGATAGCAGACAACAGCCAGTAAGAGATGATATAAGAGATAAACAGAAGCCATTCAACAATTCACAAGCATCAATTCAAGAGTTAATGTTCAGATTCATATGAACAATAGTCTATGTTTCTTGACCTACTGAAAATATATGTCTGGCATAATAAAGATTAAATGCTGTGTCGTCATATCTGGGCTTTGACTAGACCACTCCGAAACATTTACATGTTTCCCCTTAAACCACCCTATGCCATCATCTTGTTGGAAGGTAAACCCCTATCCCAGCCTCAAATCAATGACAGACTGAAACAGGTTTTGCTCAATAATATCCCTGTATTTCACACCATCTACCCTTCAACTTGGGCCATTGTCCCTGTCTCTGCTGCTGAAAAACTTCTCCACTGTTGTTTTTGGGGCGATGAGTTGTGTTGGTTTGGCACCAAAAGTTCAATTTTGGTCTCATCTGACCATAGCACCTTCCTCCATACATTTGGGGAGTCTCCACACTTCTTTTGGCAAACTCAAAACAAGTCTTACAATTTTTTTGTGTAAGTATAGGTTTTTTTCTGCCCACTCTTCAATAAAGGCCGTCTCTATGAAGTGTACGGCTTATTGTGGTCATATGGACAGATACTCCAGTCTCTGGGAACTCTGCAGCTCCTTCAGGATTACCTTTGGTCTCTGTGCTGCCTCTCTGATTAACATCCTCCTTTGCCCAGGCTGAGAATTTTGGTTTGAGGCCCTCTCTTGGCAGGTTTATTATGGTACCATGTTCTTTACATTTGATGATAATAAATTTGATGCTGCTCCAGTGGATCATTAGAGTTTGAGATTTTTTTTTATAACCCAACCTTGTTGGTACGTCTCAACAACTTTGTCCCTGACTTGTTTCGAGATCTCCTTGGTCTTCATGGTGTTGTTTGGATGGTGCTTCTTGCTTAATGGTGTTGCAGCCTCTGTGGGCTTTCAGAAAAGGTAAAGTGTATATACTGACAGACCATGTGACACTTAAGTTGCATACAAGTGAACTTCCTTTCACTAAGCATGTGACTTATGAAGGTTAGGTAATTGCTTGCCCCTGAAATTTGTAGGGGCTTCACAGCAAAAGGGGTGAATACATATGCACATGTCAATTTTTAGTTATTTGATCCCATACATTTAATTTATGCCTATATTTTTCTTACTTAACTTCACCAACTTAGACTATGCTGTTGCATCACACACAAATCGGATTACAAAAATATTTAAACATAGATTGTAAGGTAACAAAATAGATAAAAAGCCAAGGGAGTGAATACTTTCGCAAACCACTGTAGATAAGAATAAGCAAAGGACAGAAAGTGTAAGCAGCAGTGGAGTATCCAAAGCAGAATCTGCTTTAAAAACCCAAGATCTACCCAAAAATAAAAGTAATTTGAAGGCAACTGCAAAGGCTAACTGCACAGTCTGGAAAGCTAGAATGAATCATCTGAAAAGCAAAATAATCATCAAAGTGCTACAAGTGTCATTACTGAAGAATATGACACTTCAAGCACTAAAGCTGTGTTTATTGTTAATGCAAGTACATCAAAGCATGCGTGGTAAATAGACTCTAGGGCAACTAGTCATATGACTAATAACAGATGCTTATTCCCTAACCTTGAACAAAGTAACTGAGAGAAAGTGATCTTGGCTAATGGTCAGTATATGAATTCAGAAGGAAAAATCAAAGATGATTTATACCAGCTAAAATGCAAGGAAAGTGTATGCACTGCTAAGCATGAACAGTACAAGAATTGTATTAATGTATGGCACAGGCGTCTTGCTCATAGAGACCCAAAAGCAATAATAAAGTTAGTTAAAAAACAACTTGGCGATGGTATTACAGTCGATCTGTGAATTAGACAATGGAATGTTCTAGCTGTCTTAAAGGGAAAATAGAACAAAAGAAAAAAAAATTGATCCAGCTTCTGGTCCATAGTTCATAGACATGAGGTTAAAATCATTAACTCTTTATTTCAGAAGAATTACAAACAAGTAGAAAATCAAAAAATATAAAATACAGGAAACAAACATCCTCTATGATGGAGGTGTAGCAGAGGGGACACAAAAAATGAGCATACCATTAAAAAGTTTTTCTATTTCTTTCTGAGTGTCAGGAGGCATGTCAATGTCATGTTTACTAGCACCGTGCTTACACTCAGCAACCAAGTTTCATTTTCTTTTTTTAGTCCCTGTGCATAGTTCACAATTATACACTGCTCAAATAAATAAAGGGAACACTAAAACCCCACATCCTAGATATCACTGAATGAAATATTCCAGTTGTAAATCTTTATTCATTACATAGTGGAATGTGTTGAGAACAATAAAACCTAAAAATGGTCAAC
Source organism: Ranitomeya variabilis (assembly GCF_051348905.1). Lineage (NCBI taxonomy): Eukaryota > Metazoa > Chordata > Amphibia > Anura > Dendrobatidae > Ranitomeya > Ranitomeya variabilis. The sequence continues at coordinate 104,130,519 of NC_135234.1, forward strand.
GTAAATTAGAACTAATATCCCACAGAGGTCTGGAGTTGGAATGATGCTCAAAATCAAAGTGGAAAATCAAATTTCAGGCTGATCCAACTTCAGTGGAAATGCCTCAAGACAGGAAATGATGCTCAGTAGTGTGTGTGGCCTCCATGTGCCTGTATGACCTCCCTACAACGCCTGGGCATGCTCCTGATGAGATGGCAGATCGTCTCCTAAGGGATCTCCTCCCAGACCTGGACTAAAGCATCCGCCAACTCCTGGACAGTCTGTGGTGCAACGTGATGTTTGTGGATGGTGCGGGACATGATGTCCCACATGTGTTCAATCGGATTCAGGTCTGGGGAACGGGCGGGTCAGTCCATAGCTTCAATGCCTTCATCTTGCAGGAACTTCTGACACACTCCAGCCACATGAGGTCTGGCATTGTCCATCATTAGGAGGAACCCAGGGACAACCTCACCAGCATATGGTCTCACAAGGCGTCTGAGGATCTCATCTCGGTACCCAATGGCAGTCAGGCTACCTCTGGTGAGCACATGAAGGGCTGTGTAGCCCTCCCAAGAAATGCCACCCCACACCATTACTGACCTACTGCCAAACCGGTCATGCTGAAGGATGTTGCAGACAGCAGATCGCTCTCCATGGCGTCTCCAGACTCTGTCACGTCTGTCACATGTGCTCAGTGTGAACCAGCTTTCATCTGTGAAGAGCACAGGGCGCCAGTGGCGAATTTGCCAATCCTGGTGTTCTGTTGCAAATGCCCAGCATCCTGCACGGTGTTGGGCTGTGAGCACAACCCCCATCTGTGGTTGTCGGGCACTTAGACCATCCTCATGGAGCCGGTTTCTAACCGTTTGTGCAGACACATGCACATTTGTGGCCTGCTGGAGGCCATTTTGCATGGCTCTGGCAGTGCTCCTCCTGTTTCTCCTTGCACAAAGGCTGAAGTAGCGGTCCTGCTGCTAGGTTGTTGCCCTCCTATGGCCCCCTCCAATCTCCTGGTGTACTGGCCTGTCTCCTGGTAGTGCCTCCAGCCTCTGGACACTACACTTCTTGCCACAGCTCGCATTGATGTGCCATCCTGGATGAGCTGCACTACCTGAGCCACTTGTGTGGGTTGTAGAGTCCGTCTCATGCTACAACGAGTGTGAAAGCACAACCAACATTCAAAAGTGACAAAAACATCAGCCAGAAAGCATTGGTACTGAGATGTGGTCTGTGGTCCCCACCTGCAGAACCACTCCTTTATTGAGTGTGTCTTGATAATTGCCAATAATTTTCATCTGTTGTCTATTCCATTTGCACAACAGCATGTGAAATTGATTGTCAAACAGCATTGCTTCCTAAGTGGACAGTTTGATTTCACAGAAGTTTGATTTACTTGGTGTTATATTCTGTTGTTTGTGTTTTCTTTATTTTTTTGAGCAGTGTATATATATATATATTTTCCGGCATATAAGACGACTGGGCGTATAAGACGACCCCCCAACTTTTCCAGTTAAAATATAAAATCTTCTTAAAAGTCGGGGGTCTTCTTATACGCCGTATGTCATCTTATAGGGCCGGTGAATATGTGCCTTTTGGCGTGGGGAGTGGTCCCGATGACGAAGAGGGGGGGCGTCTCACAGTAAAGTGTGAGTGGAGTATATCCCCCTATTACCTCATTGCGGCAGCGTGGGGGTCTCTGTGCTGGGAGCGGCAGCTCATCTTCGTGCCGTGGGTGCTCTGTGCCGTGGGTGCTGTGGGGCGGCGGTGGCGCATCTTCTTGCAGCGTCGGGGCTTCTCCGGCATCTCCTCCAGGCCCGGAGGCAGTCCGGCAGCCCCATTGCTGTGATGCGGTGGCCTCCGGGAAAATGGCCGCTGCTCAGATTCAGATCTCGTCTCCCGAGATCTCGGGAGACGAGATCTGAATCTGAGCAGCAGCCTTTTTCCCGGAGGCTGCGATGCGGTGGCCTCCGGGAAAATGGCCGCTGGGGGCGGCGCATGCTCAGATTCAGATCTCGTCTCCCGAGATCTCGGGAGACGAGATCTGAATCTGAGCAGCGGCCATTTTCCCGGAGGCCACCGCATCACAGCAATGGGGCTGCCGGTGCCTCCGGGCCTGGAGGAGATACCGGAGGAGCCCCGACGCTGCAAGAAGATGCGTCGCCGCCCCTGCCCCACAGCACCCACGGCACGAAGATGCGCTGCCGCCCCACAGCACAGAGCACCCACGGCACGAAGAGGAGCTGCCGCTCCCAGCACAGAGACCCCCACGCTGCCGCAATGAGGTAATAGGGGGATATACTCCACTCACACTTTACTGTGAGACGCCCCCTGTCTTAGTCATCGGGACCACTCCCCCCCCCCACCCACCATATGCACATTTTATCTGTACCCGGCGTATAAGACGACCCCAACTACCAGTTAAGTAAATCAGGTGATGTGCATCTCTGTAATGAGGAGGGTTGTTGTCTAATGACATCAAAACCCTATATAAGGTGTGCTTAATTATTAGGCAACTTCCTTTCCTTTTTGCAAAGTGGGTCAGAAGTGAGAATTGACGGGCTCTGAAAAGTCCAAAATTTTGAGGTGTCTTGCAGAGGGATGCAGCAGTCTTGAAATTGCCTAACTTTTGAAGCGTGATCACCGAATAATCAAGCGTTTCATGGCAAATAGCCAACAGGGTCGCAAGAAGCGTGTTGGGTAAAAAAGGCGCAAAATAACTGCCCATGAATTGAGGAAAATCAATCGTAAAGCTGCCAAGAAGCCATTTGCCACCAGTTTTGCCATATTTCAGAGCTGCAACGTTACTGGAGTAACAAAAAGCACAAGGTGTGCGATACTCAGGGACATGGCCAAGGTAAGGAAGGCTGAAAAATGACCACCTTTGAACAAGAAACATAAGATAAAACGTCAAGACTAGGCCAAGATATATCTTAAGACTGACTTTTCAAAGGTTTTATGGACTGATGAAATGAGAGTGACTCTTGATGGGCCAGAGGCTGGATCAGTAAAGGGCAGAGAGCTCCACTCCGACTCAGACGCCAGCAAGGAGGAGGTGGGGTATTGGTATGGGCTGGTATCATCAAAGATGAACTTATGGGATCTTTTCGGGTTGAGGATGGAGTGAAGCTCATCTCCCAGACCTACTGCCAGTTTCTGGAAGACAACTTCTTCAAGCAGTGGTACAGGAAGAAGTTGGTATCGTTCAAGAAAACATGATTTTCAAGCAGGACAATGCTCCATCACATGCCTCAAACTACTCCACAGCGTGGCTGGCCAGTAAAGGTCTCAAAGAAGAAAAAATAATGACATGGCCCCCTTGTTCACCTGATCTGAACACCATAGAGAACCTGTGGTCCTTATAAAATGTGAGATCTACAGGGAGGGAAAACAGTACACCTCTCGGAACAGGGTCTGGGAGGCTGTGGTGGCTGCTGCATGCAATGTTGATCGTAAACAGATCAAGCAACTGACAGAATCTATGGATGGAAGGCTGCTGAGTGTCTTCATAAAGAAAGGTGGCTATATTGGTCACTTTTTTTGGGGGGGGGGTTGTTTTTGCATGTCAGAAATGTTTATTTCTAAATTTTGTGCAGTTATATTGGTTCACCTGGTAAAAATAAACAAGTGAGATGGGAATATATTTGGTTTTTATTAAGTTGCCTAATAATTCTGCACAGTAATAGTTACCTGCACAAACAGATATCCTCCTAAGATAGCCAAATCTAAAAAAAAAACACTGTAACTTCCAAAAATATTAAGCTTTGATATTTATGAGTCTTTTGGGTTGATTAAGAACATAGTTGTTGATCAATAATAAAAATAATCCTCTAAAATACAACTTGCCTAATAATTCTGTACACAGTGTAAGGCTACGTTCACATTTGCGTTGTTGGGCGCAGCGTCGGCGACGCGACGCAACCAACAACTCATGTACACAACGGAGCGTTTTGCAACGCATGCGTTGTCATAAGATCCTACAGATCGGGACTTTCGGCGCAGGGAAAACGCTACAAGTAGCGTCCCCTGCGCCCTGTCTTGTGCGTCTATATGACGCATGCGTCGTAAAACGCAGTACAACGCATACCGGCGCATGTCCATGCACCCATGTTAAAGATAGGGGCGCATGACGCATGCGTCGGTATGCATCGACGACGCTGCACCCAACAACGCAAATGTGAACGTAGCCTAAGAAGGAACTCGCTGCAAAGGTTTTTCACTTAAGTAAATCTATTGACATGCCTGCTGACACTGCATATCTGCGGATTGATAGCGTTATTTCTGGTGACAGGTTTCCTTTAAAGCAAGATTAGTATACTCTTAGAAATATGGTGAAGATTATAATCAGGTCTGCTTAGATCATAATCTAATGGCTGTATCTGTTGTACAAAAGATGTTTGTCAGACACTTGGACAACAAATCTTCCCTTTTAAATGGTGACATTGAAGAAGACTTGTACATGATGCAACCTGAGAGTTATATCAAAGGGGGTGAAGAGAATTTCGTTTGCAACCTACAAAAATCTCTCCATGGTCTTAAGCAATTGGCAAGAGCATGGAACACCAAAATGAACAAAGTCTTAATGGAGGAAGGATTTACAAGAGGTAAAACCTCAAATCCTTTATACTCAAAATGTACAGACAGAAAGTACATTCTCTTATATGTGGACAATGTGATTTTGATTCATCAAGAGGAAACAGAAATTCTGAATCAGCATTTTGAAATTAAAGACCTTGGAAATGTGACATATTATCTAGGAATCCAGGTCCAAAGAGAAGAAGATGGAAGCTTTCATCTAAACCAAAGTGCAAAAATCAACTCAATTGCAAAGGTATATCAACCCCAATGGAACCATCCTACTTAACCCCTTAGTGACGGAGCCAAATTTTTGAAATCTGACCAGTGTTACTTTATGTGGTAATAACTCTGCAACGCTTCAACAAATCCCAGTGATTTTGAGATTGTTTATTCGTGACACATTATACTTTATGATAATGTTAAATTTAGATCAATATGTTTTGTGTTTATTTATTAAAAAATATCACAAATTTGATAAAAATGTTAAAAAAATTAGCGGTTTTCAAAATTTGAATGATTATCCCTTTAATCCAGATGGCCATACCATAGCAAACCATTAATAAATAACATTTCCCACATGTTGGCTTTACATCACCACCATTTGTAAAATGTTCTTTTATTTTGATAGCATTTTAGGAGGATTAATAATGCAGCAGCAATTTTTCATTTTTTCAAGGAAATTTACAAAATTTATTTTTTAGAGACTTATCCGTGTTTGAAGTGACTTTAGGGGTCTTATATAATAGAAAAACCCCAAAAGTGATACAATTTTTAAATCAGCACCCCCTGACATATTGAAAACTGCAGTCAGGTAGTTTATTAACCCTTCAGGTGCTTTACAGGAATTAATGCAAAGTGGCATGACAGAAATGAAAATGTGTATTTTTATCACCTAAATGTCTCTAACTTCTGAACAGATTACTACAGCCGTTAGATTCTTAGGCCACTATTTGGTTGTGAATTGCCATGGCAAACATCAGGACCACACAATCATGATCTGAGGGCACCAATTGGGATAAAGAGGAAGCCCCCACACTCTGTTAACCATTAATAATGATGTAGTCACTATTGACAGCAGCATCTAAGGGGTTATCCGTGTCCGTGTGCCTGGGAACTCACGGAGGCCATACGTGCGGCACACCTGTGCCGCCCGTATGGCGAGTGGGTACCACACGGAGCGTGTGGTACCCACTCTGCATGGTGCTGAAGCTGCGATTCATATCTTCCCTGCAGCAACGTTTGCTATAGAGAAAATATGAAGAATAGTGTTAAAAATAAAGATCCATGTGTCCGCCGCTCCCCCCCACCCCCTGTGCGCCCCCCCGCTGGTCAGAAAATACTTACCCGGGTCCCCCGTCGGCTGTCGCTCCTTCCTGGTCTGGCCGCGGCTTCTCCTGCATGCGGTCACGTGGGCCCGATCATTTACAGTCATGAATATGTGGCTCCACCTCCCATAGGGGCGGAGCCGACTATTCATGATTGTAAATGATCGGCCCCACGTGACCGCATACAGTAGGAGGCGCGGCCAGACCAGGAAGGAGCGAGGGAGCGGGTAAGTATTTTCTGACCAGCGGGGGGGCGCACAGGGGGTGGGGGGGCGGCGGACACATGGATCTTTATTTTTAACACTATTCTTCATATTTTCGCTATAGCAAACGCTGCTACAGGGAAGATATGAATACCGGCTTCAGCACCATGTGGGGGGGACAGCGCTTACTGTAGCGCAGTCTCCTGCACGCACACGGACCCCAGACGGAGAATGTCCGTGTGAGGTCCGTGTTTTACGCGGACCCATTGACTCTATTGGGTCCATGTAAAACGTGCGCTCCCACGAACACTGACATGTCTCCGTGTTTGGCACACGGAGACACGGTCCGCAAAAAATCAATGACATCTGCACAGATGAATTGATTTTTATGGGTCTACGTGTGTCAGTGTCTCCGGTACGTGAGGAAACTGTCACCTCACGTACCGGAATCACTGACGTGTGAAACCGGCCTTATAGTGTACAGCTGACAGCTGCTGGATTGTCACCTGTATAGGGATGCTATTCTCTTATATCTCAGGTCAGTTAAAAGACGTATTGGCTGTCATTAAGGGGTTAAACTTGGAAGGAGGAGGTGATCTGTTATCTAGCAATGAGAAATACTACCAGGCAGTGGGGGCACTTCTACACATAGCAACTGTGACTCCACCGGATATTACAGCAGCAATTGGAATTTTCTGCAGATATGTGGAAAAACTGCCCCAAAAAGACTGAAATGCCGCTAAGAGAGTTCTTTGATGTTTGAAAGAGGTTCAAGACATACATTTAAGGATATCTGCCACAGGCTATGTGGATGCAGACTGGGCTGGTGACTTAGGCTTCTTTCACACTTCAGTTTTTTGGCATCAGTCACTTCCGACATAATGACGGATCGACGGATCCGTCACAATAGTTGAAAAAACGGATGTAACGGATCCGTTTTTTTGACGGATCCGTTACTCGGGGGTTGTATATACTTTTTGGAGCATGCGCAATTGAAAAAAATTGAAAAAACGGATTGGGGCGACGGATCCGCCGAAATGACGGTCGCGACGGATCCGTCGCCCATAGGTGGCCATTCTATAAAATGACGGACGCGACGGATCCGTCGCGATCCGCCATTTCAACGCAGACAAAAAACGTTGCAATGACCGTCAATGTCTAGATGACGTCCGCCAAATTTTGACGGATCCGTCGCATGATGGATGGAACGGACGACCATCCGTCACAATCCGTCGCTAATGCAAGTCTATGAGGAAAAAAATGGATCCGTCGAAAAAAAAAAGGATCCGTTTTTTGAGGAAAATGGCGGATTTAGACTGACGCCAAACAACTGAAGTGTGAAAGAGGCCTTAAGTGATTGTAAATCGACAAGTGGCTATTTGTTCAAGTTTGGAGAGAGTTCAATTTCTTGGTCTAGCAGAAGAAAGGTGTCTGTATCCTTGTCATATCTATAAGCAGTGCATGTATCTGCAGCCCACGCAAGTCAAGCGGTCATTTGCTTAAACCAATTGTTAGGCAATTTTGGTAAGCCATCAACTCAATCGACGGTGATTTATGAAGACAAACTAGGATGCATTAAACTTGCATGCAGTGAAAATATAAATGCGAGAATCAAAAAGACTGGCGTTTAAAGATCATCACCTGCGTGATTTGATAGGACATGGCATAATTGAGTTTGTTTATTGCGAGAATGATCAAATGATAGCTGATGTTATGACAAAGCCACTTCCAAGAGTCAAGTTTGAAGAATTTATAAATACTATGGTACTAATAGGATAACTAGTTGTTGAGTGGGGGTGTTGGAATAATGCTTATTATTGTATATATTTCATCAGCAACTATATACTACTGTTTAATAATGCATGAGTTTCTGTCTTCAGCAATAGTGTTATACTTCCCATAACATATTGTAAAAAAAATAAATAAAATTAAAATCTAATGCAGACGCCCAGGGGGCTAAAATCCTAGGAGTATTTTAGTATTTTAATTGTACCTATTTTTTCTTTTTTTCTAACAATTAATTTTTAGTGTATTATTGATTTTTATCATCACTTTGTCTTATATAAATTGTAATCATGTAAATTGTATGTATAATCATGATTTTTAAACCCTGTATGCAATTAATTCTCATCCAATCACGCAAGTGCCTGTTAATGTAAAACATTGAGCGTGGTATACATTTTGTAATCACCTGACGAAGGGAACGGATCGTCCCTGAAAAGCGTTGTGTGTTGAATAAATCGACTTCTCTCATCTGACCTGAGTGGTTGTTGATTTAGAGCGTGGCGCCTTGTGGGTTTCCACTGCCCACCTTTCATTGTCTTTCACGGTATCACTGTATCACGGCTCCTGAACGGGATGCCAAGAATGGGCGGAATGTGCTTCAGCGTTCCAGAACCGCCGTCATTCACTGCGTAGCATCAGCTTTGTGCCTGGCATGCACAGCTATCAGAGGTGAGTTGAAGACCTCCTTCCCCTCCACTTATGTTTGGTGACATTCTTCACAAGGAGCACCCTCTCTTTTGGTTTATTTTCACAGGTTTGCAGAAAAAAATGCTAACATTTATAATAAATAAATAAATAAATACACATTTACTTCTCATGTTCTCATGTAGAAACCCAAGCACTTTGAAATGTTGATGTTGAAATCTTGTTATAATTCTATAATAAAAAACAAATAATGAGTAAGGCCAAAAAAAGACTAGCGACAACATAGAACACAAAACATGTTAAGATACAAGGAAGCAGTTAGTGTTATAAGAAAAAAAAAGTTGTTTTTCCATAGGATGGACTAAACAAGTTAAGTGTTTATGATGACAGTAGTCCAATAAACATGTTTGTACACTCCTCAACATTGAAAATACAACACCAAGGAGGAAAAAACCAAGGAGGAAAAATCATTGCGTTATAGAAATCAAGGGATTGCTAGACATATTAATGATATGGAAAAAGGGTTAAACTTGTTTCGTTAAGTTTATTATGTTTGTACCATATTGTATAATGTATGTAATTGTTTATAAAATCAAATAATCAATAAAAATGATCTGATTTAAAAAAAAAAATGATATGGAAAAAGGAAACATTTTCAAAGCATCCTGATTCAAGAAGCACTCCCACTAACATTGTCATTGTTTAAATGTGGTGTGTATGTGAATGTAATGTAGTGTGTGTATATACTCACCTACTGGTGCTCTCTCTGGTGTCCAGCTCCGTTCTCCTGCTCTTCTGAATCACATCACCGCTCTGCAGACGCTCTGGGTCACACTGCACTCTGCGTGACCCGGAAGGGACTTTTACAATTTAAAACTCTGGAGTTTCAGAACTAGGATCTATAGGCTTTCATTATAACAGCTCAAGTAGGTGCAGTCCCGTGGCCTTCTGTCTAGGCCTCTGACAGGATCCCACCCCTGTCAGGGACCCACTAACTGAGTAGAGGTCAGCTAGCAGCTGCCTGAGTCAAGCTCAGTCAGCTTCTTTCTGCTTCACTTTCTATCTAGACCACCAGTTTTACCTAATTGTGAAGAGTGCCCTAATAAATAGGAGCATAGCTCCCCCTGGTGGACTGGAGTATGAAGTGTGTTGTGTGCTGGTGTAACCTGGTAGTGAGATCTCTTTTATTGCCTTCAAACGTAACATCACTCCCCCCTAGAGGAGAACGACATTACTGCAACAACCAGGACCCTGGGGCGCTGCACAAGCGCACTTTCCACTTTACTCAAAGCCTCTCTTTCATCAGCGCTCCTTCATACTGCGCAGGCGCCTGTAATCCAAGCCTCGCTAAAGCACCACAGCGGCCACTTCCAAGTTTTTACTCCGGAACTGCACCGCTGTACTTCTATTTAATTACACCCACTGCCATCCATCGTCCACACCATTTCAGCTGCGTTGCAATACGCGCACCGCAGCATCATTCCCTTACTTCAGCATACTTCTGGTGAGTGTGCTTGGCTACATAACGACGCAAGACCCCTCAGTATGGCTACAGCTCTGTTATTTATTATGCCATATGACCATGTTATTTATTATGCCATATCACCATGTCTATTATGTCCCTCTCCTACAATGGTTCTCATTTGTCTTATTTCAGCATATTTTGTGCTTCTGCACTGCACACCTATTACCCTGTGGGCCATACCGAATCTACAACTAGGTCAGTAATATTTTACTGCCACACATCATATTCTTTTTTACTGCAAGCTCCCTCCCGTCATTTTCTCCCTACCCCTCTTCCCAAAGATGCCACATAAATTTTGTTTATTGTTTTTTGTTTTGTGCTTGCTTGTAAAATTTCATAATTGCAATTGTATGACATATTTTTCCAAAGTCTGTTTCTTATGTTTTTCTTTAATTTTTATGTCCAGCCATTTTATTCTATCACATTGTATGTACCATATGATTGATTTGTATTCACTTATCTTTCAGCGTTGTTTGAAAAAGACTCTTCAAAGAGTCGAAACGTCATGCTTTTTGATTCTGTGCCTTCTACGTGAAAAATCGTTCTATATGGTGTCACTACTTTGCTTATTAAATATTCACTAGCATCGCAAACTGAGAGTGCAGCTGTTTGACTTTTCATATGACTTATTCTGGTTCAGCTTGCACCTCGCCTCTCTCAGCTGTGTGCGCCTCCTTATTTCTCCTATACCTGGTACTATGGCCGGCAGAGTTTCTGGACTTGTCTCCCATCATGCAAATCTTGGACGGCAATTGTAAAGGGAGCTACTGTCAGCAGCTCTTGATGACTTTGGTTACTAAATGCTTTCAGTGTGGCAGAACGTTCCTCAGACAACCAATAACAATCTAATTGACAGCAGCCAAGGAGTGTAAGAAAACGTATTTCTGGGTGTGGCTTTCCATGTTTTCATCATTTGCATCTCATTACCATACCTACCGATCCTGTGATTTTCATAATTCCATAACTTTTCCTTATTGGTGTTGCAATTTGAATGTTGAATAGCGTAGGTACCAATTTAGCAGCAATATAGCTGAAACAAATAACTGATACTAAACAAAAATGCCAAAATACCCTGTATTGTTTTTTTATCTGGCATGAAATGTTTTATTGTGTTTATTCTTTAGGAAACATACAATATGTAGGAGGGGAAGGGTAGAAATGGGATGGAAAACAACATTGTTTGACAACCTGTAGGCAAGGTCACATAGAGATTATAATATTAATTTATAAATGATTCTCCCGACCTGTGAAAAGTATAAACAGATGAGGAACAAAGATCCAACCTCAGTAATGGTCATGGAGAAAATTACATGTCACCCAGTAACACCTTTAGAGGACAAAATTAACCTCAATTATTTACATCACTAAAGTGGAGAGAGAGAGAGAGAGAGAGAGAGAGAGAGAGAGAGAGAGAGAGAGAGAGAGGGGAAGGGAAAAAAATAGTGAGAATGTAGGAAAACAAGAAAAAAAAGGTAGGATGGAAGAAGGGAGTAACTGGAATGTAGTTGTCATAACAAAAACTTAAGAAGCTCATGCGGAGGTCAGAGGCCAGGCCCTCGTGAGGCCTCTGTATTCATCAGAGAAAGTGTATTTGTTCCAAAACTATATATATTTTTTTTTTCCTCATATGTGGGGTTTTTCTTATTAGCAGAAGTTAGCTGCTGCTGCTCCATACGATATTTGTAATTGCTACACGCAAACCAATTTGGGATAGAGGGAAGTTTAGTAGACTTCCAGATTAAAGTTCTTATCTGCATCAAGTAGATGATGTAGTAGAAAGTAGTAGAAAGTGGCAATAGCTTTTTACAGTGATGTTGCTTTGTTGTAGAAGACAAATGTTGAAATCCAATGTACACCTTCCAAAAATGGGTTTAATGACTGCAGGGACAAAATATGTTAAGCCAAGATCCCTCCTCCGATCCATAACGCCAGCACTATGCTGTAGATGTTGAGGGATATATTTTTTGCAAGACTGTCAGGACCCAGTACCATTTGGCTAAGAGTTTAAAATTTGATTCTTGGTATATGGAGGAGATGGAGGTCTTATGGGCTAATATAAGTATTTTGTTTTTCTCTTCAGGCAGCCACGACACCTGTAGGTCTCTATCCCATTTTTACAAGTAATGATGAAGCCAACTATCAGGAGGATCTATAAGCCATTGCTTGAACTGTGAGGGTGAACATCAAACAAGGCCCTGAGATGAGCGCAGAGATTCAAAATCAGTGAGAGGGTGTATGGCATTTGTTGAGGGGTAGAATAGATTGTACATAGTGGTTCAATTGTGAGGCTTATAGAGGATTTAGGCCAGTCCGGGCCCCCCTCTTTTTTGCTTCTGCTCACTGGGTCCCAGGGGCAGGTTTCAGTTGATTCAGTAACTGGGCATACGTTCAGTGAAAATCTATTGCCATGCAGGAAGCCACTGACTTCCCGCATGGCAATACAGCCGCCAGCCAATCAGAGGCTGGCAGCTGACATCAACGCGCATGACATCACTGCCATGTGCCTGCATGTCCACGCCTCAAATGCATGAGGAAGAAGATGCAGCTGGACCGCGGAAATGGGGAAACTTTTTATTACATATAGGGTCAGGATAGGAGGACATATGGTGCCTGGGAGCAGGATGGAGGCACATGAGGCCAGGAGGGAAGATGATATGGGACCTGGGGCAGGATGGAAACACATAGGGCCAGGATGGAAGAACATATAGGACAGGATGGGCGAACATATAGGGCCAGGAATGAGACACATGGGTGCCAGGAATGAAACACATGGGGTCTAGATGGGGGACATTATTACCATATAATATATTACCATTATTATATATTATACATATAATGGACCAGAATGTTGGAAATTATTTGTGACGGGGAGACTAGGTGGGCAAGAGCTAATAACCCGGGCCCCTGCAATTTCCCTCAGACTAGGGAAATCCTGACTGACCCTCTACCTAGAGTTTACACTGATGGTGTGCATGTCTAGGCCTCGACCCTCGCCCTGTCTCCTGTTTCAACCCTAGGCTGAAACCACCGCACACCACCCAGTGAAAAGATCATACAACAATACCCACAGTTAGAACAGACAAGGATAACGGAAAATATACACCACGCCGCAGTCACTCAGGAATACACTATAAATGCGCAGGGCAAAATAAATACAAATATAGGAAGGAGTAAATAAGACAAAGGGAAATACACCACCAGCAACGATACTCCAACTACTAGCTCACCACTCCAGACCGAGATAACAACGCACAAGACAGAAGCTATAATCGGCGACGCCCAATGTTCAGGAGAACTATTTAAAGGCAATTGGCATGGCCCAGCTTCCAATCCGAGCATCAGGTAAATTAACCCTGGACCAGCTAGATAAAATCTAGCCGACGCCAATGAGCACATAGTGGTCAAAAGCGGAATTACCGCTGTCTGTCGAACGACCTGGTCTGAACAGCGTCCGACATGACATTATTGCTGTAGGGACTAATTAAGGGATATTGTTACTGCTGTGATGTATTTTTTTGGGAGGATACTGTTTTCAGTGGTGGTGAGGGGTTTCCTATTACTGTGCAGTGCTTTTTTTCTTAATCTGGCATAGTGCAGAAGTTGGGGAAAAATTGGGGAATGTGCTTTGGAGGCAGGGCTCTAAATAACTGTGTGTTATTTCCTGCAGAGATGAGTCATGGCTGGAAGAATTGGTGGCAGTCTGTGCTGGATGAAGAATAAAAGCGAAGATTTTTAACCTTCAACCAGAGATGTCACTGGTGAGTTAGTGTGTACACTTACACTATATACTATATACTATTCACAGGTCTGCGGGTACATAGAGTGAAGGGAGACTTGTACTTTAGGACCGGACAACCTTTTTAACATTCAAGCTTCTGAATTAGGTTTATCTTTAGCAAACTCACTAAAATCGAATCGTAAATGTCGCCAAAAATTTAGTAATTTGTGAAGTTGTATCAAATAGCATAAGAATTTTTTAAAAATTGCGTTTTATGGGTACTTTCGTGCGAGGCCCACTAGGTGGCAATGAAGTGCTAAAGAAAACACGGCACTGCTTCCTGTGTGTGAGATCATATCTGTCTGCATTGCAAGAAAATGTGCTGCTCTTGACTTAATTTTTGCTACAATCAGCTCTTCTGTCTCTTTTTTTATTGTATAAATTGTTTTTCTGTAGTCATAAAGGGAAATGAGATTTTTGCTTCAGTTCCCCAGTGATTTGATATGCACTTTCTTAGTGACTATGGATAGCATACTATACTATATACTTACAGGTGGACACTTACTTTACACACTGAGCAGAAATGGCTATTCACATACTTTTTGCACTACACCAAACCAGCTCTCACTGATTAGGACCACCCACTTAACTGTTAAACCCAGAATGAGAAACGATTTCAATGAATAATTAAACTTCCCGTGGGGATATGATGTTGAACCCCTTTTACCTGCCCAAAATCTAGTAGGTGTTTGCTGAATACCCGCTCATACTCATGGACCACCCGATAAGCCCCTTGTTTTTGGTGTGATGGGGTAGAGTCAGGGCCCACAATTTTTGACCCCAATCCTCCATTTGTCCTGCAGAGTCATTGTCCTCCACCTGGTTGGACGGGACCAAGGGTTCTGTTGCCTGTATCACATTATTATCAACAGTAAACAGTTTGGCAAGTGTGGCATATCTGGTTAAGTGAACCTCCTTCTCTCCACAGTTAAGAACACGAACTGGTACCTTCCCCTTGCGGACTTCAACCACCTTTCTGGCTGTCAGGATTGTGGGCCTTCTATCTGAATAAACAGGTTCTACCAGGGCCTGGTAGTCTTTACCTCTGAGGCCTATTGCTGCCTGGCACCATATTAATATTTCGCTCCTGGGGGTATTGTAATGGGGATCGGATCACTCACTGTGACACGTCCAATTTCTCCACAGTTCTACCTGTTGTCTCTGCACCAGGGCTCTGATTTCTTTTTGTAGGACTCTCTGCTTACTGGAACCAGCAGTTTATATCACCTGTTGTAACAAGACAATAACCTCCACAAGACAATTTTCAATGACATTAGTACCAATGGTCATCATGGGGTTACATTCACGTTGTCAATATCAACAATCACCATTCCTTGGGCCTTCAATTCTACCCGCCCCACCTTAATGGTGACCTCCTTGAACCCCACCTGTGGCAAAGGCTGAGCATTACTGGCTACTATTGTTAAATCACTATCTGGGCCACGGGTAATGTCTGTGTCAGCCCAATAACGTTTATAGAGAATGTAAGGCATAGTTGTAACCTGAGGGCCGGTGTCCAACAAAGCGTTCATTGGGATGCCGTCGATCACAATGGGGAGGACAGGTCGTCATCCGACGAACTTGGCTCGCCAGTTTTGTGGGCCTGGTCGTCCTGCTCCTGGGGGTTGGCCCTCTGCCCCAGGGGTCGCTCGTTTAAATGACAGTACCTTGCAATATGTCCTGCCTGATTGCAGCGGCGGCATATGGGTTGTCCCTCCTGATGATAGCGGTCGTCGTCACTTCCTCTGGTCGGCGGGATCCTCTTCTGTCGTCGCCAGGGGACATCCTCCAGTCTGAAAGCCAGCTTGATCTTCTCCTTTGGGGATTCCTGTAGGGACTGCACGGTCCGGGCTAGTGCAGCTACACTTTTAGTCAGTTCCTGGACCTGGAGGCATAGTCCTGTGGAGGGGTCATCATCCAGGATCTGTGCGTCGGCCTCAACGGGGACCTGAGGATATGATGCCACCTCCTGGTGGTACATGAGGGCTGGACACCTAGAGGGCACTGTGCGGCTGGGCTGAGGTTCATGCAGCACCAGGATGGCCCTTTCTTTAAATTTTGCAAAGTCCAGGTCAGGGTTTTGCAAGGCCAGGATATGCCCTGTGTCCTGTGGATGTTGGACAGGAGTCCCTCAATGAACTGTTCTTTTCAGAGCTTATCCTCGTCCTGTACGCTGTTAGGGTCAACCTGTTTGATGGCCCGCAGTGCCTCTTACAGATTAAGGGCATAGTCCCGTATGCTCTCCTGTGTTCCTTGCTTGCACCCAAAAAATTCATTTTGGTTTCTGCAGCGGTGCGGGTGTCAAAAATGATTTTAAGTTTGGTAAATATCTGCTGCACAGTTCCTTTTTCCACATCTGGCCAGGATTTCACCTCTCTTAGAGCCGCGCCACTCAGTTGGCCAGTTAAGATGCTGACCTTTTGATGCTCGGTCAGGAGATATATCTCAAATAGGCTGCAGAGCCTTTCCTTAAAGTTAATGTATGGGACTCCCCAGAATACTGTGGAAGCCAGGCCGCTCCAGGAATATATGGCATGGACAGCGGCATTATGGGCGCTGTAGCTGCAGCAGGGTCCCGCTGGCTTGCAGGAGCTACGGGCACTGTGGGGCCTGGTGGTAGTATAGGGCCTGCGTCTGCGTCTGCTGCGGGACCTGAGGGTACCATGGGGCCTGCGGCTGCGACCGCCGCCAATTCTCCTCCCGGGTCAGACATAGCTTCTCCCCCGTGCTAACCTGGTAGAGGCCAGTGTCTCTCCTCCGGAGTCTGTAGCGGTTCCTCCGGTGCGCAGTCTGCAGCGGTTCCTCTCGTGCGGTCGGGCACTTTTCTCGGTCCTCCGTCCAGGGCCCCTGTACGGCGTCTCCACTTCCGGCTCTGCTGCACAGCGTCTTCACTTAATACAACAACCACTGATGCATGTCATTTGCAAAGCTCCAACCAGGAATGCGCCCCGCAATAGACATGAAGGATAACAGGGAAACTCCACTAATACATAAATCCTATAGAAAAACTCGGAGTATATATACCCATTGAGTCATAAGTAAAAAATGACAACTTTTATTAAACATAATCAAAACACATAAGTCACAAATAATACAGACAAAGTGCACATATAATGCATGTGCGGAGGACAACCACACTGCAAATATCACCTAGGGTATATAAGAGGCAGAAATTGCTGACTACTCTGGGCCTGCTAGTAAATCAGTAGAGCATATTGATCAATTTAAAGTGCATAGTGCTCCTTAAAAAGCGGCATGTGCCTAATCCTTCCATCCATATCATTGCTCCATGAACCTCCTCGGGGAACCTCCTCGGGGAAGCTCACGCGAAACGCGCGTCGGGGCCGCCGGACACACACTGACACCAACGACATTTGGGTAAGGTTGGCAGTAATAGATGACTAACACTTGTATCTACTGTGGGTTCATGGAGCAATGATATGGATGGAAGGATTAGGCACATGCCGTTTTTTAAGGAGCACTATGCACTTTAAATTGATCAATATGCTCTACTGATTTACTAGCAGGCCCAGAGTAGTCAGCAATTTCTGCCTCTTATATACCCTAGGTGATATTTGCAGTGTGGTTGTCCGCCGCACATGCATTATATGTGCACTTTGTCTGTATTATTTGTGACTTATGTGTTTTGATTATGTTTAATAAAAGTTGTCATTTTTTACTTATGACTCAATGGGTATATATACTCCGAGTTTTTCTATAGGATTTATACAGCGTCTTCACTTGCGGCGTTCCTCTCGCAGAGCAGCACCTGTTTTTCCTTCTTCGTACTCTTTTTGGCCGGCTCTGCCCACGAAGGTACACCTCTTCCCCCTCGCGCTCCACACGGTGCGGCAATGGCAGTTTTTAAACAAACTATCACAGTCTCTGTCACACAGTACCTGGCGATGCCAGGGCACGAAATCCTGTTCATGACACCAAAAGATGAGTTGCCCACCAGGGCAGCAGGGTACTCGCTCTTACTCGGTGGCTGCGACCCGGTCCGTGGCCCTGGGACTCACTGTAAAAGGGGAACGGTCTTTAAAGGGAATTGTGATAAAGTCTGTCGTGACGCCACCTGTGGGGTTCGGTCAATAGGGCGACCGAAGCTGCTTTAAAGGGGTCCTCTGGCGGATGTTGTTGCAGGGCTCCCAAGGTGTATGGCGATGATGGTGCATGCCGGTCAATGAGTAAAGGACACAGCTTTGCGGTCTTTACCTGGTTTACTGAAGATGTAACAGGCCTCAGTCCAGGGTACCGGCAACAGGTACAATAGGTGTCCAGGCAGCCCGGAAACAAGTGAAATCCCCTTGGCAAGTTAGGTTGGGAGCCTTCCATTTTGCGCTCGCTATAAGTCCCTTACTGCCTGAAGTGTCCTAACAAGGTCCTGGTTCTTTCCCTTGTCCTGGGACAGGTACCTGTATGGTAGGCAGCTTGAGCTGTTCCTTCTGGGGTCTCTGCATGGTGACTCCAGGCTCCAGAATGCTGCTGTACCACAGGCTTAATTTGGGCAATATACGTGTAGTTCTGTGCCCTCCGGTTCTGCTATGGGGCTTGCAGCTCCCCACAGCCTCGGGCACCCGGTACCCGGTCTCTGCGCTCTGGCTCCTCGGAGGCCCACTCGCAGCCTCCTTGAGCCCTATTCTCTCCTCTGTGCTCCTTTCCCTTCACTGTCTGCTCCAGACTAAACTAACTCCTCCTCCAGACCAGGATGTTTATTCAGGGAAGCTGCCCTAAAACCGGGTTTTGAGCTCCCCCTCCTGGCCTGGATTCAGAAAGTGTTGTGTGTGTGAGGTTACTGGAGCGCCCCCACACCGCCGCAGGGCCGAGGGGTACCCGGAGCCGGGCCTCTGGGTCTCAGTCCTGGGGTTGTCACGGTGGCTAGACCCGGTCCGTGGCCCTGTCTGTCAGTGGGGGACATCCGGTGCAATAAGTGGTGGTGTAGCGGTGCAGTTGTGGGGTGCAGGTCGCGGTAAATAACGAGGACACCAGGTTGCAGTCTCTTTACCTCTTTACTGAAGATCTCTGGGTCCTCAGTCCGGAATACGGTTCACCAGGCTGCGCAAGTCCGGCCGGTCCAATGGCACCTCCAGAGTTCTCTTCACAGGTGGAAATCTGCGCCTTCCCCCTAGCGCTAGGTGTTGTGGTCCTTCCCTGCTGTGCTTACGGAAAGTACCCCACAACTGTTGTGTCTGTTTCTTAAGTTCCCTCACAACTCGATTAGATGATATTCTGCTAATCCTCCGTCCCTCCCTGATGTTCTGGTTGGGACGGCACCCGTTTGACGGGTAGGCTCGGAGCTCTTCCGGGACCCTAGAGACGCCCCTCTCCACAAGTTGCCCCCCAAGACTGCATAGGTGATTTGAGTTAGACAGCCCGCCTTAGACTGACTGTCCTGCCGCAGTTTAGAGTATTGCTTGAAGCTGGATATTATGATACTCTCTCGGCGTTCCGGCCACCGGTTATGCGCCTCAGTAGGATGTTGCTTTGGTCTTACAGCACGACTCCTACTGGTATTCTCCTATTGCTATGATCTCGTTTCTCACACAGCACAATCTATCTCGCTTCTGATCCTTTCTTGGGCACCGCCGCTATCCTGAGCAGGCACGGTCCCGTTACGTTCGTTCAAGTTGCCAAGCCTCTTTCAGGATCCCACCCCTGACAGAGACCCTACTGTATCTTCCCCCACAACACCCTCTGCCACAAGGTGTTGCCTGGTTCCAACCCAGTCAGCTTCTGACTAACTTCCTGCCTGACCCCCAGTTTACCCACTATGGTGGGGAGTGGCCTAGTGAATAGAACCCTTAGCTCCCCCCGGAGGCCCGGCTGTGAAATGTATTGGTGTCTGTGATACCTGATCAGATGAACTCCTTCAGTGCCATCAGACGTACCATAGCTCCCCATAGTGGCGGAGCCACAGTACTGCAACGACCAGGACTCTGGGGCGCTGCACTCCCCCCTGGTTAAACACAGTACTCCGGGACTGGGAAGAAAACAACAATACAAGTTAGCAAAAAGACATACAGTTTTGTTGAGTGCAATAACAGTAAGTATACTTGAACAGGCTTCCCTTTATGGGAGGTAAGGACACTTGAACGTTACAAACATGGTTAAATATCATAGCAACATGCTATGAACAACTCTTCTTACCCAACCGGGTATTCTACTTAGTGCAACATTGTTGAACAATAATTTAACTTTGCCTTTAAGGACTTAAACTCGGAATCCGCTAAAGACCTTCTTATAATCACATTATAAGGCAATTTAACTTTTACATTCTCCTTCTTTAGATCTGCAGGACCGCCTGTCCTATCGGCACCAGACCTACTGCCTCTCCTTTCTTACAGGACCGCTCCTTTCAGCCCGAGCCTTCTGTCTTTCAACTACTATACACAGTATAGAACATAACGTACTTTCAGTTTAGGAACACTGAGCCATCTCCATATGGCTCCTAGGAGGACTCACTACCTAACCCCTACGGGTTCACTTTCTGTCCTCTGCAACACATTATTAACTCTTTCTTTACAATAAACTAGCTTTCTACAGAGGACTCAGGGTTCACCTTCT
Organism: Ranitomeya variabilis; assembly: GCF_051348905.1. Lineage (NCBI taxonomy): Eukaryota > Metazoa > Chordata > Amphibia > Anura > Dendrobatidae > Ranitomeya > Ranitomeya variabilis. Next base: position 104,150,901 of record NC_135234.1, read on the forward strand.
ATCCCCATTTTCTATCAACGTTATCAACATTTTCTTGACTTCCATCATTACTTTCTTACTAGCAATCATGCAGAACTCTATGTCTACCCCTACGGGTCTACTGCGTCTTTCTTCTAACTTTCACTTGTGCAGGACTTCATGTCTACCCCTACGGGTCTACTGCATCTTTCCAATAATTACTTTATCCCAGAACGCATTATTAAACACTTCTTTCTTTCAACAATTTAGTTACATACAACTTGTACATATCAGCAGCATCATTAACTTTCTTTTTAGAGCAACATCATTCTCTAAGTACCATCAGTGAACATCCCCTTTAAGAGGGGACCAAGTCTCTATGAGGTAGTGCAACTCCTCAAGCTGCAAGTCTGTTTGCAATAAGGACTCCAGTGATGTTTTAAAAAAAAACAATATCTTCGCAAAGTGTCCTTTCTTCATATAGAACCAGTAGATAGCACCTTTAAGAAGGTGCAAACTATTTACGAGAAGTTTGTATCATGCATTGTTCATGATTCAGCAGTTTTTATAACATTGTGGAACAAAAAAGCAAAAATGAAAGTGAAAGCAAAAATAAAAAGCAATAGGGATCCCGGGTAAACAAAGGGATCCCTTTAAGAGTTAACCCAGGACGGGTTTTAGCAGCAAAACAGCAAGGAAATAAACAGTTAACTATTTACAGTTTCAGGTTTCCGAGGCTTAGTTGAACGGCTTCCAGGGCTGCACCTGGCACTTAACCACTCTTGGCCCGGGAAGGGTGAAGTCCAGGGTTGCACCTAGTGCTGGACACACGCCGTTAATCCGTCTCTCATGTACAGTTAGCGCAGCGATGGAGGTCTGCGCAGCTTGAGTATGGGCATTTGCTGCAGCAGAGGTAGCGGCTGCTGCAAGATCAGTCACTGGAATGGAGTCAGCAGCTGTGGCACTAGCAGTCGCTGGAGTGGTGTCGGTCGTCAGGGCAGGGTCGTCCTTCATACCTGCTTCAGATGCGGTCCCTCCGGTGCCGGTCTGCTCCGCTTCCGCTGGGGTCTGGAACGCTGGTTGCGGGGCCTTGTGCTGCGGCGTTGTCATCTCTGCTTGCAGCATCTCGCTTTCCGGCAGGGCCCTGCTTTCTGGCTTCGGAGCGCTGGAACTTCTTTCTTGCTCCGGACCAGACGAGGCTGCCGACAGACGTCTGGCGAGGCTCCCGATGATGGTCTTCTTCCACCCGGCCTCAGTGCTCAGCTGCATCCGCCGGGGTTGGTGGATCAGCTCATCCGCTCCGGTCTGCAGGAGGTCAGCGTCAACTGTGGAGGTCTGGCTGCGGTGCCTCTCCGGGTAGCTGGGGGAGTCCTCGGCTCCGACCCCACACTCCGGCTCCGGGCGGCTGGCCATGGCGTCCTCCATGTTGCTCGCTTCTTCTTCCTGGTCCTTTTCCCGCTCTCTCCTTCGTGGGCGGTTCCGTTTTCTCTGTCTCTGCCCACCATTGAGGATCAGGAGGCGGATCTCGGCTGCTGACAGACACGTCCTCAAGGGGCCGAGATATTTAGACTGGGCGGCCATTGTCTTTTGCGCTCTTCAGCTTGTTCACGCCCACTTCCACGCCCTTCTTCTTCTCCTGCGCTCTCCTTAGCGCTGTAATGGCGGCGGTTTTGGCGGAAACTTCTGGCGGCAAGCGGCAATACACGGCCCTTCTGATAAAGTACAGTCCAAGCACTATAAATCACAGTTCCAAGGCACACATGACCTGATTCTTCAGGCTTAAGTAGATCCTGTTCGTGACGCCAAGTTGGAGCGCCCCCACACCACCGCAGGGCCGAGGGGTACCCGGAGCCGGGCCTCTGGGTCTCAGTCCTGGGGTTGTCACGGTGGCTAGACCCGGTCCGTGGCCCTGTCTGTCAGTGGGGGACATCCGGTGCAATAAGTGGTGGTGTAGCGGTGCAGTTGTGGGGTGCAGGTCGCGGTAAATAACGAGGACACCAGGTTGCAGTCTCTTTACCTCTTTACTGAAGATCTCTGGGTCCTCAGTCCGGAATACGGTTCACCAGGCTGCGCAAGTCCGGCCGGTCCAATGGCACCTCCAGAGTTCTCTTCACAGGTGGAAATCTGCGCCTTCCCCCTAGCGCTAGGTGTTGTGGTCCTTCCCTGCTGTGCTTACGGAAAGTACCCAGCAACTGTTGTGTCTGTTTCTTAAGTTCCCTCACAACTCGATTAGATGATGTTCTGCTAATCCTCCGTCCCTCCCTGATGTTCTGGTTGGGACGGCACCCGTTTGACGGGTAGGCTCGGAGCTCTTCCGGGACCCTAGAGACGCCCCTCTCCACAAGTTGCCCCCCAAGACTGCATAGGTGATTTGAGTTAGACAGCCTGCCTTAGACTGACTGTCCTGCCGCGGTTTAGAGTATTGCTTGAAGCTGGATATTATGATACTCTCTCGGCGTTCCGGCCACCGGTTATGCGCCTCAGTAGGATGTTGCTTTGGTCTTACAGCACGACTCCTACTGGTATTCTCCTATTGCTATGATCTCGTTTCTCACTCAGCACAATCTATCTCGCTTCTGATCCTTTCTTGGGCACCGCCGCTATCCTGAGCAGGCACGGTCCCGTTACGTTCGTTCAAGTTGCCAAGCCTCTGTCAGGATCCCACCCCTGACAGAGACCCTACTGTATCTTCCCCCACAACACCCTCTGCCACAAGGTGTTGCCTGGTTCCAACCCAGTCAGCTTCTGACTAACTTCCTGCCTGACCCCCAGTTTACCCACTATGGTGGGGAGTGGCCTAGTGAATAGAACCCTTAGCTCCCCCCGGAGGCCCGGCTGTGAAATGTATTGGTGTCTGTGATACCTGATCAGATGAACTCCTTCAGTGCCATCAGACGTACCATAGCTCCCCATAGTGGCGGAGCCACAGTACTGCAACGACCAGGACTCTGGGGCGCTGCATTACCTGCCAAAGAGATCCCTCTTGTTCACAGGCATAGCACTACCCTCACCGAGAGGAAGGCAGCACTACTGTGGTACCCAAACTCCTGGGGTGCCACATATATATTCTTATTATCGGTATATAGTACATATTTACTAATGACTCTACACATTGCTTGAGGAATCACTAGGGGAGAGGGAGTCTTTTATACAAGATACTTCCCAGCTATTGGCTGGGAGCCATCTTTCAGGTGCACTAAATTATACTGAAAGCCTCTGAGGTCATTTACTATATGCGTGTGCTGCCCCTTTAAGAGTGCACTAGGTGCGCCGCCTGAACTGGAAGCAGGAGCACGCCGGGGACAGCTCCGAGGGCTTGGGCAGTGAGATAGCCGGTGTCCCTGCATGGAGGAAGAAGAGGACACCATGCCAGGGCACTAGCAATAGTGCTACACACACATAATCATCCATACAGAATTATGGGCACCACATAGTCATCCATACAGTATTATGGGCACCACACAGTCCTCAATACAGTATTATAGGTACCCCATAGTCCTCCATACAGTATTATAGGCACCACATACAGTGTGATGGGCCCCTTATATTGCTCCATACAATATGAAGGGCCTCATCTAATGCTCCATACAGAAAACATAAATAATCAAATACTCACTTCTCCCAGATCCTCTGCTGCGTCTTCTAACCCTCTGCATTGCTTGGCACAGAGGTCACACTGTAGTGACATCCGACACAGAGTGAGAATGGAGGGAGATGGACGTGTACTGAATTTAAGTACATTTGACCTACAAGAAGTTCCTGGCACAAAGTGGTCATTGCAAAACACAATGTAAAAGTAGCTGTAGTGAATTTCTTCCTGTTTACACTAATCTTAAGAGAGATTTGTTGTAAGCACAGGGTGAAATAGAGAGGAAGCTTAGGGTACCGTCACACCGTGCAATTACGATCGCTACGACGGCACGATCCGTGACGTCGCAGCGTCGTATGACTATCGCTCCAGCGTCGTAGACTGCGGTCACACTTTGCAATCACGGCGCTGGAGCGATGCCGAGGTTCGCTGGTAACCAGGGTAAACATCGGGTTACTAAGCGCAGGGCCGCGCTTAGTAACCCGATGTTTACCGTGGTTACCAGCGTAAAAGTAAAAAAAAACAAACAGTACATACTGACCATCTGATGTCTGTCAGGTCCCTTGCCGTCTGCTTCCTGCTCTGACAGTGCCGGCCGTACACTGAGAGAGCAGAGCGCAGCGGTGACGTCACCGCTGTGATCTGCTCTCACTTTCCGGCCGGCGCTCACAGTCAGAGCGGGAAGCAGATGGCAAGGGACCTGACAGACATCAGATGGTGAGTATGTACGGTTTGTTTTTTTTTACTTTTACGCTGGTATCCACGGTAAACATCGGGTTACTAAGCGCGGCCCTGCGCTTAGTTACCCGATGTTTACCCTGGTTACCAGCGAACTCATCGCTGGATCGCTGTCACACACAACGATCCAGCGATGACAGCGGGAGATCCAGCGACGAAAGAAAGTTTCAAACGATCTGCTACGACGTACGATTCTCAGCAGGGTCCCTGATCGCTGCTGCGTGTCAGACACTGCGATATCGTAACGATATCGCTAGAACGTCACGAATCGTACCGTCGTAGCGTTCAAAATTGCACTGTGTGACGGTACCCTTACATAGACTGTGTACATTGTATTATAGGAGCATATTGTGTCTTGGAGAAGCTTTCTCTGCTTACACACCCTGCTCAGTGCAAAGTCCCATCCACAGCAGCTCAGTTTGTGCACATTGATCTTTAGCCTCCTCCTTTATCAGTCAGTATAGTTCTAGATAATTCACCTCCCCCAATATCTTACAGATATTAGTGGTTAATAGGGTAGGGTGATAGAGTTGCTTCACATCACTGTGTACAAATATATAAGTTTGTCCATGACAGGTTTTTTTTCCAGGATTAAAGCTACCATAGCTGCTGATGGCTTATGTCTCAAGAACAAAACATTTGTGAGTTAAACGCTGCAAGTCAGGTCCTATCCCCCCCAACATCCCGTGTCTTGGTTTTGTTGGGAAACCCCGATACACAACTGCGAATTCAGACAACTATTCTTTAAAGTTGATGAAAAAGTCTGTACAGCGCTGTGGAACTAATGGCGCTATATACTGTGTGGACAATTATTAGGTAATTTACATTGATAATGATTAATTTTATTATTGAACAACTACAGTGCTGCCATCAATCCAACAGGTTAATAAAAAGTGAGGTTTTGTCTATTTTACGAGAATATCTGTGTGCAGAATTATTGAGCAACTAAATGAAAACGTAAATTTACCCATCTCATTTGTACATTTCTAACATTTTAAAAAAAGATCAGTGACCGATATAACCCTCTTCTTTTCAATAACAGCCATAAGCTGTGGACGTATAGATAAGTCCAAGGTCATGTCCCAGTATTTGATGTGAGCTCCGGCACTGAGCCTGCATCTTTCCCTGCATATGACAGCTGATTTGATCAGATGTCATGTGCTTCTAAAAGCTGCCAGTGGATACGAGATCCATCGGCGGCTGTTAACAAGTTAAATGCCACTGTCAATCTCTGACAGCTGCATTTACCCTGTGCCAGATGGAAGCGTGTTGCGAGACCTGTCCATCGATGCCCCTGTCAAGTGATCGCGGTGCGCCGATGGGTTGTCATGACAGCCGGGGGTCTGCAGAACACCCCCATGCCCCTCATTGTAAATCTCCCTTTGAGTGGTCCCCCCTTTTGCCCCATTCAAAATAAAACAACAACAAAAAAATAATATACCGTATATACTCGAGTATAAGCCGACCCGAGTATAAGCCGACCCTCTAATTTTGCAACAAAAAACTGGGAAAACTATTGACTCGAGTATAAGCCTAGGGTGGAAAATGCAGAAGCTACCGGTAAATTTCAAAAATAAAAATTGATACCAATAAGAGTAAAATTAATTGAGACATCAGTAGGTTAAGTGTTTTTGAATTTCCATATTGAATCAGGAGCCCCATATAATGCTCCATGCAGTTCTTTATGGCGCCATAGATGCTCCATATAATGCTCCATGCAGTTATGGCCCCATAGATGCTCCATATAATGCTCCATGCAGTTATGGCCCCATAGATACCCCATATAATGCTCCATGCAGTTATGGCCCCATAGATGCCCCTGTTCTGTCTCCGCCATCTAAATTGTTACCTCTGATTATCTGTTTGCATAATCGCAGTTTCTCAGTATACAGTATTGATATATTCATGCCTTTATTCATCTGTAGTGCTTTGGCTCCCTCTAGCGGTCAGAGATATGTTGACTGTTCTATTTTTCTGCTATGTATTTTTTATGTCTGATCCTCCTTTGCAATGCATTATGGTAGCTCAGCCCACATTTCCCTCCAGTTTTCATTCACTTCCTCTAGTTTGCCTTCCAGGGAAGACGCTTACACTTCATTCCCCTTGCGATTGCATTGCCGGTATGTCTTTATGTTTTTTCTCTAGATATTTCTGCTCTATATTAGCCTAGCTTAACCAGTTGCACTCCTAGTTCAGTTACTAGCCTTCTAAATGTAATGCATAATGTTTATCATGTGTAGTATGTATCGTTCTATACCATGTACTGATTCCATGTATATCATTGTTCACAGTTTCACCGCATCAATATACCAATACGTTTAATAAAGCACAGACTCAACCACAGTCTCCTTATTGGACCCGGTATAGCGGTTTAGCTGACTGGATAGCTACATGAGCCTGCCTCATTTAGTGAGGACAGAACAGTGAAACGGCAGCCATCCAACTAGTGGGATTCAAGTCACCGGCTACAGAGAGACTAAATACAGCTACAGCAATCTCTGCACAGCCAAGCACTTTCCCAAGACACCATGTCTCACAAATCGCATAGAACAAGATCTGTTACTTCCGTTTCCTCAAAGACAACATCCATCACCAGCGCGGTTGCCATTGCCCGCGCAAATGCTGAAGCCGCCAAAATACGAGCGAGCTTTGCTGACCAAGAGATGCAACTTAAATTAGAAAAAGCACGCCTAGAGGATGAAGAGAGAAGGTCACGCTTAGAGAGAGCACGCATAGATCATGAGAGAGCCGATCAAGAGAGAAGGATGCAGTTAGAAAAGGCACGTGTGGATGCCGCCTTAGAAAGCCTAGCAGCAAAAAGGGAAGCTGCCGCAGCCCTCGCTGAAGCGGAATCGCTAGAAGCCGCGCAAAGCCCCAAGCTGCATAGCCAAAGCAGTACGTCAAGTCTGGAGTTTCCACTACAAGACACACCACAACGCACATCTCAGTATGTTAATGAACTTCCTGATCCAAACTATAACCCTGAACCAGCACCAGAACGAGAATACGACGTCTCCAGCGAAGTGAGCGAGAGTCACCACGAGGCTCAGCTCCAGGACAGAAACAAACTCGAAAACGTGAGACAAAACGACTCTGCTAATGACTACCTTGCCCCTCACCAGGTAACCAACGTGGATCACCCTGCTGACACACCGTACGTCAGACCGAAGCAATACGACACCGGCTGGCGCCACCCTGAGGACACTAACAGGTATGAACGCACCTCACATCACTATCAGGGCGATCCATCACCAGTGTACTCCACCGACAACCGGTTCACAACAGAATTTGCCAAGTTCTTCACACGACGTGAACTGGTTGCCAAGGGACTCATGAAATTCACTGACCAAGCTGAAGGTTACAGAGCTTGGAAAGCTTCCTTCCAAAATGTCATTAGAGACTTGGGGCTACAACACAGGGAAGAGATAGACCTGTTAGTCAAATACCTGGGAGGAGAGTCAGTCAAACACACAGTAAGGATCAGAGACATTAATATAAACCGCCCTGAGACCGGCCTCAAAGAGATCTGGAAGAGGCTGGATGAGTGTTACGGCTCAGCAGAAGTAATAGAAAGAGCCTTGTTCAAAAGAATCGATGACTTTCCTAAAATTTCTAACAAAGGTCTCCAGAAACTTAGAGAGCTAAGCGACCTACTAAAGGAAGTCCAAGTTGCCAAATACGAGGACGACCTACAGGGACTTGCATTTCTCGACACAGCCAGAGGTGTTAACCCTATAGTCCAGAAGTTGCCCTACAATCTACAGGAGAGGTGGCTCACACATGGTTCCACGTACAAATACAAACACAGTGTTCCATTTCCCCCCTTCTCCGTTTTTGTAGACTTTATACACCAACAAGCGAGAATTAGAAACGATCCCAGCTTTGACTTTGCAATGCCATATGCCACACCGTCACCACCTGCAAATCCACGCAGAACATCTGTGGCAGTACACAAGACTTATGTTTCTTCTCCAGGTTCTAATTACAGGTCTGCTGGCTGCTCCCAATCAGAGACAAAGGTGCAGGACCCTGACAAGCAGTGCCCACTTCATCAGAAGCCTCATCCTCTCCTGAAATGCAGAGCCTTCAGAGGAAAATCTATGCCAGACCGCAGAAGCTTCCTGAAAGAGAACGGTATCTGCTACAAGTGCTGCTCGTCCACAACTCATCTCGCCAAGGACTGCAAGGTCAGTGTAAAATGCACAGAATGTGGCACCACAGACCATAACACTGCTCTACACCCAGGCCCAGCTCCATGGAGTGCACAAAACACGCCAGCTGACAGTGAGCATGGCGGGGAGGAAAGGAACACTGATACAGCTACGCCAGAGATCACTTCACAATGTACCGAGGTCTGCAAAGGGACAATAGACAGTAGGTCCTGTTCAAAAATATGCCTTGTCAGAGTATACCCAAAAGGCCATAGAGACCAGGCTGTAAGACTGTATGCTATCTTGGATGATCAAAGTAATCGATCCTTGGCTAGATCAACTTTCTTTGACCTATTCAACATCAAAGGGCCAAGCACTCCCTACTCATTAAAGACATGTGCAGGTACTGTGACAACAGCAGGCAGGAAAGCTACAGACTACCAAATCGAGTCATTAGACGGACAATTCTGCCTACCACTACCTACGATCATCGAATGTAACCAGATCCCAGACAACAGATCTGAAATCCCTACGCCAGATGTAGCAATCCATCACGCTCACTTAAAGCAAATAGCACATCTTATACCAGAACTCGACCATCAGGCCCAGATAATTCTGCTGTTGGGGAGAGATATCCTGCAGGTTCATAAAGTGAGACGTCATATCAATGGACCCCACAATGCTCCCTATGCCCAAAAGCTAGACCTAGGATGGGTCATAATTGGCAACGTATGCTTGGGACACATGCACGCCCCATCTTCTGTGACAAGCATGCTGACAAATACATTGGAGAAAGGACGACCATCTCTGTTTCAACCTTGTAACAATGAGTTCCATGTCAGGGAACTGCCACACAGCATCCAACTGCCCAATCATTTAATAGACTTTACTCACGACAGCAGTATAGTGTCGGGAAGCTATGAGGATCAGTTAGGGTGCACAGTCTTCCAGAGAACTAAACAGGACAACCAAGTGGCAATGTCGGTAGAGGACAAGTTGTTCTTAGAGGTAATGGACAAGGGACTCGTTAAAGATGAGACCAACAGCTGGGTCGCACCTCTTCCCTTCAAAACCCACAGACCACGTCTACCGAACAACAAAAATCAGGCATTACAACGTTTCTCCTCTCTCAAACGTAATCTGCAAAAGAAACCAGAGATGAAAGATCACTTTTTCTCCTTCATGTCAAAGATTTTTGAAAACTGTCACGCAGAACTAGCTCCCACTCTCAAAGACTCTGAAGAATGCTGGTTCCTACCCATGTTCGGAGTATACCACCCTAAGAAACCAGGCCAGATTAGAGTCGTGTTCGATTCCAGTGCCAAATTTAATGATGTCTCCCTAAATGACGTTCTACTAACAGGACCAGACCTCAATAACAAACTGCTGGGAGTACTTATGCGCTTCCGTAAGGATTCCATTGCCTTCATCGCTGACATCCAGCAAATGTTCCATTGTTTCCTTGTGAGAGAGAGAGACAGGAACTTCCTAAGATTCTTCTGGTACAGAGACAATGATCCTACTAAAGAAGTCACAGAGTACCGCATGAGAGTGCACATCTTCGGCAACAGTCCTTCCCCTGCCGTCGCCATTTACGGACTCAAAAGGTCAGCTCAGGAAGGAGAAGCAGAATACGGAGAAGATGTCAGAAGATTCATAGAAAAGGACTTTTATGTCGACGACTGTCTCAAAGCAATGCCTTCAATTGAGACTGCCATCAGTCTTCTCAGGAGAGCCCAGGACATGCTTGCCTGCTCGAACCTTAGGCTTCATAAAATAGCCTCAAACAGCCAAGAACTCATGGAAGCGTTCCCTTCTCAGGACCTATGTAATGGTCTCAGAGACCTGGACCTGGGGTCAGACCCCGCACCAATGCAACGCAGCCTTGGGCTTCTCTGGAATCTACAGTTAGACACTTTCACCTTTCAGGTCAACCAGGAAGAAAGGCCTTTCACACGTAGAGGCGTCCTGTCTACCATCAACAGTCTGTACGATCCCTTGGGTTTCGCAGCTCCTGTTACTATACAAGGCAAGGCCCTACTAAGAGACTTAACTAGGGAAACATCTGACTGGGATGCACCTCTGCCACCTGATAAGAGGATCCAGTGGGAAGAGTGGAAGAACTCGTTAGCGGCACTATCCAACCTGAATGTGCCAAGACCATACGCCCCTGTGCCATCTACTGAAATACAAAGCCAAAGACTGTACGTATTTGCAGATGCTTCTGTCAAAGCGATTGCCGCTGTTGCCTACCTGAGAACTGTAGATTCCAAATGTCAGTGCCACATTGGTTTCATTATGGGAAAGGCCAAACTCGCACCACAACCAGAGCACACTATACCCAGGTTAGAGCTTTGTGCCGCAGTCCTAGCCATTGAGTTAGCAGAGTTCATCACATCCGAAATGGATATCGACCTGACACAGGCCAAGTTCTACTCGGACAGCAAAGTAGTCCTGGGATATATCCACAACGAAACCAGGCGATTCTACGTTTATGTCAATAACAGAGTGCTACGAATCAGGAGATCAGTTCATCCAAAGCAGTGGCATTACATACCCACAGACCAGAATCCTGCAGATCATGCAACTAGAGCAGTTGACGCAAGTCGACTAGGAAGCACAACGTGGCTGTCAGGACCAAAATTATTGCACATTGAGGAATGTTTTCCAGACACCTTTGAACTAGTAGGAGAGGACTCAGATGTTGAAATCCGCCCTCAGGTGTCTACACTTCATACAATGACCTCTGTCATCCAGCTTGGATCTTGCAGGTTCGACAGATTCTCAAGTTGGAAGTCACTTACTCGAGCTATTACCTGCCTGACTCATATAGCTCGCTCATTCAAGACCACCAGAACTTGTGGCACAGAAAAATGTAAAGGTTGGCATCTTTGTAAAAATACCTATGTTACCTCCGACTTAGAGTTCTCTAGAAATCACATCATCCTCACTGTTCAAAGAGAATCCTACTTTGCAGAAATCCAATGTCTTATCAACAAAGCTCCAATACCAGTGAGCAGCGTATTGAGAAAACTCGACCCATTCATCGACAACAGTGGCCTACTGAGAGTAGGAGGCCGACTCAAAGAAGCTGAGATGGGGTTTGTGGAGAAATTCCCTCTTCTACTTACCCAGAAAACGGGACTGTCCAGTGCCCCTCCAGGAGGATTCGACGCTAAGGACCTCTACAAGCGCCAATGGAGACAGGTACAAAGTCTTGCAAATACTTTCTGGGACAGGTGGCGCAAACAATATTTGTCTACCCTGCAGCCACGTACGAAGTGGCAATCTACTAAACCTAATCTGAACGTAGGTGACCTTGTTCTTGTGAAAGACTGTCAAATTCACTGGAACCAGTGGCCACTTGGTCTAGTTACCGCAACGTTCCCGAGCAAGGATGGCAATGTCCGCAAAGTTGAACTAAGGATGACCAAAGGGAATGAACCTAAGACATTTTCCAGACCGGTATCTGAACTGGTCCTATTGTTGCCTTCGGAAGAAAGGAGTAGTGACATCCGTTGATGTCAGACGGGGAGTGTTCTGTCTCCGCCATCTAAATTGTTACCTCTGATTATCTGTTTGCATAATCGCAGTTTCTCAGTATACAGTATTGATATATTCATGCCTTTATTCATCTGTAGTGCTTTGGCTCCCTCTAGCGGTCAGAGATATGTTGACTGTTCTATTTTTCTGCTATGTATTTTTTATGTCTGATCCTCCTTTGCAATGCATTATGGTAGCTCAGCCCACATTTCCCTCCAGTTTTCATTCACTTCCTCTAGTTTGCCTTCCAGGGAAGACGCTTACACTTCATTCCCCTTGCGATTGCATTGCCGGTATGTCTTTATGTTTTTTCTCTAGATATTTCTGCTCTATATTAGCCTAGCTTAACCAGTTGCACTCCTAGTTCAGTTACTAGCCTTCTAAATGTAATGCATAATGTTTATCATGTGTAGTATGTATCGTTCTATACCATGTACTGATTCCATGTATATCATTGTTCACAGTTTCACCGCATCAATATACCAATACGTTTAATAAAGCACAGACTCAACCACAGTCTCCTTATTGGACCCGGTATAGCGGTTTAGCTGACTGGATAGCTACATGAGCCTGCCTCATTTAGTGAGGACAGAACAGCCCCATATAATGCTCCATGCAGTTATGGCCCCATAGACGCTCCATACAGCATTGTGCCACATGTAATGCTGCTGCTGCAATAAAAAAAAAAATGACATACTCACCTCTCGTCGCTGCCTGCTGCTCCTCAGCGTCCCATCTCTCCGAACTGAATGTTCAGGCAGAGGGCGGCATGCACACTAAAACGTCATCGCGCCCTCTGACCTGAAGAGTCACAGCAAGAGGACGGGAAGACGGAGCGGTGCCCGGCGGATGGAACGCGGACAGGTGAATATAAAATACTCATCTGCTCCTGGCGCTCCTGACGCTGTCCCATAGTACCGCAGCTTCTTCCTGTAATGAGCGGTCAATGGTACCGCTCATTACAGTAATGAATATGCGGCTCCACCCCTATGGGAGTGGAGTCAATATTCATTACTTTAATGAGCGGTACCACATGACCGCTGAATAGAGGAAGAGCTGCAGCGCGGGAGACCATGGGACAGGCTGGGACAGCGTTAGGAACGCCAGGAGCAGGTGAGTATGCGACAGTCCTCTCTCCCCCTCATCCGCCGACGACCATGACTCGAGTATAAGCCGAGATGGGTACTTTCAGCCCAAAAATTTGGGCTGAAAATCTCGGCTTATACTCGAGTATATACGGTACTTTTGGTATCGCTCCTTTCAGAAATGTCTGATCTATCAAAATATAAAGTAAATTAATCTGATCGGTAAATAGCATTCTCATATGTATTACTAAATTCCCTGCCCAACCTTGCTTTTATACTCTTAGTCAATTAAATCTGTCATGCTCCACTAAGGAGCCAGACGGCGCACTGCAAAATGGATGGGAAGGGAAGCATTGCAACTAGGTAAAGATTAAAGGGACACCACCTAATCTTGCCCTGCGCAAGCCTGCCCTCCCTGATGTCATTAGATGAGTTCTTCCACCCTGTGCGGCGATTACGTTCCTAGTCCCTGTCCTGCCCTGACTAGTGCATGAGGCAGCACAAACACAGACACAAGGGTAAAGAAATCAGCAATCAGTCTCAGCGCACCTAGACTAAGGAATCTACTATACAATTGTCTAAGGGGTACTTCCGTCTGTCTGTCTGTCCTTCTGTCTGTCTGTCTGTCACGGATATTCATTGGTCGCGGCCTCTGTCTGTCATGGAATTCAAGTCGCTGATTGCTCTCGCCAGCTGCCTGTCATGGCTGCCGCGACCAATCAGCGAAGGCCACAGTCCGATTAGTCCCTCCCTACTCCCCTGCAGTCAGTGCCCGCTCCATACTCCCCGCAGTCACCGCTCACACAGGGTTAATGCCAGCGGTAACGGACCGCGTTATGCCGCAGGTTACTCACTCCGTTACCGCCGCCATTAACCCTGTGTGACCAAGTTTTTACTATTGATGCTGCCTATGCAGCGTCAATAGTAAAAACATCTAATGTTAAAAATAATAAAAAAAAATAAAAAATCATTATATACTCACCTTCCGCCGTCTTTCCCGCTCCTCGCGACGCACCTGTGACCGCTCCATGCAAGCGGCAGGTTCCGGTGGCAAGGATGGTATGCGAGAAGGACCTGCCATGACGTCACGGTCATGTGACCGTGACGTCATCACAGGTCCTGCGCGCCTGAGCGAGAAGGACCTGCCATGACGTCACGTTCATGTGACCGCGACGTCATCATACCCTGGGACCGGAAGCTGCCGCCTGCACCACACACAGGCGACAGAACTACAAGGGGCCCTCGGAAGGTGAGTATATGTTTATTTTTTATTTTTTAACCTGTGACATACGTGGCTGGGCAATATACTATGTAGCTGGCCAATATACTACGTGGCTCTGTGCTGTATACTACGTAGCTGTGCAATATACTACATGGCTCTGTGCTGTATACTACGTCGCTGTGCAATATACTACGTAACTGGGCAATATACTACGTGGCTCTGTGCTGTATACTACGTCACTGGCCAATATACTACGTAAGTGGGCAATATACTATGTGGCTGGGCAATATACTACGTCACTGGGCAATATACTACGTAACTAGGCAATATACTACGTGGCTGGGCAATATACTACGTGGCTGGGCAATATACTACATGGGCTGTGCAGTGTACTACGTGGGCTGTGCTATATACTACGTGGACATGCATATTCTGGAATACCCGATGCGTTAGAATCGGGCCACCATGTAGTGGTATATAATGGTAGAGTAAGGGAGAGACAAACCAAAAAGGGAGATAAGGAAAACACCAGACAAGGTTCTAAACAGCAGTCTCCAGAGACAACTCCTAAACTACTTCTCTTTCCAAGGCTCACAGCTCCCAAACCAACTCCAAGGTATTGCAAGCTATCACTGGCAACTACTCCAGCTAAGAGGTGAGTATTTCTACCAGTGAGGAGTGGGGATGTCAGAATAGCTGAGATACCTCAGCATGGAGACCTCTAGGAAATAACAGAAAAGTTTAACCTTTGCGACAACAGAGCAAGGGAAATTTGTACAGCTAACTGGAAGGTGAAGCAGATCCAATCAGTGCATGTGTAACCAGACGCTACTATCTTCTTACCCGTCTCTGTCACGGTATGCCCGTGACAAAATCCATGTTTTAAAAACGTACTTAAAAGCTTCATTATTCTTACAATATATCAATTACGGCTTTGACTAGTCAGTGGGGCTAGTTTCCTCCTACTGGTTGGCCTTTTTGGCAAGCTATCACGCCTCTGTCATCACCAGCTCCCTGCACATCTCATGTATGCGTGTGGCTCTATTCGGCAGCATCATTGCACATCTGAAGCTGGGTGTATGCTGCCCAGACTCAAAGGTGCACTGCGCATGACCAAAAGTGCAGAAGAAGGCCAGTGACCGTAAGAACACTAATTCCTGATTATCAGCTTGTCTAAGCAGGCTGGTAAACTACCAGTGAACAAGCTAAAAGTCATCAACATTGGCAGCACATTGCCCTGAGCAAATAGGAAATTTGCTGCTCAGAAAATGATGTGTTATGCCCAAAGAACAATCATATTGTGTGCACTTACTTGCCTAAACAGGCCATTAAATTACCTCTGATCTCCTTGCATGTTGCTAATCAGCTGTTGATTAATGGCCAAATATTGAGTTTTTGCCACTTAAAGGGAACCTGTCACCCCGTTTTTTCAGTATGAGATAAAAATACCATTAAATAGGGCCTGAGCTGTGCTGGACAATAGTGTATTTTGTGCACCCTGATTCCCCACCTATGCTGCCGAAATACCTTACCAAAGTCTCTGTTTTCGCCTGTCAATCAAGGTGGTCTGGTCAAATGGGCGTGGTGAAATCGCTTCTTCTCCCCCAGATCTTGCTTATCTTTCCGTTGGTGGTGTAGTGGTTTGCGCATGCCCAACAGCGGAATGCACTGTGCAGCTGAAGAAAAACAGCGCACACGTCCGGAAAGTATGCAGAAATTTCCTGAGAAAATCCTGAGGTTTTCTGCATGTGTTTTTGTCGCATTTTTATTGCGTATTTTGCGCTTTTTTTGTGCGGATTTTTCGTGTTTTTTTCCGGAGGTTCCCAATGCAATAATATAGTGGGAAATCCGCTTAAAATCTGAAAAATTAATGAACATACTGTGTATTTTTCCGCATGCATTTTTTTGCGGAAAAAAACGCAACATGTGCACAAAAATTGCAGAAACCATTAAAAATTATGGGATGCTTAATGTATGCGTTTTTTATGCATTTTTGCAGCGGAAAGCCACCAAAAAAACGCTTGAATAATCCAGAACGTGTGCACATACCCTAAGGGGGTGCATTATGTCCTTGCATTTTTCTTGCCCGTCCGGTACCGTATGTTATAATGTATATTTATGTATAATGTTATGTTTTACCTTTGACTACTGCTATTTCGTATGTTTCATAATGTACATATTTATTACTGCTGCTTTGTATAAGGAGATGTACATTGTTTATCATAGGGAAAGCGTAGTACTCTGTTTGGCCCACTAGATGGGGATATAGTGATGCTCAGAGTGTAAATAGTTAATGTAGGAGGGGCTAGCGGTGGTTAAGTTGAGGAGCATCCAGCATTTTTGTCAGTTGGGCCTGGGAGCCCTGACAGAGCAGTCAGCCCCGTAATGTTTTTAAGACAGGAGCCCAGCCGTTCAGGGCCTGAGGGCCACAGATGGCAGCACAGATTACAGCACCGCAGATTATAACAGCGCAGATGGTAGCGAGACAGCTAACAGCAGTACAGCAACACAGGTCGCTCGTCATGTGGCAGCTTGATAGTCTGGGGCAAAGCGGGCAGGAGATTATCTGAGTTGGGTGAAGCTAGACAGAGAGGACGCTGTGATGCTGAAAGGGACAGGATGACGCGAGTACATGCTGAAGGAGGGCAGGGTAAGCACAGAAAAGTGCCTGAGGCAAACTGTGTAGTACCTGAAGTGCATGCTGTAATTGATTTGAACGGGCTGAGAACAGACAACAGTAAAGTTACTTGTTTAAAGTTGGAAATGGACTGTGTCTCTGTTTGTGAACTAGTGTCCAGAGGAAGCCCTGATGAAGTGGAGCATGAAGCAACAGGTATGCTGACAGAGAGCTGTGAACTGCATGTGATGGGAGACCAGGGCGCATTGGAGCCGTTTACCTCAGCCATGACTACGGTCCTGGTGCTCCCTCACACGCACACAGATGACAGCATAGGCTGTGAAAACTGCAGAAAATCACTGAGCCCAGTGATTCGCTGCAGCAGTTACAAATGCTGCAGTCATGACATCACCACTGCATCCTGTCGACAAAGATCACCATGGGACAGGCTGGGACAGCGTTAGGAACGCCAGGAGCAGGTGAGTATGCGACAGTCCTCTCTCCCCCTCATCCGCCGACGACCATGACTCGAGTATAAGCCGAGATGGGTACTTTCAGCCCAAAAATTTGGGCTGAAAATCTCGGCTTATACTCGAGTATATACGGTACTTTTGGTATCGCTCCTTTCAGAAATGTCTGATCTATCAAAATATAAAGTAAATTAATCTGATCGGTAAATAGCATTCTCATATGTATTACTAAATTCCCTGCCCAACCTTGCTTTTATACTCTTAGTCAATTAAATCTGTCATGCTCCACTAAGGAGCCAGACGGCGCACTGCAAAATGGATGGGAAGGGAAGCATTGCAACTAGGTAAAGATTAAAGGGACACCACCTAATCTTGCCCTGCGCAAGCCTGCCCTCCCTGATGTCATTAGATGAGTTCTTCCACCCTGTGCGGCGATTACGTTCCTAGTCCCTGTCCTGCCCTGACTAGTGCATGAGGCAGCACAAACACAGACACAAGGGTAAAGAAATCAGCAATCAGTCTCAGCGCACCTAGACTAAGGAATCTACTATACAATTGTCTAAGGGGTACTTCCGTCTGTCTGTCTGTCCTTCTGTCTGTCTGTCTGTCACGGATATTCATTGGTCGCGGCCTCTGTCTGTCATGGAATTCAAGTCGCTGATTGCTCTCGCCAGCTGCCTGTCATGGCTGCCGCGACCAATCAGCGAAGGCCACAGTCCGATTAGTCCCTCCCTACTCCCCTGCAGTCAGTGCCCGCTCCATACTCCCCGCAGTCACCGCTCACACAGGGTTAATGCCAGCGGTAACGGACCGCGTTATGCCGCAGGTTACTCACTCCGTTACCGCCGCCATTAACCCTGTGTGACCAAGTTTTTACTATTGATGCTGCCTATGCAGCGTCAATAGTAAAAACATCTAATGTTAAAAATAATAAAAAAAAATAAAAAATCATTATATACTCACCTTCCGCCGTCTTTCCCGCTCCTCGCGACGCACCTGTGACCGCTCCATGCAAGCGGCAGGTTCCGGTGGCAAGGATGGTATGCGAGAAGGACCTGCCATGACGTCACGGTCATGTGACCGTGACGTCATCACAGGTCCTGCGCGCCTGAGCGAGAAGGACCTGCCATGACGTCACGTTCATGTGACCGCGACGTCATCATACCCTGGGACCGGAAGCTGCCGCCTGCACCACACACAGGCGACAGAACTACAAGGGGCCCTCGGAAGGTGAGTATATGTTTATTTTTTATTTTTTAACCTGTGACATACGTGGCTGGGCAATATACTATGTAGCTGGCCAATATACTACGTGGCTCTGTGCTGTATACTACGTAGCTGTGCAATATACTACATGGCTCTGTGCTGTATACTACGTCGCTGTGCAATATACTACGTAACTGGGCAATATACTACGTGGCTCTGTGCTGTATACTACGTCACTGGCCAATATACTACGTAAGTGGGCAATATACTATGTGGCTGGGCAATATACTACGTCACTGGGCAATATACTACGTAACTAGGCAATATACTACGTGGCTGGGCAATATACTACGTGGCTGGGCAATATACTACATGGGCTGTGCAGTGTACTACGTGGGCTGTGCTATATACTACGTGGACATGCATATTCTGGAATACCCGATGCGTTAGAATCGGGCCACCATGTAGTGGTATATAATGGTAGAGTAAGGGAGAGACAAACCAAAAAGGGAGATAAGGAAAACACCAGACAAGGTTCTAAACAGCAGTCTCCAGAGACAACTCCTAAACTACTTCTCTTTCCAAGGCTCACAGCTCCCAAACCAACTCCAAGGTATTGCAAGCTATCACTGGCAACTACTCCAGCTAAGAGGTGAGTATTTCTACCAGTGAGGAGTGGGGATGTCAGAATAGCTGAGATACCTCAGCATGGAGACCTCTAGGAAATAACAGAAAAGTTTAACCTTTGCGACAACAGAGCAAGGGAAATTTGTACAGCTAACTGGAAGGTGAAGCAGATCCAATCAGTGCATGTGTAACCAGACGCTACTATCTTCTTACCCGTCTCTGTCACGGTATGCCCGTGACAAAATCCATGTTTTAAAAACGTACTTAAAAGCTTCATTATTCTTACAATATATCAATTACGGCTTTGACTAGTCAGTGGGGCTAGTTTCCTCCTACTGGTTGGCCTTTTTGGCAAGCTATCACGCCTCTGTCATCACCAGCTCCCTGCACATCTCATGTATGCGTGTGGCTCTATTCGGCAGCATCATTGCACATCTGAAGCTGGGTGTATGCTGCCCAGACTCAAAGGTGCACTGCGCATGACCAAAAGTGCAGAAGAAGGCCAGTGACCGTAAGAACACTAATTCCTGATTATCAGCTTGTCTAAGCAGGCTGGTAAACTACCAGTGAACAAGCTAAAAGTCATCAACATTGGCAGCACATTGCCCTGAGCAAATAGGAAATTTGCTGCTCAGAAAATGATGTGTTATGCCCAAAGAACAATCATATTGTGTGCACTTACTTGCCTAAACAGGCCATTAAATTACCTCTGATCTCCTTGCATGTTGCTAATCAGCTGTTGATTAATGGCCAAATATTGAGTTTTTGCCACTTAAAGGGAACCTGTCACCCCGTTTTTTCAGTATGAGATAAAAATACCATTAAATAGGGCCTGAGCTGTGCTGGACAATAGTGTATTTTGTGCACCCTGATTCCCCACCTATGCTGCCGAAATACCTTACCAAAGTCTCTGTTTTCGCCTGTCAATCAAGGTGGTCTGGTCAAATGGGCGTGGTGAAATCGCTTCTTCTCCCCCAGATCTTGCTTATCTTTCCGTTGGTGGTGTAGTGGTTTGCGCATGCCCAACAGCGGAATGCACTGTGCAGCTGAAGAAAAACAGCGCACACGTCCGGAAAGTATGCAGAAATTTCCTGAGAAAATCCTGAGGTTTTCTGCATGTGTTTTTGTCGCATTTTTATTGCGTATTTTGCGCTTTTTTTGTGCGGATTTTTCGTGTTTTTTTCCGGAGGTTCCCAATGCAATAATATAGTGGGAAATCCGCTTAAAATCTGAAAAATTAATGAACATACTGTGTATTTTTCCGCATGCATTTTTTTGCGGAAAAAAACGCAACATGTGCACAAAAATTGCAGAAACCATTAAAAATTATGGGATGCTTAATGTATGCGTTTTTTATGCATTTTTGCAGCGGAAAGCCACCAAAAAAACGCTTGAATAATCCAGAACGTGTGCACATACCCTAAGGGGGTGCATTATGTCCTTGCATTTTTCTTGCCCGTCCGGTACCGTATGTTATAATGTATATTTATGTATAATGTTATGTTTTACCTTTGACTACTGCTATTTCGTATGTTTCATAATGTACATATTTATTACTGCTGCTTTGTATAAGGAGATGTACATTGTTTATCATAGGGAAAGCGTAGTACTCTGTTTGGCCCACTAGATGGGGATATAGTGATGCTCAGAGTGTAAATAGTTAATGTAGGAGGGGCTAGCGGTGGTTAAGTTGAGGAGCATCCAGCATTTTTGTCAGTTGGGCCTGGGAGCCCTGACAGAGCAGTCAGCCCCGTAATGTTTTTAAGACAGGAGCCCAGCCGTTCAGGGCCTGAGGGCCACAGATGGCAGCACAGATTACAGCACCGCAGATTATAACAGCGCAGATGGTAGCGAGACAGCTAACAGCAGTACAGCAACACAGGTCGCTCGTCATGTGGCAGCTTGATAGTCTGGGGCAAAGCGGGCAGGAGATTATCTGAGTTGGGTGAAGCTAGACAGAGAGGACGCTGTGATGCTGAAAGGGACAGGATGACGCGAGTACATGCTGAAGGAGGGCAGGGTAAGCACAGAAAAGTGCCTGAGGCAAACTGTGTAGTACCTGAAGTGCATGCTGTAATTGATTTGAACGGGCTGAGAACAGACAACAGTAAAGTTACTTGTTTAAAGTTGGAAATGGACTGTGTCTCTGTTTGTGAACTAGTGTCCAGAGGAAGCCCTGATGAAGTGGAGCATGAAGCAACAGGTATGCTGACAGAGAGCTGTGAACTGCATGTGATGGGAGACCAGGGCGCATTGGAGCCGTTTACCTCAGCCATGACTACGGTCCTGGTGCTCCCTCACACGCACACAGATGACAGCATAGGCTGTGAAAACTGCAGAAAATCACTGAGCCCAGTGATTCGCTGCAGCAGTTACAAATGCTGCAGTCATGACATCACCACTGCATCCTGTCGACAAAGATCACCATGGGACAGGCTGGGACAGCGTTAGGAACGCCAGGAGCAGGTGAGTATGCGACAGTCCTCTCTCCCCCTCATCCGCCGACGACCATGACTCGAGTATAAGCCGAGATGGGTACTTTCAGCCCAAAAATTTGGGCTGAAAATCTCGGCTTATACTCGAGTATATACGGTACTTTTGGTATCGCTCCTTTCAGAAATGTCTGATCTATCAAAATATAAAGTAAATTAATCTGATCGGTAAATAGCATTCTCATATGTATTACTAAATTCCCTGCCCAACCTTGCTTTTATACTCTTAGTCAATTAAATCTGTCATGCTCCACTAAGGAGCCAGACGGCGCACTGCAAAATGGATGGGAAGGGAAGCATTGCAACTAGGTAAAGATTAAAGGGACACCACCTAATCTTGCCCTGCGCAAGCCTGCCCTCCCTGATGTCATTAGATGAGTTCTTCCACCCTGTGCGGCGATTACGTTCCTAGTCCCTGTCCTGCCCTGACTAGTGCATGAGGCAGCACAAACACAGACACAAGGGTAAAGAAATCAGCAATCAGTCTCAGCGCACCTAGACTAAGGAATCTACTATACAATTGTCTAAGGGGTACTTCCGTCTGTCTGTCTGTCCTTCTGTCTGTCTGTCTGTCACGGATATTCATTGGTCGCGGCCTCTGTCTGTCATGGAATTCAAGTCGCTGATTGCTCTCGCCAGCTGCCTGTCATGGCTGCCGCGACCAATCAGCGAAGGCCACAGTCCGATTAGTCCCTCCCTACTCCCCTGCAGTCAGTGCCCGCTCCATACTCCCCGCAGTCACCGCTCACACAGGGTTAATGCCAGCGGTAACGGACCGCGTTATGCCGCAGGTTACTCACTCCGTTACCGCCGCCATTAACCCTGTGTGACCAAGTTTTTACTATTGATGCTGCCTATGCAGCGTCAATAGTAAAAACATCTAATGTTAAAAATAATAAAAAAAAATAAAAAATCATTATATACTCACCTTCCGCCGTCTTTCCCGCTCCTCGCGACGCACCTGTGACCGCTCCATGCAAGCGGCAGGTTCCGGTGGCAAGGATGGTATGCGAGAAGGACCTGCCATGACGTCACGGTCATGTGACCGTGACGTCATCACAGGTCCTGCGCGCCTGAGCGAGAAGGACCTGCCATGACGTCACATTCATGTGACCGCGACGTCATCATACCCTGGGACCGGAAGCTGCCGCCTGCACCACACACAGGCGACAGAACTACAAGGGGCCCTCGGAAGGTGAGTATATGTTTATTTTTTATTTTTTAACCTGTGACATACGTGGCTGGGCAATATACTATGTAGCTGGCCAATATACTACGTGGCTCTGTGCTGTATACTACGTAGCTGTGCAATATACTACATGGCTCTGTGCTGTATACTACGTCGCTGTGCAATATACTACGTAACTGGGCAATATACTACGTGGCTCTGTGCTGTATACTACGTCACTGGCCAATATACTACGTAAGTGGGCAATATACTATGTGGCTGGGCAATATACTACGTCACTGGGCAATATACTACGTAACTAGGCAATATACTACGTGGCTGGGCAATATACTACGTGGCTGGGCAATATACTACATGGGCTGTGCAGTGTACTACGTGGGCTGTGCTATATACTACGTGGACATGCATATTCTGGAATACCCGATGCGTTAGAATCGGGCCACCATGTAGTGGTATATAATGGTAGAGTAAGGGAGAGACAAACCAAAAAGGGAGATAAGGAAAACACCAGACAAGGTTCTAAACAGCAGTCTCCAGAGACAACTCCTAAACTACTTCTCTTTCCAAGGCTCACAGCTCCCAAACCAACTCCAAGGTATTGCAAGCTATCACTGGCAACTACTCCAGCTAAGAGGTGAGTATTTCTACCAGTGAGGAGTGGGGATGTCAGAATAGCTGAGATACCTCAGCATGGAGACCTCTAGGAAATAACAGAAAAGTTTAACCTTTGCGACAACAGAGCAAGGGAAATTTGTACAGCTAACTGGAAGGTGAAGCAGATCCAATCAGTGCATGTGTAACCAGACGCTACTATCTTCTTACCCGTCTCTGTCACGGTATGCCCGTGACAAAATCCATGTTTTAAAAACGTACTTAAAAGCTTCATTATTCTTACAATATATCAATTACGGCTTTGACTAGTCAGTGGGGCTAGTTTCCTCCTACTGGTTGGCCTTTTTGGCAAGCTATCACGCCTCTGTCATCACCAGCTCCCTGCACATCTCATGTATGCGTGTGGCTCTATTCGGCAGCATCATTGCACATCTGAAGCTGGGTGTATGCTGCCCAGACTCAAAGGTGCACTGCGCATGACCAAAAGTGCAGAAGAAGGCCAGTGACCGTAAGAACACTAATTCCTGATTATCAGCTTGTCTAAGCAGGCTGGTAAACTACCAGTGAACAAGCTAAAAGTCATCAACATTGGCAGCACATTGCCCTGAGCAAATAGGAAATTTGCTGCTCAGAAAATGATGTGTTATGCCCAAAGAACAATCATATTGTGTGCACTTACTTGCCTAAACAGGCCATTAAATTACCTCTGATCTCCTTGCATGTTGCTAATCAGCTGTTGATTAATGGCCAAATATTGAGTTTTTGCCACTTAAAGGGAACCTGTCACCCCGTTTTTTCAGTATGAGATAAAAATACCATTAAATAGGGCCTGAGCTGTGCTGGACAATAGTGTATTTTGTGCACCCTGATTCCCCACCTATGCTGCCGAAATACCTTACCAAAGTCTCTGTTTTCGCCTGTCAATCAAGGTGGTCTGGTCAAATGGGCGTGGTGAAATCGCTTCTTCTCCCCCAGATCTTGCTTATCTTTCCGTTGGTGGTGTAGTGGTTTGCGCATGCCCAACAGCGGAATGCACTGTGCAGCTGAAGAAAAACAGCGCACACGTCCGGAAAGTATGCAGAAATTTCCTGAGAAAATCCTGAGGTTTTCTGCATGTGTTTTTGTCGCATTTTTATTGCGTATTTTGCGCTTTTTTTGTGCGGATTTTTCGTGTTTTTTTTCCGGAGGTTCCCAATGCAATAATATAGTGGGAAATCCGCTTAAAATCTGAAAAATTAATGAACATACTGTGTATTTTTCCGCATGCATTTTTTTGCGGAAAAAAACGCAACATGTGCACAAAAATTGCAGAAACCATTAAAAATTATGGGATGCTTAATGTATGCGTTTTTTATGCATTTTTGCAGCGGAAAGCCACCAAAAAAACGCTTGAATAATCCAGAACGTGTGCACATACCCTAAGGGGGTGCATTATGTCCTTGCATTTTTCTTGCCCGTCCGGTACCGTATGTTATAATGTATATTTATGTATAATGTTATGTTTTACCTTTGACTACTGCTATTTCGTATGTTTCATAATGTACATATTTATTACTGCTGCTTTGTATAAGGAGATGTACATTGTTTATCATAGGGAAAGCGTAGTACTCTGTTTGGCCCACTAGATGGGGATATAGTGATGCTCAGAGTGTAAATAGTTAATGTAGGAGGGGCTAGCGGTGGTTAAGTTGAGGAGCATCCAGCATTTTTGTCAGTTGGGCCTGGGAGCCCTGACAGAGCAGTCAGCCCCGTAATGTTTTTAAGACAGGAGCCCAGCCGTTCAGGGCCTGAGGGCCACAGATGGCAGCACAGATTACAGCACCGCAGATTATAACAGCGCAGATGGTAGCGAGACAGCTAACAGCAGTACAGCAACACAGGTCGCTCGTCATGTGGCAGCTTGATAGTCTGGGGCAAAGCGGGCAGGAGATTATCTGAGTTGGGTGAAGCTAGACAGAGAGGACGCTGTGATGCTGAAAGGGACAGGATGACGCGAGTACATGCTGAAGGAGGGCAGGGTAAGCACAGAAAAGTGCCTGAGGCAAACTGTGTAGTACCTGAAGTGCATGCTGTAATTGATTTGAACGGGCTGAGAACAGACAACAGTAAAGTTACTTGTTTAAAGTTGGAAATGGACTGTGTCTCTGTTTGTGAACTAGTGTCCAGAGGAAGCCCTGATGAAGTGGAGCATGAAGCAACAGGTATGCTGACAGAGAGCTGTGAACTGCATGTGATGGGAGACCAGGGCGCATTGGAGCCGTTTACCTCAGCCATGACTACGGTCCTGGTGCTCCCTCACACGCACACAGATGACAGCATAGGCTGTGAAAACTGCAGAAAATCACTGAGCCCAGTGATTCGCTGCAGCAGTTACAAATGCTGCAGTCATGACATCACCACTGCATCCTGTCGACAAAGATCACAAAAAGTCAGCTCTGGTCGTAAGGAAAGTAAATATAGCTTTGTTTCCTATTTTTTACATCTCCAGCTTTTAGGGAAGTAAAATGTAATAACTAGACAACACCTTTAAAAGAAATATATATATATATATATATATATATATATATATATATATATATATGCCCAGATCCATCTGCTTTCATCCACAGGTACACCTGAACTATCTCTTAATCCAGAATACCCACTGCACCCCAGAATCCCATGTACTCCTCTTCCTCTGTTCTAACTGGCATGTTGCTGCTTTTTCCCTGACTTTAATCCCATGTATCATACTTCAGATTTACTAAATGCATATTGATATGTACATAATATGCTCCTCACACCTAGCCCTATCCTTCCATCTTATTCTGTCTCTTTCCTCAGCTTTGATGGTAGTCAAATGTTCTATTAACTGCAATCTGTTAATTGCTCCCTGCTGTGAACTGTCCTCCTGTTCCTTCTTCCTCCCCTCTCTTTCTCTCACGTGGCTTCATCATGAACACTTGAATGGTATAAGTTGAATGGAGAAGGTCAGATATGACCTTGGTCAGATGTGACATCATTTGAAGTGCGACATCTTTCAAGTGTAACATCAGAAATATACCAGAAATGGTCCAGAAATCGGTCATAAGGTAAGACTAATCATTGTCTTCTAACTTTACTTACCTTTTCTTCTGTTACCCTGCCCTTTAACCATGCTATCATTTGCCCTCACCATTTTGGCTCCACTAATCCTCACTCTCCTTTCCTGTCCCCAAATCCCAGCACCCTCGAACCAAATAACTATCTCCCCTCTCTCCTACCCCCCTACCTCGCTTTCCCTTTCTCTGCTCCTGCTCACTGCCGGCGACATATCCCCCAATCCTGGCATCCCCCCGCCTCATACATCCCACTAATCCTCACCCCTATACTTCTCACACTAAGAGAAACTATCGCAATCCCTCACTCTTAAAATCTGTGCCACTGACCCCACCCCCCTGCTTCCTCTCTCTGGAGCATTTTGGAATGCCGCTCCATCTGCAACAAGCTCCACATGATCCACGATCTTTTTACTTCCCGCAACCTTTCCTTCCTGGCACTCACTGAGACCTGGCTGACGCCAACCGACACAGCTTCTCCTGCTGCTCTGAGTTATGGTGGCCTCCACTTTACCCACACTCCTTGCTCTGGCAACAGACATGGTGGAGGAGTGGGTTTCCTTCTTTCTAAAAACTGCTCCTTCAATCGTATCCAACCCCCACCTTCCCTTATCCTTCCTTCTTTCGAGGTTCACTCTGTCATATCTACTCTCCTTCTAATCTCCAAATGGCTGTCATACACTGACCACCAGGCTCAGCCACTGCCTTCATTGACCAATTCTCCACCTGGCTTCTTCACTTTCTCTCTGCTGACATCCCCACCATCATCATGGGCGACTTTAATATTCCTACTGACACCCGCCAGCCAGCAGCCTCCAAACTCCTGTCCCTTACCTCATCCTTTGGACTTACTCAGTGGTCCTCCACAGCCACCCACACAGACGGACATACACTAGACCTCATCTTCACCCGCCTCTGTTCCCTATCTTATCTCACAACCTCTCCCTTCCCCCATCTGACCACCATCTACTCACCTTCTCATCTTTGTCCTCCTCACCCTCCCCCCATGTCCAGCCACTAGCATGTCCTCGCAGAAACCTTGCACACCTAGACATTCACAAACTCTCAGACTCTCTTCTATGTTGTGAACTCCGTTTTCAGGCTCCCTCTTGTGGTCACAGATGGTATTGTGTGACTTTGGTTTTTTGGCTCCCCCTGGTGGTTTGGTTTATTATCCTGCGGGTCTGCTGGATCAGCTGCCTCGTTATTCACCAGGGAGGCTCCTATTTAGCTCTGCGTCACTTCCACTTGTTGCCGGCTGTCAATGTATTCAGTGCTATTCTGATTACTCCTGATTATCTCGTTTTCTGCCTCTTCAGGAAAAGCTAAGTTCTGTTTGAATATTTTTTGCTCATCTGCCTGCAATATGATTTCTGTGTATGATGAGTCTAGTCCAGCTTGCTAACATGAGATTTCTTTTTGCTGGTAAGCTCTGGGGTACGGAGTTGCTTCCCCCGCACCGTTAGTTGGTGCGGGGGCTCGAGCAATCTCTGCGTGGATATTTTGAATAGGGTTTTTTTATTGACCGCACAGTTTCCTTCCTATTTTCTGCTATCTAGTATTAGCGGGCCTCATTTGCTAAATCTGATTTCATCTCTGCGTTTGTGCTTTCCCCTTAACTCACCGTTAATATTTGTGGGGGGCTATTCTATATCTTTGGGGTCTTCCACTGAGGCAAGTGAGGACTTACTTTCCCTCCAGGAATAGTCAGTTTCTCAGTCCGTGACGAGACGTCTAGGATTTTTTAGGTAACGTTCCACGGCTGCCTATAGTTGTTTGCGGATAGGATCAGGTTGCGGTCAATCTAGTTACCACTTCCCCAGAGCTAGTAGTCTGTTCAGTTACTTAGCTAGTCCGACCTGTGATCCTTGCCACTAGGATCATAACACTTCTACCTCTGTCCTCCATATCTTCACTCCACGACACAGACAGTGCCACCGCATTCTATAACACTACCCTCACATCAGCCATAGACTCAGTCGCCCCTCTCATGCACGGCAAAGTGCGGCAAATCAATAGGCAACCATGGCACAACAACCTCACCAAAAAACTTCGACAAGCTTCCAGGGTCGCAGAGCGGCGTTGGAAGAAAAAGCCTGACAGATGACTTCACCGCTTTCAAACAAGCTACACTTGCCTTCAAATTAGCCCTCACCTCTGCTAAACAGACCTATTTCACAAACCTTGTATCTTTATTATCCTACAACCCAAAACAACTGTTCAGCACAATCAACTCCTCCGCCCACCACTGCCTCCTCCAACTCCCCTAATCTCTGCCGAGGACTTTGCCACCTACTTCAAAAATAAGATTGACCAAACAAGGCAAACCTTTACTGTTCCTCCACTCCATGTACCAGACCTCTGCCTTTCCCTAATAACCGCCCTCTCCAACATCACTAAAGGAGAGCTTACTCACCTCCTTTCCAAATCACACCTCGCACCTGTGACCCCATCCCTTCCCACCTGCTTCCCAACCTCACTAACACGCTCATTCCAGCCCTAAATCATCTCTTAAACCTATCGCTATCTTCTGGTACCTTCCCCTCTGCCTTCAAACATGCCACCATCACACCCATTCTCAAAAAAACTCAAAAAACCTAACCTTGACCCAACTGCTATGTCCAGCTATCGCCCCATATCACTGCTTCCGTTTGCTTCCAAACTCCTTGAGCATGCTCAACTTTACTCCCACCTCTCATCTATCTCTCTCCTTGACAACCTCCAATCTGGCTTCCGCCCCCACCACTCCACCGAAACTGCCCTGACCAAAATTACTAATGACTTACTCACAGCCAAAGCTAACAGACAGTTCTCCATCCTCCTCCTTCTCGACCTGTCCCCTGCCTTCGACACAGTTGACCACTGCCTACTGCTACAGATTCTTTCTCCCCTTGGCATCAAAGACCTTGCCCAGTCCTGGTTTGCCTCATACCTTTCTGACCGCACATTTAGCATTTCCCACTCCCACACTACCTCTTTATCCCATCTTCTCTCTGTTGGAGTCCCTCAAGGCTCTGTCCTGAGACCCCTACTCTTTTCCATCTATACCCTTGACCTAGGACAACTCACAAAGTCCCATGACTTCCAGTACCATCTTTATGCGGACGACACTCAGATCTACCTCTCTGGCCCAGATGTCACCTCTCTGCTGTCCAGAATCCCAGAGTGTCTATCAGCCATATCCTCCTTCTACACCTCTCGCTTTTTAAAACTCAATGTAGACAAAACCGAACTCATCATCTTTCCTCCATCTCGCGCACCTCCCCTACCCAACCTATCTATTATAGTAAAACGGCATCACGCTCTCTCCTGCACCTGAAATCCGCTGCCTCGGAGTAACTCTTGACTCTGCCCTGTCCTTCAAACTGCATGTCCAAACTCTTGCCACCTCCTGTCACCTCCAACTGAAAAAATGTACAGAAACCGTCCCTTCCTCAGCCCTCAATCTAATAAAACTCTTATGCATGCCCTCATCATTTCCTGCCTTGATTACTGCAACATCTTCCTCTGTGGCCTCCCCGCTAACTCTCTTGCACCACTCCAGTCTGTCCTCAACTCTGTTGCCAGACTAATACACCTCTCTCCTCGCTACTCCCTTGTTTTTCCCCTCTGCAAATCCCTCCACTGGCTCCCAATTCCACAACGAACCCAGTTCAAACTACTAACACTGATCTACAAAGCCATCCACAATCTGTCCGCTCCCTATATCTCTGAACTAATCTCTCAATATCTTCCCTCACGTAATCTTTGATCCTCCCAAGACCTCCTACTCGCCTCCACACTTATTCATTCCGCACACAAGCGCCTCAAAGATTTCTCCCGAATATCCCCCATCCTCTGGAATTCCATGTCTCAACACGTCCGATTATCCACCACCCTCAGATCATCCAGAAGGACCCTGAAGATCCATCTCTTCAGGAAAGCTTACAGCCTGCAATAACCATTCTGCCGCCTCACCACCACCCGAGCTGCCACCTCAACACCACCAGAGCTGCCGCACCCTCGACCTTCTGTCTCTTCCCCATTATC
Organism: Ranitomeya variabilis; assembly: GCF_051348905.1. NCBI lineage: Eukaryota > Metazoa > Chordata > Amphibia > Anura > Dendrobatidae > Ranitomeya > Ranitomeya variabilis. Next base: position 104,181,506 of record NC_135234.1, read on the forward strand.
CCGTAGAATGTAAGTCCGCAAGGACAGGGTCCTCTTCCCTCTGTACCAGTCTGTCATCGCAAATTTGTTTACTGTAAATGATATCTGTAACTTTGTATGCAACCCCTTCTTGTGTACAGCACCATGGAATTAATGGTGCTATATAAATAAATAATAATAATAATGAAATAAATCTTCCCTGTGTGTCTCTGAAACTCAGCTATGCCCCATTTTCCTCCACTTCACTGTCCTAAGTGGTGATTGATTATATAAATCTTGAAAAATACCATTACATCAATATCCTTCCTAAAATACGATGATGATTTTTTACGATGCAAAATTATTTTTAGCAGAAACAAGAAAAAATGGAAACTCCTGTAATTGAATGTTTGTTTAAGAAATAATATCAATTACGGTATGTGTGAATAGGTCACTTAGAGGCAGCAACGCAGACAATGAGTAGGCTGTGATAGTCAACCGACACTATTTATCTAACACAGAAACAAAATCTAATTATAGTTATATACGTATATGAAAGTTCACAAGATATGATAAGTAACGGCAACAAGAGAAATAGTATGTGATGACGCTTACTACGTTGAGTGTGATACCTTATTCAATACTCTGTTTATATACACTATCCTTAATATCTAGCAGTTGAACAACTAATAGGGCCTATATATGTCAGATTAACAGACGTTATTCCTAGTACTAGGCTCTCCATCATCGTACACTTCTGTAGGGGTCCCTGATTGTTACAGTGGCCCTAATGGCCACTCGTTAGGCTGCAATTCCCCAATACAGGGCCGTATTTGCCACTAGGCACGTGAGGGCATGTGCCTAGGGTGGCAGGATGTGGGGGGCGACACCTGAGCAAGGTTTTTTTTTATATTAAGTCTGGGGCAACCACCCACCATCCCCACTCACGCCGTCCCCCAACATCCCCACTCACGCCGCCCCCCCACTCCTCCCCCTCGAAGAATACATACCCTCCTCCAGCGGTGCCTGCATCTCCGTTGGTCTCAGCGCCGGCAGCTTGTCCTGTGCTCACAGCGGTCACGTGGTACCGCTCATTAAGGTGATGAATATGGACGCATAAGACGATGAATATGGAGTCAGGACAGAGAAGCAGGGAGTCCGTTCAGCGCGATGTGAGGAGGGTGAGTATGACGGCCCGGGGGAGGATGAAGGAGGACGGCGGAGGAGAAGGAGGACGGGGAGGAGAAGGAGGACAAGGAGGATGGGGAAGAAGAAGGAGGATGGAGAGGAGAAGGAGGATGGGGAGAAGTAGGACAGGGAGAAGAAGGAGGACGGGGAAGAGAAGGAGGATGAAGGAGGACAAGGAGGAGAAGTAGGACGAAGGAGGATGGGGGAGGAGAAGGAGGACGAAGGAGGATGGGGGAGCCATGCATACAAGATGGCTGGAGCTGAGCCATGCATACAAGATGGGGGGGAGCTGAGCCATGCATACAAGATGGGGGGAGCTGAGCCATGCATACAAGATGGGAGGCAGGGGAGCTGAGCCATGCATACAAGATGGGGGGAGCTGAGCCATGCATACAAGATGGGGGGAGCTGAGCCATGCATACAAGATGGGGGGAGCTGAGCCATGCATACAAGATGGGGGGGAGCTGAGCCATGCATACAAGATGGGGGGAGCTGAGCCATGCATACAAGATGGGGGGAGCTGAGCCATGCATACAAGATGGGGGGAGCTGAGCCATGCATACAAGATGGGGGGGAGCTGAGCCATGCATACAAGATGGGGGGAGCTGAGCCATGCATACAAGATGGGGGAGCTGAGCCATGCATACAAGATGGGAGGGGGAGCCGAGCCATGCATACAAGATGGGGGGGAGCCGAGCCATACATACAAGATGGGAGGGGGAAGCCGAGCCATGCATACAAGGATGGGAGGGGGGAGTCGAGCCATGCATACAACAATGGGAGGGGGGAGCCGAGCCATGCATACAAGGATGGGAGGGGGGAGCCAAGCCATGCATACAAGATGGAGGGCCAAGCCATGCATACAAGATGGGACAAGGGGAGCCATGCATACAAGATGGGGGGGAGCCAAGCCATGTATACAAGATGGGAGGGGGGAGCCGAGCCATGCATACAAGATGGGAGGGGAGAGCCGAGCCATGCATACAAGATGGGGGGAGCCGAGCCATGCATACAAGATGGGAGGGGGGGAGTGAGCCATGCATGCAAGATGGGTGGAGCCAAACCATACATACAAGATGGAAAGGGGGAAGCCGAGCCATGCATACAAGGATGGGAGGGGGGAGCCGAGCCATGCATACAAGGATGGGAGGAGGGAGCCGAGCCATGCATACAAGGATGGGAGGGGGGGAGCCAAGCCATGTATACAAGATGGGGGGCCGAGCCATGCATACAAGATGGGACAAGGGGAGCCATGCATACAAGATGGGAGGAGGGAGCCAAGCCATGTATACAAGATGGGAGGGGGGAGCCGAGCCATACATACAAAATGGGAGGGGGGAGCCGAGCCATGCATACAAGATGGGGGGAGCCGAGCCATGCATACAAGATGGGAGGGGGGAGCGAGCCATGCATGCAAGATGGGGGGAGCCAAACCATACATACAAGATGGGAGGGGGGAAGCCGAGCCATGCATACAAGGATGGGAGGGGGGGAGTCGATCCATGCATACAATGATGGGAGGGGGGAGCCGAGCCATGCATACAAGGATGGGAGGGGGGAGCTGAGCCATGCATACAAGGATGGGAGGGGGGAGCCAAGCCATGCATACAAGATGGGGGCGAGCCATGCATACAAGATGGGACAGGGGGAGCCATGCATACAAGATGAGACTAGGGAGCCATGCATACAAGATGGGGGAGCAGTGCCATGCATACAAGATGGGAGGGGGGAGTCATGTATACAAGATGGGACAGGGGGAGCCATGCATACAAGATGGGAGTGGGGGAGCCATGCATACAAGATAAAACAGGGGAGCCATGCATACAAGATGGGACAGGGGAGCTATTTATACAAGATGGAGTGGGGGCCGAGCCATGCATACAAGATGGGACAGGGGGAGCCATGCATACAAGATGGGACAGGGGGAGCCATGTATACAAGATGGGACAGGGGGAGCCATGCATACAAGATGGGACTGGGGAGCCATGCATATAAGATGGGGGGCTGAGCCATGCATACGAGATGGGACAGGGGGAGCCATGTATACAAGATGGGACAGGGGGAGCCATGTATGCAAGATGGGACGGGGGAGCCATGTATACAAGATGGGACAGGGGGAGCCATGCATACAAGATGGGACTGGGGAGCCATGCATATAAGATGGGGGGCCGAGCCATGCATATGAGATGGGACAGGGGGAGCCATGTATACAAGATGGGACAGGGGGAGCCATGTATACAAGATGGGACCAGGGGAGCCATGCATACAGGATGGGACAGGGGAGCCATGTATACAAGATGGGGGGCCAAGCCATGCATACAAGATGGGACAGGGGGAGCCATACATACAAGATGGGACAGGGGGAGCCATGCATACCAGATGGGACGGGGGAGCCATGCATAGAAGATGGGATAGGGGGAGCCATGCATACAAGATGGGGGGAGCCAAGCCATGCATACAAGATGAGAGGGGGGAAGCCGAGCCATGCATACAAGGATGGGAGGGGGGAGCCGAGCCATGCATACAAGGATGGGAGGGGGGAGCCAGGCCATGCATATAAGGATGGGAGGGGGGGAGCCAAGCCATGCATACAAGATGGGGGAGGCCGAGCCATGCATACAAGATGGGACAGGGGGAGCCATGCATACAAGATGGGACTGGGGAGCCATGCATACAAGATGGGGGGGGTCGAGCCATGCATACAAGATGGGAGGGGGGAGCCATGTATACATTTAAGTCAATATATATTTGGACAGAGACAACATTTTTCTAATTTTGGTTATAGACATTACCACAATGAATTTTAAACAAAACAATTCAGATGCAGTTGAAGTTCAGACTTTCAGCTTTCATTTGAGGGTATCCACATTAAAATTGGATGAAGGGTTTAGGAGTTTCAGCTCCTTAACATGTGCCATCCTGTTTTTAAAGGGACCAAAAGTAATTGGACAGATTAAATAATTTTAACTAAAATGTTCATTTCTAGTACTTGGTTGAAAACCCTTTGTTGGCAATGACTGCCTGAAGTCTTGAACTCATGGACATCACCAGACACAGTGTTTCCTACTTTTTGATGCTCTGCCAGGCCTTCACTGCGGTGGTTTTCAGTTACTGTTTGTTTGTGGGCCTTTCTGTCTGAAGTTTAGTATTTAACAAGTGAAATGCATGCTCAATTGGGTTGAGATCAGGTGACTGACTTGGCCATTCAAGAATATTCGACTTCTTTGCTTTAGTAAACTCCTGGGTTGCTTTGGCTTTATGTTTAGGGTCATTGTCCATCTGTAGTATGAAACGACAACCAATCAGTTTGGCTGCATTTGGCTAGATCTGAGCGCACAGTATGTCTCTGAATACCTCAGAATTCATTTGGCTGATTCTGTCCTGTGTCACATCATCAATAAACACTAGTGACCCAGTGCCATTGGCAGCCATGCATGCCCAAGCCATCACACTGCCTCCGCCGTGTTTTACAGATGATGTGGTATGCTTTGGATCATGAGCTGTATCACGCCTTCGCCATACTTTTCACTTTCCATCATTCTGGTAGAGGTTGATTTTGATTTCATCTGTCCAAAGAATGTTCTTCCAGAACTGTGCTGGCGTTTTTAGATTTTTTTAGCAAAGTCCAGTCTAGCCTTTTTATTCTTGATGTTTATGAGTGGCTTGCACCTTGCAGTGAACCCTCTGTATTTCCTTTCATGCAGTTTTATCTTTATGGTAGATTTGGATATTGATACGCCTACCTCCTGGAGAGTGTTGTTCACTTGGTTGGCTGTTGTGAAGAGGTTTCTCTTCACCATGGAGATTATTCTGCAATCATCCACCACTGTTGTCTTCCGTTGGCATCCAGGTCTTTTTGCATTGATGAGTTCACCAGTGCTTTCTTTCTTTCTCAGTATGTACCAAACTGTAGATTTTGCCACTCATAATATTGTAGCAATTTCTCGGATGGGTTTTTTCTGTTTTCGCAGCTTAAGGATGGCTTGTTTTACCTGCATGGAGAGCTCCTTTGACCGCATGTTTACTTCACAGCAAAACCTTCCAAATGCAAGCACCACACCTCAAATCAATTCCAGGCCTTTTATCTGCTTAATTGAGAATGACATAACAAAGGGATTGCCTACACCTGTCCATGAAATAGCCTTGGAGTCAATTGTCCAATTACTTTTGGTCCCTTTAAAAACAGGGTGGCACATGTTAAGGAGCTGAAACTCCTAAACCCTTCAACCAATTTTAATGTGGACACCCTCAAATGAAAGCTGAAAGTCTGAACTTCAACTGCATCTGAATTGTTTTGTTTAAAATTCATTTGTGGTAATGTCTATAACCAAAATTAGAAAAATGTTGTCTTTGTCCAAATATATATGGACTTAACTGTACAAGATGGGACAGGTGGTGCCATGTATACAAGATGGGACCGGGGGAGCCATGCATACAAGATGGCAAAGGGGAGCCATGCTTGCAAGATGGGACAGGGGAGCCATGTATGCAAGATGGGGGGGCGAGCCATGCATACAAGATGGGACAGGGGGAGCCATGCATACAAGATGGGACTGGGGAGCCATGCATATAAGATGGGGGCAGAGCCATGCATACAAGATGGAACAGGGGGAGCCATGTATACAAGATGCGACAGGGGGAGCCATGCATACAAGATGGAACAGGGGAGCCATGTATACAAGATGGGGGGGGCGAGCCATGCATACAAGATGGGACAGGCGGAGCCATGCATTCAAGATGGGACAGGGAAGCCATGCATACAAGATGGGACAGGGGGAGCCATGCATGCAAGATGGGACTGGGGAGCCATGCATACAAGATGGGACAGGGGGAGCCATGCATACAAGATGGGACAGGGGGAGCCATGCATACAAGATGGGACAGGGGAGCCATGTAAGTGCAGCGCCCCAGAGTCCTGGTCGTTGCAGTATTGTCGCTCTTCCACCAGGGGGAGTGATGGTACGTCTGATGGCACTAAAGGAGTTCACCTGACCAGGTATCACAGTCACACACTACACTTCACACTCCGGCCACCAGGGGCAGCAAAAGGTTCTATCTATTAGGCCACTCCTCACACTTGGGTAAAACTGGGGGTTGGATAGGAAGTTAGTGAGAAAGCTGCCTGGGTGAGACCCAGAGAAGACCTGTCAGGCAGACAGAGAGAGAAAAGGAGGAACATCTGAGCTGCAGACAGAGGTCCCTGTCAGGGGTGGGATCCTGACAGAGATCCCACCCCTGCACCTCATTGCGGCAGCATCCTAAGAAAGGACAAGAAGCGAAGTATATTGTGGAAAAGTGAGAAACGAGATCACAGCACAAGGAGATAATACCAGGAGGAGTCCTGCCGTAAGATCGGCAACATCCTTCTGAGGCGCGTAGCCGGTGGCCGGAACACCGAGGGAGTAATTGGCTCTACGCATTACTTCGAAACACAGCAGGACAGTTAATTCCAAGTTGGCTGCCCAACCTTTAACCTAATGAAGACAACGGAGGCAAATTGTGGGAGAGGGGCGTCTCTAGGGTCCCTATAAAATAGCTCCAGGCCTACCCTGTCATACGGGTGGTCCTAGCCATACCATCTGGGGGACGGAGAGAGAACATCAGAAATATACACGAGAGTTGTGAGGACTATCCCGTGGTGCTCAGCAGGGAGGTACTACAACACATAGGTGCTAGTAGGAAGGCTACTGATTTCCACCTGCAAAGGGAACTCTGGATGTGCCTTCGGACCGGCCGGCCTTAGGCCGGCGTCACACTTGGCGTAAGACAATACGCCACGTATTATACGTCCGTACTACGGCCGTAATACGGAGAAATGTTCCCAAAATAGTGATCCGTAGTCAGGGTGTTTCAGCGTATTTTGCGCATGGCATCCTCCGTATGTAATCCGTATGGCATCCGTACTGCGAGATTTTCGCGCAGGCTTGCAAAACCGACATCTAATGGATTTATGTGCTCAAATGTTCGGGAAAACATATATACAGTATATATATATATATATATATATATGTCATTGTGACACATATATATATATTCTGTATTTAGATTTCATTCAGCGCGATATCTGTGAACAGCCGGTAATTCAATTGCCGGCTTTTCATTTCTCCTGCACAAACCCGACAGGATATGAGACATGGTTTACATACAGTAAACCATCTCATATCCCCCTTTTTTTTGCATATTCCACACTACTAATGTTAGTAGTGTGTATGTGCAAAATTTCAGCGCTGTAGCTGCTAAAATAAAGGGTTAAATGGCGGAAAAAATTGGCGTGGGCTCCCGCGCAATTTTCTCCGCCAGAGTGGTAAAGCCAGTGACTGAGGGCAGATATTAATAGCCAGGAGAGGGTCCATGGTTATTGGCCCCCCCGTGGCTACAAACATCTGCCCCCAGCCACCCCAGAAAAGGCACATCTGGAAGATGCGCCTATTCTGGCACTTGGCCACTCTCTTCCCACTCCCTGTAGCGGTGGGATATGGGGTAATGAAGGGTTAATGCCACCTTGCTATTGTAAGGTGACATTAAGCCAGATTAATGATGGAGAGGCGTCAATTATGACACCTATCCATTATTAATCCAATTGTAGGAAAGGGTTAAAAAACACACACACACATGATTGAAAAGTATTTTAATGAAATAAACACAGCGGTTGTTGTAATAATTTATTGTTCTCTCAAATCCATTTGCAGTCCCTCGCTTGGCAACATAATAAACGCACAAGATACATACCTTCTGATGTACTGTCAGGTCCAACGATGTAATCCATCTGAAGGGGTTAACTAATATTACAGGCAGGAGCCCTGCTATAATGCAGCTGTGCTCCGTGCTTGTAATTCCCCTGCGAATGAATGAAATGTAGGTCATTGACCTACATTTCATTCATTCGCGGTGAGGCGCCCTCTGGTGGATGTTCTCATGAACTGCAGCCTGGGAACTTTTTCCCACGCTCCAGGTCATATGAGGACATCCACCAGAGGGCGCATCACCGCGAATGAATGAAATGTAGGTCAATGACCTACATTTCATTCATTCGCAGGGGAATTACAAGCACGGAGCACAGCTGCATTATAGCAGGGCTCCTGCCTGTAATATTAGTTAACCCCTTCAGATGGATTACATCGTTGGACCTGACAGTACATCAGAAGGTATGTATCTTGTGCGTTTATTATGTTGCCAAGCGAGGGACTGCAAATGGATTTGAGAGAACAATAAATTATTACAACAACCGCTGTGTTTATTTCATTAAAATACTTTTCAATCATGTGTGTGTGTTTTTTAACCCTTTCCTACAATTGGATTAATAATGGATAGGTGTCATAATTGACGCCTCTCCATCATTAATCTGGCTTAATGTCACCTTCCAATAGCAAGGTGGCATTAACCCTTCATTACCCCATATCCCACCGCTACAGGGAGTGGGAAGAGAGTGGCCAAGTGCCAGAATAGGCGCATCTTCCAGATGTGCCTTTTCTGGGGTGGCTGGGGGCAGATGTTTTTAGCCAGGGGGGGGCAATAACCATGGACCCTCTCCTGGCTATTAATATCTGCCCTCAGTCACTGGCTTTACCATTCTGGCGGAGAAAATTGCGCGGGAGCCCACGCCAATTTTTTCCGCCATTTAACCCTTTATTTTAGCAGCTACAGCGCTGAAATTTTGCACATACACACTACTAACATTAGTAGTGTGGAATATGCAAAAAAAAGGGGGATATGAGATGGTTTACTGTATGTAAACCATGTCTCATATCCTGTCGGGTTTGTGCAGGAGAAAGGAAAAGCCGGCAATTGAATTACCGACTTTTCACTAACACCGCTGCGTATTTCTCGCAAGTCACACTGCTGGTCCGTGTGGAATCCGTATTTTTCTCGCCCCCATAGACTTTCATTGGCGATTTTTTTTGCGCAGTACGCTGACAAACGCAGCATGCTGCGATTTTGTACGGCCGTAGAAAGCCGTATAATACTGAACCGTAATATACGGCTAATAGGAGCAGCCCCATTGAGAATAATTGTGCCGTATGTTATGCGAGTTTTACGGACGTAGTTTCTGCGCTCTTACGTCCGTAAAACTCGCCAGTGTGACGCTGGCCTTAGCCTGCCCTGTGAACGGTACTCTGGACACCGAAGGATAAGTGCAGGGGGGGGGGACAATTTGAGTGGGGATGGGGGGATTTAATGTGTGGGGGAGATGTGAGGACACAAAATGAAGAGCAAAGGGGAAGATGGGGAAACGGTACAGGGGAATGGGGGCATGTATGAGGAAACAGTACTGGGGAATGGGGGCATATATGAGGAAACAGTATGGGGGAATGAAAATGAACTGAGTGAGGCTGGGCACGTCTAGTCGGAATGTGGCCAGAAGTATACAAATCACATGCTTGTGCTGACATGACTGTCCACCAGCAAGGGAGAATCCTAAAAGCGTGCATTGCTTTAGTTGTGAGAATTCAGAAGTCTGCGATGCCAGGATTCAGCTCTGCAGGTTGCAATAGTCATCACATGGACACTTCACTCATATGTGATTTTCATACTTGTGGTCCTGACAGCGAGCGTCTCTTCTGCTTCTCCGTTTTTCACTGATCATTGAGAGCATTGGGTAGAGGAGCTCGTGGGTACATGACTAAGTGTGCAAATCGCATATGTCCTGGGGGGGCACCAAAATTAATTCTCGCCCCGGGTGCCAGAAACCCTAGATACACCTCTGCCGGTATGTTACTGCGAGCGTTGATTACCTGGTCCGGTGGAGGCATGTCTGTGCACAGTGCAGCACAGGCAGTGAGGCAGGGACTGAGGGTGTGCACAGAGAGAGAATGGAGACCCGTAGATTGCCCGTCCCAGTCTACGCCGTAGTCTGGAGCCCTCATTATCAGAGGAATATGTCAGTTAATAAATTGTTTTTCTAAAGCTTTATAGTGTAGTTTTAGGTCAGGGAGGGATGGATAGGGATGAGCTAGCGAGGTGCAGGGACAGACAGTGATGGCTACTTGTGGACATGTGCGGCACTTGCGGTGAGACAAAAAAAACACTGCTAGCAGCTTTTTTTTCCATTGCTGCAAATACTGCATTTACCGGATCGCAGCAAAACCCGCAAGTGCCGCACATGTCCGCAAGTCCCATAGGGAATGATTGAGGCCGAACGCACCGTTGTCGTAAGTTATCCATTATGCGGCAGATGTGGAAAAACTGCTGGATCTGCTGAAAAAGGCTACTTTCACATCAGCGATTATTGCCAAAGTCACTACCGATAGTGTCATACTCACCAATGGGGGAGGCAGCACTTAAAGTGCCTAGGGCAGCATAAATTCTAAATACGGCCCTGCCCCAATATGTGAGTGTGAGTCACTTGGTACCCAGTGTGCTCCTAGCACTGACCGCCTTCGTTCCCTGAAGCACGGCCCTGTCCCATACCCTGTACTGTATATATTAGCTGAAGGTAACGTCCCAATTTGCCCCAGTGTAACAGTCCAGATTAACCACCACCCCCCCCCCCCCCCGAATATACCCGGGGTTAAAGTGGCTTAGGCCAGTGCAGCGCCCCAGGGTCCTGGTCGTTGCAGTATTGTCGCTCTTCCACCAGGGGGAGTGATGGTACCTCTGATGGCACTAAAGGAGTTCACCTGACCAGGTATCACAGTCACACACTACACTTCACACTCCGGTCACCAGGGGGAGCAAAAGGGTTCTAATATTAGGCCACTCCTCACACTCGGGTAAAACTGGGGGTTGGATAGGAAGTTAGTGAGAGAATGCTACTGGGTGAGACCCAGGAAAGACCTGTCAGGCAGACAGGGGGAGAAGGAGGAACATCTGAGCTGCAGACAGAGGTCCCTGTCAGGGGTGGGATCCTGGCAGAGACTTAGCGAGAGATAGAACGTTACGGAGCTGCGCCTGCACCTCATTGCGGCAGCATCCTAAGAAAGGACAAGAAGCGAAGTATATTGTGGAGAAGTGAGAAACGAGATCACAGCACAAGGAGACAATACCGGGAGGACTTCTGCCTTAAGATCAGCATCATCCTTCTGAGGCGCGTAGCCGGTGGCCGGAACACCGAGGGAGTAATAGGCTCTACGCATTACTTCAAACTACGGCAGGGCAGTTAATTCCAAGTTGGCTGTCCAACCTTTAACCTAATGAAGACAACGGAGGCAAATTGTGGGAGAGGGGCGTCTCTAGGGTCCCTATAAAATAGCTCCAGGCATACCCCGTCATACGGGTCGTCCTATCCATATCATCTGGGGGACGTAGAAAGAGAATATCAGAAACATACACGACAGTTGTGAGGACTATCCCATGGTGCTCAGCAGGGAAGTACTACAACACACAGGCGCAAGTAGGAAGGCTACTGATTTCCACCTGCAAAGAGAACTCTGGATGTGCCTTCAGACCGGCCGGATTCAGCCAGCCCTGTTAGCAGTGCTCTGGATTGTGGATGCTGAAGTCTACAGTAAGAGGTAAAGAGACTGCAACCCTGTGTCCTCGTTATTTACTGCGACCTACACCATCATCATCTACCTTACTGGGAAGCCCTGGGGACATACTTCACCTGTGGGAAGGAATTCCATCTAGCTGCCATAACATCACCCCAGCGGACCCCTAAGCAGCGTCGGTCACCCTGACTGAACACCACAGGTGGCGTCACGAACACCAGACAAACTTCACCCCTTTAATTGGGCGACCTTAGCAGGGCCACGGACCGGGTCGGGCCACCGTGACATCCCCAGAACTGAGACAGAAGGGACCCGGTACCGAGTACCCCACTGCCCTGTGCCTGGGGGCGATCCACCAGATTATACCCCGGGCATATTCTGGCCTAGGCCAAACTATACCCTGGGGTATAAATTCGACAAGGCCAGTTTATACCCCTCTGGGCCAGAATATACCCCGGGTATATTATGGCCTGGGCCAAACTATACCCCGGAGTATAAATTGGTCTAGGCCAGTTTATACCCCTATGAGTCAAAAATATATCCCAGCTGCTGTAGATCAGATTTTTCAGGCTTCTGAGAACCATTGAGTGATATACTCAATAACGGTGCCCCGGGCATCACACGAGGTCCCAGGCAGAACACGGGGCCCTAGGTAGCAGATGGGGGGCAGAGACAGCGAACGGGGTCCCAGGCTGCACACGAGGGGCAGAGACAGCAAACGGGGTCTCAGGCAGCACACGGGGCCCCAGGCAGCACACGGGGCCCCAGGCAGTGCACAGGGTGCCAGGCATTGCACAGTGGCCCCAGGCAGCATACAGGGGCCCCTGGCAGCGCACAGGACCCCAGGCAGCACACAGTGGCCCCAGGCAGCACATGGGGGGCAGAGACAGCGAACAGTCCCAGGCAGCACCCGGGGCCCCAGGCAGCACACGTGGGCTCCAGGCAGCGCACATAGGCCCCAGGCAGTGCACAGGGTGCCAGGCAGCACACAGTGGCCCCAGGCAGCATACAGGGGGCCCTGACAGCGCATGGGCAGCACACGGGGACCCCAGGCAGCGCACAGGACCCCAGGCAGCACACAGTGGCCCCAGGCAGCACATGGGGGTCAGAGACAGCGAACGGGGTCCCAGGCAGTACACGGGGGCTCTAGGCAGCACACAGGGCCCAAGGCAGCACACAGGGGCCCTAGGCAGCGCACAGTGGACCCAGGCAGCGCACAGTGTCCCCAGGCAGCATACAGGGGCTCCTGTCAGCGCACGGGGCCCCAGGCAGCACACGGGGGCCCCAGGCAGCGCACAGGGCCCTAGGCAGCATACAGGGGCCCCTGGCAGTAGACAGGGGCAGAGACAGTGCATGGGACCCCAGACAGCGCACAGGGGGCAGAGACAGCACGCAAGGGGGAGAAACAGTGCACAAGGGGGGAAGAGATAGCGCGCAGGGCCCCTGTGCACTGTGTGGGACCCCTTGTGCGATGTCTGGGGACCCATTCTTGAGTATATCACTCAATCCTGTGTGATGTCTGGGGCCCCTGTATGATGTTTGGGGCCCCTGTGTGATGTCTGGGGCCCCGGTGCACTGCTTGGGGCCCCGTTTGCTGTCTGTGGCCCCGTGTGCTGCCAGGGGCCTCTGTATGCTGCCTGGGGCCCTGTGCATGGCCTGGAATCCCATGTTCTGCCTGGGACCTCATTCACTGTCTCTGCCCCCTGTGTGCTGCCTGGGGCCCTCATGTGCTGCCTGGGGCCCTGTATGCTGCCAGGGGCCTCTGTATGCTGCCTGGGGCCCCTGTGTGCTGCCTGGGGCCCTGTGTGCTGCATGGGGCCAGTGTGCTGCCTGGGACCCTGTGCACTGCTTGGGGCCCTGTGCACTGCTTGGGGCCCCCGTGGCTGTCTGGAGCCCCATGTGCTGCCTAGGACCCCGTTCGCTGTCTCTGCCCCAGTTGTGCTGCCTGGGGCCCATGTGTGCTGCCTGGGGCCCTTGCGCAGCCTGGAACCCCATTCACTGTCTCTGCCCCCATGTGTTGCCTGGGGCCCCGTGCGCTGCCAGGGGCCTCTGTATGCTGCCTGGGGCCCCATGCATGGCCTGGGACCCCATTTGCTGTCTCTGCCCCCCGTGTGTTGCCTGGGGCCCCTGTGTGCTGCCTGGGGCCCGTGTGCTGCCTGGGGCCCCGTTTGTTGTTTCTGCCCCCCTGTGCACTGCATGGGGCCCCGTTCTTGAGTATATCACTCAATCCTGTGCGATGTCTGGGGCCCCTGTGCGATGTCTGGGGCCCCATGTGCTGTCTCTGCCCCCCCCCCCCCCGTGTTCTGCCTGGGGCCCCTGTGTGCTGCCTGGGGCCCCTGTGTGCTGCCTGGTGCCCCTGTGCACTGACTGGGGCCCAGTTATTAAGTATATCACTCAATGGTTCTCAAAATCCTGAAAAATCTGATCTACAGCAGCTGGGGTATATTCTGGCCCAGAGGGGTATAAACTGGCCTAGTCCAATTTATACCCCGGGGTATAGTTTGGCCTAGTCCAGAATATACCCGGGGTATAATCTGGCCTAGGCCACTTTAACACCGGGTATATTCTGGGTGGGGGGATTAATCTGGCCTGTTACACAGTACTTCTCCTTAGCCTGCTCTGTCACATTCAAAGATCAGCGTCCAACCTCAACCGGTGGAGTATGGACGTTGGGTCTTGACCGGTGAAGTCTGGCCTTCAGTACTTAACCAATGACGTCTCGCCTGCTCTGGTATCCAGACGTTCTCAGTTGACTCTACTCTGAGAATGAGAATGACCACAAGCTCTTCTCTGCTCATGCGTCCTCTCCTTCTCACGTCTTGCTGTCAACTCAGTTCCTGCTTTGACTTTCTGCCTTTTATATTTAGCAACTGCGCCACAGCTTTCACCTCACCCGGCGTGTGCTTTAAGCTCTGGGAATATTCTACCCATCCTCCAGTTCCCATCTGCTGGTTGAATTGGTTAGGCAGGAATTGAAGGACGGGGACTGTGTTCCCAGTAGGGAAGAATTTTTTAGGGGACACCGGGTCAGGTGACAGCTGCGGTGCACTGCTTAATATAAAAAGCCGGGATGGCAAGGAAGAGTTGAGATGGACATGGCCACCACTGCAGCATAAGTACCTGAGAGTGATCTGATCCCGGAGCAGACTAGACGTCATAGGTCAACTATCAAAGCCCCAATCTCATGGATTTACCATGACAGAGAGGGGCAAGAAGACAGCATTATCTGATTTCATGTACTCCTGCACTGATCAGAAGCACTTCTCCTTCATATTAAACGGTGAAGGTTTCTGTTAGCAGTGCAGGGGTTAAACTGTTCAGCTTAGTGTCATGATATTGTTGTCAGGTGTCTCGGGACCAGGGGCTCCTTCACTGTTCCTAACGCAAGGGGCGCCTAGCTCACCCTGTTCCCTGGATTACTTCTGATGGTTAAGATGCTGATGCCAATTATACAAATATGCTCACATAAACAGAAGTAAATATCGGGAGGGGAGGATAGGGTAAAGCAAAAGTAGCTACAGTCTCAGATAAATCCACCAAACACATTCTCAAACAACAAACCACCATCTCCTAACCATGCAGCATGAAGCTACTCTGGCAATGAGTGCTTGCCAGGGCCCAGAATATATAGGAGAGGGGAGTGGCCAATAGTGAACAGCTGAGAGCCTTAATGCAAGAAAGCTTCCAAGAGCTCTCAACTGAGCAGGTTAACTGTTGTGGATTCTGTTTGTGGGCTCCCTCTGGTGGTTGCTGCTGGTACTGGGTGACTTTGGTGGGTTGCGGCCTTTGGTTTCCACCTGTCCATCAGAGGCTGGGTGTTTCCTATTTTACCTGGCCTTTCTGTCATTCCCTTGCCGGCTATCAATGTATTCAGATGTGCTCTGTTTGGTTCCTGCCTACCTGCTCCCAGACCTTTCAGGATAAGCTAAGTGCTGATTTTCAGTTGTTTGGTTTTTTGTCCAGCTTGCTTATTATGTCTCTATGCTAGCTGGTAGCTCTAGTGGACTGAGGTTCTCCCCATGTGCCATGAGTTGGCACATGGGTTCTTGTAATCTCAGGATGGTATTTTTGATTAGGGTTTTTTGCTGACCGCTCAGTCCCCTTTTGTATCTTTCTGCTTTCTAGTTTTCAGCGGGCCTCAATTTGCTAAAGCTATATATATCATCTCTATGTGTGTGCCTTCCTCTCATTTCACCGTCAATACATGTGAGGGGGCAACTATATCTTTTGGGGTTCATTCCTCTGGAGGCAAGTGAGGTCTTATTTTCTCTGCAGTACTAGTTAGCTCTTAGGCTGGTGCGTGGCGTCTAGAACCAACGTAGGCACGCTCCCTGGCTATCTCTAGTTGCGTTTGTCAGGCGTAGGGCAGCGGTCAGCCCAGGTTCCATCACCCTAGAGCTCGTCCGTTATTTATTTGTACTTTGTTTGTCCTGTGCTATCCCTAGCCATTGGGGATTCATGACAGTATAGCCGGCCCACAAAGTGTTAATATTTTGGGCTGAAGCAGGAGAAATAGAAGTGTTTAAGGGAAATTTTTATTTTTTTTTTTCCCTTCAGAGTTTTGCTGCCTAGCCCTTAATTGCTGTCTAGCTGCTTCTTACCTCCTCTTAACCCTTGAATGGCTCTGATCTTAGCTGTTTAACATGGCTGTCCAGAGTTTGGCTTCCAGCCTGAGTAATCTCGCGGCAAAAGTTCAAAACATACAGGATTTTGTTGTT
The DNA here is from genome assembly GCF_051348905.1 of Ranitomeya variabilis. Lineage (NCBI taxonomy): Eukaryota > Metazoa > Chordata > Amphibia > Anura > Dendrobatidae > Ranitomeya > Ranitomeya variabilis. The sequence continues at coordinate 104,197,797 of NC_135234.1, forward strand.
CACACTCCCATGTCTGAACCTAGAATTCCTATTCCAGAGTTCTTTTCTGGAGATAGATCTACCTTCCTGAATTTCAGGAACAATTGTAAATTGTTTCTTTCTTTAAAATCTCGCTCCTCTGGAGACCCTGCTCAACAGGTCAAGATTGTAATATCTTTCCTGCGGGGCGACCCTCAGAATTGGGCATTTGCATTGGCACCAGGGGATCCTGCATTGCTCAGTGTGGATGCGTTTTTTCTGGCATTGGGATTGCTCTATGAGGAACCTAACCTGGAGATTCAGGCTGAAAAGGCTTTATTAGCCCTCTCTCAGGGGCATGATGAAGCGGAAATATATTGTCAAAAATTTCGGAAATGGTCGGTGCTTACTCAGTGGAATGAGTGCGCCCTGGCTGCAAACTTCAGAAATGGTCTTTCTGAGGCCATTAAGGATATTATGGTGGGGTTCCAGGGCCGGACTGGCCATTGGGCAGTTCTGGCAAATGCCAGAAGGGCCGGTGCCAGTAGTGGGCTGCTGCACGCCGACTCACCCTTCCCCCCCCAGCGCCGCCACTGCCGCATTCAACTATACTGGCGTCTATGATGCCTGTACAGTTGAATGCAATAATGGAGGAGAGAGCGTCACCTGACGATCCCTCTCCCATCATTCCCCGCTCTGCCTCTGACACTGCGGATGCGCGCGCACTCACTGTGTCCCAGGCAGTGCAGCGGCAGCTGCCGAGACAGGAGCAGGGATCACCGCAGGGAAGAGGGGAGGTGAGGAGTGGTTTTTTTTTACTGGACTGTGGGGCCATTCTAGGGGGGAGGAGAGATGTGGGGTCTGCTGTATACTACTATGTGGGCTGTGCTGTGTACTACTGTGTGGGCTCTGCTATATACTACTATGTGGGCTGTGCTATATACTACTATGTGGGCTGTGCTGTATACTACTGTGTGGGCTGTGCTGTATACTACTGTGTGGGCTGTGCTGTATACTACTGTGTGGGCTGTGCTGTATACTACTGTGTAAGCTGTGCTATATACTACTGTGTGGGCTGTGCTATATACTACTGTGTGGGCTGTGCTGTATACTACTATGTGGGGGGCTGTGCTGTATACTACTATGTGGGCTGTGCTATATACTACTGTGTGGGCTGTGCTGTATACTACTATGTGGGCTGTGCTATATACTACTGTGTGGGCTGTGCTGTATACTACTGTGTGGGCTGTGCTATATACTACTGTGTGGGCTGTGCTATATACTACTGTGTGGGCTGTGCTGTATACTACTATGTGGGCTGTGCTATATACAACTGTGTGGGCTGTGCTGTATACTACTATGTGGGCTGTGCTATATACTACTGTGTGGGCTGTGCTGTATACTATGTGGGCTGTGCTGTATACTATTGTGTGGGCTCTGCTGTATACCACTATGTGGGCTGTGCTATACACTACTATGTGGGCTCTGCTGTATACCACTATGTGGGCTGTGCTGTATACTACTGTGTGGGCTGTGCTGTATACTACTATGTGGGCAGTGCTGTATACTACTATGTGGGCAGTGCTGTATACTACTATGTGGGCAGTGCTGTATACTACTATGTGGGCTGTGCTGTATAATGCTACATGGGCTGTGCTGTATACTGCTACATGGTCTGTGTTATCTGCTATGCGGGTTGTGCTATATACTATGGGGGGTATATTATATTCTATGGGGGAGGCCGTGTTATATACTATGTGGCTGTTATATACTATTGTGGGGGTATATTATATTCTATGGGGGAGGCTGTGTTATACTATGGGGGGCTGCATTATATTCTATGGGGGCTACATTATATATTATGGGGTGGCTGCATTATACTCTGGGGTGGCTGCATTATACTCTGGGGTGGCTGCATTATATTCTGTAGGGTGGTGGCTGCATTATACTATATGTGGGCTGCATTATACTGTATCAAGGATTATGGGCAATACGTTATACTATATGAAGAACTATGGGGTGCATTATACTATGGGAAGTGAATTGTACTACATGGATGACTATGGCAATGCATTATACTATATGGAGCACTATGAGGAGTGTATTATGCTATATGGAGGACTGAGCAGTGTATTTTAATATATGGAGGACTATAGGGAGTGTATTATACTATATGGAGGACTGTGGTGCACATTATAATATATGGAGGACTATGGGGTGTATTTTACTAAACAAGTAAAATGCTGCATATTCAGATTGTTTTTGGTGGAACAAAAATCCTTGTTCTCAGCAGCACATCGCCGGTGTAAACTGTAGATGTGCTGCTGATAACATGATACTGTATGGGGATCTGTCCCATCATTCTGTCCCATCGTTAATCCTCAGCTGGTGGAAAGAGGCCGAGAAACAAGTGTTGAACAACTTCAGTATTGTTGATCAAACTCATTTAGCGGCCTGAACTCAGCGCTTGTAAATACAACCGAAATGCTTTTGTGTGATGTGCAATATGTTAGCATTTGGAGCCCCATTTTAATCTTTGCCTAGGCGTAGGGCCCCACTTTGCCTAAAACCGGCCCTGCCTACAAGTGTACAAAGATATTATACAGTTACCATGTGACAAGTGGGCCTGTGTAACTTCAAATGCCAGGGCTGAATTTTAGTCCCAGTCCGGCCCTGTGGGGTTCCCTACGCCTACAGGTCTGAATGAGTCTATGGCTATGGCCATTCAGATTGATCGGCGTTTACGGGAGCGCAAACCCGTGCACCAGTTGGCGGTGTCTTCTGAACAGGCACCTGAGACTATGCAATGTGATAGAATTCAGTCCAGAAGTGAACGGCAAAATTATAGGCGGAAAAATGGATTGTGTTTTTATTGTGGTGATTCAGCTCATGTTATATCAGCATGCTCTAAACGCACAAAAAGGGTTGATAAATCTTTTGCCATTGGTACTCTGCAGCCTAAGTTCATTTTGTCTGTGACTCTGATTTTTTCACTGTCTTCCATTTCCGTCGATGCCTATGTGGATTCGGGCGCTGCCCTGAGTCTTATGGATTGGTCATTTGCTAAACGCTGCGGTTTTAGTCTGGAGCCTCTGGAAGTTCCTATTCCTCTGAAGGGAATTGACTCTACACCATTGGCTATGAATAAACCGCAGTACTGGACACAAGTGACCATGCGCATGACTCCCGTTCATCAGGAGGTGATTCGCTTCCTTGTACTGTATAATTTACATGATGTACTAGTGCTTGGTCTGCCATGGTTACAAACTCATAATCCTGTCCTGGACTGGAAAACAATGTCTGTGTTAAGCTGGGGATGTCAGGGGGTTCATGGTGATGCACCTCCGATTTCAATTGCTTCATCTACTCCTTCTGAGATCCCTGCGTTTTTGTCTGACTATAGGGATGTTTTTGAGGAGCCTAAGCTCAATTCGCTCCCTCCTCATAGAGAGTGTGACTGTGCTATAGAATTGATTCCTGGCAGTAAGTTCCCTAAGGGTCGTTTATTTAATCTGTCACTGCCAGAGCATACTGCTATGCGGAATTATATTAAGGAGTCCTTGGAAAAGGGACATATTCGTCCATCTTTGTCCCCTCTGGGAGCAGGTTTTTTTTTTCGTGGCAAAAAAAGATGGTTCCCTGAGGCCTTGTATAGATTATCGCCTTTTGAATAAGATTACAGTCAAATATCAGTATCCATTGCCATTATTAACTGATTTGTTTGCTCGCATTAAGGGGGCTAGGTGGTTCACTAAGATAGATCTTCGCGGTGCGTATAATCTGGTGCGGATAAAACAGGGTGATGAGTGGAAAACCGCATTTAATACGCCTGAGGGCCATTTTGAGTATTTGGTACTAGAGACTTGGTGGCCAGGTCTTTTTGGTGGCCTTCCTTGTCTAGGGATGTGCGTACCTTTGTGCAGTCTTGTGAAGTGTGTGCTCGAGCTAAGCCTTGCTGTTCTCGGGCCAGTGGGTTGTTGTTATCCTTGCCCATCCCGAAGAGGCCTTGGACGCACATTTCCATGGATTTTATTTCTGATCTCCCGGTTTCACAGAAAATGTCCGTTATCTGGGTTGTGTGTGACCGCTTTTCTAAGATGGTTCATTTGGTGCCCTTGCCTAAGTTGCCCTCCTCCTCTGAGTTGGTCCCGTTATTTTTTCAGAACGTGGTTCGTTTGCATGGGATTCCGGAGAATATCGTTTCTGACAGGGGATCCCAGTTTGTGTCTAGATTTTGGCGGACGTTTTGTGCCAAGATGGGCATTGATTTGTCTTTTTCGTCTGCATTCCATCCTCAGACGAATGGCCAGACGGAGCGAACTAATCAGACCTTGGAAACTTATTTGAGGTGTTTTGTTTCTGCTGATCAAGATGACTGGGTTGCTTTTTTGCCACTGGCCGAATTTGCTCTTAATAATCGGGCTAGTTCTGCCACGTTGGTCTCTCCTTTTTTTTGTAATTCGGGGTTTCATCCTCGTTTTTCCTCTGGTCAGGTGGAGTCTTCGGATTGTCCTGGAGTGGACGTGGTGGTGGACAGGCTACATCAGATTTGGAATCAGGAGGTGGACAATTTGAAGTTATCTCAGGAGAAGACTCAGCAGTTTGCTAATCGCCGTCGCCGCGTGGGTCCCCGACTTCTTGTTGGGGATTTGGTGTGGTTGTCTTCTCGTTTTGTCCCTATGAAGGTCTCTTCTCCTAAGTTCAAGCCTCGGTTCATCGGTCCTTATAGGATCTCGGAGATTCTTAACCCTGTATCTTTTCGTTTGGATCTCCCAGCATCGTTTGCTATTCATAATGTGTTCCATCGGTCGTTGTTGCGGAGGTATGAGGTACCCGTTGTTCCTTCGGTTGAGCCTCCTGCTCCGGTGCTGGTGGAGGGAGAATTGGAGTATGTTGTTGAGAAGATCTTGGATTCTCGTGTTTCCAGACGCAAACTCCAGTATTTGGTTAAGTGGAAGGGTTATGGTCAGGAGGATAATTCCTGGGTGGTCGCCTCCGATGTTCATGCGACTGATTTGGTCCGCGCCTTCCATAGAGCTCACCCTGATCGCCCTGGGGGTTCTCGTGAGGGTTCGGTGACCCCTCCTCAAGGGGGGGGTACTGTTGTGGATTCTGTTTGTGGGCTCCCTCTGGTGGTTGCTGCTGGTACTGGGTGACTTTGGTGGGTTGCGGCCTTTGGTTTCCACCTGTCCATCAGAGGCTGGGTGTTTCCTATTTTACCTGGCCTTTCTGTCATTCCCTTGCCGGCTATCAATGTATTCAGATGTGCTCTGTTTGGTTCCTGCCTACCTGCTCCCAGACCTTTCAGGATAAGCTAAGTGCTGATTTTCAGTTGTTTGGTTTTTTTGTCCAGCTTGCTTATTATGTCTCTATGCTAGCTGGTAGCTCTAGTGGACTGAGGTTCTCCCCATGTGCCATGAGTTGGCACATGGGTTCTTGTAATCTCAGGATGGTATTTTTGATTAGGGTTTTTTGCTGACCGCTCAGTCCCCTTTTGTATCTTTCTGCTTTCTAGTTTTCAGCGGGCCTCAATTTGCTAAAGCTATATATATCATCTCTATGTGTGTGCCTTCCTCTCATTTCACCGTCAATACATGTGATGGGGCAACTATATCTTTTGGGGTTCATTCCTCTGGAGGCAAGTGAGGTCTTATTTTCTCTGCAGTACTAGTTAGCTCTTAGGCTGGTGCGTGGCGTCTAGAACCAACGTAGGCACGCTCCCTGGCTATCTCTAGTTGCGTTTGTCAGGCGTAGGGCAGCGGTCAGCCCAGGTTCCATCACCCTAGAGCTCGTCCGTTATTTATTTGTACTTTGTTTGTCCTGTGCTATCCCTAGCCATTGGGGATTCATGACAGTTAACCCCTGCACTGTTAAAAAAATCTGCACCCTTTAATATGAAGATGAAGTAGTTTCAAACAGTGCAGGAGTAGGAGAAATCAGGCGCTGCAGTCTTCTGTCTCCTGTCTATTGCGGTAAACCTGTGGCATAGAGTTTCTGAAGCCTTCCTGCTTGGATGATCTCAACTGTTCAGTATTGGCCACTCCTCTCTCCTATAAATACTCACCTCTGGCAAACTCAATTGGCAGTGTTAGTCTTGTACTGGCTGGTGTGGAGTGGAGGAGTCGGTTGTTGGTAGAGGCAATTGGAGTGTTGATCTGTGACTATTGCATGGTGTTTTAGTTGTGTGCAAATCCTAATCCTCTCCTATTTGATTTTCCTTCATTTCCTGCCAGTGTACCTCTGTTGACTGTGAGTGCATATTTGTATGTTTAGTATTTAATTTATCCCAGTACGCCCTCCCTTATTAGTCTGGTTTGTGTATATACACACACTATTACTCCCTACTTCCCTGGGTGGTGTACAGGAACAGATATAGGGCTTATTCAGGAGATCAGCAAGGCACATAGCCCCGACGTCTTCACCATCAGAAGCAATCCGCAGAAGCAACGATAACTTGGGCACCCCTAGTGTTAGGGAGAGGTAAGGAGCCACAGGCCCCAGGTATTCCGACAACAAGTTGTGTGATACCTAACTTTGCAGGACAAGCATTGAAGGCTAGACACTGATCTTCAAATAGTGAGGAGTTCCTGTCATGCTTAAAAGAATCGGGCAGTTACTTCCAACGTAGATGTATGGTATAGGGTGTGGGCTGGGGCCATGCTTCAGGGAAATGAAAACGGCCAGTGTGACGAGCACACTGTGCTCCAAGTGACCCACTTATCCAGGACCAGTGACCCCCGTTAGGGTCAGTGTAATGGTCAGAGTCGCTTTAAGAGAATAAGACAGTAATGGGCCTAGCAGTGAAAGTAATGCCCATTAAGCTGAAACATAAAGGCTAAGCATTAGGTACCAACCATCGTTTAACTGCTAGATAATAAGGACAGTGTATATTATAGGATGTTGCATAGATATCGTATTTAGCCGCATAGCAGTGTTCTGATAGTGTCAAGGGCAGGCGCTGAGTGCTTGGGGACCCTGTGCAAGAAATATGTCTGGGCCCCACCTCCTTTGTGGCGATACATATATGTAATATAATTTCACATAGGGCACTCTCTTGTCCTTAATATTCTCTTATTTTTTATATTTATAGTGCTCTCTCTTTATTACATAGCGTCCTGTCTTGTTGGCTATATAATGCAATGATGGAGCATGGGAAAGCTACTTTTCTGATGGAGGAGCTGATGGACTGGCCTTCTGGTCAGATGCTGCCCCATCAGCAGTCATTTTATATCTAACAATAGAGGACAATGTGATAGAAAGAGGGTGCTATGAATAACAAAAATAACGAGAATACGCTATGTAAGGGACGGTTGTCACGGGGATACAAGGAGGGCAAGAGCTAATAACCCGGGCCCCTGCAATTTCCCTCAGACTAGGGTAACCCTGTCTGACCCTCTACCTGAAGTTTACACTGAAGGTGTGCATGTTCAGGCCTCCACCCTCACCCTGATTCCTGATTCAGCCCTAGACTGAACACCACCGCCCACCACCCAGTGAATGCAATAGACCAATACCCACAATTATAACAAACAAGGATAAAGGAAAATATACACCATGCCGCAGTCAATCAGGAATACACTATAAAGGTACAGGGCAAAATAAATACAAATATAGGAAGGAGTAAATAAGACAAAGGAAAATACACCACCAGCAACGATTCTCCAACAACCAGCTCTCCACTCCGGACCGAGATAACTACGGATAAGACAGAAGCTATAATCGGCGACGCCCAAAGATCAGGAGAACCATTTAAAGGAAATGGGCATGGCCCAGCTTCCAATCCGAGGATCAGATAAATTAACCCCGGAGCAGCCAGACGAAAACTAGCCGACGCCAATGAGCAAACAGTGGTCAAACGCGGAATTACCGCTGTCTGTCAGACGACCTGGTCTGAACAGTGTCCGACATGACAGTACCCCGCCTTCTACGAGGGACCCCAGGGCCCTCACGGCTTTTAGGACCCGGCTTGTCTGGATGGCGACGATGAAAACACCTGACCAGCCGATCCGCATGAATGTCCGAGGCTGGTACCCAGGACCTCTCCTCAGGCCCATAACCACGCCAGTGTACCAAATATTGTAAAGTGCGGCGCACCACACGAGAGTCAACCACCCTGGAGACTTCAAATTCTAGGTTACCATCCACCAAGACTGGAGGTGGCATAGGCGCCGCGTCCACAGAACACACCACCTTCTTAAGAAGAGACCTGTGGAACACGTTGTGTATTTTATACACCGTAGGGAGCTCAAGTCGGTACGCTACTGGGTTAATGACGGCGGTGACCCTAAATGGACCAATAAACCGTGGACCCAATTTAAGGGATGGTATCTTGAGTCTTATGTTTTTTGTGGATAACCACACCCAGTCATTCACACTCAGGTCCGGACCTGGCACACGCCTACTGTCAGCCACACGTTTGTACCTAGCACCCACACTCAACAGGCGCTGTTTCACTCTCCTCCAGACTGATGACAATTGTGTTCCTAACTGGTCTTCCTCCGGAATGTCGGAAGAGCCTCTCTGGCTCAACGTACAAAACTGAGGATGTAGCCCGTAAACACAAAAAAACGGAGACTCCCCAGACGACTCCTGGCGGTGATTATTGATGGCAAACTCAGCCAAAGGAAGAAAGGTAGACCACTCCTCCTGGTTATCAGAGACAAAGCAGCGCAAGTACTGCTCCAAATTTTGGTTCATACGCTCGGTCTGACCATTTGACTGGGGATGAAACGCAGACGAATGAGACAACTTGATCACCAGCCATGAGCAAAATGCTTTCCAAAATTTTGCTACAAACTGAGTACCCCTATCTGACATGATGTCAGACGGAACTCCATGAAGCCTGACCACCTCCTGCACAAACACCTGAGCAAGAGTCTTAGCGTTAGGTAAAGAAGGCAAAGACACAAAGTGCGACATTTTTGAAAACCGATCCACAATCACCAAAATGACCGTGTTCCCAGCTGAGGGAGGCAAATCCATGATGAAATCCATGGAGATTTCCGTCCATGGCTTACTAGGTACCTCCAGAGGAAGTAGTGTGCCAACAGGACGGGAGCGGGGCGTCTTTGCCCTAGCGCACGTGGTGCAAGCTGACACATATGAGACCACGTCCTGTCGGATTTTGGGCCACCAAAACCGACGTGACACCAACTCCAAAGTACCTCTAACCCCTGGGTGGCCAGCCAGGACAGTATCATGATGCTCCGCCAACACCCCTAGGCGGAGATGAAGCGGTACAAAAGATTTGTTGATGGGAAGCTCAGATGGTACCTCCTCCTGAGCCTCGGCAATCTCAGCCTCAACCTCGGTAGTGAGGGCTGAAACCACAACACCCTTTTGGAGAATGGGTACTGGGTCTTCCCGAGGTTCTCCCCCCGGAAAACACCTGGACAGAGCATCCGCCTTAGTGTTTTTAGACCCTGGTCTGTAAGTGACAACAAAGTTGAACCGCGTGAAAAACAATGCCCAGCGAGCCTGCCTGGGAGACAGACGCTTGGCAGACTCCAAATACAGCAGATTCTTATGGTCGGTAATAACAGTGACCTGATGTACCGACCCCTCCAAGAAGTGTCGCCATTCCTCAAAGGCCAACTTAATAGCCAACAACTCCCTGTTGCCGATATCGTAGTTACGTTCAGCGGACGACAGTTTTTTGGAGAAATAGGCGCACGGACGCAAACCACTCAAGGATGAGCCTTGAGATAGTACCGCCCCCACACCAACCTCAGACGCATCGACTTCCATGACAAAGGGTTTAGATACGTCTGGCTGCACAAGAATGGGGGCTGAAACAAAACTGTTCTTGAGAAATTCAAATGCGCGAACAGCCGCCTCAGGCCAAACGGAGAAATTGGTACCCTTTTTAGTCATGTCAGTTAGCGGTTTAGCAATGATAGAAAAATCCTTGATAAATTTCATATAGTAGTTAGAAAACCCAAGGAACCGCTGAAGTGCTTTCAGGTTATCAGGACGTTCCCAATGCAGCACCGCTTGCACCTTAGCGACGTCCATTTTAAAACCAGAAGCAGACACAATATAACCCAAGAACGGCAACTCTTGAGCAAAAAATACACATTTCTCAAGTTTAGCATACAGCTTAATCTCTCTGAGAAGCTGTAACACCTGCCTGACATGATCTAAATGAGCATCACGGTCGCAAGAATATATGAGGATGTCATCTAGGTACACGATAACGAATTTCCCCAAAACATGCGAGAACACATCATTGATGAAATGTTGGAACACTGCAGGTGCGTTAGTTAACCCAAAAGGCATCACCACATTTTCAAAATAACCCTCAGGGGTATTAAAAGCCGTCTTCCAATCATCACCTTGATGGACTCTTATGAGGTTGTACGCCCCCCTGAGGTCAAGCTTGGTAAACCACTTAGCACCTGCCACCTGGTTGAACAAGTCAGGTATCAGTGGCATAGGGTATGGATCACGAACCATAATCTGGTTCAACTCCCTGAAATCCAAACACGGGCGTAATCCGCCATCTTTCTTCTTCACGAAGAAGCACCCTGCTGCCACCGGCGAGGATGACGGCCTGATGTGCCCTTTGCTCAAACTTTCAGAAATGTAATCCTTGAGCGCTTGTCTCTCCGGACCGGAGATGTTGAACATCCTTGCTTTAGGCAACTCGGCCCCTGGTTTAAACCTGATAGAACAGTCATAGGAGCGGTGTGGCGGCAACTCTGAACAACCCTTCTCAGAGAACACATCCGCATAATCCTCAAGTGACTCAGGAACGCTTGAAGTCACAGCGGACACACATGTGGCCAGGCAATTCTCCTGACAGAAATCACTCCACTGGATTATGTCCTGAGTTTTCCAGTCAATCACCGGGTTGTGTGTAGACAAGTATGGAAAACCCAGAACCAATTGTGCCGGAAGACTCTTGAGCACCTTACATGTGAACTGCTCGAAATTAAGAACCCCAATGTGGAGTTTAACCTCAGCCACGAACTCAGTAATCTCCCCCTGTGGAAGAGGAGCAGAATTAATGGTGACCACACGGATAGGATGAGGCAGTTTTTCAATCTTAAAACCAGCAGTGCGCGCAAACTCCTCATCAATGAGATTTGTGGCGGAACCACTATCCACAAAAATAGTGATTGGTATCTCTCTGCCAGCGACAACAACTTTGGCAGGGAGCATGCACTGAGAAATCATCATGGAGGATATACATAAGCTCAGATTGGACTCCTCCACCCCCTCTGAGCTCAAAAGTTTTCCGCCGTTGCGTTTTTCTTTAACAGCAGAGGACAGATATTAATAAAATGACCAGTTTTACCGCAGAAAAAACAGGCTCCCTGCTTCCTGAGTACAGGGGTACGATTCTTAACATGTGACACCCCTGCGATTTGCATAGATTCCGTGGGCTCACCTGCAGCAACCTCACGTGAACCTAAACCTTCACACACAGGCGGCGTCTCATGATTCCCCTGACGCAAACGGCGATCAATGCGGACAACAAGACTCATAGCGGAATCTAGTGAAGCAGGAGTCTCGTACATCAGGAGGGCTTTTTTAACCCTATTAGAAACTCCATGAATAAAGTGACTCCGCAATGCTGGCTCATTCCACTGAGTGTCAACCGCCCAGCGGCGAAATTCAGAACAGTAATCCTCTGCAACACGCTCCCCCTGGCAAATAGTGCGTAACTTAGATTCTGCTAGAGCCATTCTGTCTGGATCGTCGTAAATGTGTCCTAGAGCAGAAAAGAAACCCTCCACTGAGTTAAATGCAGCAGAATCACACGGCAACGAAAATGCCCATGCTTGGGGATCCCCACTTAATAATGAAAACACCAGGCCCACACGTTGAGCCTCATTACCAGAGGAGATCGGGCGCATACGGAAATACAGTTTGCAAGTTTCACGAAAAGAAACAAATTTACTGCGTTCCCCAGCAAATTTTTCAGGCAAAGGAAACTTGGGCTCATTAACTCCTCCTGTCGCTCCAGCCTGTATATTAGATACTGCTAGTCCCTGTTGCTGCACTGCTCCCCTCAACTCAGTGACCTGTAGGGACAGCGCCTCCAACTGGCGGATTATGGAAGTCATGGGATCCATGAGAAAACACAGAGAAGAGAAAAAAAAAAAAAGGAACCCCCCCTTTTTTTTTTTTGTTAGGCCGATTATAATGTCACGGGGATACAAGGAGGGCGAGAGCTAATAACCCGGGCCCCTGCAATTTCCCTCAGACTAGGGTAACCCTGTCTGACCCTCTACCTGAAGTTTACACTGAAGGTGTGCATGTTCAGGCCTCCACCCTCACCCTGATTCCTGATTCAGCCCTAGACTGAACACCACGGCCCACCACCCAGTGAATGCAATAGACCAATACCCACAATTATAACAAACAAGGATAAAGGAAAATATACACCATGCCGCAGTCAATCAGGAATACACTATAAAGGTGCAGGGCAAAATAAATACAAATATAGGAAGGAGTAAATAAGACAAAGGAAAATACACCACCAGCAACGATTCTCCAACAACCAGCTCTCCATTCCGGACCGAGATAACTACGGATAAGACAGAAGCTATAATCGGCGACGCCCAAAGATCAGGAGTACCATTTAAAGGAAATGGGCATGGCCCAGCTTCCAATCCGAGGATCAGATAAATTAACCCCGGAGCAGCCAGACGAAAACTAGCCGACGCCAATGAGCAAACAGTGGTCAAACGCGGAATTACCGCTGTCTGTCAGACGACCTGGTCTGAACAGTGTCCGACATGACAACGGTGCTATATATAACAAAAGATGATAGTAAGTAATAATGGGACAGTACTGAACATTACAGAGGACGCCATATAATGGGACCCCATTCTACAGTAAAAGTGGATCTTTGAGAAATGAAACCTTGTAATGTTCACATAGCATCGGATGTCGCGCAACATAAAGCATCTATACCTGTTATCTTGTTTCCTACTGGTTGTTTCTCTGCCATTTTGTCTGAAGAAGGTTCGAGTGAGTGGACTGAAACGTCAGGTTACATTTTATCTTGAATTGCAGAAAAATAAAAAGCATCTATCATTTCTATGTCGGGGATCCGAGTTCTTCCTCAAGTGAATATTGTACAGAAGGATTGTCAAGACTAATCTCTATTGGGAGAGATACTGCTCTGGATCAGGATGGATAGAAAAACATAATACCCATTGCTTTACAGTCAATATTCTGTCAGGCTGACAGTCAGTCTTCTTTGCCCATTTCTCCGCCATTTTTTCCCATCATCAATTTTACAAATACTTTTTTTTTCTCGTCTTTTCTCCTTGTCATGTCCAGCGTTGTCAATTATTTTCATGTGAACTAAGGGTATGATTTAAATCGTTATCTAAAAATTAGAGACCCCCATATATTAAAGCTAAAATCATCCAAACCAGCTGACATCGGTGGATCAATCGACAGTCTAATATGGAGAGGGGCCTTTCGACTGCCTTGGCTGATGATGTTGGGGGAGATAAGGATTGGACAGTTGACTAATGCCTGACAATTTTATCATTCAGGAGATAAGCTGCTTCCAGGGCCGTTTGGCAGCAGATCTCCACTTTCCCCCTTGGCAACACATGAACTTCCAGAACCTTCTTTTGTATGGTGGAATTGGGAAAGATAGCTGTCGGCTAACTGCTATTTAATATGGTTGGGGTCTTTAGACTTGATGTAGACACTTTATTTGTGTACTTGTTCTCCCTGATGTTGCATTTTATAAAGATAGTGCATCGTGTTTCCTGGCCGGTGATTATAAGCTGCTGGGGCATTTGGGCAATAGTGAAGGATCCACAGGACAATGTAGTCCATGTAATTCTGCAATGGACACAATAACACTGCAGTGTAGTAAACACACAGAGCCTGGGATTGAAATGCAATAGACTAAAGGCCCCGTCTCACACAGCGACGCTGCAGCGATACAGACAACGATGCTGATCGCTGCAGCGTCGCTGTTTTGTCGCTGTGTGGTCGCTGGGGAGCTGTCACACAGACAGCTCTCTCCAGCGACCAACGATCAGGGGAACGACTTCGGCATCGTTGAAACTGTCATCAACGATGCCGAAGTCCCCCTGCAGCACCCGGTAACCAGGGTAAACATCGGGTTACTAAGCGCAGGGCCGCGCTTAGTAACCCGATGTTTACCCTGGTTACCAAAAAAAACAAACAGTACATACTCGCCTTTCGGTGTCCAGGTCCCTTGCCGTCCGCTTCCTGCTCTGACAGTGCCGCTGTACACTGAGAGCAGAGCGCAGCGGTGACGTCACTGCTGTGATCTGCTCTCACTTTCCGGCCGGCAGTCAGAGCAGGAAGCGGACGGCAAGGGACCTGGACACCGAAAGGCGAGTATGTACTGTTTGTTTTTTTTGGTAACCAGGGTAAACATCGGGTTACTAAGCGCGGCCCTGCGCTTAGTAACCCGATGTTTACCCTGGTTACCAGTGAAGACATCGCTGGATCGGTGTCACACACACCGATTCAGCGATGTCAGCGGGACCTCAACGACCAAAAAAAGGTCCAGGCCATTCCGACACGACCAGCGATCTCGCAGCAGGGGCCTAATCGCTGGTACGTGTCACACATAGCGAGATCGCTACTGAGGTCGCTGTTGCGTCACAAAACTTGTGACTCAGCAACGATCTCGCTAGCGATCTCGCTGTGTGAGACGGGGCCTCAGATGCTTTTAGGCCACCAGCAGTGAATATATACAGTAATTGTTCATGGCCCTCAAACACATTGCAATGAATTTCAAAGCAGCACGTTATTTAGACTCATAGTAACATTCTGATGAGTCTGGCAGACATCTGGTGAAAAATGAATAGGTTTGATTTGATCTGCTGACTTCAGCGGAGTTAAATGGCTGTTAGCAATCGGCTTTATGCTAAACTCTAATGTGTGTGGATATTCATAGCTCCAGAAAATATTTTCTGAGATGTCCCTGGTTTCATGATATGGTGGTTTGTCCTATATGGTGGTGCCAATATGACCTGGTGGGACGAATATGGTGCTTGCTGTCAGCATTGTTAAACACTGTGCCACAGTGGATAGGCGAGACAGAAAACAGCCGATAAAAGGAATGGTTTGGCAGTAAGAGAGTCCAGATGGTCCACAGTGTGGTGGCTACAAGACCAGTGACTGGACCAGTTATGCCCAGGCTATCCATCGGTGGTACATCAGTGAGCTGGAGGATGGACCAGCTTGCTCATCAAGAAGCATGGCTGGGAAGCTTGTTTATAGAAAGAAGAGAGGCAGTGAGCTAGAGACCAATAAATGACAAGGATCCTTGGAAGATGCCAAATATTATTATTATACATTTTTATAGCGCCATTTATTCCATAGCGCTTTACATGTGAACGGGGCAAATATAGACAAGTACAATAAACATGAGTAAAACAAGGCACACACAAGTACAGGAGGAGAGAGGACCCTGCCCGTGAGGGCTCACAGTCTACAGGGGATGGGTGAGGATACACTAGGAGAGGGTAGAGCTGGTCATGTGGCGGTTCAGTAGACTGAGGATCACTGCAGGTTGTAGGCTTGTTGGAAGAGGTGAGTCTTCAGGTTCCTTTTGAAGGTTTCCGTGGTAGGCGAGAGCCTGATGTGTTGGGGTAGAGAGTTCGAGAGTATAGGGGAAGCACGAGAGAAGTCTTGGATGCGGTTGTGGGAGGAAGAGATGAGAGAGGAGTAGAGAAGGAGATCATGAGACGATCGGAGGTTGCGTGCAGGTAGGTACCGGGAGACCTTGTCACAGATGTATGGAGGAGACTGGTTGTGGATGGCTTTGTATGTCATTGTTAGTGTTTTGAACTGTAGCCTCTGGGCAATAGGAAGCCAGTAAAAGGCCTGGCAGAGAGGAGAGGCTGGGGCATAACAGGGAGACAGGTGGATTAGTCAGGCAGCAGAGTGTAGGATGGAGTGGAGTGGTGCCAGAGTGGTAGAGGGGAGGCCAGAGAGTAGGAGGTTGCAGTAGTCCAGGCGGGAGATGATAAGGGCATGTACTAGTGTTTTTGTGGTTTCATTGTCAAGGAATGCACGGATCCGGGAAATGTTTTTGAGTTGGAATCGGCAAGAGGAGGCAAGGGCTTTGATATGTGGCTTGAAAGAAAGGGTAGAGTATCACCCCCAGGCAGCAAGCGTGCGGGACCAGGGAAAGTGAGCAGCCATTGACATTGATGGATAGGTCGGGTGGAGGGGTAGAGTGAGGTGGGGGAAAGATGATGAATTCTGTTTTGTCCATGTTCAGTTTTAGAAAGTGAGAAGAAAAGAAAGATGAAATAGCAGACTGACATTTTGGGATTTTGGTCAGTAAGGAAGTGAGGTCAGGTCCAGATAGGTAGATCTGCGTGTCATCAGCGTAGAGATGATATTGTAAACCGTGAGATTCTATGAGCTGTCCCAGGCCGAAGGTGTACAGTGGGTATGGAAAGTATTCAGACCCCTTTAAATTTTTCACTCTTTGTTTCATTAAATTCTGAATCACAATCTTACAAATGTCCCATACCGGTCATCACATGCTCCTTACCTAACACGCATATTGCATGCATAGAAAAAATAATGCAAGAGTCTTGAGAAGCAATTAGTTATAAAAAAGGGTTTATTTTTTTATTTTTATTATTTTTTATAGTAACAACAAGCACTGTATGTAGATAGTACAGGCACAATAAATACCCACTCATGGGAGCTTACAATCTTTTTTTGCACCTGAGGCACTGAGAGATACAGTGATTTGCTCAAGGTTGCACAGCATCGGCCTTACTGCTTCCATATAGAGATGGAATATCAAGGTGTCTTCTCCTGAAGGCCAGCTCAGCACTAGACATTGGGAGAAAATGGTGTATTGCTTTTGTACTCTATATTCCCCGCCATTCTGATTGCAGTTTAGGAAAAATACTGGTGCTTCCCTGTGGTTCCACTCATCGAGTTTAACTAAAACTTTCTGTAGTTACTTGATTTGACAGCACTAGAAAAAAGGAACACGAGAAGATACTAAAATGCACCTGTTACCTACTTTCAGTGGGAAGTCCGGCCTCTACAATGCTGATTCCTAGCTTTATTTTTTTCATGATGTTATAGATAATTAGTGCATGTAGGTGATAGGCGCATGAAAATATACTAACTGGGTCTTCTCATTATAACCTGGAGAGTCAAAATACTGATTCTAAGGCAATCACCTTAGAATGATCTGATTTTCGCTGATTTTTAATCTTTACCTCTTGGGACTTTTAGGCTAGCCTCCATTACAAAACAGTGTTTGTAGATGTGTTTTGTTTTGGAAACTTTATATTAATCTGGAATAAAATGAACATATTGAATAAAGGAAATACTAACATAATCGATATACTTTGAGTGCAACAAATCACTAGTAGACCTGACAGTAATCATGTCTTATACACCCTGTTCTGCACAACAACGGGTTTATTGGGGTGACCGGAGAGTTACACTGAAGTCTTACAGAAGGGTGCACTGGAGTGAGGTAACGGCAAATCTCCCAATATATTGGAGGGCACCTATGAAATTGTACACCCAGTATGTCAGTATTACAATAGGAGATGATGTAACGAGCAACCAAGCAGATTTTATCACCTTCTAGTGGTTTGCAAAATAAAACGCCATATTTGTTTGCAGTTCTCATAAATGTCCCCCAAAATATCAGAAATCTGAATATAATTATTACACAAATATAATCAGAAACTATCGAGAACGAGGAGACATATAAACATTTTGGAACTAAATGATAGAGGAATAATACAACTGAGGAGATAAAATAAAGAGAAGAAAATGTAGCACACATCAATGATATTAGCTGGAGTGATTATAAGAACGAACAAAAAAAATCAACGTAGGGAGGATAGACTTCGGCTTTCTGCTTCACCTTACTTATTTGGTTGTCAAGGATAAAAGGTTTTGCGACAAGGAGTTTCTCCAGCTCCGTTCATCAGAAAGCACTTCACACAGACATTTCTATGTCTCAAATATAAAAAATATCTAATTATATCATGCAAGGAACATAAAACATCATATTAGTAATTTATATATAAAAAGAAATAAAAACAAAAATAAAAAAAAGAAGAAATAGACATAGGTATTGCTTAGAACACAGACTAGAAATCAGTGACACAGCCCTGGATGCTGCAACCCCAGCTTCATGGGAAAAGGGGTGTAGTAACGACTAGGGGGGGTCACAGATCATCAATTCCCGGCTTGTGAGCATTCGCCAGGTAGAAGGATATTATGGCACAACAATTATATATGCATCACATATATATCATCACCTATATGGACATAGAGGATGGATGCGTTATCCCTTTTAAAGTGATATGCCTGCCTTTGTCTACTATAACTATATGTGGAAAGCAGCGAGTTCCATTAGTGCAGAGAAAGAGAAAGTTCAAGGAACAGGTGCATATTCTCCATCGTAATGCACCAGAAATACCACAGGCATCATGCTGC
The DNA here is from genome assembly GCF_051348905.1 of Ranitomeya variabilis. Lineage (NCBI taxonomy): Eukaryota > Metazoa > Chordata > Amphibia > Anura > Dendrobatidae > Ranitomeya > Ranitomeya variabilis. Next base: position 104,216,202 of record NC_135234.1, read on the forward strand.
AGGACAGAGACGAACTCCTCCAGGGGGCGGAAATTCTCGGCTGTGCCCTGCTGACAAGGTTTGGCTTTCACAATACCCATTGGAGAATGCCCTAAGAATGTAGTTTATCAGGTATTGCCAGTTACATAACAGGCATCATCAGAGCCAGAGATCATGCTAACTGGATCATCATAGAAGTAATCTTGGGTAGAATGATAAATCCTGCTACCACTCTGCTGAGCACCCACGAAAATCAATCCAGATAATCTCCAGCCTTATGGCAACTCACTACAGCGATCTCAAGTCACCGAGAGTCACCGCAGAGGAAGAATCTCCGGTCCAATCACTCAAATTAATTCACATCATTCCCCAGGATACAGGATCAACTTTGGATTTTCTTTCGCAGTAGGATTTATTGGATTTCTATGATGAAGAGATTCAGCCTCCTGTTCTGAGGAGAAGGCTGGTTCACCGGTGGTTGGGATGCTGGAATTGGAGATATGTTCTAAGATGGTGACTTTTTATGCTGGAGTGATACCTTTCCAGAGATCGAGTGGAAAGGAGCATTGTGAGGATACAGACCTAGCATCTACCTGACGTCACTTAAACAAAGGCTTCATGATCAGGGGTGCCGTTTATTTTCAGATACAGTTTCGAGTCTTCCATCTTCTGTTTCCTCTGGCGTTCCAGGCTCCGCTTGAAAAAGATGAGGTAGAGCGGGAGGCAGAACCCGAACATGCTCACTGCCAGCAGTCCGACATTGACCTGTCATTGCAGCGAGAAACCAAAGCATCAGTTAGTGGGGTAAAAGGGACAGACGTGATGCAATAACTATCACATTGGATCAGATGACTGAAACCAATATCAGCCTAGGCGCCAAGGATAAGTACAATTCTCAGTGTCTGATGGGCTGATTTTCCATGTTTTGAAAACCCATAGATATCAAGCATATCAAATATTACATTATTATTGATTAAATGAATCCTTACCCAAAGTGGATCTCCTTCCAAGGGTCCCATCATAGCCAAGAAGAGTGGCTGCTGAAGAAGTGCAAAGAGAGCGCTGATAAGAGACTGAAGTCCTGTTAAACTGCCAAAATGTGAAGATGGATATCTGCAAAAATAGGCAAAAATACCTACAATTAAGGAACTATATGTCCACTGCAACAAACGTTAACTTACTTGCATAAGCGGCACCTAGCGCATGAGATTGCTCGGGTACAGAGCCCTGGCTTGGTGAGGTTACTGTCAGACGCTACATTGGAGTGTGACTGATGAAACCACTAACTCTATAGGAATGTGCATGTGCAAATAGCTGGGTTTGTCGCCTCTGTCACACGATTTGAAGCCATGTTGCTTTGCTAAATGTCAATAGTCTTCAGTGTAGTAATAGGTTGTATACAACGTCTGTGATGACTCTGGTTTATAAGCGGCAACAATGAGGTGAGACTATTTGGGATTGCGGAAAGTCTATGTACCAATTAGCTCCTATGTTTCATATTGATTTCCTTGCTGTAAAATGTATTGTTATCTACATACAGTATATGGCATTTTGATAACTGAAATGATCATTATACAGACTTTACAACTGAACTCAATGTTGATAAATTAGGATGAATAAATATAGTGATAGGAAAATTGGGGAAAAGAAATTCAAATTAATATATATATATATATATATATATATATATATATATATAATTTTTTCCCATCTTTCCTATCACTATCTTTATCCACAAAAATCTCAGAAATCTGGCCACTATCACACTGAACAATAGGCCTAATACTAGACTCACACTTCCTGTTCAGTACGGAAGACATTTCAGCACTCGCATTATCATCACAGACAGGATATCAATGAAAGGTAACACCTCTATATACAGTAGATAAAACAGGAGCCACCATTCACAATAACTCACAGCTTCACTCCTCCCCCTTCCTGCAAAGCCGATCATGCCAACCATGGCTGTGGAGTCGGTAAGCAGGGCCGTATTTAGAGTTTCTGCTGCCCTAGGCACTTTTCGTGCTGCCTCCCCCACTGGTGAGTATGACTAATGCAGACACTGTCGGCAGTGACTTGGGCTACTTACAAATCAGCGATTTTTACCATTTGTGGCAGATCCGGCAGTTTTTCTGCATCTGCCACGTAACGCATCACTGCGTTCAGTCTCATTCATTCCCTGTGGGACTTGCAGACATGTGCTGCACTTGCAGTTTTGCCGCGATCCGGTAAATGCGGTACTTGCAGCAACAGAAAAAAAACGCTGCTAGCAGTGTTTTTTTGTCTCATCGTAATTGTAAAACCACAAGTGCTGCACATGTTCGCAAGTCCCATAGGGAATCAGTAAGGGGTCCAAATCTATGTATATGCCCATGTAGCTCTTTCAAAGACAATTCCATCAATATTTTTACATGCTCAGTCCACTTATCTGAAATCGGTTTGCATACATATGCAAATGAGGGAGTAGATCTGTTACGCCAGCTCTATACCCCCTCAGTGCTGTATTATATAGTATATAACACAGCCACGTAGTATATAGCAGCCACGTAGTATATAGCACAGCCCACGCAGTATATAGCACAGCCCACGCAGTATATAACACAGCCCACGTAATATATAGCACAGCCCACGCAGTATATAACACAGCCCACGCAGTATATAACACAGCCCACGCAGTATATAACACAGCCCACGCAGTATATAACACAGCCCACGCAGTATATAACACAGCCCACGCAGTATATAACACAGCCCATGCAGTATATAACACAGCCCATGCAGTATATAACACAGCCCACGCAGTATATAGCACAGCCCATGCAGTATATATCACTGCCCACGTAGTATATAACACTGCCCACGTAGTATAACACAGCCCACACAGTATATAACACAGCCCACGCAGTGTATAACACAGCCCACGCAGTGTATAACAGCCCACGCAGTGTATAACAGCCCACGCAGTGTATAACACAGCCCACGTAGTGTATAACACAGCCCACGTAGTATATAACACAGCCAGGCAGTATATAACACAGCCCACACAGTATATAACACAGCCCACATAGTATATAACACAGCCCACGTAGAATATAACACAGCCCACGTAGAATATAACACAGCCCACGTAGAATATAACACAGCCCACGTAGAATATAACACAGCCCACGTAGAATATAACACAGCCCACGTAATATATAGCAGTATGGGCACCATTTCCCTGTTAAAAAAAAAGAATTAAAATAAAAAATAGTTATATACTCACCATCCGGCATCCACCGAAGCTGTCCCAATGCGCGCGATGCTGCCGCCAGCTTCCGTGCATCACTGGGAACGGAAGCTGGCGGCAGCATCGTGCGTATCAGTGGACGGCGGAAGGTGAGAATAGCACAATTTTTAATTTTTTTAACATTATATCTTTTTACTATTGATGCTGCATAGGCAGCATCAATAGTAAAAAGTTGGTCCGGGATGGGGCGACACACTGGCACTGACAGCTCCGCACACACATACAGCTCCACACACACACATACATACAGCTCCACACACATACAGCGCCGCACACACACATACAGCGCCACACACACAGCTCTGCACAAACACACATACAGCTCTTCACACACATACAGCACCGCAGACACACACATGCATACAGCTCCACGCACACACACACACACATTAAGCTCCGCACACAAACACACACAGCTCCGCACACAAACACACACAGCTCCACACACAGCTCCGCACAGACACACACATACAGCTCCGCTGCCCACGCACACACACACATACAGATCCGCCGCCCGCACACACACAGCCCCACACACATACAGCACCGCACAGACAACAAAAAACAGCTCCGCACAGACACACACATACATACAGCTCCGCTTCCCACACACACACACATACAGCACCGCTGCCCGCACACACACATACAGCCCCACACACATACAGCTCCGCACACACACATACAGCACCGCACAGACACACACATACATGCAGCTCCACACACAGAGCTCCGCACACACACACAGACACACGTACGAGCCGCGCACGCACACACACACAGCTCCGCTGCCCGCACACACACACATACAGCCCCACACAGATATAGCTCCGCACACACAAACACATACAGCACCACAGACACACATACATTCAGCTCCGCACACACACATACAGCACCACACAGACACACACATACATACAGCTCCGCACACACACAGACACACACATACAGCTCCGCACACACACACATACAGCTCTGCTGCCCGTGCACACATGCCCATACAGCTCCGCTACCCACACACACGCACATACAGCACCACACAGACACACAGATACATAAAGCTCCGCTCCGCAAAAACAGAGGTCTGCACACACACACACACACATACATACAGCTCCGCGCACACACACATACAGCTCCGCTGCCCGTGCACACATGCCCATACAGCTCCGCTGCCCGCACATACAGCACCACACAGACACACACATACATACAGCTCCGCTCCGCACACAGAGGTCCGCACACACACAGACACACACATACAGCTCCGCACACACACACATACAGCTCTGCTGCCCGCACACATGCCCATACAGCTCCGCTGCCCGCACACACGCACATACAGCACCACACAGACATACAGCTCTGCTCCGCACACAGAGGTCCGCACACACACAGACACACACATACATACATACAGCTCCGCGCACACACACATACAGCTCCGCTGCCCGTGCACATATGCCCATACAGCTCCGCTGCCCGCACACACGCACATACAGCACCACACAGACACACACATACATACAGCTCCGCACACAGAGGTCCGCACACACAGACACACACATACATACAGCTCCGCACACACACACATACAGCTCCGCTGCCCGTGCACACATGCCCATACAGCTCCGCTGCCCGCACACACGCACATACAGCACCACACAGACACACACATACATACAGCTCTGCTCCGCACACACAGAGGTCCTCACACACAGACACACACATACAGCTCCGCACACACACACATACAGTTCTGCTGCGCTGCCTGTGCACACATACATACAGCTCCGCTCCGCACACACAGAGGTCCTCACACACACACATACAGCTCCGCACACACACATACAGCTCCGCTGCCCGTGCACACATGCCCATACAGCTCCGCTGCCCGCACACACGCACATACAGCCCCACACACATACAGCCAGCACCACACAGACACACACACACACAGATAGAGTGAGTGGGGGTGTATTATACCCCACCCCCACCACTCACTCTCTGGGTCCGTCTGCCGGGAGGAAAGAACGAACAGATATCATACATTCAAGGGCTGCTGTGTTTGCACGGCTCCTCCAGCCTCAGGCACTACAGGAAGAAACGAGGCTGAGGAATGTGAAGGAAGGAGTGAGGACCGTGAGGTGAGTCACAGACAGCCGTGCAGCAGGCAGCGCGCGGGCAGGAGCAAGGAGGCTGATCATTACAGAGACAGTACACTACTCACCGTGTATGTACTGCTCTCTACTGCGATTCCTCCAGGCAGGCAATGTGAGTCCAGGACAGGACCCAGGGTCGGGACACAGGGCGCCGCCCCTCCACCTCAGCAGTCACTCACATTCCGGCCGGGCACCAGACTGTGAGCACTGAGCAGGGGGTCACTGTGTCTCAGCAGGGGGAGTAGGGAGAGTCGGCACCAGCACCACGTGTTCTGGCTGCCGCTCTGCCGCCCCCTGTCTTCAGGAAGGGACGCACAGAATTAGTATTTAAAAAAAAAAAAAAGAGAGAGAAAAAAAAAACTTGCTCAGGTGCCGCCCCCCCCGCTTGTCCCCGCCCTAGGCACGTGCCCTCAAGTGCCTAGTGGCAAATACGGCCCTGTCGGTAAGCCAAACCTCCGACTCCGACTCCTCAATTTCCATGACACCAACTAAGACTCCACCAAAATGGGCTCTGACTCCGACTCCACGACTCGGACTCCACAGCCCTGACACGGCTATGGAGTTGGTAAGCCAAACCTCCGACTCCGACTCCTCAATTTCCATGACACCAACTAAGACTCCACCAAAATGGGTTCCGACTCCAGGACTCCGACTCCACAGCCCTGATGCCAAAAATATACTTCTATACAAGTCAATGTGTCAAAGCCAGTCTCCTGCTGCTTACATCTATGAGACTGCTGAAAAGAACAGAATTATGAGTCTAATATTAGGTCTACTGTCCACTGTGAGAAATCCAAGATTTCTGAATTTTCTTTAATAAAGATTGTGACATGGAAAGTATAAAAAAGAAATGCATTATCCAATATTAAAAAAAAAAAATCTGATCTAAAAAGTTTGCACACTTCTCAGACAACCCCTCCTCAATTACAACATTTCCCCACGTAGAATAAAAACACAGTATACTCACCGTCTTGGTTCCCGGGGCTCGCGTGACGCTCATGTAAGCCCTGCAGCCAATCATTGACCGCTAATGGGCCACATCACTTCTTTTGGCCGATGCTGACATCCCATAATGTAACGCGAGCCCCAGGAGACCTGGCGATTACGTTACCAGCACCGAAGGTGCTTGTATTCTATGTGGGGAAATATTGTAACTGAGAAGGGTTTGTCAGAGTAGTGGATAACCCCTTTAAATATTAGTTTTATTTTGATGAAACATTTCCTTTAAGTAAAGTACAGGTATTAACTAAAACAAATCAATTTTGGAACAAATAAAGCCAGACACTCAAAGCAAGGATTACCAAGCTACGATTTGCCTACTGTAGACAGCATACAAAGAGAGCAGTCACTGGAGAAGGACATCATGATCAGAAGAATAGAAGGAACAAGGTGAAGAGGAAGACGAGCGACTCCATGGCTTGATACTATCAAGATAATGGTGGAGGAGAACCTGGTGGACCTATCTAGGTTTGCACAAGATCGATCTTCCTACAGAACGTTCGCCCATCACGTCACCATGGCTGGAGATCGAGCCGAAGGCCGTTAAAACCAAAATGTAGTGACCTGTATTGCAGATACTTACACAGCAGCATAGAGCCCTCCAACAGCAGAATGGATGAATCCTCTCACTATTGTGTGCAAAATAAATGACAGAATCTGTAGAAGCAAACATAATATGGATGTTATAATAATGATAAAAACAACAGCAGAAAACAACAAGTATTTATTCTGAAGTGGCGGTGAGACAATGAGTATAACATAGGCAATAGAAACTCCGGAGGGACTTTATCATACCTGTAATGGCAGGTTAGGGATGAGACATGTGATCCCAAATCCCACTAATAAAAAGTTGGTAAAAGCAAAAGCTCTTGTGGCATTTGTGATCTTCTGAATCTGACGATCTGGTTTTTTCTTTTTCTTTGCATCTCTGCATAAATAAATGAATACATTAAGGATAAAGATTTAATATTACCGTATTTTCCGGCGTATAAGACGACTGGGTGTATAAGACGACCCCCCAACTTTTCCAGTTAAAATGTAAAATCTTCTTAAAAGTCGGGGGTCTTCTTATAAACCGTGTCGTCTTATAGGGCCGGTGACTTTTGTGCCTTTTGGGGGGGGGGGGGAGTGGGCCTGATGACGACGAGGGGGCGTCTCACAGGAAAGTGAGTATCCCCCATTACCTCATTGTATCACTGCAGCGTGGGGTCTCTGCTGAGAGCGGCGGCGGCTGTGCTGTGGGGCAGCGGCTCCTCTTCTTCAGTGTGGGGCCTCTGTGCTGCTGGGCGGCGGCGGCGGCTTATCTTCAGGCAGTCGGGGCTCCTCCGGTATCTCCTTATAGCCCGGAGGCCCTGCCGGCAACTCCATCGGTGCAATGCAGTGGCCTCCGGGAACATGGCCGCTGCTCAGATTCAGATCTCGTCCCGAGATCTCGGGAGACGAGATCTAAATCTGAGCAGCGGCCATTTTCCCGGAGACAGCTCCATTGCTGCTATGCGGTGACCTCCGGGAAAATGGCCGCTGGGGGCGGCGCATGCTCAGATTCAGATCTGAATCTGAGCAGCGGCCATGTTCCCGGAGGCCACTGCATTGCACCGATGGAGTTGCCGGCAGGGCCTCCGGGCTTTAAGGAGATACCGGAGGAGCCCCGACTGCCTGAAGATAAGCCGCCGCCCAGCAGCACAGAGGCCCCACACTGAAGTAGAGGAGCCGCTGCCCCACAGCACAGCCGCCGCCGCTCCCAGCAGAGACCCCACGCTGCAGTGATACAATGAGGTAATGGGGGATACTCACTTTCCTGTGAGACGCCCCCTCGTCGTCATCAGGCCCACTCCCCCCCACCCACCATATACACCCGGCAAGGCAATACCCGGCGTATAAGACGACCCCCGACTTTTAAGAAGATTTTCAGGGGTTAAAAAGTCGTCTTATACGCCGGAAAATACGGTAGATAACATTAAAATGTGGACATCAGAGACAACCCCTTTCCGAATGCGGCAGCACCTGATTTTACCAATGGACATCACAGACATTCAAGCATCCCAGAACATAAAATGTAAAATACTTGAATAATTGATCCTGTAACCCAAGAACGAGTTAAAGAGTAGCCATCATTTTAATTTGTATTTCATAATTCAATAGCACACATGAAACTAAGAAACTGGGTAATATATCTTACCAGAGAAATATGCTTCTTTCTTCTTCTGGATTAATTTTTCACACTCAATTCATGGGTAAAATTGCTAGATCTGTATTCAGTGAAGACAGATTTCTCCATTAATGAGATAGAAGACAGTTGGTGTTTTGAAAATTCTATGGAGAAGGAAGGAGGAACTAGATCCAAAAACACACAGACTTTCTGCTGCAAGGTCCTCAAATGACATTTACAGTTCTCCATATAACTTTAAAAACACCAACAAACACATCTTCTATCTCAGTAATGGGAAAATCTATATTCACTCAACACAGACTTTACTTGTGAATTGAGAATTTTGAGAATGAATGATGAGTTTAGGAGGCGAAAGAAGCAAATTTCTTTGATAAGGTATATTACAAAGTTTCTTATTTTCACATGTACTACCTGTTCTGTTTGATGAATCCTGTCATGAATCACACTCTTTGAGTATCTCCAGGCTCTTTATTCACATCAAGTCTCAACCTCCATTACATGAATCCGTTGTACAACAACATCCAACAAGTTCCAAACAAAGAATATAGAACACACATAAAAGTAGTGAGACCCCTAGAGGCCACATGAACATATAACATATTGCTACATCCTTTCTCTTTTAACTGGAGGAACAATAACAGATACTAAACTAAAGTATACTATGACAAAGTTAGAAATTAACCTAGTACGTCCAGTTAGATATAATCTTTGAGGTGCGCCGGCTTTTTGCTAATTCTGCCAGCTCTGGTAATATAAGATGTGTCCCTTTCTACATCTGGTATATCTGGTAGTTCTTCTGATATTGTCTGTCTCTGGCCAGAGTCCTCACCCTGATGATCAGCTGTCACTGTTGGTGCCTGACTTGTACTTTCTGCCTCGTTGTCTTGGGTGTATGGATACTGTTCAAAAGGCCATGAATCATATCTTTCTCGCGTTTTCCTCAAATATCTCCGATTCCTCCTTAGTCTTCCGTCGTCTGTTAGAATTTCGTAGGACCGAGGTCCCAGTTTCTGGACAACCTTTTTCTTTTGCCAGTGTGTGTCAAATGTGCTGCTTGGCTGCAGCCGAATGTTGTCATTTCTCTGGAGCTCAGGCAGATCCTTTGCAGATTTATTGTAATAGAAAGCTTGCCTCATTTGATTCTTCTGTAATTTAGCTTCGATGTTTCCCAGCAGCTTTGGCTCTAACAGATGACACGCATTTGGTACGAGTGTCTTTGTACGCCTACTCATGAGCCTCTGTGCCGGACTGCTGTCTAGGCCTTGGGTGGGTGTGTTTCTATGATCCAGTATAGACAGATATACATCAGCACCCGCCTGGTTTGCTTTCTGCATGAGTCTTTTGGCCGTTTTTACTGCTGACTCTGCTTTCCCATTACTCTGAGGATATCTCGGAGAAGACGTCTGGTGTTCAAATTCCCACTTCTTACTGAAAGTTTTGAATTCTTCCGACGTAAACTGTGCCGCATTGTCAGAGAAAACGATATCTGGAATGCCATACCTGGCAAAATGGGCCTTGAGTTTTTTAATCACTGTTCTCGCCCTTGTGTCCTGCACCAAATCAACCTCCCAGAAGTTAGAGAAATAGTCCACTGTAATCAGGTATTCTTTGTCATTCCATGTGAACAAGTCTGTTCCTATTTTTGACCAAGACCTATGTGGAATTTCATGAGGTTGCAATGTCTCCTTTGGTTGCTTATCATTGCAGGATGCACATATTTCACATTGTGCTATGTAATTTTTTACGTGGTCATTCATTCCTGGCCAATAAACTGATTCTCGTGCACGACGTAGGCATCCTTCCATGCCTAAGTGAGAAGAGTGCAATGTTTTCAATATGTCTCTTCTGAGAACTTCAGGTATAACAGCCCTGTCTCCTTTAAAGATGATTCCTTGCTGCACTGCCAATTCATCTCTTATGTGGAAGAATGGTGAGACTTCCCTCGGAGCATGCTGCTTGTATTTTGGCCAGCCCTGCAAGATGACAGTTTTTAAACTCTGGAGACTTTTATCCTTCTCTGTAAAAATCTGGATTTGCTTGACCTTTTCTTTTGACACTGCAAGGTAGTTACACATGTTGATGGTTTCAATGTCTTCCTCCCAGTAGCGTAGCTACCAGGGGGGCAGAGGGTGCGGTCGCCCCGGGCCCGGAGCTCAGAGGGGGCCCACCTGGAGCCTCGCTACCCTTAACTACATTAGCCTGCTGTGCACGCCAATATAGTTGAGCTCTGCGGTAGACCAGGGACAGAATCTCCCTGCACTGCCACGGTCTGTCCTGTAGAGGAGCATGTACCTTGGGACGCAGGGTGCCGGCACTGTACCTGCTGCTTCCAGCATACTGCAGACATGCACACATTGCCGGCTGTGTGGTGTCTGCTGAAGAGACTTTAGGACGCTGCTTCTTCCCTGAGCCCTGCTTACAGGAGCAGGGCAGGAGATAGAACGACGTAGGAGCTCAGGCTTCAGGGGGCTGGAGGTGACTGCACTGTGCAGTGAGGAGGAGGCAGGACACTGCTCCCCTCCTGACATGTCCCTGAGGTTTCTTGCATCCGTTTTGCTCTGTCTCTGTCAGTCTCTCTGTCTCCCTCGCTCTCTGTCTCTCTCAGTCTCGCTCTCAATCTCGCTCACTCTCTGTCTCTCAGTCTCACTCTCTATCTTGCTCTCTCAGTCTCGCTCTATCTAGCTCTGTCTCGCTCTCTCTCAGTCTCTGAGTCTGTCTCTCAGGGTCAGTCTCTCTCTGTCTGTCAGTCTCTGTCTCAGTTTTTGTCTCGCTCTCTCTCAGTTTGTCTCTCTCTCAGTCTCTGTCTCTTGTCAGTCTCTCTGTCTCAGTCTTTGTCTCGCTCTCTCTCTGTTTGTCTCTCAGTCTCTGTCTCTCTGTCAGTCTCTGTCTCTCTCAGTCTCTGTCAGTCTCTCTGTCACTCTCTGGCAGTCTCTCTCTGGCCCAGTCTTTGTCTCCCTCTCAGTTTGTCTCTCTCTCTGTCCCACTCTCTGTCTCGCTCTGTCTCTGTCTCGCTCTCAGTCTCTGTCAGTCTCTCCGTCTCTCTCAGTCTGTCTCTCAATCTCTGTCTGTCTCTCTGTCATTCTCTCTCTCTGTCAGTCTCTCTTCAGTCTCTGTCTCTTTGTCTCTCTGTCTCTCTCAGTCAAGGTTTCGCCCCCTCTGTCTCGCTCTCTGTGTCTCTCTCTGAGTCTCTGTCTCTGTGTCAGTCTCTCTCAGTCTCTGTCACTCTCAGTCTCTGTCACTCTCAGTCTCTGTCACTCTGGCAGTCTCTCTGTCTCACTCTCTGTTTGTCTCAGTCTCACTCTCTCTCTGTCTTGCTCTCTCTCAGTCTCGATCTCAGTCTCTGTGTCAGTCTCTCTGTCTCTGTTAGTCTCTCTGTCTCAGTCTCTGTCTCAGTCTCTCTCTGTCTCTCTCTGACTGTCTCTCTGTCTCTTAGTCTGTTTCTGTCTCTCTCAGTCTCTCTGTCTCGCTCTCTGTCTTTCTCTCTGTCTATCTCTCAGAGAGAGAGAGAGACAGAGAGAGACAATCTCTTGTAATGTGGTCCTGTAGCTGGGGTCAGGGTCCTAGCAGTCCAGTGTGTGTGATCTCATATCAGTAAATGCAAGGTAACAAACATGAAAATGCCATTTATATAAACAATAAGAATCCCCATAAAGTTGGGGACAAATATACTGTATATGATGAAGAGCCAAATAGAATAAAAATGGGAACAGCCAGTAGTTGAGTATAGATAATCACAATCACATATACACTCACCGGCCACTTTATTAGGTACACCTGTCCAACTTCTTGTTAACACTTAATTTCTAATCAGCCAATCACATGGCGGCAACTCAGTGCATTTAGGCATGTAGACATGGTCAAGACAATCTCCTGCAGTTCAAACCGAGCATCAGTATGGGGAAGAAAGGTGATTTGAGTGCCTTTGAACGTGGCATGGTTGTTGGTGCCAGAAGGGCTGGTCTGAGTATTTCAGAAACTGCTGATCTACTGGGATTTTCACGCACAACCATCTCTAGGGTTTACAGAGAATGGTCCGAAAAAGAAAAAAAATCCAGTGAGCGGCAGTTCTGTGGGCCGAAATGCCTTGTTGATGCCAGAGGTCAGAGGAGAATGGGCAGACTGGTTCGAGCTGATAGAAAGGCAACAGTGACTCAAATCGCCACCCGTTACAACCAAGGTAGGCCTAAGAGCATCTCTGAATGCACAGTGCGTCGAACTTTGAGGCAGATGGGCTACAGCAGCAGAAGACCACACCGGGTACCACTCCTTTCAGCTAAGAACAGGAAACTGAGGCTACAATTTGTACAAGCTCATCAAAATTGGACAGTAGAAGATTGGAAAAACGTTGCTTGGTCTGATGAGTCTCGATTTCTGCTGCGACATTCGGATGGTAGGGTCAGAATTTGGCGTAAACAACATGAAAGCATGGATCCATCCTGCCTTGTATGGAGCATCTTTGGGATGTGCAGCCGACAAATCTGCGGCAACTGTGTGATGCCATCATGTCAATATGGACCAAAATCTCTGAGGAATGCTTCCAGCACCTTGTTGAATCTATGCCACGAAGAATTGAGGCAGTTCTGAAGGCAAAAGGGGGTCCAACCCGTTACTAGCATGGTGTACCTAATAAAGTGGCCGGTGAGTGTAGATGCATATGTATACTCAGTCTGAATAACATGGCCCGCAAATGGGGAGAAGGGAAAAAAAGAAGAGATGACATACAGGGGGGTGCACTTTCTTCTTTCATTGTGTGATATTTTATCTCCCCCCTTTCTTCTGCTTTCCTCTTTCTTTCCATTCACCTCTTTAGGGCCTTGTCCAGACAAGAGTATTCCTTTTAGGGTTACCTGGATTCATTCAGGGACCTATTCCCATATGATGGACTCTATGCGCATTTAGTCTACGTTCACATTAGCGTTCGGCGCCGTAGCGTCGCCGCATGCGTCATGCGCCCCTATATTTAACATGGGGGCGCATGGACATGCGTTGTGCTGCGTTTTGCGACGCATGCGTTTTTTTGGCCGCAAGCGTTGGGCGCAGCAAGTTACATTTTTTTTGCGTCCAACTTTCGGCAAAAAAAGACGCATGCGTCGCAAAACGCAGCGTTTTAGCGTGCGTTTTGTTGCCCTTTTGTTTGCGTTGTGCGTTGTGTCGCTGACGCTGCAGCGCACAACGCAAATGTGAACGTAGCCTTAGTTGTTTTTATTTTCTGCAATTTGCAGCCCACAGAAAGGGACAGAGACCAGAATCCAAGGGAGATACAACGTGGGGGCTAATGCGGGGGCCATTATACATTTTCGATTACAGCAGGATCATCTGCTGAGGTTCCCCTTATACCCCTGATTAAAGTGTGCCACCATAGTTGTAATCAAGGGTTAGGGGCCCACTCAGATGGTTCGCCCCCCCTGAGCTGAACCCTTAGCTACGCCTCTGCTTCCTCCTCATCCTTTGTGCTAGGAAGGTAAGCTCTGCTTAGCGTATCTGCAATCAGTAAGTCTCTTCCTGGACAGTACCCGATGTCAACATCATATTTCTGAAGTCGCAACAGCATGCGCTGTAGTCTCTTTGGGGCATTTAGTAATGGTTTCTTTGTAATGCTCTCCAATGGTTTGTGATCCGACTGCACTGTTATCCGTCGACCATAGGTGTACTGGTGAAACTTCTCCATCCCAAATACCACAGCCAGTAGTTCCTTCTCATTCTGCGCATATCCCTGCTCTGTTGTTGTAAGGGCTCTGCTTGCAAATGTAATTGGCTGTTTGTTCTGCATTAATGTGGCTCCAAGGCCTTTTTCCGAAGCATCACATTGTACCACCACTTCTCGATCTGGATCGAAATACTTTAGGGTTGCTGTATCTGCAATGGCATTCTTTACTGCTCAGAAAGCAGTCTCATGGCTTTCTGTCCATTCCCAGCGCACATCTTTGTGGGTTAGCTGTCTCAGTGGCTCACACATGTCTGACAGATGTCTGCAAAATTTTGAGAGATAATTCACCATGCCCAAAAATCGTTGTACTCCAGAAACATCAGTAGGGGTAGGCAAATCTTGTATTGCTCTCACCTTTTCAGGATCCACTCTGACCCCAGTTGAAGTCAGTCGATGACCAATATAGGCCACTTCTGTCATTTTCAATTTGAATTTGTCCAAATTCAGCTTTATGTTTTTTTCTCTGCATCTGACCAAAAATTGTATCATCTTCTGATCGTGATCCTTGACTGCAGATTCCATATTTTCACCTTCTCCCACTACTAGGATATCATCCGCTATTGTCTTCACTCCAGTAAGTCCTTCCAAAGCCTGCATCAATTTCTGCTGGAATATCTCTGGAGCAGGTTTTAGTCCCATGGGCATTTTCAGCCATTTAAAGCGTCCAAATGGTGAAGAAAATGTTGTCAATAAACTTGAATCTTCAGTCAGGGCCACATGCCAGAATCCATTTTTTACATCACATACAGAAAATATTTTAGCCTTTGATAAATCTGGTAGGACATCATCTAATGTTGGCATTGGGTAATGGTTTCGTTTCAGCGCCTTGTTGAGTGGCTTAGGATCAATACATATTCTTAACTTGCCCGATGGTTTCTGCACTATGACCAAACTGCTGATCCAATCTGTGCTCTTATGGACTGGTGCTATCATGCCTCTTCTCTGTAGATCTTGCAGTTCTACTTTCAGCGGTTGCATTAAAGCTACAGGCACTCTTCTTGTGGGTAATCTGGTGGGCTGCACTGTGTTGTCAATTTCTAGCCTATATTTACCTTCAAAGCACCCATCACCTTCAAATACATCAGCATACTCTGCTTTTATTTTCTGCATGTCCAAGTTGTGCTCTGCATTTAGTTTTGGATTTTGTATATCCTGGGCAACTTCAACAGACATAATGTTCTGAGACTGTACTTTTATTAAGTCCATTGCCTGAACTGCTTTTACTCCCAGTAATGGTACATGGTTACCACCCCTTAACACGGTAAATTCAACTCTATAACTCTTTCTGTTACATGGGTTTCGTATTTTTAGCTTACATGTCCCCATTGGTTTCAGAACACTTTTGTTGTACATCACCAGTACCTTGTCAGTTGGCTCAATAGAAAACTGTTTGTTTAGCAAATCAAATGAAATTACATTGCAGCTTGCTCCACAATCCAGCTGAAATCTAATGGGCTTCTCATCCAACAAGAATGTTGCATAAAGCTGCTTGGCATCCTTCACTACTGACTGCCCGACTATATTGACTTTCTCTGTTGTAGACTGCATTTGTAGCCATGTAATGTCCTCTGCACTGTCAGTGTCTGGTGTCACAGCGTGGAGCTGTCTGTACTGTTTACCTCTTCCCTGCCTGCAGACAGCAGTGTAATGATTCTTCTTGCCACATGACCTGCAGGTTTCCCCATATGCTGGACACTTGGTTTTGTCTCTCTCATGTCTTTTCCCACAATACTTGCAGTGGACAGTGTTTATAGGGTAGTCTGGTCCTGTCTTTCCTTTCATAGATACTGCATGTACCTTGTCATCATCATTCTCACTGGTGCCTGCCATCATCTTCAGGCTGTGCTGTGTGAGCTCAGCAGCCCTGCAGATTTGCATACATTTCTCTAAAGTCATGGCTTCCTCTCTCAGTAATCTTTCTTTGAGATGACTGTCCTTTATGCCACACACCATTCTGTCCTTGATTAGACTGTCCCTGATCTCTCCAAAGCCACATGTTTCTGCAAATCTCCTCAGCTCTGTCAGATATCTGTCCACATTTTCACCATCCTCCTGATGTCTTGTGAAAAACTTATATCTTTCCACTGTCTTATTCTTCTTTGGGTCACAGTGTTTATCAAATGCCTGCACAATGTCTGCTAGGAGGAGGTTGTCTGTGTCTGGGAGCAAGGTGTGGGCTAATTCTCTGCCATTTTCCCCAATTAGGTAATAAAACAGCTTTACTTTCCGTTTGTCGTCAGTGGGGCCCACAGTCAGATCCACATACAGTGTAAACTCTTCCTTCCAATGTCTCCAGGTCTGGGACAGATTACATGAAGTGACATCCAGTCTCTGAGGGGGCTTCAGACCAGTCTCCATTTTGCTGTACTGTCAGGGAATCTGTACTTACAGTTGCAGTGATCTGTGCAGTTCCAGCCTCATATAAGCTCTGAGAATTTGCAGGTTCTGTGCCCGGCTGCCACCATGTTCTGTTTGATGAATCCTGTCATGAATCACACTCTTTGAGTATCTCCAGGCTCTTTATTCACATCAAGTCTCAACCTCCATTACATGAATTTGTTGTACAACAACATCCAACAAGTTCCCAACACAGAATATAGAACACACATAAAAGTAGTGAGACCCCTAGAGGCCACATGAACATATAACATATTGCTACACTACCAATTTATGAAAAATAATTAAAACAACAGTTTCTTTTTTATTCCAGAATGAAAAGTAAAAGCTATTACAGTGCGTCTCTCTCTCCTCTGTCACCTACAGAGGTGTTACAAATAGATGACCCCTCTCTATTACACCCCTACTCATTAATAGGATACGTCTGTAGGGCTTGACTTCATGTGACAGCCCTTGATTCTCATGTGTTTAATGGCACAGAACAACGCTCCCTTCTGTCTCATAGAGGGGAGTCTGAATTGGGTGATCGGGGGGATCACCCAATTCAGATGGGGGCATCTAGGATTCCTATATGGTATAATAGGATACATGACATAATACATTTCACATTCTGCTCTTAAGAACATAGAAGAAATCACTATTCTGAATATGCTCTAAAAGAAGGTTGGCGTGTTGGGGCCTTAAAACACTAAAGACTGTGTTAGTGACTCTGGACATAAAAATAAATATTAAAATCTCAAGATCAATTAAGAAAAAGATCACATACGGAGCAGCGTCCTTATCTTCATCATCGCTGCCATCATCACAGTCTTTAAGCTTCCAGTCCATAATGTAGCCGATCACAGGGGCTGTCATCAGGCACAGAAGTTGTAACACACCAAAGATGGAGGTATACAGGCTGACTGCAAAACAGAAATCACCGCTATTAGTTCCAGATATGTAATAACTCATCTGAGTATCACTGCACTGTGACACAAGAAGACATGCAGTATGGTAAGACTATCACAAGTATAGGTACAAAGAACAGGGAATAGAAAGCTGCTGGCTAACAGGATGGTAAAAAGACCATCACACCATTCTGCCATGTAGCAAATGTTCTTCCTAGAAGGGGCATTATAACCAGCAGCTGAGGATGAGACTGCACCTGTCGGCCATAGTGGAGAAGACCTTCTTCAAGGGGCAATCTAGCCAGAAGCATTCAGCGCCTATCCACTGGATAAGGGCTATATCTGCTGGGACCCTCTTCATTTCATCTTTTTACCCCTATTTGTAAGACCAGGTCTAGGAAGAGTATAAATGGAGTGGTGGTCAAAAGTGCCCCCGGCTACTCCCAGTCTATGGCACTTACGGAAATTTTTATAGGAGGTTTATCAGAAGTAAGATCTTTTAGTGTACATTCAGATGGAAAACAGGTAAAAGCTTACTATTATGCTATGATATTTATGCACTATTGTTAGGCTAGATCATCGATATCAGAAAGGTTGTCCGATACTCGGCACCCCCACCGGTCAGATCTTTGCACACCAGGCAGCGGCAGGATGTATGGATCATAAAAGCACAGCTCTGTACACTATTTAGCCACTAGAGATGGGCGAACCAGAACTGTAAAGTTCGGGGTTTGTACCGGACACCTAGTCTCCGATGCTGAACTGCGAACACAGACTTCTCCTGGATTTCCGTTTCACAGTTCAGGAAGGAGAGAGAAAAAGAGAGAAAGAAAGAGAGAGAAAAAGAAAGAGAGAGAAAAAGAGAAAAAGAAAGAGAGAAAGAAAGAAAAAAGAGAAAGAGAAAAAGAAAGAGAGACAGAGAAAGAGAAATAAATAAGAAAGAAAGAAAGAAAGAAAGAAAGAGAGAGAATGAGAGAGAGAGAGAACATTTTCCAGCTTCAAAGTTTGGTTCCCCATTGATTTTTATGGGGTTCAGGTTCTAGTTCTAGTTCAGATGCAGTTCTGTTACCCAAACTGAACTTTGGACTAAAGTGTGGTCGAACCCGACCCTCCATGGGTCCGCTCATCCCTACCAGCCACTAAACACCCAGAGGATTTTAGTTATAGGATAAGAATACAATCATGTTTGTTGGGTTCCACTTCGTTCTGTTCTCTATCCTCGTTCAGGAGTGATTATTTGAACCAAACATCCGGACTTGCCACCAGTCTGTACAGCCATGATGGTGACTGACTATGTCACTTTTTTAACCTTTTTTGTGAGCAATTATACACAAATCATGGAGCCAAAAGATGAATATCAGAAATTCAGTTTCATGTGGTGCAACAATGGCAAAGAGAACATAAAATGACTGAACTATGTTCTCCTTCTGGGGTGTAACACATATATATATATACACACACACAGTTCTCACATCTTACCCGTGTGCATCACTGTATGAGGAAAGCAAGGCAGCATGTGACAGCAGAGGAAGCAATACAAGAGGACAAGGTTAGCACAGACGGCAGAAAGTGGTTTCAGCAAACACATACAATGGTACAACGGATGACGAATATGCTGACATGAAACTGGATTCAGCCTCCCAGAAAAAAAGGAAACCACCACGTCTTCTGCTTGCCTACGCTGACTTTGCGTCTATTACCCAGAAGGGGAAGTGAAAAATGTGAAATATTGGAATTAGAAATGTAGAAATGTGCTGCTGCGAAAAATATCATTCATTTAATTAAAACTGAGGACAGGTGATACGTTTTTTTTGTGGTAATACCCCTTTAATTCCACAATTCTGGGGGGAAAAAAATGAATAATTTCCCCTATGCTTCCATTCTAGCGTGGATTGATTGCAGACCACTGTGTTATGTACCGTGCAGGCACCTCTCGGGTACATGCTTGGCACGTACAGTCCCATTATCAGGTAATGACAGGTTATTAGGATTTTTCATAGATTAGTCATTAGCATCATAAACGAAGCCTGGGCAGCCGTGTTCCCTTCCCGTTACTCTGATGTACAGGAGCTGAGCCCCACCATTGCTGCAGACATGCGCTCTTTATACACACTTTGTTTTTATCCCTTCGCTCATTTCATGCTTTGGTTTCGTGAAGTAATTTCCCCAGACTTGATCCCACAGGATGCATTCTCCTCACATGACCTTACACATTACGTCTTTCCTCGCACCAACACTCCAGGGCAATATTAGGAAATATGAGCTCTCTGGATAGAACAGGCACAGCGTGTTCTGAGCGGTAGCAGCACAACAGCCGGAGATACGCAGGTTATCGCCGCCCTGGGATATTTGGGGGCAACGTATGGAAACCCGTATCTTTTGTTACAATTTAATGATCATTTCTGAAATCTTCCCATAATGGAAGCGTCTGCCGATGGACATTATGCAATCAATAAGGCAACCTCATGTATCTGCTATGTATCTGTAGTAAGGTCCTATATATGCCTGGCTGCGTCCCCGCTCTGCTGGGCTCCTCTGCGCCCTCGTCTCCCGTGCCCAGGTCTGATCTATATGCGTATGTTTGCACGCCTGCCAGCCTGTCTCATTACATGACTTTCCACTTGTGGTTTCATCGTTCCTGATAGATCAGGTTCAAACTGGATTTCCCTCATTGAACTTCTGCCACAAATCATTTTGCAATCTGGGATGAGTAACGGAGGCGAACAGCACATGAATGTATCACATGCTAATAATAGTTCCTACATCGGGGGGCGCTGCGGCATCATGGAAGCTTCCTTATTGTACCGTGTATCAGATATGGACAGATGGGAGAAATGCTGTAAAGGTCATGGATGTATGCGAGAGGGCTCGCTCTTCTGGAAGGTGGCGATCCCATGACGCAGCCAATAATATAATATGTGCCTGTGATAAGGCTCGTAATAACGGACGTTCTACCGGATGGAACCGTGATTCCCATAGAGCTCTGTGGTGAGCTCCGATCCGATCAGTAGGGCCACATAATGTCCCAGTCTAGCAGCCATACAACAGACCATAATACATCACCATATTGATGATGATTGGATTGTAGAAAAAATGCGTTTAAAAAAAAAAATATATGCTTTGTGCAAAAAGAAAAAAAAGAGCATGAACCGCACATCCCAAAATCATACGTTGATCTAAAGCCGCCAGGCAAAAATTTAAATACTGAACATGAGGTTTTCAGTTTAACATTCTGATCAGACTGTATGAAGCCCACTGCCCCTTCACGGCAAACCTCGTAGTGGGTCCTAACGCCCTAACGGAGCGGAGCCGTGCGGCGACCACTGCCGCAGAGGCCATGCACCAGCAGGGCAGACGGCCTGTTGCCCCACAGCACCCATGCTGCGAGACTGAGCCCCCGTGACTCCAGACCGCTGGAGGAAGGTGAGATTAAATGCTCCCTTCATTTTGGTGCTGGTGCTGTGTGGCGGCCATTGTTGCTGTGGCTTTGTGCTGGTGGGGCGGCACAGTCTGGAGTCTTGGGGACTCAGTCTCGCAGCATGGGTGCTGTGGGGCAACAGGCCGTCCGCCCTGCTGGTGCATGGCCACTGCGGTGGTGGTCGCCGCACGGCTCCGCTCCGTTAGGGCGTTAGGACCCACTACGAGGTTTGCCGTGAAGGGGCAGTGGGCTTCATACAGTCTGATCAGAATGTTAAACTGAAAACCTCATGTTCAGTATTTAAATTTTTGCCTAGCGGCTTTAGATCAACGTATGATTTTGGGATGTGCGGTTCATGCTCTTTTTTTTTCTTTTTTTTTTTTTTTTCTTTTTGCACATAGCAAAAAAATATATATACCGTATATATCTTGAATTACTACCTGCACCGAACTGCGGTATATGAACATGGCCTTAGGCCTATAAGCACAGAAAGGCTATGTCTCTGTTTATCTTCAGAAGCGCACCGCTCCCCTGCCTCCGGGTTACCAGGGATGCTGTGCTCCTGAATACTGACAGTTTGGACCACTGTTGTGGCAGCACCGATGGTCCAAACTCAGTGATTATCCACTGCACACAGGAGAAGCACAGGGGCCCTGAAGTTGGCCAGATCCGGCGATCCAGCCAGCTTCAGAGCAATGGTTGCCGTATCTAAATGATAAAAACTGCAAGCCGTGCACACTCCTTGGTCACTCCGAGACCACAGAGGTGACCGGTAACCTAGGCAACGAGATGTACAAAAGAACATTAAAAAAATATCTCAGTCCATAAGAACAAGGAGGATTTTTTAAAAGAGATAAACGACAAAGTTGCTTGTTTTCACAAGCCCTTTGCAATTTAACCACTCAGCTTGAGACAACCCCTTTAATTTTTACACTGCGACTTTAGCCACGTGAGCAAAGATCACTCTACGCTGCCGCTACATTGCAAATAAATGCAATGGGAAAAAGGAAGAAAAATACAGTATATCCGCTTATCGCACACACCACGGGCCATATACATGAATTCCAAACTGATGCTCGGATATCTCAGGATTGGTGTCCCCAATAGCTAATCATAGATGAGAATAAGTGGTAATCCGGCACCAAAAAATGTATTCAAAATCCATTTTATTACTATCCATTAAAATAAAAAACAGTGTATTTAAAAAAAAGAAGGGGGGGATTGTACGAAAGAGGTGATGATCCTCCCTTTTCTTTTAAATGCACTATTTTTTTATTTTATTTTAATGGATATCTATGAAATAGATTTTTAAATACAATTTTTGGTGCCGGATTACAACTTTTTCTTTTTTTTTTTAATGCAGTCACATGGCGACCTACAAGATACCGTGACCAAGACAAGAAAGTCGTACAAAGTCAGAATCATTTGGATGCAATGTAGCGGTGCTATACTGCGATATCTGGCAAGTAGCGTGTATCGTCCCAAGTAGCCGTGTAGCCCCAGTCCTTTCGTGGAAAGGCTGAAGACATGAAACAGGTGTAAACTTAAGACAGTGCTGAGTTTGCTTCAGGGTAAAGTTGTGTGTATAATGACGACCTGTGAATAATTCAGGTGCGAGACAACACATACTTTTACTCTGAATCATTATCTGTGTGTGAACACCATAGCAAGCAGAAAATAACAACCCCAAGGGCTCATGAATGGAGGAGAGCCCGACATCTAGGAGTGTTCTGGGGTCTTATGTGTTCTGTCATAGAACATTCACCAACATACATCGATCCGTGTGCCAATAAATATGACGATGGTGATCAATAACGCCTCGGTGTGTACTGTCTATCTTCTTACACAATGCAAAGGGCAAAAATGTGCTAAAAAGAACCTGCATGCGCTCCTAGAAAATGATGAGTAATTGACGGCCATGTTCATTCTGTTGGGGTGTATGTCTGTGCGATCAGTGTTGTCAGTGACAGACACATCCCTTTAACAAGTGAAATAATAATAACGCCCAGTTATCAATGTATTCAGCAAATTCTATAGGAGGAATAATGGGAACAGCACAACATAGAGTTCTGAGAATAGATGCTCCATCATGATTTTATAGGAATACAAGTATTTACTAAACCAGATATGTCAGGGACACCAACAAGTCTTCGCGTCAGTGACTCTGCAAAATAATGGCAATAGTAGCAGAAAAGCACTTACCGGTCTCCAAACTTCCATCCACCAAGAACTCCAGTATGTTGTTCATGGCCCCCATGTAGAAGATGAGACGTAGCTGGGTGACACACATTGTGATAAGGCTGAGCAGTAATATGGGGCTGAAAACACTCTTCATGAAGGAAGGAGTTGCTGCAAGGAAGAAGCACAAAACCACATTGAATATTTCCACTATATGGGTACAGAATGCCTTACTTATAATATTAGAACAAAACAAGATGACACGTATTTCAATTAATGTGAATGTCTGACTAAAGTACCACATCTTGTGCTGATTTATTTAATTATATAGTTTTATAGCTTTATTTGTTTCGTACAAAGTGTCAAATTCTCTGCATTGAGTTCACTGATACAACGCTGACTGCCTGCAGCCACCACTAGAGGGAGCTTAAAACCTCACTGCAAACAAGCAAGCAAGCAAGCAAGCAGCCAGAGTCCTACCAATAACCCTATGACTCTGCAGAGAATTCAAAGCTTTGTACCAGCAAAAAGGGAACATTTTACCTCCCACACCACCAAATGCATGTCCATGTCAGCCAGAATATGGCAAGCTTACAGCACTTTTAGTGGCTATTACTTTTGTAATATTGAGACTTATAAGCACCTAATTTTGCACCAATTTTACATTTACCAACATTGTTTCTAAGGGTTTATATTCATTTTAAAGGGGTAAGATATGGATAGATGATCATTAAGTAAGATAATTAAGATAAATAGGCAAGTACTGATTTTAATGGGAGGCAGGATAGGGACTCACCATATACTATGACTAGCGGCGTTTATTGCACCAGAAACGAGTCAGTTTTTAATGCTCTTGAATGGATCAACTTGTTTTTCATGGAATTTGAATAAATTACTTTTATTTTACCAGCTGGATGTGCGGCATTCCTCCTGCCTTCTTCGACTGATCTCTTAATGCATGCCCTGTAATGCTTTCAGCAGATTTCTTTGCTGTAGACTTCATCCGATACAAATTAAAGCACTACTCCAGTATTTTTTTATTTTCTGCTGGAGTGGTGCTTCTAATCTCAGGTCCCTGCCCCCAGTCTTCCCCTGCTATCGCCGCCGCTCCCTTCGGTCTCCAGCAGTTTGTGACCTGCCGGAACGCTCCAGTGTTTGCTGGAGAGAGCCAGAGGTCACTTTTCAGTGCAAGTCTATGGGACCGTCGTTCTGGATATCAGACTTAAAGTTAGAGCTTGAGACCGTTATTTCTGACTTCTGGCCATTCAGAAGTTGTGGTCACAAGAGGGACCAAAAGGTAAATACGGTAGCGGGTAAGTATAAGACTACAAGGTAAGGACCTTAGATTAGAAGCACCACTCCAGCGCTGAAAAAAAAAAATGTTGAAACGGTGCTTTAAGTCACAATACAAACTCCTACAGGTTGGCATTTAGAGCGAGTACAAGCGAAGTGTAATCAAGCGCTATAGAGATAAAACATGGAAGGCTTTCACATTGTACGGTAGAAGAGTGTGGGTTGTAGCTTCTGAATAGACTAAAATATATTCCGCAAAGCAAATGTCATATGGACAAAACTACTGTGATAAGAATCCTGTGTTTGTAGAAAGGCCATAATCAATCTACATCTTCATACCCTGAACATAAAACTACAGGACAGGAAATTATTGATCTAATTTAACGGGAGGTTGAGATCATTCGAAGCAGAAAAGCAAATGTCTAACTACGCGTAATTAATGCAGAAGGGGAAGCAATATCGCGGTGATCGCTTCCATCATCTGTGTGACTACCTATAGAAATACACAAAGAAGCTCTTTCCTTGCAGTTCTTCAAGTGATACTTCATTTCTTGTTCGGCTGCAATAAGTAAGTTGCCTAAACGGATAAGTCTAAAGTGAACTTTTAATGAGACAGTAAACCTAACGATGCCGCCAGACATCACTTACCTCTCTTGTTATTACAGGGAAGCCATCATCGGAAAATGACCTATTCTTTAATCATGCTTTGTGTTAAATTAATATATTGAACATCTTTGGCAATGTTGTATTTTTTTCTTTCCATATCACAATCTGTATTATGAATAAATAATAGGAATCTTGCAAATTTTCACATTGGCCATTGGGGCTTTTTTAAACCCTAACTTCCTGTTTGTTTCAGGAAATAACACATGTACATAGCCACAATGGTCAGTCCCCTGACCCTATCTTTTGTATGAAAGTAAGTAATGAGTCTGTGCAAAGAGCATGTGAAGGAAGCAAGTGACATCGCCTATCCTCTGTTATATATAGAGATGTTACCTGGCATTCTAATCCTGACTCTGATGATAAGGCGTCTGCTGAAAAATCTTCTTGAAAGAACAGAAAGTCTAAAAAAAAGTCTAGTGGCCAGTGTGAATTTTACTATATTGCTTTTTTCATAAAGATCGTTATATGGGAAAAAAAACATTAGCGAACTTAAATAAAAGAACATGTAACACAAAGACACGATTTAGGCTATAGGTCGTTTTCTACTGATAGCTTCGCTTAAAACTCACTTGTGTGTAAAAGTCTGGAGGCCATCATACTCTTCCAAGCTCTGTAGAAAAGAGCTTGTAAGTACTTCTTCGCTCCATCATTACAACAACGGCCACTGCTGACAGGCAGCAGAGATGGCGGTAACCTAAACAATAAAATTAAAATTCTCTCCCTTCTTGAGAGCAGAGAGGATATATAATAACAAGTAAGTTGCAAGGTTTCTAATATAGTTGTTGGCTTTAACCTAATTGCAAATTAGTATATCAGTATGTTTTTGGAGTGCGGGAGGAAACCGGGACCCCTGTGGTCAGATTCCATTTCAGGACCCCAGGGGCTGAAAATTAGCTATGCTACCCATTACTTTTCCCAATAAGTTGCCACTTAGACGGCCCTTGTATAGTGGGTATGTCAGACTAAGCATTTACCTGCATTGTCAGCTTGGCATTTCACTTCCAGATCTACTGTAGACAGGCACAGTTTATTGCCTTCCTGTAATGCTGACAGCTCTTTGGGATTTTTCATGGAGCCCCCTACACTCAGCCGTCGGCCCACCGTAGTCACTTGTTTGTAGAATTGCTTTCCTGTAATTTTGTGGTCAAATCCCAACCAGCTGAACTTTATCTTCACACTGTGGACATAACAAACAGCATTAGCGTGACTCCGAGTAGTATCATGGTGGCAGGGACTTGCTAGTACTGGTGGTGCCCTTACGTGTAGTCCATGTCCTCTGGTCCGGGGAATGGCTCTAGAGGCCAGTTGAAGAAGCAGTTGAATAAAACGAGTCCGGCGCAAGCAGCCCAGACAATCAGAATAGTTACAAAAGTCACGCCGAGGTCATAGATAACCTGCAGACAAAGGCAGAAATTCAATTTCACATTCTTGTGATAGAAAGTCATCATTCTAGGAAATTCTGGTTTGTGTTCTGTTAACAAATCTGTTTTTAACTGTCTGAAAAATAAAGTGTCATGTTTCTCTCTTAACTTGAATGATACAAATATCAGAAAAATATAATAAAATATTATAAAATAAGGTTTCTGCTTTATTTACTAAGAAGTGTACTAGAAAGCACCTCCTGAAGTCAAATCCAGTGCAAGAGGGCATAGGCTAAGTGGATTGTATGCCTGAAAAGCCCCTCGCACGTTGCACAGCGGGCCATATTATCGTGCCTTTATGTCGCCTCTTGGTTCTATTAGCTTTGAGGATGATACACGGATTATTACAAATGCGCTCTGAGACCATGGTCTGGTATGGGGCCTATTGTTGCTCCATGTGCCACTAATTTCACACATTTTCTTTAGGATTCCATGAGATTCCACAAGTAAAAGATGGTGGCAAGTTACATTCCATGTATTAAGGAGGAATCGTTCCCTAGAAGCTCTGCCTCTAAAGGAGAACACAGTGCATTTTGAGAGCACAATATGGCCTATGGACCTAAGGTGCCCACAGAGAGTTCATGTGCTGCCATACATTATACTTCTATTTCTTCACCTTTTTAGGCCAGTATTTGGTCAGTATTTTACATCAGTATTTTTAAGATAAAACCAGGAGCAAGTGATAAATACAGAAGTGGTGACGTGTTTCTATTATACTTTTCCTCAGATTGTTCCTCTACTGGTTTTGGCTTACAGATACTGATGTCAAATACTGATTGTGTGAACATGGCCTAATGCCTCTTGTTACTAATCGCCACAAATGCTCATTCTGCGGTAGGTCCCAGGACACATGATTATTGCTGAGAAAATCTGATTTAGTGCCTATAATGTATACTTTTCTTTTGGGACATGTAATTCTCAATCACTGACTACTAGTCCTCACCTTGATGAAGGGGAAGGTGACTGCAGAGGAAGCATAGGACCCGATCATCAGTGCAATAAAAGTTGAGCGCAGGTCGCCAAACATGTTGGGGAGCTGTAAACGGAAAGTGAGACAGTTAAAGGGACCATATGGAGCCATGAACGCTGTCATAAACTCACCAGGAGCAGCAGAGCACAATGGCTTCACAAAGGCATAAGAAATTATTATATTTTATCTGTCCAAAGCGGAAATGAAAAGATACTATCTGCCTCTGTGTGACAGATGAATGATTACAGAGTAGTCTTTATCGTGTGGGTATTGTCCTGGGGTATAGCGCACCGCATGAGCCCATAATAATACACACCGCTGATATTTCCCGACATTGCAGAAGACTTTCTCAGTTTTAAGCAGGATTTTTCTCTTGATACTGGAAGTATCTGTTCCACTGATAAGACATTGATATATAACGCATACAAGAACGGCCATGTTTAATTAGTTTTGCTTCTGAAAGGAGCCAATATTAGTGAATGTGGAATCACACATACCTGTGTATCCTCATCGCTGACCACAAAACTCTCCATTCAAGGGACTAAATTATAGATAGGGGTTCTGGCTTTTGTCCAGCAGATACTGATTTTTCCTTTGAGGGGTTATCACCATCACAAACCCATATGGCATATGTATGGGTAAAGCCACGGTGTTCAATCAATGGAGATCCACCAGTAAGGACCTAACCGAGAGCTGTAGCTACATGTCCCATTTATCTGATTTTCCTGGGGGAGTAACCGCACGTTCTCCGTGCAGACCTGGCAATTTAGTCAGGTTATATTACCGTTATATTTTCAAGATGATTTTTTGGGGCCTGTGAATCTGATTCTTCATGATAAGGGTTTGTTCACACATTACGTTTTTGCAGCGTTTTTGGAGTGAAAACACACAGTGAATGAGATTTCTGAAGTTTCATGCACACACCATTTTTTTACCTTGCAATCATATAGAAAGAATTGTACGAAAGAACCAGAAGATACAAGAGATTCTAACAATATAGTAATCTTTATTAGTCGACAATACAAAAAATTAATAAAAACACAGAAAATTTTAAAAGGTCATTCAGTGTAAGAGCAATGGTACCAAATACTAATGAAATGTATGTAAACTTTTGACTTTGCAATAAGTAATAAAAATGCCTTAAAACATTTTCTCTCTCATATTATTCTGGCATTTGCCAAATATTAATAATTATGGTATTCCTAATTGACCTAAAACGGGAAAGGTTAATTCTGATTTCATGTCAGATATTGAGAAAAACATGCATGTGTATCTTTATATAGTGTATGTAAACTTCTGGTGTTAGCTGTATATCCAAGGGGTTGTCACAAGAAGACGACCATGGTCCATACACCCAACTAGTTCATATGGACATCCTATCTGGATCATGGCCTCCATCTATGAGCCACGCTGGAGAGATACACAGTACGAGCGCCTCTTATTCAGACTGACTGCCACCACCATGTATCCCAAGGATAGCCCTTTCTCTCAATGACCGCCATGTACGGCCATTTTCCCATATAGTGCATTTTTTGCCACATTCTTTTTTTTGCAGTATATATGCTGTGTTGACCAGTTAGAGGAAAGTGGATGGGATTTCATGAAAACTCATGTCTTCTGTGCATTTAAGGATTCTGTAGAACTGTGTGTTTTTTGCTGCATTTTTTCCCCTACAGACTTCGATGGGGAGCCTGAAAAAACACATGTAACACTGCAGTTGTGTTTTTGAATGCATTAAATATGCAATAAAAAATACCGTCAAAGCCACACCAAAAAAAACCACACAACAAATGCAAAGAACAGCAGATTGCTATTGCATATTTTGGTGTGACCATTTGTGTAAAGTGTGAAAAAACCACAGGGTTTACACTACGTGGGAATATGATTTTATACTGTATTTACCCTGCAGCAATGTCTTCAAAGAAAATAGCTGGATGGCCATGGCTTCGACAAGCAAAACCAGCTGTGTACCAGTGGTGCCAGGAGCGTGCCCGGGGACTGTTCTGATAGTAGTGGACACATAGGGTGATATTCCATTTGTGGGGTCTGTGAGCGCTTGTGTGGGGTACACCCTCCTCACCCTCAGACTGGCGTTCTGGAATGTCCTTACATGAGCTGCATACATTATGGGAGAAGCAGTAGTGTAATGTGCTCGGGTTATGGGTAGCCCAGAGCCATCGGTCATAAACTCCACACATACAGTTGTTAATAAGTAACTATGAATTATGTTCTTGTATATATGTGGTGCAAAAATAGGTTTACAGTATATATAAGTGGAATGATAATGAGCATGGTTTTCTTGAATGTACCCAATCTTTGGTACGATCCCCGGAAGAAAAAGTCAATTTGGGTAACGTCTGGCGACCATTGTGGCCATTCAACCAGACCTCGTCTAGCTATCCACTTACAATAATACAAAATAATATGAATAGACATTGTATGGACACTATGTACCCCTGTATGCACCTCCTGTATGCACCCCTGTATGCACCTCCTGTATGGACCCCCTGTATGCAGCCCCTGTGTGCACCCACTTTATGCACCCCCTGTATGCACCCCTGCATGCACCTCCTGCATTCACACCTGTATGCAACCCTGTATGCACCCCCTGTATGCACCCCCTGTACGCACCTCCTGTACGCACACCTGTACGCACCTCCTGTTCGCACACCTGTACGTACCCCTGCATGCGCCCCCTGTATGCGCCTCCTGTATGCACCCCCTGTATGCACCCCTGTATGCACCTCCTGTATGCACCCCCTGTATGCACCTGCTGTATGCACCCCCTGTATGCACCCCCTGTATGTACCCCCTGTATGCACCCCTGTATGCATCCCCTGTATGCACCCCCCTGTATGAACCCCTGTATGCACCCCCCTGTATGCACCCCCCTGTATGCACCCCCTGTATGTACCCCCTGGATGGGCAGAACATTAACCAGGTAATTGGCGTTTGCTTCCCTGTGGCCCAAACACCTGCAGTGCTTACCGTGTCTCACGAGGACAGACTAGGTGAGGCTGTGGATCAGTTCAAGAGGGTTTGTAATCAGCTCTTCCCATTCCTAATCCTCCAATCTAATGCAGTCTCACCTGCTTTATTTAAAGCTCTAGAGGAATTCCTCCATTGTGTATAATGACAGACATGAGCAGCTCACTAACCCAACAAACTGCACCTGGTCTTGTCAAGCATGGATCATAACAAGAGCAGCGGCAGCGGTGCGGAATAATAGTATCTGCAGGAGAGGAATGTAAGCGTACAACCTCAAGGAGTCAGACGCCATAATCCTGCCATACATGGATCAAAACATCCTCACACGGGGCAAACAGCTGTTTAATAAACACCAGCAAACTGATTTCCTTCGGTCCCTTGTAATGCTAAAGTCAATTTATTGTTAAGCCACCTGGTAATAACTTCTAATGTTGTACTAGACTATGCCTTAATCATTTCCCCTTAAAAGTTTTTTTGACTCCCAATCTGAGAACAGCATGATGTAGGGACATAGGCCCTGATTCCAGTGATATATCACTTACTGGGCTGCTTGCTGTAGCACTGATAAAATCAGTGTTTTATCAGCAGGAGATTATCACAAGACCTATTTAACCTGCTGCTAAATATTCTATGTATTTATATAGAGTTCCAGACAATCAGTGTCCCCCACGTTGCCCCTCTTCTTTCCTTGGTACTTTCCCACCCCTCCTTATGGTTTATGTATCCCTAAATAAATATTTTTTCTTTTAAAATATTGGATAGTTGTTCAGGTTCTTTTTTCGTTGTAAATTACCAGTGTTATGGGTGTACGGTACATAACATTGAGCTGGAACCTGCGGTAACTTTTGGACCCAAGGACAATTGAGCTCAGCCTGATCTTTTCCATGGGCAGTGTTTAACCAAGAAAATCATGTCCGGTCTAAACGCTGTCTTCGAAAAAAAAACTGACAGTACTCGGACCATTGTTATTCAAATATTTGGCATGTGAACCTAGCCTTATAAGGTGGATGTGACATGTTTAGGTAACCCACTAAGTTAGATTAAGGGTGGTTGTTGGGCCTGAAACACATCAGTATTTAACATTTTTGCATGGCTCTACTCGTTTTCATGGACTTCTAATAAAGCATTCTTATTTTACTGGATGGATGCGCTGATTTCCCCTCTTCTGTCTTCTAGTTTGCTGTGGATCTGTCCTCCATTGGGCCTGATACTCTCAGCTGTGTGTCCAACAAGCAAGCGCAACACCTGATGAAGGCTTTGTTAAGCCGAAACGCGTTGTGTGGAAATATACATATATAGGCATATTTTGAAAAATTATTAGATATATTTTTTCATATTATTTCAATAAATTCCAACTTTAATTGATGAAGTTATCCTGTTGGATTAACAAAAGTGCTCTGGATATTTTTTCCTGAATCGGGAGCGCCTACCAGAATTTTCCTCGTTAATAACAACCAAGCACGGTGAGCTCTATTCAGCTTCATTTTACTACACTATGTAGTTCATTTTACCAGGTGGCAGAATAATACATAACAATAAAAATCCCTTCCATAAAACACTTTTATTTCTTTTAAAAGTTCACTTGAGGAAATACTGTGCCGTTTGCCAGCAGGGTACATTCCCAGTCCCACTAGATCTTTCATGCCAGCTCATCCACCACCTATGCCATGCTGAAAACACAGGCGAATGCTGCTGACAAAGCAGGACTGTGAGTGCCGGTCATATACTATCAAAGGAAGTTCAATTCTAAGAAAGTTAATTCCAGGTTCTAATTGTGCTGACAGCTAGAGGATTGGACTACCAGCCTCTTCACAAGCTTCTTTCTAAAAACAGCCTGAAGTTGTTGGCCTTGCCCAGTGTTATTCCTTCCTTTCCCTTTTGAGAGACTCTTATCAGTTCTCCATGACCTGTGTCTGTGAACAAATCCCCCTGTAGATGGGCACATTCCCTGAGTCCTTCCTAAATCTCTCAGCTTTGCCTTTGTAATAATAAACAAGTACATTCTGTCTGACCTCCTAAAACTGAGAACATGGAGTACGTCCCTCCGCCCCCGCCACCAAAAGGCAGTAATACAGCACCGGCTCCCCACACACAATCATCTATACAAGTTGGACTGCATTCAGCTTCTGACAATACACACTGGGACGAAGACGTCACCTGTAGAAGGACGGTTGTCATTGCCGGAAGGTGAGGCCTTCTCTGCTCTTTTTACCTGTTCTGCAAATTAAAGATCTATTTCCTTCTGACGTGGGAGAAGGTGTCGTTGATATATAGTTTGGTTTTATTTCTGGCCTTCTGGGATACTTCACTAGGTAACATCGGACTTCTTCACCGCATATAGACAGGACTTACCCTAAATGCCGTGTGATCCTTATATCACATTGGTTTCTCGGTTGATACGAGTTTATCATCTGGAATCCCAAGTACCAAGAGGAAACCCAAGTAAAACACAAGGTGAAAATACAAACTCCATGGAGATTCTGCCCAATTTTGACAAATTAGGACTCAGTACCCCCAGTTCTAACCACTGTACCACAGATAAAACTAAAGGCTCTCATTGGAAAAAAAGTCAACCGAACCCACTAAATTCGGCAGGCTTGACTGACCATCTGATATGTGGGTCTCTTGGTTATACCCCTCCAGATGATATTGAGGAAAGAAGAATCTGGCCTGTTGAATTTTAGCAGCCAATCCTTTTGTTTGGTGCGGCGGAGGCGTCTTTCTCATAGAGAACACAGGAGACAAGTGATCCTACGGATGGGGAAGCCAGGGGAAATCGCTGCCACCAAACTATCATTTGGCCACCATTTCTCTAATATGTATAGCCGGTGGACACTGCTCACTACGGTTCTCAACTTACAGATTAGGAGTTATGTGATTAAAGTATGACTATTTCACAACTATTAGGCCCCATACACACGTTCAGGAATTGATGCAGAAAATTCCTGTGAAAATCCGGACATTTCTGCCAGATTTCCGCATAAAAACCGCATGCGTTTTTTTGCGCGTTTTTGACGCGGTTTTGACGCGTTTTTGACGCGGTTTTTCCCAAACATTTCCCAATGCATTAGACAGTGGGAAAACCGCGAAAAAACCGCAAAATTAATGAGCATGTCCGGTTTTTTACCGCAATGCGTTTTTCATGCGGAAAAACGCACATCATGTGCACAGAAATTGCGGATTTCATTAAAAATGATAGGATGCTTAATGTATGCAGATTATTTGCGGTTTTATAGCGTTTTTATAGCGCAAAAACGCTAAAAAACCGCAAATAATCTGCACTGTGTGAACATAGCCTTAATGTCCAGAATCGCTATAGTCTCCTGTATAACTTCATTTTCATAAGTATTTCTACTTACTATGCCGGTAACATAACGCAGTTATAGTCCAGGTAAAGCAGCTGGTCCGCCCAGCATACAACTGGTCTCTATGACTAAGGTATGACTTTCAATGGGTTTCCTGTCCTGTATTGTATGTTAAAGGGAACCTGTCAGCACATTTTAAAATATGGAAGTAGTAATATGGCTGTATAGATGCTTGTCCCTCAATACAAATGAGTCCTTTGTTGTGACGATCAGATCTGTCAGTCAAGAGAAATTCAGCATAGAAGCCATATGCAAATCAGGCTTTAAGTGCATTGGGGCGTGCCCATGCACTTCAAAGATGCAGTCCAAGACATCAGCGCGCCCCTCGTGTTGCATTTGGCTTCTACACTAGATTTCTCATGACGGGCACATCAGATCTCTACAAAAAAAGGTATGATTTTTATTTAAGGCCGAGCAATTCTATTTCCACATCTGAACATCCACACGTAAAAAGGTGATGACAGGCTCCATCTAATAAGGGAAAGTTATATTCGTTTTTATATGTGAAATTTTAGGGAGAATGTAAACAAAACAAATTAGGACAAACTTTTCCTCGCTGTCTGCCTATAGATTAAAGATCTCGAGAGACTCCTCTTATTGTCAGGAGTCAGTCCCCTGGGAGTGGCGCTGAATCACTTATCACATTTTATTTTTTTCATTGTACTCGTCATCTTCAGGTATGAATATACAAGAAAAACAAGATTTGAGGCTGAGATATGGTGGAGAGGTTTTCTATATGTTTAGATAATATACGTAAGGCATATCGCCATCCCATATTATTTCACAGACTAAATCACAAGAACTACAAGTACAAATTTTCCATCACTGACCAAAGGACTATGAGGTATTTCATTCTGTGATAGAGAATACATTGGGGTACAGACACAGAATAGATATTAGGGGAAAAGAAATTGACAGTGGGGGTGATCAATGAGTGGAACAGGCTGCCACGAGAGGTGGTGAGTTCTCCTTTAATGGAGGTCTATAAACAAAGGATGGACATCTGTCTGAGATGGTTTAGTGAATCCTGCATTGAGCAGGTGGTTGGACTCGATGACCCTGGAGGTCCCTTCCAACTCTACCATTCTAGGATTCTTACTACTTTTACTTAAGTTTGTCTATTTTCTTAATATATCAGGCTTAGGCTTTAGGACTCATGTAGAGGTAGGTGCAAATCGATCTAAAAACGGACTGCTAATTTACAGACTGGCCGCGGCTCTCCCGACCCAAGCGGGACAGCTTCATATATTTCTATAAGGCTTTGACGCTGGGTTCGGGAGAACTGCAACAGTCTGTACATTAGGGGTCCATGCTCAACTCAAACGAATTTGCACGGACGTCTGCATGACACCAAATTCACTCATTGTCAGAAAGGGAGGAGATATTATCAGAGGAAGCAGGAAAACCTCACCTCCCTGCTTGTCATTGGCTTATTTTTACAAAAATACAAAGCCCTCACTTGGTATAAGACAATACTAAAGGGACTCTGGCTCTCATTCACCAAACTCAAAAGTGTCACCTGTCCCATAAAAATGAATTATAAGCTGGTTGAGGATGTTTTGGAAAAGGACCCAAAACAAATCCTGGTCAAAAAAGGGTTACCGTAATTAGAATGCCCTGAATGCTCCAGTTTACATAAAGCATTCTAGAAAAAATAATCACCATAATGTCCGGCCTTAGAGACCTGGTGTGTGCAGAAATGACCCCGGGTTCCTTTCCTAATTTATCAGCATGTTATTCAGGAACTTCTCAGCAGGAATCTGCAGACGTGCAATTATTAACTCTGTGATGACAGATGAACATACAGGAACATTTTCCTTGTCCTATTATAGAGTTAAAGAGGTTGTTTCATCAAACACATTGGAGCAAACATGTGGACATGATGGGATCAGTCTGCAGCTCTTTATTGCAGACAGGTGCCTTTCATTGTGTGCATTATCCTGGCCCATAAAATGGGGTAAAGTGATGCATGCTGCGATTTTTTTCCAAGCAGACCATCGGTCCAATTGGAAAATCGGCCCTGTGCACTGGCACTTTAGCTATAATGGATGTCTGTGCTCTACGTGTGCAAAATGACAAAATAATACGCTCATCTGAACAATCCTTAAAGGGTTTTTTCAGCAAAGATTTTAATCAATTCATCTTGAATAATGATAATTTCCACAACTGGATGTGTTTAAATAAAATGTTCCTGTGCTGAGATAATCTTATACATGTGCCCCTGCTGTGTACAGTGTAATGGCTGTGTCTGACCGTACAGGAACATGGTCTGATCATTCCACAGCTCCTGGGTAGGGGAGGAAGCAAAAGAGTATTCAGACAGGACAGTATGGGATGCCAGCTGATTATTTGTGTGGTAAAACAGTTCCCTGCCTGTTTTTAAACAATGTTTTACCTCAAAGAAAGAATTGTCTGTTTACAAAAAGGTATATATCCTTCCCTGCCCAGGAGCTGTGGTATGATCAGACCATGTCCCTGTACGGTCAGACACAGCCATTACACAGTACACAGCAGGGGCACAGTTATAAGATTATCTCAGCACAGGAACATTTTATTTAATCATATCAAATTGTGGAAATTATCATTATTCCAAGATCAATTGATTAAAATGTAATTTGTTTGTGGTAAAAGCCCTTTAATGCCACACAACAATTGGTGGTGGTTAGAGTTCTGAAACTTCTCACATCCCAGAACAAAATGGCACACTCGCCTTTCTCCGGATATGAACAACCAACCACTGACTATAAGGCTAGGTTCACACGAGTGTATAAAAATCGTTCAGTTTCATCAAAGAAAATTGGAAAAACATTTTCTCATTTGTCATCTGTGTGCAGTCCGTATACAATCCGTTTTATTACAGCAGCAGCTATAAATGATTTCCAAGACAATTTACAGTTTCCTATGTTAGAGAATTGCAATCTAATATATAAAGCTGAATGTGTGTGTGTTGTTATGATCCGGTGGTAGGATCACCAAACTGACCTGATAGGTAAACCTGAATAGTAGATCTAGCTCCGGGAATGTGGGAACTATACCGACCGCAATCCTGAACCTATCCACACACACTAAAGGCAGCCGTGGAGCGTTACCTAAAAACCTAGACGCCTCTTCACAGCCTAAGAAACTGGCTACCCCTAGAGAGAAAGCAAAGCCTCACTTGCCTCAGAGAAATAACCCCAAAGTTTAGACAGCCCCCCACAAATAATAACAGTGAGTTAAGGGGAAAATACAAACGTAGGAATGAAAAACAGGTTTAAGCAAATCAGGCCCGCTAACACTAAATAGACAGAAGAAAGCAAGGAATCTGTGCGGTCGGTACAAAAACTATCAAAAACTATCCACGCAGAAAGTACAAGAACCCCCACACCGACTCACGATGTGAGGGGCGCACTCTGCACCCCAGAGCTTACCAGCAAGCGAAAAATCACATATAAGCAAGCTGGACTGAACACATCATATACTGAGAAACATATTCAAGGAAACAATGAGCAAAAAGAACTAGCAAGACTTAGCTTCTCAGAAATAGACAGGTCACCAGGGAGATCCAGGAGAGGTCAGAACCAGTACTGAATACAACGACAGCAGGCAACAAGTAAAGGTCCAGGTGGAGTTAAATAGGAACCAGCATAGCAGGAAATGAGGCAGCTGAGCCCAGCTCCAGACCCGCAGTATCGCTAAAGGCCACCAGAGGGAGCCCAGACGGAATTCACAACAGTGTGTATGTTTGTGTGTGTGTATGTCCGGGATTGGCATCTGCACCGTCGCAGCTACAGCCACAAAATTTAGCAATTTTGATCAAGACCCGTGGAAGCACAGGAGCGCGAAACGGCCGTCGTCTTGTCGAAACACATTTCTCCCTGACTATGCCTGCTTTTGAAAATATGCCATAATAAAGATGGGACAATAGAGGATGGTGAGTGCTCGCTGTTTTCATGATCTTTTTGCAGCGTATGTTGTGAGGTGAAATTTTAACCCCGCGCTTTCCAATTCACCAAACAATTTTGCCCCTATCTACATAATGGGGAAAAAGTGAAAGGAAAAGTGTTGGAGGCAAATTGACAGCTGCCAGATGTGAACAAGGGGGACTTAAAGAATGAGAGCGATGGCGCCAAAGAGTATATACCGCACAGTTGCTAAGGTGGGGCCCCGACATGGGATAATCACCACACCACCACGGGGATATGAACACACACACAAAATGCGCCACACACTACCACGTGCTTGAACACATATACCACCCTTACCACCCTCAGCGCACATTTCACCACACATACACCAACCTCGCTACATAAAAGTCGAAACACAAAAGTCACAGCTCAAAACTCTCCATGCGCAAAATTCGCCACATGCAAAACTCGCCACATGCAAAACTAGGTTCACGCAAAACTCACCTCATGGAAAACTCGCCACACGTGCAAAACTCACCTCATGGAGAACTCGCCACACGCAAAACTTGCACGCGTGGAAAATTTGCCACATGCACAAAAGTTGCAATACATGCAAAAGTTGCCTCACACAAAAGTTGCACATAGTCAAAACGCACCACACATAAAACTCGCCACGCGCAAAACTCGCTATTCGCAAAACTTGCTGCACACAACTTGCTACACTAACATGTCACATGCAACTCGACACACAAAAAGTTGCTACACGCATGTCGCCACACAAAACTCATCTCACACAACTTGACACATGAAACTCACCCTAAAACACACACAAGTCTGCTATTATCCTTCAAAAATAAAAATCTGATTAATAAGCAGTCAAACTACAAAAGCAACAAATGTACCATATAGGAAATACAGCAGCTGTCAGTCACATGACCTGTCTAATATGTGTATGTGTGAGCTAATATAGACTGCCAGGGGGGAGGGCTTCCTGTTGGCTGGGGATTTATCAGGCTGCCAATTTAGTTTTCAAATACTGAGGTAAAATACAGACCAAATAACATGTGAACAAGGTCTAATACAGGAGGAGATGACACACACATATATACTATATACAGGAGGAGATGACACACAGGTATATACTATAAACAGGAGGAGATGACTTTCAGGTATATACTATATACAGGAGGAGATGACACACAGGCATATACTATATACAGGAGGAGATGACATACAGGTATATACTATATATAGGAGGAGATGACACACAGGTATATACTATATACAGGAGGAGATGACACACAGGTATATACTATATACAGGAGGAGATGGCATACAGGTATATACTATATATAGGAGGAGATGACACACAGGCATATACTATATACAGGAGCAGATGACACACAGGTATATACTATATACAGGGGAGATGACACACAGGTATATACTATTTACAGGAGGAGATGACTTACAGGTATATACTATATACAGGAGATAACATACAGGTATATACTGTATATAAGAGGAGATGACACACGTATATACTATATACAGGAGGAGATGACATACAGGTATATACTATATAAAAGAGGAGATGACACATAGGTATATAGAGGAGGAGATAACATACAACAGGTATATACTATATACAGGGGAGATGACATACAGGTATATACTATAAATAGGAGGGGATGACATACAGGTATATACTATATACAGGAGGAGATGACATACAGGTATATACTATATAAAAGAGGAGATGACACATAGGTATATAGAGGAGGAGATGACATACAGCAGGTATATACTATATACAGGGGATGACATACAGGTATATACTATATACAGGAGATGACATACAGGTATATACTATATACAGGAGGAGATGACACATAGGTATATACAATATACAGGAGGAGATGACATACAGCAGGTATATACTATTTACAGAGGAGATGACATAAAGGTACAGGTCCTTCTCAAAAAATTAGCATATAGTGTTAAATTTCATTATTTACCATAATGTAATGATTACAATTAAACTTTCATATATTATAGATTCATTATCCACCAACTGAAATTTGTCAGGTCTTTTATTGTTTTAATACTGATGATTTTGGCCTACAATTCCTGATAACCCAAAAAACCTGTCTCAATAAATTAGCATATCAAGAAAAGGTTCTCTAAACGACCTATTACCCTAATCTTCTGAATCAACTAATTAACTCTAAACACATGCAAAAGATACCTGAGGCTTTTAAAAACTCCCTGCCTGGTTCATTACTCAAAACCCCCATCATGGGTAAGACTAGCGACCTGACAGATGTCAAGAAGGCCATCATTGACACCCTCAAGCAAGAGGGTAAGACCCAGAAATAAATTTCTCAACAAATAGGCTGTTCCCAGAGTGCTGTATCAAGGCACCTCAATGGTAAGTCTGTTGGAAGGAAACAATGTGGCAGAAAACGCTGTACAACGAGAAGAGGTGACCGGACCCTGAGGAAGATTGTGGAGAAGGACCGATTCTAGACCTTGGGGAACCTGAGGAAGCAGTGGACTGAGTCTGGTGTGGAAACATCCAGAGCCACCGTGCACAGGCGTGTGCAAGAAATGGGCTACAGGTGCCGCATTCCCCAGGTAAAGCCACTTTAGAACCATAAACAGCGGCAGAAGCGCCTGACTTGGGCTACAGAGAAGCAGCACTGGACTGTTGCTAAGTGGTCCCAAGTACTTTTTTCTGATGAAAGCAAATTTTGCATGTCATTCGGAAATCAAGGTGCCAGAGTCTGGAGGAAGACTGGGGAGAAGGAAATGCCAAAATGCCTGAAGTCCAGTGTCAAGTACCCACAGTCAGTGATGGTGTGGGGTGCCATGTCAGCTGCTGGTGTTGGTCCACTGTGTTTCATCAAGGGCAGGGTCAATGCAGCTAGCTATCAGGAGATTTTGGAGCACTTCATGCTTCCATCGGCTGAAATGCTTTATGGAGATGAAGATTTCATTTTTCAGCACGACCTGGCACCTGCTCACAGTGCCAAAACCACTGGTAAATGGTTTACTGACCATGGTATTACTGTGCTCAATTGGCCTGCCAACTCTCCTGACCTGAACCCCATAGAGAATCTGTGGGATATTGTGAAGAGAAAGTTGAGAGACGCAAGACCCAACACTCTGGATGAGCTTAAGGCCGCTATTGAAGCATCCTGGGCCTCCATAACATCTCAGCAGTGTCACAGGCTGATTGCCTCCATGCCACGCCGCATTGAAGCAGTCATTTCTGCCAAAGGATTCCCGACCAAGTATTGAGTGCATAACTGAACATTATTATTTGATGGTTTTTTTGTTTGTTATTAAAAAACACTTTTATTTGATTGGACGGTTGAAATATGCTAATTTATTGAGACAGGTTTTTTGGGTTATCAGGAGTTGTAGGCCAAAATCATCAGTATTAAAACAATAAAAGACCTGACAAATTTCAGTTGGTGGATAATGAATCTATAATATATGAAAGTTTAATTGTAATCATTACATTATGGTAAATAATGAAATTTAACACTATATGCTAATTTTTTGAGAAGGACCTGTATATACTATATACAGGGGAGATGACATACAGGTATATACTATGTACAGGAGATGACATACAGGTGTATACTATATATAAGGGAGATGACACACAGGTATATACTGAGGGGAAAATGAGAGGTGTGAGGTGAAAATGAGAGGTGTGAGGTGAAAATGAAAAGGTGTGAGTGCAAAATGGGAGGAGTGAGGGAAAATAGTGGAGTGATCGGAAAATGACAGATGTGAGGTCGAAATGACAAGTGTTAGGGGGGAATGAGAGGAGTGAAAGGGGAATGAGAGGTGTGTGAGGGAGAAAATGAGAGATGTGAGGGAGAAAATGAAAGATGTCAGGGGGAAAATGAGAGGCGTGATGGGAAAATAAGAGAAGGGAGGTGCTATAACTAACCACAGATATTTACTATGCCCAGGCAACGCCGGGCTCTTCAGCTAGTGTATCCATAAAAATGGGATGCTATAATGTGGCTCCGTATGGCGTCCAATGCTTTTTTTCTCACACCTTTAGATTTGAATGGCTCATCTGATTTACGTGCATGCTGTGTTTTTTTATCACACGATGATTCAGACAGGGAAAAAAATTGGTCATCTGCACTGCCCTATGGAACAACATTGATCTGAGTGCCAACAGACAGCGCTTAAACCGAAATTACGGTCATGTGCACGAACCCTAAGTGGCATCCATGTGGCCTCCTGGAAAAAAGGTGAATGGAGATTAAGGGCACGTTGTTTTCCCAGCACTGCTGTCACCTTCAGCGGGTGTCATAATGATTCGGAGATCAGTGGATTATCCTAAAGATATGCCTATAATCTCCTTAATGAGACAGCCACTTTAATAACAATATTGCTGATAGTTTACGGAGACTTTCATCACATGTATCTAAATGCTGTGAGCCTTTACTACGATGTACCCAAATTATAAAGTGAATATATGTAAAAAGAGAAAAACCAGTGGGGTACACATGACCTGGGAGGGATATATTGCTAATTGAAAACAAAAGAGGAGAACTCCATGGCGTGACCTCTCTAGTAGGCCATAAAACTTAACTTTTATTTAATATCAAAATAATAAGGGTATTGCAGATGAAAGATTAAAGAAGATTTTCCCCTAATCTTCTAGCATTGCACATTTTAAATAAGCTATAGCGTCTGATTATCACACAATTGTTAGGCAGAATAGGGCCCTCAGATTAAAACAACAAGTCCCACTGACATGTTTCACCATGTACAGGGCTTCATCAGGGGAAGGGACAAAAGTAGTACTTCCCCTGATGAAGCCTTGCATATGGTGAAACATGTTGGGGGGACTTGTTGTTTTAATATGAGGGCCCTATTCTATATAACAGTGGTGGCAAATGAATAATCGTGCA
Organism: Ranitomeya variabilis; assembly: GCF_051348905.1. Classification (NCBI taxonomy): domain Eukaryota; kingdom Metazoa; phylum Chordata; class Amphibia; order Anura; family Dendrobatidae; genus Ranitomeya; species Ranitomeya variabilis. The sequence goes on from NC_135234.1 coordinate 104,258,927, forward strand.
ATCACTGTATGCTTGCACTGCACATTGGGTGGACACGCAGACACGATTTCCCAAGCTTTACCTCCGATGGATGCCACAGTATTTATCTACTGGCAGTATACACTTTTTTACTGGATAACTATATGTAGAATAGCATCGTTGGCTATGTTATTCCGTACAGCTGAAAAAATATATATTTACATAGGAAATAAAGATCCTATGAATAAGTTTGATGCGGTATTTTAGAAGATGAGTGGCTTTAGTAGTAAGGAAAAGTACTAGACCTAACATATTTATCATTCCTTTTGAACCCATTTCTGGTTTTGTTTAAATAAAAAAAACACTGTTAAAGAAACATGTTTTTTTCTTACAAAAAGTCTTGATGTGAAGCCACCCTAAAGCTATACTCAGACGACTTTGTGTCATATACATGCTTTATCCATGTCTGTATGGATGGATCTTGCACCCATTATTATCTATGTACATATTCACACAGATTTTTTTGTGCAGACCCATTGACTTAAACAAAATCAAACAAAATGGAGACTTGCTGATTTTGATCCGATGTGAGAATAAAATCATCCAGACAATTCAATGGGTCCATGAATCTGTCATCCAAGTGCTGTCCGTTTTTATATGGATTGGGAAGGAGAATCTTGGAAACTATTTTTTACTAACAGATAAACAGATGCCACACGGACAGCAAAAATCAGGCACGCGGACCAAAAATTGGATAATAAACACTGCTGAATATCGATTCTCTTTTCTCGCATTAAAAAAAAAGTTGGACGTGTGAAACTGGCCTAATGCTGTTTTCAGTTTAGCTAGTAAGTGGAATGGTATTTATTGGGGTTAACTGGTATCATTTATAGCAATGTACTGATACAACACAGAAAAAAACTGTCATAAGCCATAAAGTAACAAAACAATTTGGACTTGGTGCCCTAAAGGGATTAGTGTAAGTGTTCCATAAACAGAACACTTATACAAGGAAGAGAGCGGGTACTGAAAAGCAAACAAGGATCACACACATGAGCAAACCCATTTGTGCATTAGGCAGTGACACAGAAGGCACATTACAGCAGTGAGTGCGACCCATTGCCTCTCCGAGCAACTAGACCTGCTGGTGGTGCAGCCAAAGCTCCTACTGGCATCTTATCACTAGGACTATTAGGCTGATATCAGCTTATAATCGTCATTTGATCGCATGGACATGTATGAATAAATCAGCACAGCTGTAGCAACTAGGCTACGTTACAGGAGTATCATAAAAAAAGGCTTTTATGTCATGTCCAAATCGTCAGAATGCTTTCGAGACTGGACCCCAACCATTCTGGACAATGAACAATTCCAGATTCAGATCCTCAGTGAGAAGATGACAGTATTTGTCTGTTTTCTTTCCAATGAAATGAGTGGATGGTTGGGGACCCTATAAGGCTTTCACTTAGGGGCTTCATACACATTAGGGGATGTTCACAGGGAGTTTTTTTTAGGAGGAAACTCTACAAATCCTTCTGAAAAACTCAAAATTCATCAAAAACTTGGGAGTGTGCTCCAAAGACTTAGAAGAAATAGTCAGTGTGCACATCCTCTTAGATCACTGTCGACTACATGATCATTCCTCAGGCAGCTATATCCCCCAACTACCTTTACAAAAGAGATGATTCACTCTGCTTAGCGCTCCTGTGTGCTATATAAAAGAGCTGCTGCCAGACTCCTCTGGCAGTGGCTTACAGTAAGGTCCATATATATTTGGACAGAGACAACACTTTTCTAATTTTGGTTATAGACATTACCACAATGAATTTTAAACAAAAAAATTCAGATGCAGTTGTAGTTCAGACTTTCAGCTTTCATTTGAGGGTATCCACATTAAAATTGGATGAAGGGTTTGGGAGTTTCAGCTCCTTAACATGTGCCACCCTGTTTTTAAAAGGACCAAAAGTAATTGGACAGATTCAATAATTTTAAATAAAATGTTCATTTCTAGTACTTGGTTGAAAATCCTTTGTTGGCAATGACTGCCTGAAGTCTTGAACTCATGAACATCACCAGACGCTGTGTTTCCACCTTTTTGATGCTCTGCCAGGCCTTCACTGCGGTGGTTTTCAGTTGCTGTTTGTTTGTGGGCCTTTCTGTCTGAAGTTTAGTCTTTAACAAGTGAAATGCTGCTCAATTGGGTTGAGATCAGGTGACTGACTTGGCTATTCAATAATATTCCACTTCTTTGCTTTAATAGACTCCTGGGTTGCTTTGGCTTTATGTTTTGGGTCATTGTCCATCCGTAGTATGAAACAACGACCAATCAGTTTGGCTGCATTTGGCTGGATCTGAGCACACAGTATGGCGGCTCTGAATACCTCAGAATTAATTCGGCTGCTTCTGTCCTGTGTCACATCATCAATAAACACTAGTGACCCAGTGCCACTGGCAGCCATGCATGCCCAAGCATCACACTGCCTCCGCCGTGTTTTACAGATGATGTGGTATGCTTTGGATCATGAGCTGTACCACGCCTTCGCCATACTTTTCTCTTTCCATCATTCTGGTAGAGGTTGCTCTTGGTTTCATTTCTCCAAAGAATGTTCTTCCTGAACTGTGCTGGCTTTTTTAGATGTTTTTTAGCAAATTCCAGTCTAGCCTTTTTATTCTTGACACTTATGAGTGGCTTGCACCGTGCAGTGAACCCTCTGTATTTACTTTCATGCAGTCTTCTCTTTATGGTAGATTTGGATATTGATACGCCGACATCCGGGAGAGTGTTGGTCACTTGGTTGGCTGTTGTGAAGGGGTTTATCTTCACCATGGAGATTATTCTGCGATCATCCACCACTGTTGTCTTCCGTGGGCGCCCAAGTCTTTTTGCATTGATGAGTTCACCAGTGCTTTCTTTCTTTCTCAGGATGTACCAAACTGTAGATTTTGCCACTCCTAATATTGTAGCAATTTCTCGGATGGGTTTTTTTCTGTTTTCGTAGCTTAAGGATGGCTTGTTTCACCTGCATGGAGAGCTCCTTTGACCGCATGTTTAGTTCACAGCAAAACCTTCCAAATGCAAGCACCAGACCTCAAATCATCTCCAGGCCTTTTATCTGCTTAATTGAGAATGACATAACGAAGGGATTGCCCACACCTGTCCATGAAATAGCTTTGGAGTCAATTGTCCAATTACTTTTGGTCCCTCTAAAAACAGGGTGGCACATGTTAAGGAGCTGAAACTCCTAAACCCTTCATCCAATTTTAATGTGGATACCCTCAAATGAAAGCTGAAAGTCTGAACTTCAACTGCATCTGAATTGTTTTGTTTAAAATTCATTGTGGTAATGTCTATAACCAAAATTAGAAAAATGTTGTCTCTGTCCAAATATATATGGACCTAACTGTATGTCACCGAGACGAAAGGATTGTTATTCCAAAGTGGGACATTCCAGATCCTTGTCTTCCTTGACATCATCTGTCAGGGTAGAATCTGGAGGCCCCCATACACATTAGTCTGCTGATTTCGGCGGGTTCGGACAAAGTTAGTCTAATGTGTATTATAGGTTTCTTATTCATACTGGGCTACATATGTTTGGTTCCACATAATAATGTTGAAGACCAGCTTGGTATCTGTGGGTGCTCCTGCTGCTAGACCACCACAGACTGGCATTTCATGACAAGGACCCAGCTATCTAAAATTACTTTGAAGGAGGATATTGTTCAACAGTTGTAGATGACAGTGTACATTTTGTGGCACAGTACTTGTTAATTTTGGACTTACTGTAAGAGAAGTGAAGGTCATGCACATTCCACCAAAACCATTCAGACATAAGGCTACGAAAATCAGCACAGACAGAGCTGTAATGGGAAGAAAAGCATAGGGTTACAATCTGACATATTATTGTGACGTCCTCACCTTTTAACTAGCTGGCAAACACGGTTAATAGAGGACTTTATGCCCACTGGTATGTACTAGATATAAGCCCCGTTTCACATGTCCACAAATGATGGTAGGCTCGGGGTCTCCTGACACAAATTTGACAACCTGATTTATGCCTATGAGGGTGTTGAGTTTGGGTCAGAAGACCTGTGGCCAATATGTACAGTGCACAGAAACACAGATGTGTGAAGACTTCGCATTTAAGAGACCTTCTCCTGATGTGTGTTCTCGAATAGAATTTTTCTGTAAGACCAATTTTGGAATCTTGTTTCTTAGAACTCTGCATTCTGCTGTGTTTCAGTTATTGTTCCTGGAAGAATAAGAATAAACTGACAACTGGGTGTTACTCTTTAGGGGATGTCCTCTCACAATCTGAGTGTGAACGGACATGTTCTTTGACCAGACGAATGGTACCAACCAGTTTTCAATTTATTCATATATTTCAAGTAGGAATAACAGAGGAACAGCAAGACACAGTTCTAAGAAAACATCTACAACATTACTATTTTATGGTGAGTACAAGTATTAACTAAGGCAGACATGTCAGGAGAGTAGGCAGGTCATCTTTAAAGGAATCCAATCAGCATGATCCACCCCCCAAACTGCACATGTGTACAAGTGGGGCTTTGAAATATAAAACAATCTGTACCTGTACCGATCCGTTGTTCTGTTACTGAAAAAAACATTATTTTATTCCATATGAAAGTGAGAGTGAAGTGCTCGGGTTGTTGTGACTGGAGAAATGCCCGAACCTTTGCCTCCCCGGCTCCATTCCCCACCTAGCGCACCCTTCTTCTGCTTGTCTGGCAGCTCACTGCCTGTGTTGTCAGGTTAGTGAGTCAACATGAAGTAGGTAGCGCTAAGCGGGAAATAGAGCCGGGAGGCGGAGGCTCAGGCACTTCTCTGACCACACCCAGAGCACTTCAGCTTCATTTGCATGTGGAATAAAACATTATTTTTTGACTTATGTTTGAAAGGCCTTCATGCTCCTGTATGCATATCCATGTGGCTTCCTGGAAGAATACAGCTGACTCACCAATAGGGCTCCTCTCTGGTGTCACAGTTTGCCGGTTTAGGTCTCTGATATAGAGTATACCATGTACATAACACAACTCATAAACCAATGGCACAAAGAACTGCAATGTATTGGCAGATGGCTCTTACTTACAGTTGGGATTACTTGCTCCATAGGCAATTAGAAGACAAGAAACACCAAAACTGGCACTGAAAAATAGAAAACAAGCTGTTACATTATATTATATCACATATAAAGTGAAGCCATAATAATAAAACTACAGTATAACACATCACGCACCTTCCACTTAGCCTCAGCTTGCGGGGCCCATACTTGTCCATGATGATTCCCAAAGGCAGGGAAATGGCACTGAGAAGAAAAGACCCCACTGTGAAGGCCAGGTTCAGCATCTCATCCTGCTCTTTGCACACCAGCCAGCCATTCAGTTTAATGATTTGTTCTTCATTTGTGTTATTCCCAAGCTGGGAGCTGCCGTTGGTGGAGTTGTCCCATGTATAGTTATCTAGGGTTAAGAAAGATGGGTAAGAAATGAGCATAATTAACAAAATTGGAAATATGAAAGAATGTGCAATATCCAGTTATGGGGAAGCTATCATCAGAAAATGACCTATTGTTTAAATTGGGTTTTGTGCTACATGTACTTTTGAAAAAAATTGGTAATGTTTTTTTATTTTTCCATATCATGATAGTTATTAAAAAGAAAAAATAGTAATTTTGCCATTTACACACTGGCCACTGGGTTACTTTAGGGCTCATTCACACTGATGCATGTTCTCTTATGTGAGAGAATTGGGACAATTATACTAATGACACTCAGATCAAACTCTGTCAGAGATTGATCCAAGCGTCATCTGAGTGTGATCTGATTTTCTCTCACAGGTGCGGAGAAGAAGGAGAACATAATTTCTCCATCTTCTCCATTGTCTCTATGCGCGTACATCGGACAGTACTGGGATTACATAAGAGTCCAGTCCAATGTTTCCCACGCACCCATAGACTTGTATGGGCGCACGTGATCCGAATATCAGAGCCACTCGCATGCTGCATCGGCATGAGAAAATATTCAGATACAGTATCTACATTGTCCCATAGTATAGCATTGAGCCGAGCGCTATCTGATAAAACACTGCCGTGTGAACAAACCCATAGTCTCATATTTCCTGTCCTTTCAGGAAGAGTTTCCAGCAGGTTCCTTACCATCAGAGGCAGGGTTACAATCACAGATAACACCTGAATAAACAGCTGATAACACAGGATCCAGGTGATGCCACAGCTGACCCTTGCACACATTTATTTGATGCTTCAATACATAAAATAAGGTCTGAGTCAGTGTATTGCTGCTAATGTACATGTAAATTTCCACCAAAAACCTTGAAATTAGATTCTTTAAAAGCCCCAGTGGCCAGTATGAAAATTGCAAAATTTCTAATTTTTAATAAGGGTTGTGATATGGATAAACAAATAAAATAAATTTTTCACATTATTTAAATGGATTTATCACAAAGTTTGAGTTAAACAATAGGTCATTTTCTCAAGGCACATTCCCTTAAAGGGAACCTGTCACCAGGTTTTTCCCATAAAAATTAGGATCAGCACCTGTAAGTCCTGTGTTACAGCATTCTAGAATGCTGTATATATGTCCGCAACACAAAAAATAGCTTTTATTATACTCACCTATGGCGAAGTCCGGTCCAATGGGCATCTCTGGTCTTGATCCAGCGCCTCTTCTCTTCTTACTTTGTGTGGATGACGCGTCCTACATCATCCACACAGTGTCCTCCGTTGCGCTCCTACGCAGGCGCTCTTCTCTCTGCCCTACTGAGGGGAGAGCAAAATACTGTAATGCGCATGCGCAGGGAAAGGCCAAGAGCGCCGGCGCATGCGTACTATAGTATTTTGCTCTGCCCTTGGTAGGGCAGAGCAGTAGACCTGTGTAGGAGCGCAACAGAGGACACTGTGTGGATGACATAGTACGCAAGAAGGAAGACGGCGTTCACAAGAAAGAAGAGAGGAGGCGCTGGATTAAGACAAGTGACGCCCATCAGACCAAGCCACAGATGAGTATAATAAAAGCAGTTTTTGTGTTATGCAGAGCTCATTGGGGACTAGTATACAGCATGCTAGTACTCTATATGGGAAAAACCTGGTGACAGGTTCCCTTTATCAAATGTAAGCTGCCTCTCAAATGCCACATAAATCCTTAAAGGTGTTGTCCACCATAATAAAAAGGGTCTGCCCCTTTACAGAAACAGTGTCACTCTGGTCCATGTACTATGTCTGGTATTGCTTTTAATCCCCCAATTGAAGTGAATGGCGCTGATATGTAATAGTCAATGGACAAAAGTGGCAGCATTGTTTCTGGGACACTTTATAATATCAGACAAATATTTTAAATCAACAATATAATCCGAATATAAACTAAATGCATGTATAAACTTGTACTGAGCACAAAGTGACAGAAGTGTCTAATCTTCTGTATAGAAGTCATGGTCAAGGAGCTTCGATTGATTGGGAAGCAAATGTCTATTTATCTAACATAAAGTAAGCAATTAAGTAACGTGTTGATCCTAAAATTAAAGCTGCCCATAGATTTCAGATTTTTGCAGTGACAAATGCAACATTTATGAGGCCGGCCTGGATGTCAGTTCTAATGGAGTCAGTGAAAGCCACTCTAGGGGCATGTTCACACTGAGAATTTTCGGGAGGTTTTAGAGCAGAAACTGAGCCAAAACTCTCCAAGTCCTCCTCAAAAACGCAAAACTCCTCATGGAATCTCTCCTCAGTTTCTACTCCAAAAATGCAGCAAAAAAAAAGATTCAGTGTGCACATACCCATGCATAGTAACTTTCTGGCTTTATGGAAGTGGATACCAGCAGGTAACCTTGTCTATTATATCTATACACGGCATTGGAGCCGATGGATGAGGATTGTCATTTCGAGACAGCCTCTTCAAGGTGATAAAATCCTTGGTAAACAGTTTATTTTTATGCATCTTTAACAAATAACCTGTTTCTTCTTTAGGCGATTTTATGATTTGCCGCCTATGTAAAATCATGAATATATATAACAGATATAACAGTACATTGATAACATCAGGTGCATTCCTCCGCACACCAGCGGTTCAATGATTAACAGATATCCAATCCTTCTTTAAGAGCAGAACGCAAACAAAATGTATTTTAAACAAAACCTTGCTGCCTTTAGCTTTTCTTTTCTTAGGATTGCTACTAGAATGGTGGTGTGTTGACAGCCATATGTGCTTAGTGCTTTTCAGGACTTTTCTAGACAAAAGTATGTTTACAATTAAAAAAGGTGTTGAATTTCTGAAGTTTATGAATTTAAAAAAGACTATTATTCTTCTGTGTTTTGTGGCATTTAAATGATACTTGGGCCATTAGATGTACAAATAACATTTATGATTACGGAAATATTCCAAGTAGCTCATATCAGCCAAACTAGAGACCAATCTGTAAACAGCACTATTTTAGGGGGTTTGCGCCTCATCAGAACAGGGAAGGGTATTGGTTGGTGTAGAGTTGCCATCCCTGTGTGGTTCCCATCCTCCTCTCCCACAGCAGATGCCAATTCACTCACCACCCTGGCCCTCGCTTCCTCTTGCTCCTGCAGTCTTTTGGGGTCTGCACAGTCTGACAGATCCCCAGGCACTGTGCTTAGGGTGCAAGCACGATCCCGGTCTCTTAGAGATGCAACGCGCACCGTCCTAAAGTGTCCCCAGCCAATGGCTGGGAGACACTTATTATTTTAGGCGCCTCCACCTGTTAGAAGGTGCCTGAGCAATGTGTTGTCAGTATGTCTGCATGCCTGCTAGTTGTCAGGTCCCCTGTTTCCAAGTTACTACCTATTCCTGCCTGCACCTGCCAGTACCTGATGTGCCTGTATACCAGCCCTGCCTGCCTCTGTTGTGCCTTTCGGGAATACCAGCCAAGCATGGCAGCACCTGCCATTCCTCTACACCTGTCATGCCTGCCTGTACCAGCCGATCCTTCCCATTCCTGGACGTTCCAGCTTCCTGCCACTTTGGGGGTCAAGTGCCATTTGTCCGTGGTCTGTCCTGGAGCAGCACCTGGCGTTCATCTGGAGCCATGTCTAACCCCACCATCAGGGGCTTTGGTGAAGAGTTAGGTGATCACCTAGTCATGAGCCTCCAGGCTTTCCTCGATCCACGGCACTGTGGTTCCACTACCATGTACGTTACAGTTGGCTGAATTATATCAGCTATTTTTCACTTTTTTTTCCCATGGTGATTGTCTTAATAAAAATAACCATGTGTCAGCACACTGTGATTAATTAATACATGACCTCCAATATTGCTGTAAACATTAAAAAAGTAAGGTACTTAGCATTTTTTTTATCAAAGAGCGCAAAAGCCAGTCCACCCAAGTGAAGGTGTGCAGACCCTATTTTTTTGTTGTATACATAGGAGGTCCCCTTCAGGTCTAAGCCCCCTTATCTACACATATCTCCCAGACAAAGTTTTAATTGTGAGCTCTGCCTGGGTTTCCTTCAACCCTTATTCAGATGAGGCTGGTTTGGCACACACATGAAGTAGGAAATTAGTGATAGAGAGAGAACATCCATATTTAGTTACACCTTGACATGGTTGGATGGCTTTTGTGCATTTTGATAAAAAACTAAGTACCTTTACGTTTTTAACATTTACACCAATAGCGGAATTCATGTAATTAATTAATAGCAGTGTGCTGACGCATCGTGTATGTATATGTTGGCCATATAGTGTTTAATTTACTACTATGAAATGTGAGCTGCCCTGTTTTTTTTCAGGTTTTTTTTGGTGCTTGAAAATAAGTCTCCAGGACTCCAGAATCGATTTGCAGGACTCCTATCCATCGTCCAGGGCAGTAATGTGTAACTGTTGGATTGGAGGCCTACAAATCTCTATACCTCCTGCCATTCCCAATTCTTCTTTTTATTAGCCGGTCCTGCATAAAGTAATTTGTGCGTCATGCTGAATTGATGACGTTTTGCCAGCCCGGGTAATGAAAAGAAAAGCCAGGAATGGCAGGAGGTAAGGAGATTCCCAGACGGATGGGACTGGAATCATGAGACCCGATTCTCCCATCTCTACTCTCCATACATAGGGAGACCTCTTTAATGAGATAGTGGTACATTTAAGTTATAGGGATGCCACTAATTACTTTACTTGTAGGCGATGTGGCGTTATTAGTGGGAACCCGCTATGATTGGGCATAGTATTTGCACTGTGTTCACCACAACCACAGAATGGTTGCCTTTTTTTTCTAGGACCAGTCCTAAGCAGTAATGGAACAGCTTATATGGAAATTATTATGGCAAATGTATAAACCATAATACTGTGGAAAACCTAGAAAATTGCAACAAATCAACCATATGTGAGTTATTTTATGAGACAACTATTTAAGGACAAGTATGCAAAAAAAAGAATAAAATTACTATAAAAGAATAAGGTAAAAAATACAATGTAGTTGTACACTTAAGGATCTCCATACTGCAGGCGGTATGTTAGTGAAGAAGCACACATATTATCTTCCTTTCCTTCCCATCCCCCCAGGCTATATGTCAGGGGTAATATAACAGGAAACAGATGTAGGTGAAGAGTCAGATAAGCAACCACGGGTGTTTGGGCCATATGTGAAAGGTAGAAAACAATGCAATATCATGGCACTTGCCACTGATTATCTGTCTCTTACTGTCATTTTCTCTTAGCAGCAGTCAGTGGTTGGCCGGGTGTAATGAGATCTGTAGATACAACACCTATAGCCACAATCAATAAGTCAATGAAATGCAAAAACAAAAAGAATAGTGATGAGCAAATATACTCGTTACTCAAGATTTCCCGAGCATGCTCGGGTGTCCTCTGAGTATTTTTTAGTGCTCGGAGATTTAGTTTTCTTCACCGCAGCTGAATGATTTACAGCTACTAGCCATCTTGATTACATGTGGGGATTCCCTAGCAACCAGGCAACCCCCACATGTACTTATGCTGGCTAACAGATGTAAATCATTCAGCTGAGGCGATGAAAACTAAATCTCCGAGCACTAAAAAATACTCAGAGGACACCCAAGCGTGCTCGGGAAATCTCGAGTAACGAGTATATTCACTCATCACTAAAAAAGAACATTTAATTAATTAATTCATCAATAAAAAAAATCATTATAAAGACACAAAAAATACAAGAAGAGGCAAAATGACATAAAAAGGAACAATAAAAAAAAGACTAGCGGGATGAAACATTTATATATTGTAGCACGTGATATGTCGTTTTAACATTTAATTAATAAAGTAAATTATATTTTAGGGTTTGCCTGGCACCTATTCCATTATGTGAGATCTGTAGATAGTCATTTGGAGGTGCGGGTATAAGTTGACAGTAAACAAGTCTGTTTTAGCTCTGGAATGGAACAGGCTGTCTTGCAGAAAGGTCTTCACCCATGTCCTCGGTACTTTCAGACTGTTTTGAAGGATCCTGGCTCATTTCCCAAAACAGAAAAGGGTTTGTTTGTATTACAAGGCATGATAATTTATATCTTAGTACATCATTCACCCAGACGTAAGAGGCAATCTACCACAGATACTCATACCTCCACCCACGTTTTGTCTATGAGACTGGAGCGACATGAGGACTTCTGTAACATTTCAAAAAAGTGTAACGCCCCATAGAAAATGTATTGCACCAATAATCTAAACTGATCAAATACAATGTGCCTATATGGCTCCTACAGGCAGGGCCGCCATGGGCTGTATAGTGTCCGGCATGGTATCACTCCATCCCATACCGAAGTTGTCAAAATAAAAATGATATAGTGCCACCCCATCATCATCAAACAATAGAAAAGTAATGTACTGTACAGTGACTAGGTAATGTCACACAGCAAATATCACCATACAGTATAGTGCTCAAATAATACAACCATTATTGTTTATTTAGTTAACGTCCTCCGGCTTGATCTCCAGCCATGGCAACTTGATGGATGAACGTTCTGTAGGAAGATCTTGTGCCAGCCTACATAGGTCCACCAGGGTCTTCTTCCCATTATTTTGATAGTATCAAGCCATGGAGTTGCTGGTCTTCCTCTTCACCTTGTTCTTTCTATTCTTCTGACCATGATGTCCTTCTTCAGTGATTGCTCTCTTCGTATGATGTGGCCAAGTAGGCAAGTCGTAGCTTGGTGATCATTGCTTCCAGTGACAAATACGCCCCAAAAACCTTTTGAAATTTTCCCATGCTCAGGCGTCCTTGCTGGCTTCTGATCGCCGTCCTCTTGCTCTGATTGACGTGGATCACGTCTGCTGCATCATCAAAATAGCCAGGCGAAATATCACCCCTGTGCGCTGGCAGCCGATGTCTCTGTGCAGGGGCGATATTTCACCTGGCTGTGTGGCTGATGCAGGAGGCGTCATCCAAGTGAACCAGAGCAGAAGGACGGCAATCAGAAGCCGGGAGGAGGGGTAGACGCCTCAGCAAGGACGCCTATCAGGACCGGACTGGCAGGGTTTACATAAAGCGAGGGAGAATTTCAAAAGATTTTTTGGAGGTGTACTAGGGGAGTCAGGAGGTTATATGCCCCTTTATGGAATGCAGCACAGGTGCTGATTAAGGCTACGTTCACATTAGCGTTAAGCTAATGTGCGTCGGGTTTGCGTCGGCGACGCAGCGGCGACGCATGCGTCATGCGCCCCTATACTTAACATGGGGGACGCATGCGTTTTTTTTTGTTGCGTTGTGCGACACATGCGTCTTTTTTGACGCAAGCGTCGGACCAAGAAAACGCAACAAGTTGCATTTTTCTTGCGTCCGATTTTCGGCAAAAACCGACGCATGCGTCGCAAAACGCAGCGTTTTTGCGTGCGTTTTGACATGTTTTTGCGTGCGTTGTGCGTTGCGTCACCGACGCAACGGCGCACAACACTAGTGTGAACGTAGCCTAAGATGCTACTCTTAGTTCTGACATGAAAAAAATTAATGACAGGTTCCCTTTAATAAACACTAGTGGTTTCTTCATTGCTGAATGGAGTTTTAAAAAAGTTAAAAATGTATAGCAAGAAAAAAAAACACTAAGAAGTTTGAAAAACACAGAAAAGAAAAATGCCAGAGGCCAAAAACATTGAAAAAGTGCTCCGGAAATGACCCAAAAATGCTAAAAAAGATGCTCCAGGAAAAAACGCCAGTGTTTCCTGAAGTTTCTTTCTTTTGAAAAACTTGGCAGGTTCACTCAACATTGATAAGAAAATAAAAAAATCACAAAAAACAATAACAGTCTGAGTGATTAGGTATAAAATAAAAATAATAGCTGAGCCGGGAGATCTTGCACTATGACTGTACTGAGATTTCTTCCTTTGTCAGTAATTTTTGCTTTTAACCTCTTCTGCCTCCTTTAGAGATACATCAGCCATTTTCAGCATCTGCAGCGCCGTTGTTTGGTCACAGAGTCGTCCAATGTTATGCACTTTCAGGGCCTGCTATGGACGACGTGCCTGTGTGTGATGAAATGCGAGGTGTGGCCATGGCCGTTTCTGCAGTTCTTCATCTGCCAGTAATTGTTTATTGTGAGCAGTGATATATTTGCTTATTTTCAACATGTGGGAACATACTAGACTGTAAATTCAAGTGAGACCTGTTCCAATTCATGATGTGCTCCAAACACTACGTAAACATTCTCCAGCCTGAATAACACACGGGTATAACTTGTTATTCCGAATACTTACCTAATGCTTGATTTAGCCTGCATCGTGACTGGTCTTGATCTAACCAAGTGGAAAGTTTAACTTCTCTGCCTTAGACTTGTAACTAAATACCCTGGCCAAAGCCGAGTGCCTCATATGCACCCCCTGGCACTCAGCACCTGAGGAGCATTCCCTGCCAGCTCCCTTTAGCTGTGCCCTCGCTTTACCTAACATTCCTTCTATAGCTGAAACAGTATCTGGCAGCCAGATTCCTCAGTATAAAATGTAACCTTTATAAAAGTGGTTGTGTATTGATTAGCTATCCTTAGGATAGGTCATCAGTATCAGATAGATGGGGGTCCGACACCTGACACAGCCACCAATCAGCTGTTACTAGGTCCTGCAGCTTCTGGATGTACAGAGTGTATGGAGAACACCAGCGTATAGCCACTCTCCGGTACCGCAGCTCAGATGCCATTCACTTCACTGATCTTCAGTACCCAGGAGCGGCAACTACACAGTGTACAGATCTGTGGTGCGCCACTCCATACACTGTGTACATCCGGCACAGGTGGGACCTGGTAACAGCTGACCTATGGATCTTATTAACACCATGGCCAAACACTGGGACACCCACCGGCCTTATATTGACGACCTATCCTATGGATAGGTCATCAATATCTAAGACCTTGGAAACACCCTTGAAGGGGTTGTCATCATAAATATTTTATTTTATCGGGTTCTTGCACCTAAAAATAAAAATATACACAGATGACAGCGAAGCATGGTAAAATACACGTATGTCAAAGAATTCCTAGCCATGCAAACAACAGGACATAAATAGCCTATCATCAACTACTACATAGAATACCCCACACAAAGATGATTAGAAGGCAATGTGTACTAATCAAAAATTCAATTTTATTAAAGTATTGCAAAGTTTAAAAGGGGCCCCTTGAAAAAGGAGTCCGAAACGCGCGTCGGGGCAGACGTGCGGGTCCAGGTGACAGCGGGGAACCTACATTCCAGTCTCCACTTTTGAATAGGTAATTATACCGGTCCACTGACTGCCTATGTGTTATATGATAACACCTTACATAGTTAGTGCTTCATTTATTGTAGCGGTGTGGACTTTTCACTGAGTGGGGCGAGATAGGTTATACAAATATAGTGATGCATATCTGTCATAGAAGAATTATATGATGTTATTATGGATCAAATTAATAGTGACGTAAATGCTTCCTATGATAATGTCTTTTATGGGATGTGCCCCGTTTGTTCACCTGCTGCCGCATGTCAACATTGGTAATGGGAGAGGGATACTGTCCTATTCCCCAAAGCTGTCAATATGGTTTTTAAACTTTGCAATACTTTAATAAAATTGAATTTTTGATTAGTACACATTGCCTTCTAATCATCTTTGTGTGGGGTATTCTACCTAAAAATAAAATACTATTGCACTGTCCCACAGTTGTTCCAGTTCCAGCTCTCCGCTGTGGTCTCCGGTCTTCGTTGATATGGCTGCAGCAGTACCATCACATGATATAACTGCTACTGCCAATTAGTGGGCTGCGGTAATGACACACAGCTTCCCCCCCCCCCCCCAAAAAAAAAAAGTGCATTGTGGATGGGCGTACATGCTATGTGCCATTCAGCATAATTGAAACTAGCACTCAAAACAGATAAGACTAGCTCATATTGCAATTATGTCCACGTAGACCAAACAAAATACAATGTTGTATTAGTATTTTTTAACTTATATCATATACATAGTTATATCGATAGGAAGCCTCCCCAAGAGGGAATGCAAAAGCTTTTGAGATGACAGTGTCACCTATCCCAATAGAGGAAATACCAGACCATACACCTTACTGGTTGAGTTGGCCATGTTGACACAACATAATGAAAGGCTTTCTATGGTGACTCACATTTGGGATGACCTCCTAGTTAATCTGTAACCACAGTTGGCTTTTTCATGGTATAACATGTTAAGAATGTGACCTCTATAGTTACAAAGAACTTAATGAGAAATGTGAATTTACAGCTACACCAAAAAAGGATGCTATTAGTAAAAGCCGACAGTAAATGAAAGGCAGGCAAAGTTTGGCAGAATCAAACATGGTCGGTCACAGCAGGGGGAAAATGCTGAAATACATGTTTTATTCCTGATAATCTATGGGGCTGCTCACTTATCAGTGTTTTTTGGGGCATATATCTGTTTTTGAACAGCGTCACAGATCAAAATTACCCATACATGTCAAAGGGTCTGTGGAAATCACGGACAGTACATGGAAGCCATCCGTTATTAACATTGCAGTCTATAGAAGCTCTGAAGTTTACTTCTTTTTTCATCAATGAAAATCACTGACTGATGAAACACGGAACCAAAACTGATGAACAACGGTCTGTGCTTTTACGTCCGAGAAAAATTACATTGCTGCAGCCTAGAGAGGGTTCCCGACACACGACTATGTTTACACAGGGTTTTTTGTGGAGCTTTATTGAGGGGATCCACCCAAAAATCCTTACCAAAAACTGCTTCAAAAATGTGCACAAAGCCTTAGGAAACATTTTAGGGGAAAAAAAGCATTTTTGAAAGCCTCAAAAACTCTGAGTGAACATTGTGTTTGTATGCTAAGCTGTAAGGCCATGTGCACACGTTGCGGATTAGGCTTAGGGATTTTTGGTGTGGATTCTGCATCTCTTGGCAGAAAACGCACCTGCGGATTTGACGCATTTTTGTGCGGATTTGCTGTGGATTTCTTGCGTTTTTTACCCCTGCGGATTTCTATAATGGAATGGGTACAAAAACGCTGCAGATCCACAAAAAAGAAGTGACATGCTACTTCTTTTAATCTGCAGCGTTTCCGCACAGAATTTTCCGCACCATTAGCACAGCATTTTTTTTTTACCATTGATTTACATTGTACTGTAAATCACTTGCGGATCTGCAGCGTTTCTGCACCGCAAAAAACGCTGCGGATCTGCAGGAAATCCGCAACGTGTGCACATACCCTAAAAGACTGAAACAGACGACCCATGTGCCAGAAACATTAGCATACACCCATACTATGTAGCCTGGGTATTTTCCAGGAAAATAGGAAGTGCCGTACCGTATTGGCTGTGTTTAATGTCGAAATCCCGTCCTGCCACTTCCTGTTTGTCTTCCTAGAGGATACACATATGCTATATCTTAGGCCGGGGATATAATGTATATGCCCACAGCTGTATTGCACGCTCTATGCTCCTTCACAAGTACCGAACTAGAAACACGTGGTTTATAATCATGCAGAAAAGTAATGGCAGATAACGAGATGATGCCACAGAGAGGTCACATTTTTCATTTTTTGGGGGGGCGATGAGTGAAGATCTGAAGCAGGAAGTGACCTTGCGTGCATGATCTGCCAAAAGTGAGAAAAAAAATATCGTTCCATAAAGAAGCTCATTGTCTTGCTACTACTGCAGATTTCCATGAGCGTCATGGTCAGGAACCATTAGTCCGCTCCTATAAGTACAGATCCAGGGATACATTTGTTGGCAGTTCACCGAAGAGGAAACAGACGTTGTTGTCTCCATCTAAATTTAGATTAAGTGTAATTTGAGGTTGATAAAATCTGACTACTTGGAAGTAATAGAACACACAGAGCAGTGCTATTGCCCAGCAACCAGTATTTTTGGCCTTAGTTCCTAATAGGCCCCAATATCTGGATCTGCAGACTCCTATTGATCTCATTAGACATGTCAGGCTCTGGCTTAGATGCACTGGATAGCTATAGATTTACATAACTCCTGCAATCCTCCATAGCTGGGAATCACTCAGCCTCTGGGTTCACAGTATCTCTAGTTCAGATTTATGCAGCGGATAGAACTATTAATGGAAAGAAGGCTCATGAACTCATGAATATGCTGTGAAAAATATCTGTGCAGATGGGAGTACATGTTCTGATACCGATTCATACAAGATTTACATTGCAATGAATGCTCATTGACAGGGGTGGATTAAGGGTAGCCAGGGCCCCGGGCTGTTCAGACACTGTGGGGCACCCCCCCGGTCATGTGACGGGGGGGTCATGTGATAACTGAACCAGATTATTCCAGAAAAATGGTCGGGCCCTACTCTACTGTAACCTATTAAATATTTGTTAAAATATGCAATACAATTTAGGTATATTTTGACCAATATCACATACAAGGAACAAATACCACCGCACCATGACCAGACCACAAATTACAACCACAGTGATCGAATAATATCACATACAAGGAACAAATACCACCGCACCATGTCAAGACCACATATTACCACCACTTGATGACCAAATAGCACATACAAGGGACAAATACCACAACACCATTTCCAGACCACATATTACCACCACATAGTGACTGAATACTACAATACTGATCAGTAATAAAAAAACAAAAAAACACAATACTATCACCATAAGTGCCAGTATTCACAGGAGATCTGTACTTAGTATGCAGTGTCTGTGTAAAGGTAATACAGTGATCACTGGTGACATTGTACACAGGACCTCTGTATATAGTGTATAGGTAATACAGTGATCACTTGTGACATTATATACAGGAGCTCTGTATACAGTATACAGTGTATAGTGTCAGTGTATAGGTAACACTGACTCACCAGTGACGTCTCTAGGTGAAGTCCTTCATCTTTCATCCAGCACAGACCGCCATAACTTCTTCCAACCAGGACTTGTCTCTGCAGGAAATAACACAGTTATCTCGAGCTCCGCTTGCAGAACACATTACTTAATTTTTCCCAACTTCTACATTACACCACATGAAGAAAAAGAGGCGACATAGTGTCACTCTACACAGAAACAGGACCGCCGCCCATTTAAAACAATGTCCTCAAAAAATAAAATAAATACATCACTGCAGTAATAATATCCCTTAATTAGCCCCTATGTCCAGCATTGCCCCCAGACAGTGTGTTCAACAATCTGCCCCAGTATGTCCATGTCCAGCATATTGCCCCAGAGTGTCCAGCACTGCCCCCAGACAGTGTGTCCAGCAATCTGCCCAGTGTGTCCAGCATATTACCCCAGTGTGTCCAGCATATTAACCCCAGTGTGTCCAGCATATTAACCCCAGTGTGTCCAGCAATCTGCCCCAGTATGTCAAGCATTGCCCCAGTGTGTCCAGCAATCATCTGCCCCAGTGTGTCCTCCAGCATTGCCCCCAGTGTGTCCAGCAATCTGCCCCAGTGTCTCCAGCATTGCCCCAGTGTCTCCAGCATTGCCCCCAGTGTCTCCAGCATTGCCCCCAGTGTCTCCAGCATTGCCCCCAGTGTCTCCAGCAATCTGCCGCAGTGTCCCCAGCAATCTGCCCCAGTGTCTCCAGCAATCTGCCCCAGTGTTTTCAGCAATCTGCCCCAGTGTCTCCAGCAATCTGCCCCAGTGTCTCCAGCAATCTGCCCCAGTGTGTCCAGCAATCTGCCCCAGTGTCTCCAGCATAGCCCCAGTGTGTCCAGCAATCTGCCCCAGTGTCTCCAGCATTGCCCCAGTGTGTCCAGCAATCATCTGCCCCAGTGTGTCCCTCAGCATTGCCCCCAGTGTCTCCAGCATTGCCCCCAGTGTCTCCAGCATTGCCCCCAGTGTCTCCAGCATTGCCTCCAGTGTGTCCAGCAATCATCTGCCCCAGTGTGTCCAGCATTGCCCCCAGTGTGTCCAGCATTGCTCCCAGTGTGTCCGGCATTGCCCCCAGTGTGTCCAGCATTGCCCCCAGTGTCTCCAGCATTGCCCCCAGTGTCTCCAGCATTGCCCCCAGTGTCTCCAGCAATCATCTGCCCCAGTGTGTCCTCCAGCATTGCCCCCAGTTTGTCCAGCAATCTGCCCCAGTGTCTCCAGCATTGCCCCAGTGTCTCCAGCAATCTGCCCCAGTGTGTCCAGCATATTGCCCCGGGCCCCCCGGATTGCCGTTCGCAAAAAACAAAAAAAAACAAACGAGTTCTCCTCACCTGACCTGTGCGCTCCAGCGGCGAGCTCCCTCCAGCAGCGCACACTCGCCGGCGACTGACAATGACGTCAGACGCCGGCGACGTGTGAGCTGCGCCTGCGGCCAACTTCAGCTGCCAGCCTCCAATTGGCTGGCGGCTGTTGTTAACTATTGACGTGCAGGCGCGCGCCCGCACGTCAATAGGAAACCGCCGCAGCGCCGGTATGGGCCCGGTGAGCAGATGAGACGGGGCCCGATGCGGGCCCCCTCTCTCTGCCCACCGGGCCCATAAATGATACGCCAGTCAAGGCACGGGCAGTAATGCCCTGATGGCGGCGGGCAATCTGTGCGGTAGCCCAGGGCCCCCCACACCACTGGGCCCTGGGCTACCGCCCAGATTGACCCTCTTATAATCCGCCCCTGATCATTGATACTTGCAGGACATTTTATCTCTTGGTCCATCCAGAAATATGGAAAAAGTATGAAAGAGTTGTCAAAAAAAGGATTTTTTACTTAGATTATTTAGATTATAAGTGGAGATAAGCAAATTTCCCAAAATGATTTTAGGGGCAGATTAGCTCAATTTGGTCAGCTGTGCCCCTATAGTTTGAGGACTCTCCAGACCCCAAAGCATAATAAACTAAGGGTAGAGAAGACATCAAAATTAATGAAGTACATTATACCCACTTATCCTAACACCACCTCCACTGCTCCTTAGTCCGCCAAGCCAGTATTGGGCCCATCCGAGGCTCCCTTCTTGCCCAATGAAGGAAGCACTGGAAAAAATGAAGAATGGCGTGGAGGACTGGGGAGAGCAGCATTCGAGGTGGCCTAGGACAGGTGAGTATAATTTATTTTATTATTTTTACCCACACCTAGCCCATAAAAGAAGACACCAAGGCCGACTGGCTGCAATTTTGCTGGATAAGTATGAACCGAATACCCAAAATTTTGGATTTACCAGAATCTAAAACTTTTGAGAAATTCAGAACAAGTTTGATTTTGTTATGGATCCATTTGCTTAGATGTAATTATCATAATGTTATAAACGTAAAACTAGATTCTCAGTGTTCTGAGAGTAAAATATGTGCATTTTACAAGCCTTAATTTATTATCACAGAGAAAAAGGAGCAAATTCCACACTAGTAATTTACTGTACCTTGAACTCCTCTGGCTGTGCAGTAAGAATGTATATATACAGTATATACATAATTCCAATATACAGATTCCCCATGAGGATATATGATCTCTATTCCAAATAACCTCACCACATTATCCAGAACATTTTGCGTAATGAACTAATGCTGTTTGCTTGTTAGGTGCTTACCCCCTGCCAGGCATAGCCAACAACAAATCATTGCTTTATACTGTAAATGTAGAGCATCTAGTTACAGATAATGTGCGGAAACAGTGATGTTACTCATTTTTAAAGGTTCACATCTCAGCCATTTTTTGTCAAGTCGACAGCGCTGCAGACAAACACTGAGCTCAGCAGCTCTGAGTAGATTGTACCATAGACTCGGGCAGAGCTGCTCAGCACAGTTACTGGCTGCAGCGCTGTCCACGTGACGTCAATGCTGCAGGCAGTAGCAGAATCTGGAAAAAGCAGCCGAGACTCAGCGCTGGACCTGGGGAAGATGAGTACAGAAAAGTTTTATTTTTCCTTTTTAAAACAAACTACAGCTTGGGGATAGCATTTTTCTAAAACCAGAAAATCCCTTTAAATTAGTTTAATGAATGCAGTTCACCAGTACTATAACATGATTCAACTGACAAATACTAGTCAGGAACATAACATCCACACCATTAGTGGAAACTGCTTTGTGGGAACAGTACACGTATAGGATTCCAATGTCGCTCTTTAGATTCTAATGGATTCCTCATTTCCACTAGTTTGCATTCCAATAGAGACACTGATGGTGGAAGGCTACCTTTACTATAGTGAAACCATATACAATAGGACCCATTTTCATTCTTTGCAATGAATATACAAGGAAAAGCAATGACAACTCTCCGGAGAGAAGGCCTCCTGCTACTCTACATGTGAAATGTCCGGTCCCACAGAGATAAGAGTGAAGGGTATAGATGCAATACAACTCTCCTGGATATCCTGGAGGCAAATACTTAATTATAATGCATACCTAGCAATCATCAGCCAAGGGTATTTCTACTAGATGAGTTTTCTTAACAATGAAGATTATAGGGTTTACACAGCGTTCATAGGTTTACACAGTACTCGTTGGTTTTACATAGCATTCATAGTGAATACATAGCATTTATAGGGGTTACATAACATTCATAGGAGTTACCCAGCGTTCATAGGGTTTACATAGCATTCATAGGGGTTACATAGCGTTCATAGGGGTTACATAGCGTTCATAGGGGTTACATAGCGTTCATAGGGAATACATAGCGTTCATAGGGGTTACATAGCGTTCATAGGGGTTACATAGCGTTCATAGGGGTTACATAGCGTTCATAGGGGTTACATAGCGTTCATAGGGAATACACAGCGTTCATAGGGGTTACATAGCGTTCATAGGGGTTACACAGCATTCATAGGGTTTTCATAGCATTCATAGGGGTTACACAGCGTTCATAGGGTTTACATAGCGTTCATAGGGGTTACATAGCGTTCATAGGGTTTACATAGCGTTCATAGGGGTTACATAGCATTCATAGGGTTTACATAGTATTCATAGGGGTTACTCAGCGTTCATAGGGTTTACATAACGTTCATAGGGAATACATAGCGTTCATAGGGGTTACATAGCATTCATAGGGGTTACACAGCGTTCATAGGGTTTACATAACGTTCATAGGGAATACATAGCGTTCATAGGGGTTACACAGCGTTCATAGGGTTTACATAGTATTCATAGGGGTTACACAGCGTTCATAGGGTTTACATAACGTTCATAGGGAATACATAGCGTTCATAGGGGTTACACAGTGTTCATAGGGTTTACATAGCGTTCATAGGGGCTACACAGCGCTCATAGGGGTTACATAGCATTCATAGGGGTTACGTAGCGTTCATAGGGAATACATAGCGTTCATAGGGGTTACATAACATTCATAGGGGTTACCCAGCGTTCATAGGGTTTACATAGCGTTCATAGGGGTTACATAGCGTTCATAGGGTTTACATAGCGTTCATAGGGGTTACATAGCATTCATAGGGTTTACATAGTATTCATAGGGGTTACACAGCGTTCATAGGGTTTACATAACGTTCATAGGGAATACATAGCGTTCATAGGGGTTACATAGTATTCATAGGAGTTACACAGCGTTCATAGGGTTTACATAACGTTCATAGGGGTTACATAGCATTCATAGGGTTTACATAGTATTCATAGGGGTTACACAGCGTTCATAGGGTTTACATAACGTTCATAGGGAATACATAGCGTTCATAGGGGTTACACAGTGTTCATAGGGTTTACATAGCGTTCATAGGGGTTACACAGCGTTCATAGGGGTTACATAGCATTCATAGGGGTTACGTAGCGTTCATAGGGAATACATAGCGTTCATAGGGGTTACATAACATTCATAGGGGTTACCCAGCGTTCAGACGGTTTACATAGCATTCATAGGGGTTACATAGCATTCATAGGGGTTACATAGCGTTCATAGGGGTTACATAACGTTCATATGGGATACACAGCGTTCATAGGGGTTACATAGTGTTCATAGGGGTTACATAGCGTTCATGGGGAATACATAGCGTTCATAGGGGTTACATAGCGTTCATAGGGGTTACATAGCGTTCATAGGGGTTACATAGCGTTCATAGGGGTTACATAGCATTCATAGGGGTTACACAGCATTCATAGGGTTTACATAGCATTCATAGGGGTTACACAGTGTTCATAGGGTTTACATAGTGTTCATAGGGGTTACATAGCATTCATAGGGTTTACATAGTATTCATAGGGGTTACACAGTGTTCATAGGGTTTACATAGCGTTCATAGGGGTTACACAGCGTTCATAGGGTTTACATAGTATTCATAGGGGTTACACAGCGTTCATAGGGTTTACATAACGTTCATAGGGAATACATAGCGTTCATAGGGGTTACACAGTGTTCACAGGGTTTACATAGTATTCATAGGGGTTACACAGCGTTCATAGGGTTTACATAGTATTCATAGGGGTTACACAGCGTTCATAGGGTTTGCATAACGTTCATAGGGAATACATAGCGTTCATAGGGGTTACACAGTGTTCATAGGGTTTACATAGCGTTCATAGGGGTTACACAGCGTTCATAGGGAATACATAGCGTTCATAGGGGTTACACAGTGTTCATAGGGTTTACATAGCGTTCATAGGGGTTACATAGCGTTTGATCAATGGTCCCATTGGGGCTTACATCCGAACCACAGAAAATGGGATTTGGGCGTACACGCTGATGAGACCATTCACTGTAAAGATGCTGAGGACGTCACTGTGTGCTCTGTTGCACATCATTTTCAGCTGTACACGGAGGTGGGCAACAAGACATAGTCAACTGCATCTTGCTGCCAGCATCAACTAGGTGTATACGGCCAAAAATGATGCACAATAGAGCTCCCCATGACTTCCTCTCCATCAATAGAGCCAATAGCCCTATTGGGGCATTTGACCCAACCCGGTTTTGCAATGGTTCTGACGCAGGCGCCAATGGGGTCACTGAATGTAGTGGCAAGTGCTATGTGAACCCAATCTATGCTGTAGCCTAAATTTTAAGGAGACAGCACATGTCACACCAATGCATTGATCTTGTAAATTTACTATAAAGTTTATTACGGACAGTTGGCTGGTTCTAAACATTCATTTAATAAGGAGTATAAATATAATCTAAACGATCTCGACCGACTGCCCTTTCCCCAATTTCTGGAATCAATCTTTCAGCACTAGAAAACAGTGTCCAAATTTTGAGACGATCACCTTGGCTCTCAAGAACACATTCCTGATAACTAGGGGGCAGTATGAGAAGCATAATGTTGGTATTGTCTGCACAATGAAAAGCCGCTGAAACTCGCTCTCATGGACATCGATAAAGAAGTGTTCCTTCAGCTCCAACGTGACTCAACAGTTTCCATCTGTTACAAATGCTGACAAAAATGTACTTTTTGTAAAGATTAGATCCTTGATGACTTGGGGTACTTGGGTTCATAAGTTCAACTCAGGAATATTTGTTCAAAACCAGGCAAGAAACCCAAAGGAAAAATGTTTGCAATGTATTGACGAGAGGTAAAAAGCAAAGTCAATACTAACAAAGGGAAACAAAGGCAGATATACTATACCGTGTTTATTGTGACTCGACTTCACCAGTGATGAAAAAAACGATAAAGGTGGATAATTTTTAGGTTTGTGCATATTGAATTTTTTTCGAAGCGGTAAAAAAATACGAGTTTTTTAGTGGAAACAGTCTGACATAACGTTCCTTCTTTGGAGGAGTTTTCTTTTTCTCCTGACATGTTTTTTCAGACTTTTGATAGTGACAGTGCATAGTTTAATGCTGATTCCATCAGGAATTGCTTTAAAGTAGTGACGAGCATTTTCTTTTCTCCCACCAGGCGTTTTTCAAAAAGTGAATTGTAAAAAAAAATGCTCAAACCACTGAACATATGAACGAAAAAGTGGTTTTACCACAGAAATGAATAGGACGAATAAGTCATGCAGTTTTTGAGCTATTTTTCAGTCTTTTTTGGAGTGAAGGCACTTCTGAAAACTCTGTGCACATACCATAAGGGGGAAAAGAATTTGTCATGCTGATATATAGGATGCCCCTTCTTGTAGTCAAGGGTCTGCTGGGCTGCATTTAAGTATCCTTGCCGGCAGCACATCGCCCTGCGCAACAAGCTGTCGACAACATGCATGTTGTATGTGGACAGAAAGAGCATAATAACAACTGCTCTGTCTCCTTACGGTTTGATCAGCCCAATGCGAATGGATCCACCAATCGATTTGTATAAAGTCAATTGCTCCTCTTTAGGGTGCAGTCAGATGGCTGTATAAATTGGACCGAGATCGGAACACAGTACACGGACTGGCTGGCGGCTCTCCTGACCCGAGCGTGACAGCCTTATGTATTTCTATGCAGCTGTCACACTCAGGTTGGGAGAGCTGCCAGCCAGTTCATGCACTGCGTTCTGATCTCGGTCTGATTTATTCGGCTGTCTGACTTGTGCCCTTAAAGTGCATAAACCAGCCGGTCTAATTGGGCCTTTAGTTCAACCTGCCAAAAAATACTTGGAAAATCAGTCAACACATGTTAGCAATAATTATCAACCCCATGCACCAAGGAATCAATGCATTATATATATTGATGAAATCTACCTGGTGGGTTTGGACACCTTTTTTATGTGTATGGCTTTGAAGACCATGGAGAATAGTATGAAGTGCTCTAAGTATGAGCTGTCATTGCAGTTTGACTTTACCTTCACACTTTTAAAACCAAAGTGCATCTAACAAAAGCTTTTATGTGCAGAAGTTCATTACTCTATCACAGGATCAGGAATTCTGTCTGGCTTTAGATAACAATATCTACAAAATCACACAGAGCATGAAGCCAGAGCATGAAGGCATTACGTGTCTGAGCAGACTTGTATCACTTATAGGAGAGTATAGTACATTCCACCTAATCATAGCCATGAATATAAAACACATGTAAAGCTTTAACTAACTAAAGACACCACTTCTGCAACCAGGATCTCTAGAATATGGGACCCCCATTACTCGCCCTATCTAAGATGGAAGCCATGGATGACATAGGACAGCCATTCTAAAAAAAAGTGTGAATCGCTGAGGAAGGACACAGAAGATCAGACTTCCAAAGAATGAGGCAGAGACGGGGACAAATTACGCCAATAACATTAATAATAATGGAGAATGTTGAATGTCAATGGCCATGTGGTATTCAAGGTAACCTGCAATACTGCCCAGCCATTAACATTTATCAATCATTTATGAATACTTTTCCATGAATATGTCCGAGCATAGCACCAGACATACACAACTGCAGAGATTACACCATTGTGGCCACATCTCTGCCATCTAGCTTCTGCCCCGTTGGACCATGCGATCCCACAGGAATAATGTAATGTTTATTGCTCTGCCAACATACCGTATATCTTAGGCTGACCATACACATGATTTCAGAGTTATTTGTCCTTCATGGTTCTCTGTGAAGGTTTTAATTCTGGCCAAAGCTAAAACAACACATCAACAATTGATCTCTGCCATGAGCTGTGTCATGGTCTGAGCTTCCATCTATGTAGAGATGGAGGTCTGTTTGTTGAGATTAGGCTGGTTTCACACTTGCGTTTTGATCTGCAGCGTTTTTAAAAAAAACGCATGTGGTGAAAAAACGCATGTAAACGCGGCAAAACGCCGCGTTTTATAGACGCATGCGTTTTTGCATGCAGAAAAAAATGCGGCGTTTTGCCGCGTTTACATGCGTTTTTTCCTGCGTTTGCGTTTTTTAAACGCATGCTGAGAAGTGTGTGACAGCTGCCAATCATCAAAATCAACTAGAAAACCCACTATAAATAGAAATAGCTAGGGTTAGGGTTAGGGTTAGGATCCCTAGTAACCCTAGGGATCCTAACCCTAACCCTAGGGATCCTAACCCTAACCCTAAGGGTTAGGATCCTAACCCTAACCCTAAGGGTTAGGGTTAGGATCCCTAGGGTTAGGGTTATGATTAGGATCCCTAGTAACCCTAGGGATCCTAACCTTAACCCTAAGGATCCTAACCCTAACCCTAACTCTAACCCTAACCCTAGGGATCCTAACCCTAACCCTAGGGATCCTAACCCTAACCCTAACTCTAACCCTAACCCTAGGGATCCTAACCCTAACCCTAAGGGTTAGGATCCTAACCCTAACCCTAAGGGTTAGGGTTAGGATCCCTAGGGTTAGGATCCCTAGGGTTACTAGGGATCCTAACCTTAGGGTTAGGGTTAGGATCCCTAGTAACCCTAGGGTTAGGGTTAGGGTTTTCTTGTTTTTTCTTGTGTTTAGGGTTAGGGTTAAGGTTAGGGTTTTCTTGTTTTTTCTTGTGTTTAGGGTTAGGGTTTTCTTGTTTTTTCTTGTGTTTTCTTGTGTTTTTCGGTAAAAACGCATGCGTTTTTAACGCAAGCAAACGCATGTGCTTAAAAACGCATGCGTTTACATAGACAGCAATAAAAAATTTTGCCGCGAATAAACGCATGCGTTTTTTTTGCGGCAAAAAAACGCCGCTAGAAATTACCACAGGTTGCATTTCTGCAACTAAATGCACGCGTCAAAAAACGCATGCGTTGCCGAAAACGCGTCAAAACGCATGCTAAAAAACGCAAGCGTTTTTAATGTTAAGTATAGGGAAAAAACGCATGCGTTTTTTAGGGAAAAAACGCATGCGTTTTTTAGCGCTAAAACGCTGCAGATCAAAACGCAAGTGTGAAACCACCCTTAATGGCCTTCTAACTACAGCATCTAATAGCAGTCCCAAAATCCATCACAGTAGTATTTCAACAGATATTTGACTTTGGATGTAATGTCTCATTCTCATTCGGTCGGCAGAAATTGATCTATATCAGTCCCCTTTTTGGACATCTAACTTTTCTTGTGTATAGTCAGCTTAGGCTACGTTCACATTAGCGTTCGGCGCTGCAGCGTCGCCGCATGCGTCATGCGCCCCTATATTTAACATGGGGGCGCATGGACATGCGTTGCACTTGCGTTTTGTGACGCATGCGTCACTGTGGTGCATGCGTCAGGGCGCAGAGGACGCAGCAAGTTGCAGTTTTTTCTGCGCCCAAAACCATGCAAAAATAGACGCATGCGTCACAAAACGCTGCGTTGTGCATGCGTTTACATTTGCGTTGTGCGTTGCGTCACCGACGCTGCGGCGCACAACGCAAATGTGAACGTAGCCTTAAAGAGGTTCTCCAGTGAAAACAAGTTATCCCCTATTCTGTGAGGTAGCCACAATGCCGCGTGTCTCTGGCATGTACACTTTACAGCTTTACTGTGCTTTCTTGTGCACTTAATACTGTGGCATCAGGAGACTGAGCAACTCTAATGAGCTGATTCATGTTTCCACTGAACTGACAGACTTGGATGAAAGGGACTTCTTTCTGGCCAAAGTTCAGTGGAGGACTCAGCAGATCCGGGAGCTCCAAGGACTGACAGCTGAGGTTTACTTTGCAGTCCAAAGGGCGGCTCCAGGAGTGCTGAGATGCTTTTTCTGGACTGAGTAAAGATAGCAACACTTCATGCAGATGTGATCAGAGTCCTCCTTTCATAACCCTTTGTTATGCTACATCTACTCAATTTCTTGCCTGTGGCAGCAGCTTTTGGAGCACGTTATGGCTGAGGCGTTGTCTGAATTACTTACTGGATTGCTAATGTCAGAGAAATGTTCTTGCCCTCTGACCGTGTGGTAAAGTCAAATGCTAATGAAATAATATGACGTGGGGACAGAGTGTAAAGGTTTGAGCCATAAATATTACAACTAGAACAATTTTATCCAAAGACATCAAGGTAAAATGTAGCATTAAAATGCACATGAGAAATGATTCCACAGATCCAAGAACAAGAAAAGAGTACTAATAAATAATACTTTTAGCATTGAACGGATGCAAGAAAGTTTATAAGACAATACCACACAGGTTTTTATTGGAAATTGGAGTAAATGCAAGAATGAATAGAGAATACTAAATCCATGAGGATGATAACCCGAGGTCAGATTTGTATGCAGGACTCGTATTTCCGTTCATATAATGCTGCATGTATCAAAAGGGGCTCTGTGCTGCTTTATAGAGGAGAGAGTCCCCCTTTATGACATCAATATAATCTTAATAGGACACATGAACAGGAGTTGTCTTCAGGAGACAACCTGATTTTATTTAAGTAGTTACCCCACAAGCATAAATCATCTATCCATAGGAGACATAGTAAGATTGCTTAGTGCAGTTGAAACGCGTCGACGGAGTCATGTCGACCATGTACATTTTTCTTCTGTTGTACTATAATTTCTTTTGAAAAATAAAAAGAAAAGGAAAATCCAGTCCTGTTGAGCCGGACTCCAATTTTTTCTATTATCCTCGATAAATGTACTGCCAGGATTCCTGCGTCTCTTAGCCAAATGCAGCTGTAGTTTGCATTCACAACCACTGCTCCATCCACTTCTAGGAATGTATGGGTGCGGTTGAGCACAAGCATGATCTCCTCTCCCATAGACAGTGAACAAGCATCAATTGCACATACCGCTGCATTAACAAAAGGGACACATGCCCCTAATTATCATGATAGTTGAGGGTCTGAGAGTTGAGACACCCAGCCATCATTCATTCATAACCTGTCCTTTGGATAGGTAATAAATAGAGTCGATGAAAATCAATTCCCCAGTCCCAGTACATCAGCCATGACAGTGGTCTGTGGCCGCTGGATGGGAGAGGGAGCCATGTTTGCAGCTCTTCTTTTGATTAGCTAACCTGGTGTAACATCACACATACGTCAGGTCAGGCTGGCTAATCAAAAAAAGAGCCGCTGACGTTGTAAAAAAAGAGGCGGTACTCCCTCGCCCGTCCAGTGGCCATAGATCACAGTCATGGCCGATGGAGTGGGACGTGGGTATACATTTGCACCAACACTTGTAATAAATGGTCTTTGACAGATAATCATTTCCACTGTGAGAATGAGAGGACACATGGACTGTGAAATCTATGTCACCTGTGTGCAATTACCAAAGACAGAGCTCAGTTTTTTGGAAAAATGAAAGCTGTGATAACGAGTTTTCCTGTATATAAGTTTTCGTAGGTAAGTTACTGCATTACTTGGTTGTGTAAGTGACTTTTCATTCTGAAAATTTAGCTAGAATTGTTAGAGGTAAAAAGACTCCGACATAAAGACTTCGCAGTTTCAAGATCACGGCTTTCACACTAACTTATCCACTGTGTGTACCTGACTCACGAGGCACAAATCTCCTGACTGAATCTATTACCAAGCAGGAGGTATAATTACCCCGGTCTTCCATGATCTGACATTCAGTAGGCTTTTCACTTACCTGGCTCCAAGTACATTTGCTGACTATGGAATAAAGAGGTCATACTAACTGGAGTCTATGTAATATATGAGACAGCCCTAAATGAATGATGGAGAAGACGTGCTGTCTTGCAGTATATTATGTGCAACTCTGGCTAAACGATTCTAACTATATCTGTACCACAACTAAAGCTTATATGGTGGTCAAACATTTGTTCAATCAACAGACCTTCTAATACACAAACCATCTGGGAGAGGTGGGATATCCCCATCATCACCTAGTCTAACCAAAACACAGTATGGCCCCAATTCGTCATTCGTGGGGGTATTTAAAGTCACTTTCTTTTTTTTTGCCATGTGGTGTTAGTTGATATTTTTTATGTCAAATCCATCAAAATGGCGCACATGATTCATTAATTTTGTGCAAGGTCAAAAATAAGCTTTCTTCCTGTCTTGAACTGTATTTGCAACTTTTGGTGTCAAAAGTCACAAAAATTGGGCCAAAATTTTGGCATACTCAAAAATACATCACGGATGGACTGGAGTGAAATTGTGTAACATTTTGCAACTTTTTAAAAAGTTGCAATCGATGAATCAGTCAAAAACATCTGGAATTGCTAGACTCTGCCCACAAAGTGGAAAAGAATACAAACAAAAAAAGGCGAGCACATGTAAGAAGCGCAAACAGAATAGTGAATTGGGTGCAAACCAAAAAAAAGGGGCAAAACATACAAACTAAACAAAAATCATAAGCAAAGGCAATGATGAATTGGGGACCATATGTCAAT
Source organism: Ranitomeya variabilis (assembly GCF_051348905.1). NCBI lineage: Eukaryota > Metazoa > Chordata > Amphibia > Anura > Dendrobatidae > Ranitomeya > Ranitomeya variabilis. The sequence continues at coordinate 104,290,320 of NC_135234.1, forward strand.
AGGACACATCGTTCCTCTAGGGCAGAGGTCCCCAACCTGTAGCTTGAGAGCCACATGTGTATGAGGCTCACACACGCGTGATGTGTAGCTCGCGGCAGTCTACCAGCTCTGTGCATTAGCACCAGGTGTAGCTAACAGGTATTAAGAGCAGGTCTCTAGATGGTGACTTTTGAGTAGTCCTGCACAGAAGAGCAGATATGAATGGGGGTAAGATAGGAAACCGTGGAGCTTGGCATACTGATTTCAGTGGAAAAGCTTTGGCTGTCGTTATACCAGTAATAGGGGGCTCTGAGTGTCACTACTGTGATGGGGCAGGAGCCGGATGTGGCTCGTGACCCTCTCTCAGAGCATAACGTGGCTCTCAAGGTCAGAAAGGTTGGGGACCTCTGCTCCAGAGGCTATTGGCATAGTTGGAGTCGACAGCTGGAGCATTTTCCTGTGTGGTAAAAAATATATGAAAATATAACGTACTTATCAAAGGTATAAATCCTCTTTAAATGCTTTGTAGCCACAAAAGGAACTGGGCAAGACCAATAAAACTCTGCATGTCACACATGGATGCGAATGGCCGGCACAATAAATCTAATGGAGCATGCTTAGTGATGAGCAGAGCACGGCGGAGCAGAACCAGTCATCTAATGTTCTGTTAATCATCCTCGGAGTTTGTGTTTGCAGATCTAAAACTAACAGAATCAGTATTGATCCCAGAGACTGAGCAGACTCAAAAATCTCCTATATCCACAATAGAAAGATGAATGGCCATCATCATATTGGAAGATTTTCCATCTCTGTGTTTACCGACCACAAGAATACGAGCTTTGCTGGGTAATGAGAGCTATGGAAGCTCAAGAAGTCTTGTGCACATACTCTTAAAGCGGTCATGTTTGTGTGATTGATTGCTTTCCTCCCCTTTTTCTGTTTCCATTACTAAAGCTGGCATCTATCTCTCCTGACTCACCCATGCACATTAAATGGTTGGCCAGTCTCCCCAAAATCAGCAGGTACTGCCGCCTTTATTCTGTGTTTTGGGGCCTTAACAACCAGTGAATATCCTGCTGGCAAACAATAATTTTTAGGTCAAAATAAAATTTGAGATTATTACAAAAATGTAAAATCATATATAGAGAAAAACATTTCTTTTTCACTAGACAAGTCTCCTTTCCATATGTCTCAAAAGGGTACAAAGATATCAAGATCCCCCACTATTACCCACAGCAAAGAGCCCCTCACAAATAGTGACTCTTACTCTAGTGGACCCAGCCTATCCATGTACATTCCCCTAGCAGACCCAGCCTATCCATGTACATTTCCCTAGCAGACCCAGCCTATCCATGTACATTCCCCTAGCAGATCCAGCCTATCCATGTACATTCCCCTAGCAGATCCAGCCTATCCATGTACATTCCCCTAGCAGATCCAGCCTATCCATGTACATTCCCCTAGCAGATCCAGCCTATCCATGTACATTCCCCTAGCAGATCCAGCCTATCCATGTACATTCCCCTAGCAGATCCAGCCTATCCATGTACATTCCCCTAGCAGATCCAGCCTATCCATGTACATTCCCCTAGCAGATCCAGCCTATCCATGTACATTCCCCTAGTAGATCCAGCCTATCCATATACATTCCCCTAGCAGATCCAGCCTATCCATGTACATTCCCCTAGCTGATCCAGCCTATCCATGCACATTCCCCTAGCAGATCCAGCCTATCCATGTACATTCCCCTAGCAGACCCAGCCTATCCATGTACATTCCCCTAGTAGATCCAGCCTATCCGTGTACATTACCCTAGCAGATCCAGCCTATCCATGTACATTCCCTTAGTAGATCCAGCCTATCCATGTACATTCCCCTAGCAGATCCAGCCTATCATGTACATTCCCCTAGCAGAACCAGCCTATCCATGTACATTCCCCTAGCAGACCCAGCCTATCCATGTACATTCCCCTAGCAGACCCAGCCTATCCATGTACATTCCCCTAGCAGATCCAGCCTATCATGTACATTCCCCTAGCAGAACCAGCCTATCCATGTACATTCCCCTAGCAGACCCAGCCTATCCATGTACATTCCCTTAGTAGATCCAGCCTATCCATGTACATTCCCTTAGTAGATCCAGCCTATCCATGTACATTCACTTAGTAGATCCAGCCTATCCATGTACATTCCCCTAGCAGATCCAGCCTATCCATGTACATTCCCTTAGTAGATCCAGCCTATCCATGTACATTCATTTAGTAGATCCAGCCTATCCATGTACATTCCCCTTGTATTACTAAGGCACTATATGTAGGCAGAGATCTATGGAGCTGACTGTATGGATGAAATCTCTATATACACCATACCCCTCATCCAGTGTCGGACTGGAGTGCCAAGGGCCCACCAGTGATACTGACTTTAAAAGTAGAGTACATCCAATGCTTATGCATCCTGCTGAGAGTTAGTATTCAACCAAATCTGCTCCTATATCAGTAAAAATGCATTTACATTATCTCTGCCCATTAATTAGAGCCAAAGGGCTGCATACAAGTCAATTGGCGTTCCTTTACTTGTGGGTTTAAACAGGCCAACAAAAACTGATGGGAACAGAACGATCATTGATGCGATCATTCTGCCCCCGTACAGGATCATGTTATCGACAGCGCATCTCCTGGTTACATGAGGATTTGTATGGCGGTGTATACGATTAGTATCTCAACCACAAACAAATCTCTGGGGATCCTAATTTATCAACCGAAAAACCAACACAAGAAAAAGGACTCCTAAAATATAACTTTTAATATATAAAGTTTTAAAAACATTCCAAATTTTGAAGACAAGTACCTTAAAACTACAAAATTGCCACGGGGAGTCAGGTAAATAACCACAATATGTCCTATTGGGCCCTGTGAAAATACTCAAATAAGCCCTACCTGACAGTGGAGGTTGGCACCCTAATTTTCAGCGGTAGGCGCCCCCACTCAACGGCGACTCGCCCTTCTGTCCCTATATGTCCCTATGGTAGAAAATATGTCCCACTACACCCATTGCCCATGAAAAAAAAACACAAAAAAATGAAAAACACAAAATAGAAAAAAAAGAAAAAACATAAAGTGAGGATATTTTTGTCCTTACTATGAAGGCCCAAATTTATCCAAAAATGGAAAATAAATAACTCCCTTATGGCATATTAGCTAGGTTACATGAGGATTTGCATGGCGGTGTATACGATTAGGCCTCTGTTAGCGAATAAATGAATGAATGAAATAAGTGTTTTCTTCTACGATGAACCAGTGATGCTACTAATAAGCAGAACTGTTAACACCACATTTGCTATTTTAGTCAATTCTCTAACTGATGTCACTATAAATCCTTCATTAAATCAATAATGGCTTAGAAAATATCCTGAGTAACTGCGCCATAATGAAGAGATGTGTCACACTGTGTGGGTGAGCTCTACATACATCCCATCCAAACAGCAAGCCATCACGCTTCATATTCACAGAATGATGGCTTGCTCCTTACTTACATGACATCTATAGTGGTGACGAACTAATGGTCAATCCATAGTAAACGCCATTTGTCATATGTGGTGGTCAGACCCCTGAGACCTCTGCTGTTAAGCAGCAGCAGGAGGGGGCGCTCATAATACTGAGCTGCAGTACAAGACATACGTAGCCGGTAAGCAGCGAAGGCCATCACTGTTTAGGCCCCCCCAAAAATCATTACAATAATGATGTCATGATAAAAGCATAGAACACTGCTTAACTAATCCTAAATGATGACGTACCTGGATAGCTGCACAAGTAAGAGTAGAATCCCTCAGATTTCAGCATGATCAGCAAGGATCCCCAGCCTAGGAGTACTGCAGAAAAGAAGAGATTTTCCACCACAGCAGTACATGCCATCCACCACCGACGCCGGTGCGCTGTAGCCAATGTAGGAGCCATTTTCTTTTCTTCTAGTGATTGTCAGTCTGTAAAATAAAGAAAGAAGCAAGATACAATTAGTAGAGAAACACTATAAAATGCTCGTTTCTCTTCTGCTGTAATACAATCCTGCACAAATCAATGAGATCAATTTATTTCCAGTGGTTTCTATGGATGCCGGTCCTCCATAGCCAAAAGTCAGAGTGACCCCCTCCACATGTCCTAGTAGCGCATGTGACAATGTATTCACCGCTGCTTATTCTGCTGCTGATGGCTGGACGTACTCATTATTCCGGTATGTGATGTGAGTGACCCTTCCCTTTTGAAAGGAGGGGTATACACTTAGTTCTCTGTCGGTTCTAGTCCATTTACTGTAAGTTATGTTATTTTCTCCATTCACAAGCAGAGATTATTATGATTCCTGGTCACAATTCTCCTAGTATTACATTACCTGACCTGTGACCAAGTCATCAATATCAGACTGGTGAGGGTCGGACACCCAGCACCTCCACCGATCAGCTGTTGATAGTGTAAGGAGACAGGACACCTCGGCTTCCTACTCTGCGCAGTGGCCATTCTGCTCCCATTGAAGTCATCCCCACCGATCTGATACTGATCACTGATCCTACGTTCTAATATAAAAGATCTGGATAACCCCTTTAAGTGTATAGCTGTCATCATAAGGTCAAAGCTGCTGTGCACCAATGCAAAATCTGTAACAGGGACCCTTACCTGCCACGTATTAGTTACAAAACCAATGCCTTCTCTTGTGGCAGAGGGGCCTTTGGGGTCAATTTCTTATCCGCCTTCAACTTTGCCCCTGACTGTAAACCCAATTCATACATTGCACTTCACCGAGGATTTGTGCAAAATTCAGAATCTACTACACTGTCTGGACAGTCAATGTGATGTGATGTGACTAAAAAGTGGTACTAGAGAAGTAAGACAAAGAATCTACAAAACATCTCCACCCTTTCATACATAATCATTCTGTAGAATAGTATAATTCGGTTGAATTGATAATTACCTGTTACTGAAAGTCCTTCTCCAATAGTAATTCTACCACCTAAAGTCTTCACCTGTGCCCGCTGCCGAGTCTCTGCCAGGTAGCTGTGAACACCTAAGCGCCTGTTTATACAACACGACCATGTACATGGATCAGCGGAGGCACACAACGATCAGAGGAGGCACACGACGCACAGGCAGGAAAGCAGTTAGCAAGTAAACAAGTTCAATCTTATCACCTTCATGATATTAAGAGGGGCAAAGATCTATTGCTTTAATTCCTTCACAAAGTTTCAAGATTATAGGAGTGGGAACTAAAAGAAAATCCCAGATAAGAGAACCGACTCCTCGCCAACAAACAACCTGGCTACAGATAAGAATCCTTTACCTAAGCGCAATTGCTTCCCATTCTGATATCTCTTTCTTTTTCTACAAATATGATATAAAAAAGTGACAAACATACTTTGACCCATCCAATAGCACCTAAACATATTTATAGGAACATCTCATTAACCAGACACCGCTAAGATCAATGGGGAGACCAGATGGCGCTATGGCTGATCGCACGTGTCTGACCTCCATCTATCAGGAGAACAGGGGTCCTTGGAGTCTTGTTTTCTGGCCAAAGGGGTCATCACATGAAGAAGCAGAAAGGCTTGCTGGACACATACATGCTTCTAACTCCCATACTTGAGTAGAAAGAGCCAAACACATGCAAAGCCACCTTTTCAATCACTCCCTGTTGGATGCGACAAAGAATATGCCATAAATATCAGACAGATGTGGCCTCTGTCCTCATAACTCCCATAGAATAAGAATGATTACCGCTCCATCATCCTCCTCCTGGATGTGGCAGCTGCCAGCCGTCAGGGGATACCTGCATCTAACAGACTTTTATAGCATATCCTGTGGATGTGTCCTCAGTGGAAGGGGTATCCTTTAAATCTATCTTATCTACTTGTGCTACAAAGTTGTGGGTTTCCTGTAAGAAGCCATTTCAGATTGAGCGTAGAGTCTGTCAATGTGATTACTGCCTGGAAGTCTACAAAAATATCATCCCATAATCCAGGGATGTCAAACTCAAATACATCTTGGACATAGTCTCGGACCTATCTTGATATTTATTTTAAAAAATTCTACAATTGAAGACGTTTTCCTTATCAAACATAACAAGTAACTTTTTTCACGTGGAAACAAACTTAAAGGGTTCGTCCCACAAAGTACATATTAATAGATCTTAGAATAAAATATTAGAATATTATAATATATTACAGTGTATGTAAGAGAGGTAAAAAGCATATGGCCCAACAGCCTAATTTATATATGGAATAACAAAGGATAAAAACCTTGGATAATATAAATAATAAAGTAAGATTCAAAAAGGGGCCCCAAAACAAAGTATGATACCCCCACAGTGAATTCCTCCACAGTTCCCTCCACATGCATGGTATGATGACCCTTCCTCCCTCCATCCCCTTGGCAAAGAATGGTGATCCCATCACAGTATGATTCTCCAACTGTAATCTCCACAAAGCCCTCCATACAGTATAATGGCCACAAAAAGTGCACCATACAGTATAGTGGGCCCCACATAGTCATCCGTACAGTATAACGGGGCCCTGAATTGCCTTCCATACAGTTTAATGGCCCCACATAGTGCTCCATACAGAATAATGACCCATCATAGTGCTCCATACAGTATAATGGACCTCACATAGTCATCCATACGGTATAATGGGCCTCACAGTCATCCATTCAGTATAATGGCCCAACAAAGTGCTCCATACAGAATAATGACCCCACATAGTGCTCCATACAGTATAATGGCCCAAAATAGTGCTCCATACAGTATAATGCCCCCAAATAGTGCTCCATATAGTATAATGGTCCCAAATAGTGCTTCATACAGTATAATGCCCCCAAATAGTGCTCCATATAGTATAATGGCCCCAAATAGTGCTTCATACAGTATAACAGCTCCATATAGTATAATGGCTCCACATAGTGCTACATACAGTATAATGGCTCCATATAGTATAATGGCCCCACATAGTGCTACATACAGTATAATAGTATAATGGCCCCATATAGTGCTCCATACAGTATAATGGCCCCATATAGTGCTCTATACAGTATAATGGCCCCAAATAGTGCTCCATACAGTATAATGACCCCATATAGTGCTCTATACAGTATAATGGCCCCAAATAGTGCTCCATACAGTATAATTGCCCAACATAGTGTGTTCCATACAGCATAATGACCCCATAGTGCATAGTATAATGGGCTGACATAGTGCTCCATACAGTATAAGCCCAAATAGTGCTCCATACAGTATAATGACTCCACATAGTGCTCCATACAGTATAATGGCCCCAAATAGTGCTCCATACAGTATAATGGGCTGACATAGTGCTACATACAGTATAATAATATAATAGCCCTATATAGTGCTCCATACAGTATAATTGCCCCACATAGTGTGTTCCATACAGTATAATGACCGCACATAGTGCTCCATACAGTATAATGACCCAGCATAGTGCTCCATACAGTATAATAAGCCCAAATAGTGCTCCATACAGTATAATGCCCCCATATAGTGCTCCATACAGTATAATGCCCCCAAATAGTGCTCCATACAGTATAATGGCCCCACATAGTGCTCCATACAGTATAATGACCCAGCATAGTGCTCCATACAGTATAAGCCCAAATAGTGCTCCATACAGTATAATAACCTCCTATAGTGCTCCATACAGTATAATGGCCCCAAATAGTGCTCTATACAGTATAATGGCCCCACATAGTGCTCCATACAGTATAATGGCCCCAAATAGTGCTCCATACAGTATAATGCCCCCAAATAGTGCTCCATACAATATAATGGTCCCACATAGTGCTCCATACAGTATAATGACCTAACATAGTGCTCCATAGTGTATAATGGGCTGACATAGTGCTCCATACAGTATAATAAGCCCAAATAGTGCTCCATACAGTATAATAACCTCCTATAGTGCTCCATACAGTATAATGGCCCCACATAGTGCTCTGTACAGTATAATGACCCAACACATTGCTCCATACAGTATAATGGGCTGACATAGTGCTCCGTACAGTCTAATAGTCCCACATAGTCCTCCAGACAGTATAATGGCCTCACATTAAAAAGATAAATAAATACTCACCTCTGTCCGTTCCCCAGCGGTCACGTTGTAATGATGTTATCGTGCTTACTGAGCTGAGACGTCAGATTCAAAGAGGGAAAGATGGGAGAGGGAGCGTCAGCTAATGCTCCATCCTCCATAATTATTTTCAACTATATCAGCATCTAGGATGTCAATATAGTTGAACAAGTGATGTCGCTGGCCAAATATACTCAGGGTACCTGCCTGGTGTCGCAGGCCAGATATACTCACCCTGCGGGCCAGAGTTTGACATATGTGCCATAATCAGTACTTTATTTCACATATCTTCAGTTCTGGTATTTCTCATTAAATATGTACACTTCATAGTAAGATTTTATACGTTAGGTATCATTTTAATCTCCCTTTTTATGTAAATTTTATAGTATTACTTGTGTAGTTTTAAAAAAAAAAAAGCAAATATAATCAAATCTACTCATTTTTACAAAAGATTTGTCCAAAACTTTATGGCTTACTTCATGAAAAAAGACAAATAAGAAACGTTTTAACATAATCCCAACATAGGCCTCCACCAGAAACAATATCTAGCTGCTACCACGATAATAAAATGACAGCTCCTACGCCTCCAATGGAATTTTTAAACTACTTATTAAACTTCCATTCTCTGTTACTAAAAAGCTGAATCACTGTGTCTCTAAGATGTTTATTAAGAGCAAATCCAGAAAAAATGGAGAGGTTTTACTTATTTACCAGAACAAGCAGCTCAGCAAAGGTACAGACTTCATGCCAGGAAAAATCAAACGGGATGACATGACATGGAAGTCTTATATACCAGGCACCACGGTTGTATATACTGAAGCTTTTTACCAGGGTAATGAATGATAAAAATACAAAGGGCCAGGAAAATATGACATTGCTTTATGCACATTTTAAATAGATATTCTAAACTAATTCCAGGTTAGAAAAATCTGATTAAGAATGTCGGGGATAATGGAGAATGTGATTGCTAATAATTGGCGCGGTGCTCCTTTTCTGCAGGCAGCATAGTGCCAATCATGATTCGTTAAACAGCTCGATCCCGTGAGACTTCTTGCTTGACGTAAAGGCTAACATCTAAAGCCGTACATGTCTGTTAGCAATAGGTCATCAGATTACTCGGGTCTTGCTCAGCTTCAGGACTACTAATTTTCTAAATTAGATTTTGGTGGACGAACCTTTTCAAAACACATGTCTATCTTTTGAGATCATGAAGATTTCTTTTGATAAAGTGTTGAGAAATGTTATCAATGCCATTGTCATGTTTGTGAATGCAGCCTGTGCTATGATCCAGAACTGCATTCCAAATATCTAATGACTAAAGGGATTTGTCATCATAGAATAGGTCATCAATATCAGATTGGTGGGGGTCCGACACCCAGCACCCCCACCGATCAGCTGTAATTATCTCCGGATGTAAACACATTATCCGGAGCAGTACTGAGGAGCTCCATTCAAGGTGTAGTTGCCACTGCTGGGTACTGCAGATCAGCTCCTATGTCTTCAGGATACATCGGTGACTTAACTACCCCTTTAATATCTAAAACCTCTTGGCACAGCTCCTGGCTCAATGTCTACACACGGCCTATGTACACTTGCTTATTAATCAGATATAGAAAGCTATCCCACTTAATCATTGGAGCTCAGCCTTGTGCCTGATCTCAAGCCTGTCTGCTGCTTCAGAAGATGTTCAGCAAAATTGTGAATGTCTGAACCAAAAGGGTATGTTCACATGAGGAACAACATGGATTTTCCAGGTAAAAAAAAATCTGCACGGTATTAGGAACTGCCGAGCTTTCTAAGGTGAGCCACTTCCAGAAAAAGCCAGTAGTTACCTGAAGAGGCTCCGCTAGTGGTTTTGCTATCGTTATTTGTGGCGCTGGCTTTAGTCTATACTTCCAACTGTAACGAGCAGGGAGCTTCCAAATGGAAGACACCCGAAAAATAAACAAGTGACCTCTTTCAACCGCATCACAGTTTCCGATCCCCGAAGCAGCCAAGAGAAGGTAAAAAAGACTGAACATGAGCACAGCAATTAATTTACATTGCTGTGAATTATGTTCCTTCTATTGTGGCGTCTTTTCAGGCAGTTTATAGGTAGAATCTGCCTTAAAAAGATGTATGTGCACTTACACTGGCAGAAAGAGCAAAGTGGATGATACTTTAATAAATCTCACTATTTTATACGTACAAGTAAAAAAAATGCGAAAAGATGCCAAAAAATCCACTTCAGCAAAAACACCACTGGCCGTGCAAAAGACGTCGTGTGCACATATCATTAGTATCTGCTACCAGTTCAAGCAGGCATTGTGTGCTGGAAGTATGTGATTTACTGTACATTTTCGCCATGTCATGTGCTTCTCATCCACTTCTATAACCGCTCAAAATGACAAGAAGGCGGATTCTAACGGTGTTTACGTTACACCCTGTTGCGGCTCATTCAGACGCCCGATATTTGCGTACGAGTGCTGTCCATGATTTTCACAGCAAGCCCTCGTATTTGTGATAGTCTATGGGGCTGCGCAAATGTCTGATGTTTTTTTTCGGACCAACAGGTCAATGGAAAATAGTGGAGATATGTCCGATTCTGATCCAAGGGTGGATACAAAATCAGCAATGTGAGTCAAAGGCTACGTGAAAAAATCGGAACGCACTCGGATAATATCCAATTGTGGTTGGATTTTCAGGGACTGTCAGAATGGAGAAGGTGGAGAATTTTTTTTTTACAATTTCTCCACGTAAAAGAAAACCGGTTAGCACTAGGACCACACTGTGATAAAATCCTGATTAGTATCAGTCTGATTTTCTCATACGTGAAAAAACTAATGTCTAAATGAGTCCTTAGATTTTTTAATCTGTGCTTTCGATCAGATTTTCATCAATGTTTGGTCAGTTTTTATTATCAGCGTTTCATCAGTTTTTCTCATGAAAATTAAATCTCAATGGTTTCTGCAGCTTCTCCTATCAGTCTCTGAAAAACGGACAGTCCGCCATCTGAATACTGTCTGATTGTATCAGCCCCATAGACTTGCTCTGGTGATATTAATCTGAGACTCGGATCAACATCAGACAAGTCTCCGTACAGCAGCACTGACACTGCAAAGCAGCACTAACACTGTACAGCAGCACTGACACTGTATAGCAGCACTAACACTACATTAGCACAAACTGTACAACAGCACTAACACTACAGCAGCACTAAGGCTACTTCACACATCCGTCGGTACTGGGCTGTCGCAAACCGTCGGCCCGACGGACATTGTGCTAAATGTAGCACAACGTGGGCAGCGGATGCAGTTTTTCAACGCATCCGCTGCCCCATTGTAATGTCCGGGGAGGAGGGGGCGGAGTTCCAGCCGCGCATGCACGGTCAAAAATGGCGGACACGACGCACAAAAAAACGTTACATTGAACTTTTTTTGTGCCGACGGTCCGCCAAAACACGACGCATCCGTTGCATGACGGATGCGATGTGTGGCCATACATCGCAATGTGTCGCTAATGCAAGTCTATGGAGAAAAAACGCATCCTGCACGCAACTTTGCAGGATGTGTTTTTTCTCCAAAACGACGCATTGCAACATATCCCTAAAGACGGAAGTGTGAAAGTAGCCTAACACTACATTAGCACAAACTGTACAACAGCACTAACACTACAGCAGCACTGACACTGTACAGCAGCCCTATCACTACAACAGTACAAACTATACAGCAGCACTGACAAGGAGCAGCAGCACTAACACTGTACAGCAACACCAACACTACAGCACTGACATTATATAGCAGCACTAATACTATACAGCAGCACTAACACTGAACAGCAGAACACTGTACAGCAGCACTAATACTACAGCAGCAATATCACTACATCAGCACAAACTATACAAAAACACTGACACTGTATAGTAGCACTAACACTACAGCAGCAATGACACTGCATTGCAACACTAACAATGAACAGCAGTGACACTGTAGAGCAGCACTAACACTGTATAGCAGCACTAGTACTACAGCAGAACTGACACTGTATAGCACTAGTGATGAGCGAGTGTACTCGTTGCTCGGGTTTTCCCGAGCACGCTCATGTGGTCTCCGAGTATTTATGACTGCGCGGAGATTTAGTTTTCATCCCGGCAGCTGAATGATTGATCACTATAGCAGCACTAACACTGCAGCAGCACTGTCTGTACAGCATCACTGACATTGTACAGCAACACTAACACTGTAAATCAGCACTGACACTATTCAGCAGCACTGTGCAGCAAAACTAACACTGTACGGTATAGCAGAACTAACACTGTATAGCAGCACTGACACTGTACAGTAACACTAACACTACAGCAGCACTGACACTGTACAGCAGCTATAACTGTACAGCAGCACTGACACCATATAGCAGCACTAACACTGTATAGCAGCTCTAACTGTACAGCAGACCTGACACCATATAGCAGCACCACTGAATTGCAGCACTATCGATGAATAGCAGCAAAACTGTATAGCAGCCCTAACACTACAGCAGCACTGACACTGTATAGCAGCTCTAACACTACAGCAGCACTGACACTGTATAGCAGCTCTAACACTACAGCAGCACTGACACTGTATAGCAGCTCTAACACTACAGCAGCACTGACACTGTATAGCAGCTCTAACACTACAGCAGCACTGACACTGTATAGCAGCTCTAACTGTACAGCAGACCTGACACCATATAGCATCACTGACATTGTACAGCAATACTAACACTGTACGGCAGCACTGACATTGCAGACATCTACAAACAACGCTTTCTGTTGGTTTGGGGGAGTTTTTTGGTGCACTCGGTGTGAGGGGAATGATTTTTCACACGAAGCAGCCTGTTACTACACGTGACGAGATGCCGGCGCCGCAGCCGCTCACAGGAGGACGAGGACCACCCTGCTGTCACCTGTGGCGGACACGACACACTCAGTGTCGGATGACTTCCCGGACGAGCGCCCGGCTTTGCTAAAAAAGAGCAAATAGGCGCGCTCCTGATGGACAGGCTCCGCCTCCAGAACACCGATTGGTCGACCGAAACTTGAGAGCTTCCTGTGATTGGTCGGTCAGTTGAAGCCGGGCAAGGGGAGGGGGGACAGGTGTCACAGCAGCCGGTTTGAACCGGCAGGCGCGAGGCTGCGGTTCTGCGGAAGAAGTGCTCGTGAGGGGAGACGGGAGAGCGCGGCTGGGCACGGCGGAGGAGGGAGGGTGTGTGCTGGGACTGAGGGAGGAAGGAGAGGGGGCAGGGGCGCTGCCATGGACCGACAGCTCGGCGGGCAGCTGTAACACAAATAGTACGGAACATTGTGGACAGGACAGTGCACAGGTGTCAGTACTGACGTACGGGAACGGGCTGCCGGTGTACAGTCAGCTCAGCGGCGATACTGATAATGGGAGAGACAAAAGGAACAAGATAAGGAAAGGCGTGAGAGGAAAGGACAGGACGGAGCAATAAACCGGGCTCCGGGGCATGGCGTGACATACCGAAAAACGGGCACATAGGAAGCGCCACGGTGCGAGGAGCGGAGGCCGCGGACAAAGGAAACGTCCAGTGTGTCAGAGAGTGCACAGAGAACACAAGGATGGGACGTGTGATGGCGGCTACAGAGGGGACACGGGCTCCGGATGGTGCCAGCAGCACTACACTGCGCAGAAAACAAGGGGGACGGGGGGCAGTGTATACAGGGGACAGTGTGTATAGGAGTCAGTGTATACAGGGGGGGACAGTGTATACAGAGGACAGTTTATACAGAGGACAGTGTATACAGAGGGCAGTGTATACAGAGGACAGTGTATATGGGAGACAGTGTATACAGGGGGAGACAGTGTATACAGAGGACAGTGTATACAGAGGGCAGTGTATATGGGAGACAGTGTATACAGGGGGAGACAGTGTATACAGGGGACAGTGTGTACAGAGGGCAGTGTATACAGGGGGGGACAGTGTATATAGGAGTCAGTGTATACAGGGGGGGACAGTGTATACAGGGGCAGTATATAAGTGAGGACAGCAGTATATACAGGACAGAACATAGATCAGCACAGTATATACAGGGGGCAGTGTATAAGTGAGGGCAGTATATACTGGGGGACAGTACATAGGTAAGAACAATATATACAGGGGGCAGTGTATACAGGGCAGTACATAGATAAGCACAGTATATACAGGGCAGTACATAGATGAAGACAAGATATAGATGTGGGTAGTATATATAGGGCAGTACAAAGCTAAGTACAGTACATAGATAAGCACAGTATATACAGGGCAGTATATATATCATGGTAGTACCACCACTATCCCACAGATTATTCCCAATTATCCTGCACAATTACTGACAGCTCAGTCTTCTGCCTGTTCACACTAGCACAACTCCGATCCTGCTGCCGGCAGGACCCCGCGCGGGTAGTGGGCACCGTGCAGTGATAGTGGGCACCGTGCAGTGATAGTGGGCACCGTGCAGTGATAGTGGGCACCGTGCAGTGATAGTGGGCACTGTGCAGTGATAGTGGGCACCGTGCAGTGATAGTGGACACTGTGTCTTCTCTCGCACACCGCCTGCCTCCATCTCTCCGGCCTCCCCGATGCCCCGGCAGCGCTGCCCCTCCGTGTACGGTCCGGGCATCAGCTGTCATGCCCGGCAGGACTCGGTACTCACCGGTGCAGTGGACTCTGATGACAGTGGATGCTGGCCGGGATCATGGACAGTGCAGTCCTTTCTCTCGCTGATCCCGGAGGTGCGGGTCCCGGGGCTGCCTTTATTCCTTATTTGGACCGGATCGGTTCCGGTGCCGCAGCCTCTTCTCGCCTTTCTCGGGCCCGACCGAGTTGTTTTCTCATTGCTCTTTATTCGGGTCCTTTTTATTGCGGAGCTTCTGAGAAAAACAGTGCTCGAATGTGATTGGCCGACAGGGGCTAGAAACAGAATCCAGCCAATCAGCAGGCGGCGAGATAAAGAGAAGTGATGGAACAAATACATATAGTAACCAGAGAGAATATAGTCAGTGCAGAGTAGAAGTGGAGATCCATGAGGAGACCCCCAGTTCACCATATGATGGGACCTCCATCTCACCACATCAGAGACTACCAAAAAGCCATTCACCTTCATCTACACTATGTCTAGTGAGTACAGTGCAGGATCTGCTGGAATAAGCAGTGCATTGTACTGACATCTGAGTGCTGCCCAACAAAGAAGTCAAGAAGCTGAAAGCTGACACCTTATAATGTAAGCCAGATAGCTGCACAATGGAGTAAACAGCTGACATGGCACTATGGCACTGTAAGATTTACCATTCTGCACATCAGTCCCGAACTGAGTATTTTATCCTCAGAACTACATTGCTTAGATGGAAGGACATATGGAGACTTCTAGATGGCCATTGTTGTTTTGTCTGCTCGAGGAAACCTGATCCATGGACACCAGCCAATGAGATTCCACAGCAAAGACAAAGAGGACCAGAGACGGAGACCATCACCCAACAACAAGACAAGGAAAACTCTTGACCATCAAAAAAAGACGTCCCTTCATTCCAAGAACCAGGCAATGTTCCTAAACTCTGGAGAGAATTGGTTTTCCAACAAAGAAGGAGAGAAGTGTCAGATTGCTGGGGGCCCAATAGCCATTAGAACAAGGGTCCCAAACAGCCCTTTTCTTATTGTATGACCGCATTGAAGAGCAGCTAGAATGGATTGTCCTATCAAAATGAAAATATTAATGAGCATGGCCAACACCTCCAAGATTTACAACTGCCTCCTTATCACTTATGTATTTCCTTCATATAGAATCCCTATCTACTAACCAGGGCCAATTGGTGATTCCCCAGAAGTTTCTGGAGCTGGATCTGTGAGGACCAGGGCTCATTAAGAAAGAGAGTCAAAAGTTTAATAAAGACACCCTTTGATTAAACATATAGCAAGTGATTTTCCTTAGTAAGGGATGGTGCAGACAACTGTCTTTTTGGTCCAAGTGCAATGCGACAAAACATCGGATCACGCTTGGACAAATGTAATTCTGTTGGGCTGTTCACATGTCATTTTTTTCCCTCAGACTGAGTCTGTGTGAAGAAAAAAATTGCATGACTTGCATTCGGAAATCGGATCGCACTTGGCCATACAAGTCAGTGAGTCCGTCAAAAAAATCGGATGATATCTCAATGTAGTCCAATTTTCAAGGACTGACAGAATGTAGAAGATGGAGAATTTGTTTTTTACATCTCCACATCCGAGAAAATTGGATTGCAGTCTGATCAAACTCTGATCAGGGTGTGATTAACATAATCAGACCAATTTTCTCGGATGAGAGAAAATACAGTCGTGTGACACTAGTCTAAAAGACCATACCTAACACATCTGTCAGCTGTTCCTAAGAGAAGATCCCCCACTCCACGAATGTTGGAGTACTTTGATGCTGGCTGTAAAAAGTTAGTTTTCATCAGCACCAATTTAGACAGGATCTGACCAACATCTTTAAAGGCTCCCAAAAAGAGAAAACAAGGCTTTTTAACTCGATTAATCCTTTGCATGTCTAATTTATCCTAATTTAGGTGATGATCAATAGGTTGGGGGGAAGTAGAGGGTTATTGTTTTGCTGATTTAAGTTTTTTGAATAATACATAGATACTAAATACTTTTATTGTTAGGTGATGGGTCCTAAAAACTACGTCTATGGCCTGCTTTACTACTTCACTTCATGCATAAATAAATACGTAATGTGGCATTTATTTTAATGTTTTTCCTTCAAAGAAAAACAATTTACAGATTAAAGGGTTTGTCCACTGCTTTTATGTTGGTGACCTATCCATTGGATAGGTGATCAATTTAAGATTGGTGAGCGTTTGACACACAGCCCCCCACCGATCAGCTGTTATCACCTCTGGGCAGCACGGTGGCTCAGTGGTTAGCACTGCAGCCTTGCAGCACTGGAGTCTTGGGTTCAAATCCCACCAAGGACAACATCTGCAAGGAGTTTGTATGTTCTCTCCGTGTTTGCATAGGTTTCCTCCCACATTCCAAAGACATACTGATAGGGAATTTAGATTGTGAGCCCCATTGGGGACAGCGATGATAATGTCTATAAAGCACTGCGGAATATGTTAGCGCTATATAAAAATAAAGATTATTATTATGGCCGGATGTAAACAGTGTATGGAGCCATTGTCACAATGAGTGTATCACGTCGATCTGGGATTAGGCAATCTTTATGTACTGTAAATCACAGGTCTTCCATTTAGCCTGTGTGTTTTGTTCTTCATTAAATGGGTTTTGTTTCCATTGGCGCTGAAGAGGTTAACGACTTTTTGTATGCTGGTTAGAGACATGCAGCTCCATATCACAGCTGCTCTTGACCTGCTTGTTTTCTCTCTCTATAAAACCTGGCCAGACCTTCTCATCCATGCCTGTGAAAGTTTTGCTTCCTGGCTTGCTGGAGTTGGTGTGCTGAAGTTGGAGTTCCTAGTTGCTGCTGGAGATTGTTGTCTGCTGTTTTTGGGTGTATGCTTTCTCCATTATCCTATTACAATTTGGTTTGTACCTTCTTATCCTTCCTTTTATTCCTTTTTACCCTTGGTGAATATTTTTGTATGTTAGTTGCTTTTTGTTATCCCTGTTTGTCTTACGTGTATATACATTAACCCCTTAGTGACGGAGCCAAATTTTTGAAATCTGACCAGTGTCACTTTATGTAGTAATAACTCTGCAACGCTTCAACAAATCCCAGTGATTTTGAGACTGTTTTTTCGTGACACATTATACTTTATGATAATGGTAAATTTAAGTCAATATGTTTTGTGTTTATTTATAAAAAATATAAAAAATTTGAGAAAAATGTTTTAAAAATAGCAATTTTCAAAATTTTAATGATTAATCCTGTAATCCAGATGGTCATACCACAGCAAACCATTAATAAATAACATTTCCCACATGTCGGCTTTACATTAGCACCATTTGTAAAATGTTATTTTATTTTGTTAGCATTTTAGGAGGTTTAAAAATGTAGCAGCAATTTTTAATTTTTTCAAGGAAATTTGCAAAATTTATTTTTTTAGGGACTTATCCATGTTGGAAGTGACTTTAGGGGTCCCATATATTGGGAAACCCCCAAACATGATACCATTTTAAAAACAGCACCCCCTAACATATTGAAAACTGCTGTCAGGTAGTTTATTAACCCTTCAGGTGCTTTACAGCAATTAATGAAAAGTGGTATGACAGAAATGAAAATGTGTATTTTTACCACCTAAATGCCTCTAACTTCTGAACAGATTACTAGAGCTGTCAGACTGTAAGGCCGCTATTTGGTCGTGAATTGTCATCGCAAACATCAGGACCAAACAATCATGATCTGAGGGCACCAATTTGGATAAAGAGGAAGCCCAAACACACTGTTAACCATTTATAATGATGTAGTCACTATTGATAGCAGCATCTAAGGGGTTAAACAGATTTGGAAGGTGCAAACACTGATTGTGGCTGATACAGCAAGTTGTCAGCTATAAGTGTACAGTCAACAGCTGCTGGATTGTCACCTGTATGGGGAGGCTATTCTCTTATATCTCAGGTCAGTTAAAAGACGTATTGGCTGTCATTAAGGGGTTAACATATCTGTCCCAGGCGTCCTGGGGGAGGGGACAGCTTAGGATACTAACAGGAGCATAGTTAGGTCGGAGACTTGAGACTATCTACCTTTAAGAGTACCTGCAGGACAGGGATAGTTAGGGCCCCAGTTACAGGGACAGTTTGAGGACCCCCCTTCCGTACTGAATATTGTCACTGTGTGACAGTCGTTTAATGCCGATCTGCTCCTATTCTACACATTGCATGGAGCTGTGCTGTTCCAGTCTGTTTGCTGTTTCCACCTGGACACTGCAGGACGTGATCACAGCTGATTGGTGGGTGTGCCGGATATCAGACCCCCACTGATCTTCTATTGATGACTTATCCAACAGGTGGTGCTGTAGAGTTCAAGTCCTCTTCCTCTCTGAAGAGGCAATTTGCATATTAAATTTCCCAGAGGAGCATTGCACGGTGAACAAGCCTCCTTACCTTGGCATGCCATAGCTGGTATGTCAAGGAGAAACATTACCTTTTAGACCTTATTCTAAGGATACAACATCAATATAGAAGTATTTAACAAACTTCTCTGAAGTAAAAATCTGTTTCAGCATGGTGGCACAGAGCACCAAGACCACTACAAACATTTTCCCAGCATCACCAGGATCTTCTTAGGCAGACTCCATTATCGGCACCTCATCCTCTATCTGACACCTAAATAGATCATCATTTATCATCCACTAGGCATTGTTGTGCCACAAGGTATCAACCATCACAGTCTGTAACGTCTCCAAAGCAAAGGTAACATATGTACAGTATAAATAGTCACATATAAACACACAATGTGGCCACAATGTAACTATAGAGCAGTCAGTAAGAAACAATAATAAAGGTTACACCTTCAGTCCATATGCTATGAATGGAGGATATAAAGTTCACTCACCTTACGAATAAAAACATTGTAAGCTGATTTGACAGAAATAAATAAAGGTTATATTACAAACTAGATGGTGGCCCGATTCTAATGCATCGGGTATTCTAGGATATGTATGCGTAGTGTGTAGCACAGCCCACACAGTACATTGCGCAGCCAACGCAGTACATTGCGCGGCCAACGCAGCACATTACGCAGCCCACACAGTACATTGCACAGCCCACACAGTACATTGCGCAGCCCACGTAGTACATTGCGCAGCCCACGTTGTACATTGGGCTGCCCACGTTGTACATTGCGCAGCCCACGTAGTACATTGGGCAGCCCACTGTTGTGAATTCTCTTGGGCTCCCTCCGGTGGTTATAAGTGGTAGTGCTGCTGTCTCTGGATCGCAGCATTCATCAGGTGTGTCAAGTTTTTGCAATCCTGACTGGGCTATTTAGCCTTGCTTGACCCTTTAGTCAATGCCAGTTGTCCATTGTTCCTGGAGGATTCACATCCCTGCCTGCTCTCTCCTGCTTTGCTGTTCATTTCAACAAAGATAAGTTCTGGCCTTGATTTTTTGCTGTCCACATGCTGTGGCCTTATTGTTCAGCTCTTTTCCATGTTTTTGTCTTGTCCAGCTTGGTCTGTATAAGGATTTGTTTAGCCAAGCTGGTATCTCTGGAGATGCAGATATACCCTCCATATCTTTAGTTAGCTGTGGAGATTTTGTATTTTCTGTGGTGGATATTTTCTAGTGTTTTAATACTGACCGCATAGTACTCTGTCCTATCCTTTCTATTTAGCTAGAAGTGGCCTCCTTTGCTAAATTCTGATTTCAGTCTGTGTATGCTTTTTCCCTCTCCTCTCACAGTCAATATTTGTGGGGGGCTGTCTATCCTTTGGGAATTTTCTCTGAGGCAAGATAGTTTTCCCTTTTCTATCTCTAGGGGTAATTAGTCCTCCGGCTGTGTCGAGATGTCTAGGGAGTGATAGGTACATTCCACGGCTACTTCTAGTTGCGGTGTTAAGTTCAGGGTCTGCGGTCAGTACAGGTACCACCTTCTCCAGAGTACGTCTCATGCTGCTCTTAGGCCACCAGATCATAACAGTACAACTGGCCAACAATAAGTTAACCGCATCTCAGAAGAAGGGAAGGAAAGTGCTGAGCCATTTTTTTTTCTGTAGTCTGTTGTGTTTTTTTTTTCCCCCTCTTTACCTCTGGGTGGCTCAGGAGTTCGGCGCTGGTATGGATGTTCAGGGATTGGCTTCTCGTGTGGATCAACTTGCTGCTAGAGTACAGGGTATTTCCGATTATATCGTTCAGACTCCGGTTTTAGAGCCTAGAATTCTAACTCCTGATTTGTTTCTTGGGGACAGGTAGAAAATTTTTGAGCTTTAAAAATAACTGTAAACTGTTTTTTGCTCTAAAACCCCGTTCCTCTGGTGATCCCATCCAGCAGGTTAAAATTGTTATATCTCTGCTGCGTGGTGACCCCCAGGATTGGGCATTTGCCCTGGAACCTGGGAATCCGGCGTTGCTTAATGTAGACACCTTTTTTCAGGCGCTTGGGTTATTGTATGATGAACCTAATTCAGTGGATCATGCTGAGAAGACCTTGTTGGCCCTGTTTCAGGGTCAAGAAGCGGCAGAATCATATTGCCAGAAATTTAGAAAATGGTCTGTACTGACTAAATGGAATGAGGATGCCTTGGCGGCAATTTTCAGAAAGGGTCTTTCTGAATCCGTTAAAGATGTTATGGTGGGGTTCCCCACGCCTGCTGGTCTGAGTGATTCTATGTCTCTGGCCATTCAGATTGATCGGCGCTTGTGCGAGCGCAGAGTTGTGCACACTATGGCATTGTCTTCCGAGCGGAGTCCTGAGCCTATGCAGTGTGATAGGATTGTGTCTAGAGCTGAACGACAAGGATTCAGACGTCAGAATAGGTTGTGTTTTTACTGCGGCGATTCTGCTCATGTTATTTCTGATTGCCCTAAGCGTACCAAGAGAATCGCTAGTTCTGTTACCATCAGTACTGTACAACCTAAATTTCTGTTATCTGTGACCCTGATCTGCTCATTATCGTCATTTTCTGTCATGGCATTTGTGGATTCAGGCGCCGCTCTAAACTTAATGGACTTAGAATTTGCCAGACGTTGTGGTTTCCCCTTGCAGCCTTTGCAGATTCCTATTCCTTTGAGGGGCATTGATGCTACACCGTTGGCTAAAAATAAACCTCAGTTTTGGACACAGCTGACCATGTGCATGGCGCCAGCCCATCAGGAAGATTGTCGTTTCCTGGTGTTGCATAATTGCATGATGCTATCGTGCTGGGTTTCCCATGGTTACAGATGCATAATCCGGTATTAGATTGGAAATCTATGTCTGTGACTAGTTGGGGTTGTCAGGGGGTTCATGGTGACGTTCCTTTGATGTCAATTGCCTCCTCCCCCTCTTCTGAAATTCCTGAGTTTTTGTCAGATTTCCAGGATGTATTCAATGAGCCCAAGTCCAGTTCCCTTCCACCGCATAGGGACTTTGATTGTGCTATTGACTTGATTCCAGGCTGTAAGTTCCCTAAGGGCCGACTTTTCAACCTGTCTGTGCCAGAACATACCGCCATGCGGAGCTATGTTAAGGAGTCCTTGGAGAAGGGGCATATTTGGCCATCTTCTTCACCATTGGGAGCAGGTTTTTTTTTTGTTTCCAAAAAGATGGCTCCTTGAGACCCTGTATTGATTATCGCCTCTTGAATAAGATCACGGTCAAATTCCAATACCCTTTGCCTTTGCTTTCTGATCTGTTTGCTAGGATTAAGGGGGCTAGTTGGTTTACTAAGATTGACCTTCGAGGGGCATATAATCTTGTTCGTATTAAGCAGGGTGACGAATGGAAAACTGCGTTTAATACGCCCGAAGGCCTTTTGAATACCTTGTGATGCCATTCGGACTCTCTAATGCTCCATCTGTGTTTCAGTCCTTCATGCATGATATATTTCGGAATTATCTTGATAAATTCATGATTGTATATTTGGATGATATTTTGATTTTTTCAGATGATTGGGAGTCTCATGTGAAACAAGTCAGGATGGTATTTCAGATCCTTTGTGATAATGCCTTGTTTGTGAAGGGGTCTAAGTGCCTCTTTGGAGTACAGAAGATTTCCTTTTTGGGCTTCATTTTTTCTCCCTCATCTATAGAAATGGATCCGGTTAAGGTTCAGGCCATTCATGATTGGATCCAGCCCACATCCGTGAAGAGCCTTCAGAAATTTTTGGGCTTTGCTAATTTTTATCGCCGTTTCATTGCCAACTTCTCCAGTGTGGTTAAACCCCTGACCGATTTGACGAAGAAAGGCGCTGATGTGACGAATTGGCCCTCTGCGGCTGTTTCTGCCTTTCAGGAGCTTAAACGCCGATTTACTTCTGCCCCTGTGTTGCGTCAGCCGGATGTTTCTCTTCCTTTTCAGGTTGAGGTTGACGCTTCTGAGATTGGGGCAGGGGCCGTTTTGTCTCAGAGGAATTCTGATGGTTCCTTGATGAAACCGCGTGCCTTCTTTTCTCGAAAGTTTTCGCCTGCGGAACGCAATTATGATGTCGGCAATCGTGAGTTGTTGGCTATGAAGTGGGCATTTGAGGAGTGGCGACATTGGCTTGAGGGGGCCAAGCACCGTATTGTGGTCTTGACCGATCATAAGAATCTGATTTACCTCGAGTCTGCCAAACGGCTGAATCCTAGACAGGCCCGATGGTCCCTGTTTTTCTCCCATTTTGATTTTGTGGTCTCGTATCTTCCGGGTTCTAAGAATGTTAAGGCTGATGCCCTCTCTAGGAGCTTTTTGCCTGATTCTCCTGGGGTCCTTGAGCCGGTCGGCATTCTGAAGGAAGGGGTGATTCTTTCTGCCATCTCCCCTGATTTACGACGGGTTCTTCAGGAATTTCAGGCTGATAAACCTGACCGCTGTCCAATGGGGAAACTGTTTGTTCCTGACAGATGGACTAGTAAAGTGATTTCGGAGGTTCATTGTTCTGTGTTGGCTGGTCATCCTGGGATTTTTGGTACCAGAGATTTGGTTGGTAGGTCCTTTTGGTGGCCTTCTTTGTCACGGGATGTGCATTCTTTTGTGCAGTCCTGTGGGACTTGTGCGCGGGCCAAGCCTTGCTGTTCCCGCGCTAGTGGGTTGCTTTTGCCTTTGCCGGTCCCTGAGAGGCCTTGGACGCATATTTCTATGGATTTTATTTCGGATCTTCTGGTTTCCCAGAGGATGTCGGTTATCTGGGTGGTTTGTGACCGGTTTTCTAAGATGGTTCATTTGGTACCTTTGCCTAAGTTGCCTTCCTCTTCTGATTTGGTTCCGTTGTTTTTTCAGCATGTGGTTCGTTTGCATGGCATTCCGGAGAATATTGTGTCCGATAGAGGTTCCCAGTTTGTTTCTAGGTTTTGGCGGGCCTTTTGTGCTAGGCTGGGCATTGATTTGTCTTTTTCTTCCGCGTTTCATCCTCAGACAAATGGCCAAACCGAGCGAACTAATCAGACTTTGGAAACTTATTTAAGATGCTTTGTGTCTGCTGATCAGGATGATTGGGTGGCTTTCTAGCCATTGGCCGAGTTTGCCCTTAATAATCGGGCTAGTTCTGCTACCTTGGTTTCACCCTTCTTTTGTAACTCTGGTTTTCATCCTCGTTTTTCTTCGGGGCAGGTTGAGCCTTCTGATTGTCCTGGGGTGGACTCTGTGGTTGACAGGTTGCAGCAAATTTGGGCTCATGTTGTTGACAATTTGGTGTTGTCTCAGGAGGGGGCTCAGCGTTTTGCTAACCGTCGTCGGTGTGTTGGTTCCCGGCTTCGGGTTGGGGATTTGGTCTGGTTGTCTTCCCGTCATGTTCCTATGAAGGTTTCTTCCCCTAAGTTTAAGCCTCGGTTTATTGGCCCTTATAGGATTTCTGAGATTATCAATCCAGTGTCTTTTCGTTTGGCCCTTCCAGCCTCTTTTTCCATCCATAATGTTTTTCATAGATCTTTGTTGCGGAAATATGTGGTGCCCGTTGTTCCCTCTGTTGATCCTCCCGCCCCGTTGTTGATTGATGGGGAGTTGGAGTATGTGGTTGAGAAGATTTTGGATTCTCGTTTTTCGAGGCGGAAGCTTCAGTATCTTGTCAAATGGAAGGGTTATGGCCAGGAGGATAATTCTTGGGTTGTTGCCTCCGATGTTCATGCTGAGGATTTGGTTCGTGCCTTTCATTTGGCTCGTCCGGATCGGCCTGGGGGCTCTGGTGAGGGTTCAGTGACCCCTCCTCAAGGGGGGGGGTACTGTTGTGAATTCTGCTCTTGGGCTCCCTCCGGTGGTTATAAGTGGTAGTGCTGCTGTCTCTGGATCGCAGCAACCATCAGGTGTGTCAAGTTTTTGCAATCCTGACTGGGCTATTTAGCCTTGCTTGACCCTTTAGTCAGTGCCAGTTGTCCATTGTTCCTGGAGGATTCACATCCCTGCCTGCCCTCTCCTGCTTTGCTGTTCATTTCAACAAAGATAAGTTCTGGCCTTGATTTTTTGCTTTCCACATGCTGTGGCCTTATTGTTCAGCTCTTTTCCATGTTTTTGTCTTGTCCAGCTTGGTCTGTATAAGGATTTGTTTAGCCAAGCTGGTATCTCTGGAGATGCAGATATACCCTCCATATCTTTAGTTAGCTGTGGAGATTTTGTATTTTCTGTGGTGGATATTTTCTAGTGTTTTAATACTGACCGCATAGTACTCTGTCCTATCCTTTCTATTTAGCTAGAAGTGGCCTCCTTTGCTAAATTCTGATTTCAGTCTGTGTATGTTTTTTCCCTCTCCTCTCACAGTCAATATTTGTGGGGGGCTGTCTATCCTTTGGGGATTTTCTCTGAGGCAAGATAGTTTTCCCTTTTCTATCTCTAGGGGTAATTAGTCCTCCGGCTGTGTTGAGATGTCTAGGGAGTGATAGGTACATTCCACGGCTACTTCTAGTTGCGGTGTTAAGTTCAGGGTCTGCGGTCAGTACAGGTATGACCTTCTCCAGAGTACGTCTCATGCTGCTCTTAGGCCACCAGATCATAACAGCCCACGTAGTATATTGCGCAGCCCACGTAGTATATTGTGCAACCCACGTTTTATATTGCGTAGCCCACGTAGTATATTGCGCAGTCCATGTAGTATATTGCACAGCCAACGTTGTACATTGCGCAGCCCACGTTGTACATTGCGCAGCCCACGTTGTATATTGCGCAGCCCACGTTTTATATTGCGCAGCCCACGTAGTATATTGCGCAGTCCACGTAGTATATTGCACAGCCAACGTACATTGCGCAGCCCACGTTGTACATTGCGCAGCCCAT
The DNA here is from genome assembly GCF_051348905.1 of Ranitomeya variabilis. Lineage (NCBI taxonomy): Eukaryota > Metazoa > Chordata > Amphibia > Anura > Dendrobatidae > Ranitomeya > Ranitomeya variabilis. The sequence continues at coordinate 104,316,257 of NC_135234.1, forward strand.
GTATATTGTGCAGCCCACGTTGTATATTGCGCAGCCCACGTTGTATATTGCGCAGCCCACATTGTATATTGTGCAGCCCACGTTGTATATTGCGCAGCCCACATTGTATATTGCGCAGCCCACGTAGTATATTGCGCAGCCCACATTGTATATTGCGCAGCCCACGTAGTATATTGCGCAGCCCACGTAGTATATTGCGCAGCCCACATTGTATATTGCGCAGTCCATGTAGTATATTGCGCAGCCCACGTTGTACATTGCGCAGCCCACGTTGTACATTGCGCAGCCCACGTTGTATATTGCACAGCCCACATAGTATATTGCGCAGCCCACGTTGTATATTGCGCAGCCCACGTTGTATATTGCGCAGCCCACGTAGTATATTGTGCAGCCCACGTTGTACACTGCGCAGCCCACGTTGTATATTGCGCAGCCCATGTATATTGCGCAGCCCACATTGTATATTGCGCAGCCCACGTAGTATATTGCGCAGCCCAAATTGTATATTGCGCAGCCCATGTAGTATATTGCGCAGCCCACGTTGTATATTGCGCAGCAACGTAGTATATTGCGCAGCCCACATTGTATATTGCGCAGCCCACGTAGTATATTGCGCAGCCCACGTATAGTGCGCAGCCCATGTAGTATATTGCGCAGCCCACGTATATAGCAATGTGGGCATGATATCCTTTTTTTAAAAAAAAGAATTAAAATAAAAAATAGTTATATACTCACCTTCCGTTGGCGCCTGGATCCAGGAAGCGGTTACCGACGCTTGGGATCCACCGAAGCTCCGCCGAGCCACTCGTGCCGGCCGCCATCTTCCGTTCCCAGGATGCATTGCGATTGCGAAATTACCCAGATGACTTAGCGGTCTCGCGAGACCGCTAAGTCTTCTGGGTAATTTCGCAATGCATCGCCGGGAACGGAAGATGGCGGCCGCCGCGAGTGGCTCAGCGGACTACGGCGTGTGAGTATAGCAGGTTTTTTGTTTTTTTATTATTTTTAACATTACATTTTTTTACTATTGATGCCGCATAGGCTGCATCAATAGTAAAAAATTGGGGACACACAGGGTTAATAGCAGCGGTTACGGAGTGTGTTACCCGCGGCATAACGCGGTCCGTTACCGCCGGCATTAACCCTGTGTGAGCGGTGACCGGAGGGGAGTATGCGGGAGCCAGGCACTGAGTGCGGGGAGTAAGGAGCGGCCATTTTCTTCCGGACTGTGCGCGTCACTGATTGGTCGTGGCAATGATCGTGGGCGTTTTGCCACGACCAATCAGCGACTTGGATTCCATGACAGACAGACCGCATAAGAAAGGAAGGACAGCATCCAATCCAGGTGAAAGTGTTCAAAAGCAAGTTCCTTTATTAGCCACGGTGCTAATAAAGGAACTTGCTTTTGAACACTTTCACCTGGATTGGATGCTGTCCTTCCTTTCTTATGCGGTATGTTATTTTCCATGGGGGTCCAGTGGAACTAGGACGTGCATCCACCCATCTGTTGTGCTGTCGGTCAGCTGCTCTATCTTTAAGTCCATGACAGACAGAGGCCGCGACCAATAAATATCCGAGACAGACAGACAGACGGAAGTGACCCTTAGACAATTATATAGTAGATGTGGCTTTATGATAAAATAGAATAGCGATGCATGTTATCTAATCTACTTCCTCTAAGCCCTAAATTATGGGGTGTATACTGTATGTCAGACATCTAGAACTGCTGCTCCAGAGCTGGACACCCCTTACTGAGAATATCCCCTTACACTTTTTACCCAAGAGTATGACTTTCTCTCCCTTGGTCACTTTGCAGCCCGGCTTCAGTAATGGGTATTATGTCAGAGGCAAGTTGTTTCCTCACAGGAGAATAGGGCTCCCCAGGAGAACTGCTTTGCTTCTTTCCCCTTCATACAATAGAGCTGCTGGCAGTTGCTTTGCAAGTGTTTGTTGTGAGGTTAAAACGTGCATCCATGCAAAAGTCTATCGTCCACTAGAGTTCCCCTAAAGGCCCCCATACACATTAGACTTAAGGAATCGGTGGTCTCAGCCAACATGGGGGGCCACCTGACTCGCCCCACCGTGACAAATGATGTCAGGAATGTTTATGGGGCCACCCAACTCTCCCCTGACAGGTGATATCAGGGAGATGAAGACCGTACATGTCCGATTTTGGACTGTAAGTGCTTTTGTTCTGTGAGATAAGCCTCTGTCGGAGGAGTCTGGCAGCAGGTTTCTCATAGAGAACACAGGAACGCTTGGCATTTACATGTTTTATAGGCAGGATCTTGTTGCAGATTTCACACTGCATTGTACTGGGTCAAAGATGCTTTGAAAATTGCCAATAAATTGACACTGATTTTGTAGCCAAACTTTACCTTATTTGTATAAAATGTTTTCCATCTTTCATGAGTTTTCTGCAAGTTTCAGAATTAAAGGGGGTTATCCAAGAATTTGTTTATTTTTTGCTATGGGGCTAAGAACCATGCTAACTACCTGCCTGTTCGTCCCAACACCAATCTGTGTCGGCACAGGGCGGTTACTGACATCTGTTGGCGATTCCTCTGCTTCATTTATCCTCACATCAACAGAGCAGCATTTTCCAACAGGTACCAATCAGATACCTGAAATGGTTATTCCTTTTGTTGCTGTGGGTCACTGTTCCGCGTTTTGCAGTAATGATAAGGCCCTCTATGACTCTTTCTACTGTCGTACTTGCCAGGAGTCCTGTTTTTTTCTGTTTTTGCCAGGACAATCCTGCTTTGGCCAGTTCTGTTAACTTTTTGAAAAGTGGTTAGAGCTTGGGCGTGAAGGAGAGTAGCCAAGCTTTCCCCCATCAAATTCATCATAATTTACTTAACAAAAGCGCCATAAAGTAAGACAAGCGTACTGCATTCTTCCACTGACATATATTTTTGGCGGTGCCGCACAGTACTTAAAAGATGTGCCTCTTAACGAATTTGGCACATCTTACTACAGCAGACACTCCATTAATACTGACATACAAATAACCATTCTTAATGGATCAGGGCCTAAATGCTTGTAAGTGGCCATTTAAAGGCTATTTCCTAGGTGGTCCAGGTGGTGGGGCTTAAAAGTCTTTATTTTATTACTATCATGTTAGTGTGTGCTATTTTTGCACACCTATATATGTACTGTAATTTGTTATTATTTCCAGTGCAAATTCTGCACCAAATTCTTGACCACGGAAGAAAGTTGTTGATAAACTGTTATCATTGGGAGGTTTCTTCAATAAAATTTGATGTATAATCTAACCAGTGATGACTTTTATTAGACTGACTGTCATTTGCACCAACCATTTAGGAAAATCCGAGAAAAATGTAATTTGCATAACAATTTGAAGCATGGTGTATAGCAGTGCACAGAGACTGACTACGCCCAACTGGAAAACAAATAAACATTGGGGAATAGCTATATTTTATCATATATGACAGCCGTGCTCCTGATTGCCAACTGTGATATTTGCTATACAGCTTTTGTCAGTTGAGACCTGGGTCTCTGGAGCTGCATGTCTTCAGTCTGCAGCCTGTACAGACACATGACTAGGACAGGCTGCTGTTTGAATTGTATCAGGGATGCTATTTCAGCTCATTATCGGAGTACCCCTTTAATGCCTTCTTGTATGTGGAGCGCCTGCCAGGGCCGTGGGGATACTCGATATCGGGCCAGTTCTTAAAGGGATCTCACGGCAGCAGTGACCCGGTCTGTGGCCCTGGGCGTCCAATGAAAATGAGTAAAAGGAAAAATAAAGTTTATGGGGGATAGTTCATGACGCCACCCGTGGTGTTTGGTCAATATGACCAACGCTGCAGTTCAGATCCACTGGGGCAGTTGGTGACACAGCTAAGATGGTTCAGCTCTCCATGGGCAAACCTAGTCCCCAGGGCAGATATAGGTGTTAATTGTGATGATGGTGGTTGTGGTAGTTGTAATGTAGGGCAAGTGATGCAGGAATAATTCAGAGGACACAGCTGGGTGCAGTTTTCAACACTTTACTCACAGTTCTGCAGATTACTGTCTCAAGCCTTGTGCTGTATCCTCCGGGTCTGTGGTCCAGCAAACCCCCAGATGATTTGGGGTACACTTCTCCAGGACTTCTCTCTTATGTTCCTTTCCTGGCCGTCTCACTGTGCTGGTTCCCACCTCTCCTGCCCTGCACCTTCACACACAGTGGTCCAAACCAGCAGCCGCGGACCTTGTCGGGTGACGTCCTCTGAGTCCCCTTGCTCCTATATGGCTGCCTTTTCAGCGAATGTGTGTGGATGTGGCTCCGGCACATACATATACCACAGCCTCCGGCTTGCTAGCTGAGTCTTGTAGTTCTCCACTAGTCTTGGGGGGCCAGTTCGCCACTGCAACCTGGTCCCTCCAGCCAACTAGAGCCGGCATGGATACGGGCCCCACGGGTGGATTGCTCACTACCCGTGCTCCTAGGACCCCTTCTTTCTTTTCTGGAGCTTCCCTCTCCTCACTCTTCTTTCTCTAGCTCCCTCTAACAGGGAGCTCCTTTCTGCATGTCTCACTCCATCTACTTCCTCTCACAGACTGCTCACTTTCCATCCTAATTAGCTCCTCCCCTAACTACTGGCTCCACCCACACCCTCTATCTAGTTGCCCTCTCCAAACTGGGATGAGGCCATCCTTCCATAGGGTGCGCCCAGGTGCCCTGACTGGAGTGATGAGTTGTTAGATGCCGGTGTTAGAGTCCTGGGTAGTGCCCCCTCCTTACCTGAGGAGAGACATTTTGGTACGCTCTAGGCTCTGAAGAAACTCTTTTTCACACTATAGTTACACTCGTGTTTTACACTCCATAGGGATAATATTGAAATTGATAAAATCTATTTAAGTTATGTATAAAGCAGGTGTACTGCTCAATAGTTTTCAGAGATGTTTGCAGACAGTGATCCCCCTGCTAAGCTGCTAGGAATAAAAGAGTAATGCCCAATACAATGTGACCAACTGTG